>NC_136057.1:1092144642-1092826188 GCF_964261635.1 Lissotriton helveticus | reverse complement strand
GGCCTGGAAATTAAATGCTACTAGTGGGCCTGCAGCACCTGATTGTGCCACCCACATGAGCCGCCCAGAAAAGATATCTCAGACCTGTCACTGCAGTGTCTGTGCACAGTTTTAAGCTGTCATGTGTACCTGGCAAGGTGCACCCACTTTGGCCCTAACCTTCTCTATTCTTACATGTAAGACACCCATCAGGTAGGCCCAAGGTATCTCCTTGGGCAGGGTACAGTGTATGTGAAAAGCATGACATGTACTCATGTGTTTGACATGTCCTGATAGGGAAATACAGTGTATTTTATTTTTCACTGAAGAGGGCTATCCGCCCCATAGGATAACATGGGAGATACCTTGTAACATCTTAGAAGTATAACTTCCCATTTGGACAAAATAGAGAAATAAAGTTTAGGCTCTCTGAACTCAGACTTTAATGCCACATCTTTTTGTAAAGATGGTTTTTAGAAAGTAAAATGTTTCTTGTTTAACCATTCTGTGTGTCTCTGCCTGTTTGTGTATTGACTGTCTGGTTTGGGAGTGACAAACAACCACTGGGGGTGTTGAGGTGTGCCTGGCCCTTCCTGGATGACTCGAAGCTAAGCTGAATAGACCTTGGCTGCATTTAGAGTAGTAGGAGGAGTTTTCCTTGCACCTGAATAGGGCATGTCTACCTTGCACAATGCTGTGGTCATACTGCACCAGTGAGGACAGAACTGGTTTGGACTGAGCTCATAGAACCTTGTACAAAGAAGAACAAATTCAAAATGTGGTATAAGAACTGGACCTCAAACCCCAAAACTTTATATCACTTCTGGGACTCAATAGGAACCTTTGCCAAGGAGAAGAGCTGGAGTACTGCCCCATTGCTGTGAGCTGTGTGGGTTGGCCTGTGGTTTCTGGTTTTGGCAAGGAAAGGACATAGATTGGAACTTGCTGAGAACCTTCTTGAGGAAGAATCTCCAAGGGCTTGTGTGTGCTGGCTCCTGTCCTGAAATTTCAGGGACACAAAGACTTCTCGCCCAGCTCCCCTGAACTGTACTGCTGAGAGTTCTGACCTGCCAGGAGATGCCTGTTCTACTTAGACAAAGATATCTATCTCTGTCAACTAGAGACCCCCATTTCTAACAGTCAGTAACAGCAGAACCGCTCTTATACAGTGAAGGACACAACCTCTAACTCTGATTTTTTAGAATGATTTTTCTGTGCATTTCATAAGGAAAATTGAAGGTGATTGTCCCAGTAAATTCCCAGTTGCTAGAACCAGTTGAAAAACCTGTCTTTCAAACGGATATTCAATGGGTCCCAATAACAAATGGAAGCAAGCTAGAACAATCTTTATAAATTGACAGAAAAATCTTATTATCTTGAATATGTAAACATGTCTCTGCTAATGATCTGGCAGATATCGCAGATGACATCAGAAATTACTTAATTGGTGATATCACAAAAAACATCGTCACTGCCAGGGTGAAGGTTGTGGCTGATCATCAGGAGACATTGTCAGTGACATTACTGTAGCTGCTATAGGGCAGGGGTCATTAGTAAGTGGCATTAGAGATACTCTACAAAGAACTATAGAATAAAAGGTGCCATACTAAAAGCCATTCCAAGTGGGGTGCTGATTTAAAACCCTGCACCCATGGCACACTGGTTACCACAAAGGTTATCCCCTACTCATACCTGGAGACAGACTGTTAAGCATGCAGCCTTCCTTGAGGAGATACTGTGTGCCCATAACCTGCTAGGCAGAGGCAAAAAGGGTTTTGGTCATCTTACTCATTCTATCTCATAGCAAGAATAAGCAAAAAGTGAAACCTTGCACAAACAATCTTGTAAGTACGGCCAAATGACACTACTGTCTTAGCATACCCCTGCCTCAACATTAGGCTTGGTTAAAGCCCAGTGCCTCTGCCCACATTCTTCTTGGAAATATCCAAGGTGGAGTTTAAAGGACTGTGCTACATTGTCTTTGAATGCTACAGTAGCATATCTTATACATTGGTGATTTCATGGAAATGTTATATGTAACATCATCTGTGATGTTATGCGCGAGGACATGAACTGTACATTATTAGTAGTTATTGTTATACTTGGCCCTCCTTGTAGGGTTACCCCCAAGTGTTTTGCCCACACTCTTTCTATTATTACAGATTTCAATTTTGTGCCTGTGTTCACTCCCTAAAACCTGGTCAAATTGGCATATTTATTTTACTTATAAGTCCATAGTAAAGTTAGATACGGTATTCAGACAAAATATCGATGTTAAAATTTCGTCATAACAAAATATTAACAAAAAAATATTGTGATATTCACATACCATCTGCAAGAATATCATTGTAGAGAATATTGATTTTAAAGCAAGTAATATCGATTTTTAAAATATCTAAGTCACTAATATCGTTTACAAAAATATAGTTGTTTATAATATTTTTTAATTATTGTTATGTATTTTAGTATACACCTTTAATGTATATGATTTGAATATTGTGTTTAATTATTATTCATGTTTTTAATATAGTTAAATTTTTAGTAGTTATGAAATTTAATTCAATTATTGTTTTGTGATTTCTTTTTTTAAAGACATATTTTATTACATTTTTCATAGTACAATCCAGGTCGTAGCCCTGCATAAACATTTCGGAGCCAATATAAGCAAAAGTACCAGTGCATGTAACCAACATGTATAGCAACAAAAAACATAGCGCAGGTATTTCCAGTTCCTGTGTAATATAGGAACCTAGTAAAGGTACAGGCGGTGATGTTACTTGGTATGTGTTGTTCAATGGCCAAAGGCATACGAGGACAGTCTCTGTCAGGCGGACAGCTGGACCATTTTTCTTGTGTTTCTGGGGGCAACCTCGGGCCCAGAACACAGCAATCTCTGCTCCCATACATCTGTCTAAGTCCTTTCTCTATCCCCCTCTCGTCAGGGGGACGCCCCCTTCCACAACTGGGCAATGTCGCGCTTAACAATAGTGAGGGCTAGGAAGAGATGGAGCTGTTTGTACCGGTTCCCCCTATCCCGTCAGTGCTGTGCAGCAGGAATAGTTTTGGTTGGAATGGGAGCCCCCAGAATAATACTTTACCCCAACAGGTGGAGACCTTCCGCCAGAAGTGCTGTAGTGCTGTACAACTCCAGACTGTATGTAGGAACGGTCCCTCCTCCCTTTCACAATGCAGTCATAGGGGGGAATGAATAACACCCATCTTCCAGAGATAGGATCGCATGTAATAGACGTGGAGTAAGTACTTATATTGGATGACGCGATAGCGTGTGGACACTGCTGCACCCAAAGGGCTGGCCAGGGCTCAGCCCAGTAGTCATCAGTCAAGTCATATTGCCACTCCTGTCTATACATATATAGGGTTGTTTTGGTGTGTGTCATTAAAGTCTGATAGATCTGGTGGATTTTTAGGGCACCCAGAATTCCCATTAGTAGGCGGCCCTCAAGGGGATGGAACTCAGGTAGGGTGTCGAAGGAAAGAATCATGGGGGCAAGTGCATGATGCAGCTGGAGATATTTGTAAAATTGTAACTAGTGCAGCTGAAATTCCTCCTGTAACTGGTGGAAGGGTGGGGCCCTGCATGCAATCCCCCAGGGTGGATATGCCCACCATGTCCCATTTACGGAAGCACATTAGGGCCGCTACCGAGCACAGATGAGTGCCGTGCCATAAGGGAGTCACCTGGGTCAGGAGGCCACGCCATCCCATTTGTCTAACAGTGCCCCTCTAGAGCTGAACTACAGTTCTGCTGTCAGGAGGCAGAAAGTCTAGGCTCCGTGCACTGTAGAGCTGCTGAAGAAGGGGTACACCTTCCATTGCCTTGTGTTCAAGTGCAAACTCTGGTTCTGTTTGGGAGCCATACCACCATTAGGTTATTATTAGTAGGTGGGAGGCCACATAATATGCATACACATCCGCTGCCGTGAGGCCCCTGCAGTATGTTGATTAGGAGCATGTATGTAATGCCACCCGGACCGCCTCACCATTCCACAGGATTTTATTATATATGGCGTTTATTTGTGCAAACCAGGATTGTGGTGTATTGTAGGGAAAGTTCTACAGCCGATACAATAATTGTTTTGTGATTTTTAGTACTGTAGTAGGTTGTGGGTTTGTAGGGGCACAGGGTGGAAAGTAATTTATTTATAATACATTATTAATTAGTTTTTAATTCATATTATTTAATTGGTAATGAATTATGTTAATTGTGCATTTTTTTGTTTTTAATTGATATGTTAGGTGCAGTTTGTTTTATAAAGTTAGGTTTTAGGCACAGGTTGTGGGCTTTCTAGGGGTATAGGGTGTTAAGTAACTAAAAGAAAATTATTCAATAACTCATTTTTAAATCCCATTATTTATTTAAATATGTTTTCATTTTAATTATAATACATAGTTATTAATAATAGGCATTTAACATTGTCATCTTTCATAAAATATATATTTCTATTGTTTTACATATTTATATTTTTATTTTGTTTATTATGTTAAAGCTATTATTTTATTGTGTTAAAGATAATTTGTTTGTTTCTAATGATGCACTCACTGGAGTGTGAATAGTACATTTCACCCCTCCACAATCCACCACTTTCCCTGCTGTTGCACTAACTGGAGTGGTAATAGTACATTTTATTCCTCCACAATCCAACCCTTTCCCTACTGTTCCACTGACTGGTGTGGAAATGGTAAATATTACCCCTCTGTAATCCAACACTTCCCCTACTGTTGAAGGTATTGGAGGTGGAAAAGTAAATTTTGCCCCCCTCAATCCAACCCTTTCCCTTCTGTTGCACTCATTAGAGTGGGAATAGTAAATTTGACTCCTCGGCAGTCCAACCCTTTACCTATTGTTGCATTGACTGGAGTGGGAATAATACATTTGACCCCTCTGCAATCCAACATTTTCCCTTCTGTTGTACTGACTGGAGTGGGAATAGTAAATTTGACCTCTTGACAATCCAGCATTTTCCCTATTGCTGTATTGATTGGAGTGGGAATTGTAAATTTTACCCCTGTGTTATGTAACGGTTTCCTACTGCTGCATTGCATGAAGTGGGAGTAATACAGTTTATGCATCTTCAGTAGAAGAATTAGCTTACCTTTGTACAAATTGTAGCGGGAATAGTATAGGTATCAAATGTAAAATGATATAATTTATTTTGGTAACTAGACATAATATCGACTCCACAATATCGAATGGACAAAATATCGAGTTAAAAATATCGACAATAATAAAATATCGATTACAAAAATATCGTTGAGAAAAATATCGATTAAAATAATGATAAAAAAATATCGAGTACAAAAATATCGACTCAAAAAAATCGACGAGACAAAATATCGATAAATAGTCAAAGTGAAAAATATCGATAATATGTAGAAAAAAGGTATAAAAAAAAATAAAATGTATTAATAGTAATATAAATTGTAGTTAATGTTTAGGAGCGGGATGTTGGGTTAATAGGGGATAAGGGTGGGGAGTAATTTAAAATAAATAATTAATTAATATATGTTTGTAAATATTTTTAATTAATAATTAATTGATAAATAATTAATATTAATTAGTTAATTAATTAATATAATTTTGTACATATTTTTTATTAGTAATTAATTAGTAATTAATTAATATTAATTAAATTAATATTAATTAGTTAATTAATTAATATAATTGTGTACATATTTTTTTATTAGTAATTAATTCGTAATTAATTAATATTAATTAGTTAATTAATATTAATTAGTTAATTAATTAATATACTTTTGTACATATTTTTTATTAGTAATTACTTGGTAATCAATTAATATTAATTAGTTAATTAATAATAATTAATTAATTAATATAATTTTGTACATATTTTTATTAGTAATTAATGAGTTAATTAATATTAATTAGTTAATTAATTAATATAATTTTGTACATATTTTTTATTAGTAATTAATTGGTAATTAATTAATATTAATTATGTAATTACATTAATTAGAGTTATGTTTTTATATATAATATTTTGTTCTTGTTAATTAATTAATTGGGAAAAAATAATATTAATTATTACATTACATGAATTACAGCTAATGTGCTAATATATTAACTTCTTTGTTATTGTTAATTAATAATTAATTGGTAATTAAATAATATTAATTAATTTTGTGTAAAGGAGTTTTTTTAGGGTTCAGGGTCAGTTTTGGGTTTTTGGGTAAAGGGGTATTTTTAGTGTTCAGGGTCAGTTTGCAGTCTTTAGGTAAAGGGGTATTTTTAGGGTTCAGGGTCAGTTTTGGGTTTTGGGTAAAGGGGTATATTTTAGGGTTCAGGGTCAGTTTAAAGTTCTTGGGTAAAGGGGTATATTTTAGGATTCAGGGTCAGTTTAAAGTTCTTGGGTAAAGGGGTATTTTTAGGGTTCAGGGTCAGTTTTCAGTTCTTGGGTAAAGGGGTATAATTTTGGGTTCAGGGTCAGTTTTCAGTTTTTGGGTAAAGGGGTATTTTTAGGGTTCAGGGTCAGTTTTCAGTTTTTGGGTAAAGGGGTATTTTTTGGGTTCAGGGTCAGTTTTGGGTTTTTGGGTAAAGGGGTATTTTTTAGGGTTCAGGGTCAGTTTGAAATTCTTGGGTAAAGGGGTATGTTTAGGGTTCAGGGTCAGTTTTCAGTTCTTGGGTAAAGGGGTATATTTTTGGGTTCAGGGTCAGTTTTCAGTTTTTGGGTAAAGGGGTATTTTTAGGGTTCAGGGTCAGTTTTTAGTTTTTGGGTAAAGGGGTATTTTTTGGGTTCAGGGTCAGTTTTGGGTTTTTGGGTAAAGGGGTATTTTTTAGGGTTCAGGGTCAGTTTTAAGTTCTTGGGTAAAGGGGTATTTTTTGGGTTCAGGGTCAGTTTTCAGTTCTTGGGTAAAGGGGTATATTTTTGGGTTCAGGGTCAGTTTTCAGTTTTTGGGTAAAGGGGTATTTTTAGGGTTCAGGGTCAGTTTTCAGTTTTTGGGTAAAAGGGTATTTTTTGGGTTCAGGGTCAGTTTTGGGTTTTCTGGTAAAGGGGTATTTTTTAGGGTTTAGGGTCAGTTTTAAGTTCTTGGGTAAAGGGGTATTTTTTGGGTTCAGGGTCAGTTTTCAGTTCTTGGGTAAAGGGGTATATTTTTGGGTTCAGGTTCAGTTTTCAGTTTTTGGGTAAAGGGGTATTTTTAGGGTTCAGGGTCAGTTTTCAGTTCTTGGGTAAAGGGGTATTTTTTGGGTTCAGGGTCAGTTTTCAGTTTTTGGGTAAAGGAGTATTTTTAGGGTTCAGGGTCAGTTTTTTTTTGGGTAAAGGGGTATTTTTAGGGTTCAGGGTCAGTTTTGGGTTTTTGGATAAAGGGGTATTTTTAGGGTTCAGGGTCAGTTTTGCGTTTTTGGGGTACAGGGATATTTTTAGGGTTCAGGGTCAGTATTGGGTTTTTGGGTTACAGGCGTACAGGGTAAATATAAAATAATTTTATATTAAATCAATGAAATTAAATTATAAAAAAAAAAAATCCCTGATAATAGTTTGACTGGAGTAGGAATAGCAATTATTAATTGGTCAGTGTCCAGCACCTTCCTTGATATTAGTTTGACTGGTGTAGGAATAGTAATTAATAATTGTTCTGAGTCCAGCACCTTCCCTGATATTAGCTAGACTGGAGTTGGAATAGTAATTAATCATTGGTCACTATCCAGCACCTTCCCTGATATTAGCTTGACTGGAGTAGGAATTGTAAATAATTATTTGTCAGTGTACAGCACCTTCCATGATATTAGCTTGACTGGAGTAGCAATAGTAAATATTAATTGGTCAGTGTCCAGCACATTTGCATATAATTGTACATTACCGTGTTATTATATTACAAAATAATGCAAAATGAATGTTTTCACAAAACTTCATTAAATTTTTTTTATTTTTTTATGTGTACTACAATACAATCACAATCAAAAAGAACATAACATTTTTATTAATTGTAGTATTTGCAGAATAACACATTATCATTTATGTACATGCTGTACATTATAACACAAAATTATTTTACAAAATTTTTTCTGTAAATAAACATATTTATCATCATTAACTTTGAGTAACAAGTATTTATATTGAAATAAATAAAAAACCAGTTTTTTTTCTGCTTCTTCCATTTATATTTAATAATGTTAATATTATATATTAATATTATTAAATATAATTTTTTTTAATTTACATTTTTATAAAGTAAAGTAACATGACAATTATTATATTTGCTCAAGATATGGAAATACAAAGTAAGACATTTTTTGGTACATATTTCAGACAACGTTGTTTTTAAATGAAACATATAAATATATTATGTTGTAAACTTTATAACTGTATAGGATAAGAATATGTTTTATAATAATATCTGGTATTGGCAAAAGATTATTTATGCAATTATATACTTTTATAATACTTAGAAATTATTATAAAACATTTTGTAATAATTAATAAAAATAATAACAATTATATTTATTATTATTATTATTAATTAATAAACATAATCATTTATCTCTTCTTTTCTGAAAAACATACATTCAGAGAAATAAAAATACATTATTTCAGGGCATTGTTTATATATTAAATGGTTATATTTTTTTTATTAATAACAATAAATAAGTTATATTATTTATTATTATTAATTATTACCATAAACAATTATAATGTTTAGTTATAAACAAACACAAAGTTATTCCAATAAATGTACACAATAAGAAAATATTTACATATATTATTTCAAGTGTTACATAATTTTTTAATATTATTAATATATAATAATTACTATATATTAATTAATATTAAATATATTTATATTTTTCAAACAGTTTAAATTATAATGAGTCTAGTGTATTAATTTGTTAAAATAACAATGTGTATGTATTATATTTTTTTACTATAACATTGTATTTTCTATGATACCTTTTCAAAAATGGTTTAAGGGGACTACTTTTTTACCGCGTAAGGGTATTGCGCTTCATTCAGGACTGGAGAAGCTCGCGGTTGGTAGTTGCTTCGCGTGGAGAGAGGTAAGGTTAATTTTACATACAATTTATAACTGAGTGGTAATGTTTGAGGGTATATTCGAACTGTGTAGTGTTTTTGTGTGTATGTATGAATTGTTAATGTAGCGTTTAGGTGAAATGTCGTGGTTATAGATGCGTCGTGTATGTTTTAGTTCTAGTGTTATTTTAAGTGTTAGGAAATGTCTTCTTACATGGTTAATGTTAATTGTGAGTGTATTTACAAATGTTATGGGCTATTTGTGGGTGGGTTTCGTTATGTATGTTTTTTTCCAGGTTCCGGTTCCTCGCATGAAAACTACATGGAAGGAAGCGTGTTTTTTTCCGGAGAAACTAATGTATGACTTATTATGGTTATATTTTGACATGTATCTCTTATTTTTCGTGTTTGCCAGGAGCGGATTTTAAATTTTTAAACATTTTTCGGGTTTTTGGAGGGTTTCGTATTGGATTGATACATTGATATGCGTGACCGTTTTTTAAAAGTTGTGTGTATATCACTTTAAATACTAAAGTGTCCACACTACTGTTTTCGGGATTTCCTGGAGCGTTTATTTCATTTTTACATAATTTTCGGGTTTTTGAGTGTTTCCCATATTGGAATTGTCCTACATTGCAATGGATTGTATGGATTGAATTTTGCTTCATTACGTCTTTTTCATCTACAAAAATTGTAAGTATTTAAAGTAGTTTTTTTATTGGGTGGGAAATGTCGATCTTTATGTCATGTGTATGTGTGATGTAATTATAAATATTGCATATTTGTTCAGAAATAATGTCCCAAATTTTGATAAGTTTCTTAAACAAATATGTATTATTTATAATTGTTTAGAAATGTTTATGATTTTTATATTTACCATTATTGTAAGAAGACATTAGTATATTTTGTAGACATTTTTATAGTAGGCTTTTAGCTATTATTGACAGGTATTCTAATCCTCTAGTTGTAGGATATAGTGTGACTTGACTTTGCAGTAGTCGGAACATTTGTTTAGTTTGTTTAGTTAGTTTTGGACCAATTTGGGTCACAGATTGTTTCATTCTTAGTTCTTGATAGCTTTGTTCTTTTTTCAAAGCTTCTAGTAGGTTATGGAATGTGGGTTTGTGCCACCCTTCTACACTGTTGTTTGTTTTAGCCTCTTGGTTTAAAGTACTAAGATAGACATTCCACCAAGGGATTTGGAATTTGGGTTGGCGTCGATGTCCAGATCTGTGCAACCTTCCCACCCAAGTATCTTCGAAATAGTCCAGTAATGGGGTTAGTTTATCTTCATTCCTCTTGTAATATGTGCTGTCAATTAATAAATTATAGTGTTCCGCTACATCGGTAACAGGAACGTAGGCCAGTGCTATCAATTTTTTAATTTGATAGGCAAAGGTGCTATCTGTTGAGTATAGAATACTTAAAGTTGATTTCTGGAGATGTCTCCATATGCTCTGATTGAAATGATAGTAGCAACCCTGGATTGCTGTGTGGGGAAATGTTTTCAAAATGCTATTAATCATAGCTAATTCAAAATCAATAATTATTTTTTGTGGAAAATAATTATTGATTTCATTTTTGAGAACATTTAATAATTCTGTATAAGTGTTTTGCTGTTTGTTAGGTAGCAAACAGTAAATGAAAGGGATGTTATAGTTATGGTATAAACCGTGGATGGAATATAGTTGATAAAAAGGTTTTGGGCATGGTTTAAATGTTCCATCCATCATCCATTGGGGACACTGTTGGATTTTTAATTTACTTGCAGTTGCAAACATTATGATTCTGTTTGTACTGCTTTCATTGTCAAAAAGGATAAATTTGTCTTTATTGTGTGTGATGCACATTTCTGGTGAAATAATAATTTCCTCAAAAGTAGTAGGGTTGGGTTGGGTTGTGGTAGTGAGTCTTTTAGTGTATGCAATTGTGCGTTTAAGGGAGTCAATAGAGGGTAGTTGACCTGAAGCATGGGCTGGGACTTTTAACAGTTCTTCTTTAAGGATTTGTGTTGTTGGTTTATCACTTTGTGTGCTAGCAGGTTTTATACTTTCTAAAGCATCTCTTATTTCAATTTCTGTGACATTGGGGGGATGATTGTGTTCCCTGGTAAATAACACATTAGTTTCCTCAGTAGTAGCCCTTCCATAACATTTGTTTGAGTAATATTTGGTACATTTCCAGAAAACTTTTCTACCACTTTGTCTTTCCTGATTATAAACATAACCCATATAACATAACAGTAATTTATTTTTCTGTGACATAACAAATTCTGCACCTTCTGTCATTTTGTTTTACTTGTTCTAGGAAAGAGTAGAAAGAAACAAAATAAAAAAACATATATTTCACTTTGTGGTGTAAACATAATTAATGATGTTTTTATACTTACAGTTACTAAAAGTAGTAATCACAAATGCAGAACTGTATTTTGAAGGATTTTCTTGTATGTATTTCTTTATTTACTGTTGGTATGAAAATATAGAAATGCTAAGTTAAAGTTTACACATAACAAACGTTTTTCCTAGGAAAAAGCAGTTTTCTATTTTGCTTAGTAGTACATTTGATGTAAACATTACATATACTTACTTGTTTAAATAGTTGAGTTGTAGTATTTGGTGGAGTACATCAAGGTAGTAAAGTTCAGATCTGTAGAGAAGATAGAATAAATAAATGTTAAATATTATAAATAATATTTGGAACCGTTGGGAAATTGAAAATATTTAAAAGTATACAAACTTCTAAATAAGTAGTTTTGTTTGCTGTAGGTAGAATAGATGTATGATGTATTCAGAATATCTGTAGAGGAAATATAAAATAAATAACATGGTGTTAAGAACATAGTTTTCGTTTTTTTCCGAAGTTTTAGACAAATTACAAGTATACTTACATTTTTTACAAGGGTAGTCTTGTCTTTTGGTATAGTTGATGTTGGATGTTTTTATTGGATCTGTAGGGAAGATGTAATATGCAAGATATGTTGTTTAGAAAATAGCATTTTTAATATTGGGTGTTTACTAACAAAAACATATATACTTACATGTTTAATTAGTGTAGTTTTATACATTTGTAGTGTTCAAATAGGAAAATCTCAGAATATCTGTGAATAAAATGTTTAAAATAAAGAATGAATCTTGTGAAATAGTGTTTAAAAACAGCAGTTGGTGTATAACAGAGCATTAATATATACTTACTATCTTATTTTCCAGGTGAAGAAATAGGAGCATGTATTAGGAATTTATTTGGAGTAGTTTCTATCAGAAATGTAGGAGGAGATAAAAATTAAATAAGTGCAATAGTTAGGAGATATAAGTAAAATAGTAGACTACTAAATTAGATTTCTAAATAATGCACTGTAACTTACTTGAATAATTAGCTAGTGAGCTGGATCTTTAAAGATGTTTGTTCAGGAACAAAATCTTCAGAGTGTTGGCATCTTCTTTCTATGGAGTTAGCAGCAACAAATGGTAGAATGTATGTATCCCTTTTATAGTATGTGTATTTTGTGTGCTTTGATTTGATTGGTTGTAGGATGAAATGAAGCATTGTATAGGCTAGTTTGAATTTTTTTGTTAATTGGTGTGTTTGTTGATGTGAGAATGGTGGTATGTGGTGATTTCCGCATTAAAGCAGGTTAGTTGTTAAATAAAATAGATGTGTAAGTGAAAAAAAATAATGAAAATGTTAGTTAAATGTAAAGAATATTTTTCAAATGATAGAACGCATTTAATAGAATGTATAGCAAATGTAGATAAATAGGAATGTTATAAAAGTAACAGGTATTATATGTAAAATGTTTTTGTATAGAGCAATGACTTTTATTGACGATTAATTTGGTATTTTAGACATGAAAGGGTAAAAAAAAGAACTCGATATTTTATTTGAAACGATATTTTTGTACTCTATATTTTAGTAGTCGATATTTTTGTAGTGTTAGGGGTAATTTCATGAAAAACGATATATTTGTAGTCGATATTTATTAAGGCGATATTTATGTACTCGATATTCTAAAGAGTCGATATTTTTGACTCGATATTTTTGTAGTTGGTGTAATAAGTATACAAAGTCGATATTTTTGTAGTCGATAATTTTTCAACGATATTTTAGCAAGTCGATATTGTGACCGTCGATAATATTTCAGTGATTTTACCATGTTACACTTTATATTATTATGTCTTTGTTTAAAATCATAATATTTACAATATTTATAATTATTAATGATTTTAATGTGTGAAATTCCCCTTTTAGTACATATGAGTCACCCGTAAGGTAGACCACCGGCAGCCCATAGGGCAGGTTGCAGTTTAATCAAAAGGTTGGGCATGTATGTTTAAGTTTTTCATGTCCTGGTAGTGAACAACTCCTAAATTCATTTTTCACTACTATGAGGTCTACCTCGCCCCTAGGATAGCATTGGGTTGCCTTATTATATTTAATAAGTGCTAACTTTTGAATGGGAGCAGGTAGTACTTGGTGTCTGAGATATTGTAATTTAAAATCATCTTTAATGGTAAAGATGGATTTTAAGTTGCAATTTGGAAAAAGCCACTTTGTAATTTTCCTGCTTAACTACTTGGTGCATGCAGGCTGTTGCTTGGTCACAATACTGGGTGTAGTTGGCAGTTGGACTTTGTCAATTCTTCCCAGACAGCCACACAATAGATTTATTAGGTGTGCCTGGATGGGCCATCACTTGCAGGATGGGGGCGGTGCTTGGCTCAGCCCGCTTGCAAATCAATATTCTGTGGCCTTCCATCATACAAAGGAATTCATACCATTTCATTCTTCATGCATTCAGACTGGAGGCACGGAAGGCATTAAACTTCAAGCACCGCAAAGGGAATTATCTAGAAACTATGCAGTCAGGCTGGAGACAGGGCAGGGAAGGCAGGAAACTCCAAGCACTTCAAATGGAATTCTCTGGAAACTTCTCATACTTCAAAGAAGGCACCAGGTATAAAACTAGGATCCGCAAAACCATTCTTCAGTGCACTGGTGGACCTTTGGATACTACGAAAGAAAGAAACCCCCCTTGCTGCCCTGCTACTTGAAGCCTATCCTGTTGCTCAGATGGAAGACTGAAACTGCACCCTTCATTCCAAGCTGAAGTGACTCAAAGGGTCAGCTAACTGACCTCCTGTTCTGAGTTCCATGTAAATACAAGCTCCAGAGACCTCCCTGCATCTGCCCAGCTGACCTGATTCCCAGACCTGAAACTGCCTGGCCTCTACTGGACTGAATTCCTGATCCCCAAGAGGTGCCTGTCATGTCCTGGATCTGGAGTTGAGCTCCTCCAAAGACAAGGAGAAATCCTTACATTTTGGAACGGGCTTGTTCACACCAAGAGCTTGCCGCCCACACTGAGCGCCAGCCCAAATCTCTGGTGAACTTGACTCTTTGCGCTATAGTTATCTCCAGTGTAAACAGGCAACGCGAGATCTGCACTTTTGCAACAGCATCGACGGTCCGCAGTGACCTCTAGCATAAATCCCCAGTAAAGAACATCTGTAATGCTCGACAGGATCTTCAGGCTACTGTAACAACAGTCCATGATGCCTAGCCTGATGTTCGCGTTAAGGGGGACAACCATGCATAGCGCTCTCTCTGCTCCTTGCAGCCTTCTCTAGCGTAAACTGGATTCTTTGGATCTAGACTTTCTAAAGTAAATCTTTCAGCGAGACAAACCTCATCCCTACATCAGGCAAGCGCTCCATCACAGTCGACCTGAATGTGTGACCTGCACCCATTCTCGGAAGACCCTATAACCGTGAGTGGCGCTTTTTTCTTTCAGCACTATACTTTTCTTTATTCTTTAAAATTGCATATCTCAGATTTTATCTATTTGATTTTTATCATTTTGGTGTCAAATAATTTATTACATTTTACTCTGTTGTTCTAAATTGATGTGGGATTTTTCTGTTGTTATCTTTTCACTTTTTTACTGTTTGTGTGCTGCTTAAATGCTTGATTTATTGCCTTTAAGTTAAGTCTGACGGTTTTTGTGCCAAGCTACCAGGGGGCCAAAATTATTAGCAACAGAAAATAAATTTCCAATGGAAACATGATACAAACCATAAGTACCCAGTGGCAGCCACCATGGGGAATATATAGATATAAACATAAAAACAGTGTGTAGTTATTGTTAGGGCCTAGTCATCACAAGAATTTAAGTTTTTGGCTTGCTAATACCTTTGGCGTCATTTGATGAATCATCACAAAAGTTTCCAAAAAAAGTTCATCCACCACAGCTCCACTTCAGTTCCTGCTCCTTTCGGGACTCTCATGAGATATAGGCTCAAGTAGCAACCAGACCTTTCACGTATATCGACTTCTCATTACACTTCATAATGGTTCTTAGTACTGACCCTCTACCTAGTTATGGTAATGCCTAAATTACATGGGATTTTCCCTGAAAATTACCCTCATCCATTATGCGTGAGGATTCTTGGAAACTCAGCAAGACTACCATCTCCAGCATAATAACTATGTATGAGGGTCATTCCATCCATCATCCTAAGTCCAACATGACACAGCAAGGCACATCCCTGGAGGGTACCACTTTGGGTATATAAACACCATATCTTTGCTGAGCCTGGGAGAGGAGAAAAAGGACTTCCATGCTGACACATTGATGCGACACGCTGATGTTCCTGCACACAGACATTCCAGCTCGCAGTGGTCTGACATTCCTCACAGGGTGTCCATCTTGAGATCAAGATGGGGTACCATAGTCTCTCACTTCAGGTAATCAGGTTTTCTTTATCCTAGAGTTATTCTTAGCTCTACACCCACAAACAGGCTCGGTGCACTTAGGTTTGTCTAGTTAGGGTTGCATTGTAGGAGTACGCATTATTACAGTCATGTATTTTTATACCTGCCTGTATTTATTGTTTTAGCACTACGGTAAGAATCTACCATCCTTTTACTCTATTGGTGTTTACAATCGTTTATATCTGTTTCTGTATTATGATTGTTTCAAAACACTTATATTACAATAAAATGAGGCTTATTGAAAACATCCCCACCGGTTATTCTGTGCATTCCTCTGAGGCAAAGTGAGCACACGTGACTGAGAGAAAAGGACTGCACTGTTTCCACGATCCCTGATGGGACAGAGTTGTCATGTTTGATAGTTGCCAAGAACTATTCTGTACTTGGTAAGAGAAGGGTTTCTAGTTGTACTGTGAGCTAGCTCGTATACAGGCAAACATACCCGGTGGGGATGTCTGGAATTAGTCTGGACACCAATCACTGCATGGTGCCTGCCACATAGTGCAGGGAAAATAAAACATGTTTTTTTTACATTACGGCAGGTGCTGCAGCCAGCAGCACCAGCCGCAATGGAAAAAATGGCACTTGCGGCCGCTGTGATGGTGGCTGCATTGTAATCCCACCTGTAGGACTGCCGCCTTGTAGGCGGGTGGTCCACATCCCCGGGGCGATGGCGGACGGACAGAAGTCCGTCTGCCATCGTGATCAGCCCCTGAGCCTAAAGGTGAAACCGTTGGATATAAACTCTATGTGTTTAATCTGTGCCATATCTGCATCTATTTACTTTGTAATGGACTGCCCAATCTTCCTCAGTATCATAAGAAGTTTTTAAGGCCTCTCTCTTTAAAGTACAAAATGTTAAGTTGAAAAATAGCATTAAATGTACTAATAGACATTTATTTTTAGCTGTAGCAATAGGACTTGGCCATTAATCAAATGCTTTTAAAACTACATGTATTTAATGAAAAATACTTAAATAAATAAGGAATACTATCCTATAGTTGTGATTAAATCTCTTCTTGGTATCCTTAATCTGTGAGATGGCACTGCTGATCACTTCCCTTAGCTATTTACCCTCAAAAGCCTTTGTGAATCTCCATGCAAGTGATTTCGGAATGCCTTGAGCCACTTCAATGGATGCTGCCCTAACATGATATTCAATGAAGGACTATAGCTCTCTCCACAGCATACATGGAAGCCCTCATTTATTGTTTGAAGACCTAATTTGGAGTTTCCTTCTGTTAAGCTAAGGGATATTCTCTGATTGTGCTTCTGCCAAAACAGGGGGTGCATGTTTTGGGTAAGTGTGCAATGCCAACTAGCCACATTAATATGTGAGTTATGGCAGTGTAGTTGGTTTCCAGGGAAAAATCAAAGCAGTTGTTACAAATAAGAAATCAATGTTCCTGACACATGGGAAGCTTACTGGCAGTGTCTCCAAGACATTGTGCATTGTTTACCTGTCTAGGACCACCTCGACTTACATGGGAGTCCAGGGCACGAAAACACAGTGATGATTGTCCTGCAATATAAAAGGTGGGCTCTCATGCCATATAGCCAGTGGATTTGTGTCAAGATGTTTCTGATATTTCAACTTGCTGAAACCATGTCATATTTTCCCATCTCTAAATGAGGCAGTTAAACAACATATTGATTTTTTTGTCTGTTTGCTGTAACTGCCAATCCCTCTATGAGGCCATTAATCTGTTCTCAGAGCTTTCTCAAATGTACATCTTCTTAAAGCTCAGTTTGAGCATGCCACATAACATTTTAGTGCCAGGACAATATGATTCACAATAACAATGAGTGCATCTGAAGTGAAGAAAATGAGGCCCTGAAATGCTAAACCAAAACTAGACCAATTCTTATCCCTCAATATTCTTGCAACTGTATTCTGTCCCATTGATATTATGCCTGTGATACTCTGTCGTACAATCTCTAGGGTTCACTCCTTCCTCATCCTTATCAAAACCAGAAGCTAAGGAGTGTTCTGCTGACAAGGCCCAAATAACACTTGTTTCTTTGCAACATCCATGTTTTGCAAATCAACTTTTTCATTAACTTTTCATAGCAACTCTATGCAGCAAACGATCATATTAACCCCGTCACAGACACATAGAATCCACTGAGGTGCCCACCTTTGCTATTTTAATGTTATAGTAGTTGTTTGCTCATCTCTATATTCACAGAATTCTTTTTTCTTCTCATTAGGTTTATTTGATGTTATTGGAAGCTCTTCACCTCCTCTTTTAAAGCTGCTTCACTGCCATTTTTTAATTGTATATCTAAACATATAAGTACAAAACATTGTTCTGTTTATTTCCTTTAAATTATTTACAATTGTATAGTTTTTTAATTCACATTTTCTTTGTTTTCCTATTTTTAATTATTATTTTTTCAGGAAAGATCATGCTGAAGGCTTGCATTTTCTACTAACATACATTTAAAAAATAAGATTTACTTAGCATACATCATTACAGCGTTCAGTTGCACAAACTAGTGTCACTAGTGGTGGTCCCTTGAGGTGATGGACGGCTTAGCCTTTAAAGTTGCTCGCTACATCACAGGAAGTTGCTCAAAATTTCCTGTTTCTGTTGGGCTTACCTGTTTATTCGAAGGGCAATCCTCTAGTGGAATCTGTGGATTACAGATTCCTGTTGCAGCGTCCTCGACTCCTGGTCTCTGTTGTTGCATTGGTCCACTGTTGAATTGGGTCACATTGGGTTCTACAGATTTATTCCTCCTATTTTTGCAGTAAATACAAAAGAAAATTCAGGCTTTTGGGCAGCAGTGTACTGCATAATAATGTACTATCACATTACATTTCTGTTAATTTCTTACCTGATTTCTTCCTAATTTTTCTTTATCTGTAGACTCATTTTTGTTTGAAACCTTAAAGTTAAGGCAAATTCCGAGCTAAATGCTTTTTTCTCTGATTTAATACTTAATCGGATGTATGACAAGTGACTGAATTATTCGTTAACAAATGTTATAGCTGCATTTATGGTTTATGTCTTGGTAAGTTGTAATAAAGTCGAATGCCTGCAAGAGTATACATCATGTATATACATATTTATGACTGCATAAAGAAGTGAATGTTAAGTTATCTGCAAGATTTCTCCGCGAAGTATTTTCATCTTTTTCACTCATGCCAGAAGTATGTACGCTGGGTCATAAATCACCACCATGTATTTATGTATCAGGTTCATAAAAGTTGCAGTTACATGATTTCTGCTTTCCTTTGGATTCAGCCATTGTCCAACATGAACCACTGATACACTCTGGATACACAGAGTAGGAGACATAAGGTATGTTATAGTGTATGCAATACTAAGCAATAGATTGCAGACTTCCAATGTACTTAAAGAATTAATTTTCAGTATGTTATTCTTGATTCCTAGAAAGAGGAAAAGAAAAGTCGGAAGAAGCCAGATGACCAGAGTAACAACCTTTTGACACTACCAGGCTCCATTGTCATCTTTTACCCGAGGTCCAATTTTAACTCTGACTGTGTTGGGCCTCTTTTAGCATACGGGAAGTTTGCAACTCATGTCCTGGTTCATTTCACTCCTGTGAAAAGACCCAGGTGAGAATCTGACAGAACACTGAGCCTACTTTGAGATTTTGGCCTGTTTGAAATGGAGTTACGTGATATTTCCTTGACAAATGTAGCACACATGATTGGCAATTTGCGAAAAGAAACACAAGCTTTAGCACAAAGGGTGGAGCAGCTGAGGGTACTAGTTCTCAGGGGTTAGATCAAGCAAGGAAGCCTCCAGGAGATACCTTTACTCAATTTGTTGTTGCTGATTCTGATTAGGGTGTAATTAATCCATTAAGTAATAAAACAAATTCTTCCACCATTCCTTTAGCCCCGCCTGGACGCTTTATGAGGGATCCTCCGAAATGTATTACCTTTATAAACCAATGCCTACTGCATTTTATGTATAAGCTGGCCAGCTTTCCTAATGCGCAATCAAAGGTGGCTTTTGTTTTGTCATATTTAGGTCGCACAGCAGCCACGTGCTCCATTCCCTTAGTAGATCGGAATGATCCTGTGTTGTATAATTATACAGCGATCAAATCTAAACTAAAACAGCAATTTGACCACCATACATTTACGCAGTTAGGGGATACAGAGCTGCTTAATTTATGACAGGGTAGTAAAGACCTTTAACATATGCAACTATTTTTAACGGATGTATGTCACTACAACGCAGGCTATTACCACGCGTGCCATTACAACGCTGTTTTTAAAACGCAAGCCATTACAACGACTGCACTGTAAGGGCTGGATAGTGGAATAGTTTAATTTTCTATTCCAACTCCAGCCCACGTTGACAGTAGGGAAGGTGTTGGAATAGAAAATTAAACTATTCCTTTGCCAACAGCGCCCTCCAGCGCAAGTCGTTGAAACGACTTGCTTTGTAAAAGCAGCGTAGTAATGGCAGCGCATGGTAATGCCCGCGTTGTAAAGGCTGTTCCCCATTTTTGACCATTTAATAGCTGAAGCATGTTGGCCAGAAAACTAGAGTTCCTTATTTTATAGGGGACCTCGGGATGAATTGTAAGATCTTTTGACTCAGGTAATCAATCCTCCAAAAATGTTAGTGAATTATTTGATCTTGTGTTATATAAGGAGAAAAAGACACATACGAAAAGACAGACAAACCAGAACCTATGCAGATTGGAAGTTTGAAGGGCCCATTAAACGAGGAAGAGAGACAAAGATGTAGAGTATTAAGGCTCTGTTTATACTGTGGTAATAGGGGCCTTTCCTATATGAATATCCTTCGAAACCTAGGAAAAAAGTTGAGCCGGGAAACTCAGAACCAAAACAGGCAAACGTTTCAGGTATTCACCATTATTTAGCATCAGAAACTGTGTCTCAGACCTACTTCATCCGTCAATATGATCACCTTTTTGAGACCACTCAGTTGATCGTCAATGGGGGCTCAGTTTGTTTTCAACTTTTGATGGACACAGGGGACACTGGGAATGTTATGGATATAGCATTAGCTTTGCAATATGCCATTCCAACAGGGCCTAAGGAACAGGTAGGCCAAGTAAAACCTGTTGAAGGAAGTAGACTGAAGTCAGGCCCCATCACCCATTCCACTACAGGGTTTTGTTAAATATTCTGGAATGGAATAGGGAGAAAATAACTTTCAATCTGATCCAAGCACCACAGTTCCAAACCATTCTAGGGATTCCTTGGCTGGAGACCCACAATCCAGATATAGATTGGGAAAAGTTCTCCATTACCTTTTGTTCTGCCTTTTCTAAGGAACACTGTTTCGTTCTGCCACCTGATCTTGAGATTAAGAAAACTGCAGCAGCAATGACTGATAACTCTACTCCTAAGATTCCTCCTTGTTATCAGCCTTGCAGAAGTATTTGATAAACAGAAGGACACTATTTTGACCCACATTGGCCTTCTGATTGTCAAATCAATCTCCTACCTGGGGCTCGTATCCCTTGTAGTAGAATATATGCCTTAACCCAATAAAAAAACATCCATCTTCGATAATGCCAAAATGTAATGCTTTGAATTGGATTTGTTAGACCGTCCCACTCATCCGCCTCTTCTCCTCTGTTTTTTGTACCCAATGGAGTAGCAAGCTAGGGCCCTTAATTATGTTACCCCTTGCCACTTTTCTACAGCCTGCTTGACCAAGGTAAGTACACTACAATATTTACCAAGTTAGATTCACAGGGTGCCTATCATTTGGTGGGAGTCAGGAAAGGAGATGAGTGGAAAACAGCTTTTCGTACCAAGTTTTGAATATTTGAATATTTAGTATTGCCCTATAGGTTATTTAACACCTTCCAGTTTTTTATCTTTCAAGTTTTGAGGGAGTTCTTGGATGTGTGTGCAGTGTCCTAAATTGATAATATTCTAATCTATTCTAATCTATTCACCTTCTATGTCAGAACATGTTAAACCATCTAATAGCTATATTACTGCAACTGCCAGACAACCATTTGCTTGTGAACCGGAAAAGTGTAAATTACTTATTCCTAAAGTCATCTTTTTGGGATACATTTTGTTATCTTAGGTACAGAGTTTCTTTAGGATTCACCAATTATTAAAGGTATTTTATAGACCATTTCTCTACCCAGGTGACTCCGATAACAGGATTACTAAGAAAGGGGTGAATTTTCACTGGAATGAGGATGCAGAGCAGGCTATTCAGCAGTTAAAAACGCCTTTACCAGTGCTCCTATTTTGCAACATTCTGACCCTTCCCAACCTTTTATTGTGGAGACAGATGTTTTGCAGGGAAACAAGGTAACAGGGAAGCTTCAGCCCATAGCCTACTCTCACACAAATTTAGTCCTGCTGAAGAAAATTATGCCATAGGGCACAAAGAATTGTTATCAATAAGAAAGACTTTTCAAGAATGGCGACACAACCTGATGAGCATACTGCCCCAGTGATTACTGATCATAAAAAAAATTAAAATTCCTTAAGTCCACTAAGGCCCTCTCTATGCGACAATTTAGGTGGACACAATTTTTTACTGGAACATACTATGTGATCCAATTCCATGCTGGTCATCAGCATGGTAAGACCAATGTTTAGTCTTGACTTGGTAATGAAGTTCATGAACAGGGAAATAAACGTCCCCCTGTAATACCTACCCAGCGTACTCTGCGAGCAGTGGTCTCTGAGGATTCATTCTTAGCTGAGGTAGTTGCAGCACAAAAGACAACAGAAGCAAAAGACATTTATACAGATAAAATGTATGTTCATTCTAACTTTAGCCCTACAACAACAATCTCTGTACTGGGGGAAATAGCGTTTACCATGCAGTGATTACCACAACATGAATTTACCACAAAGTCATTAATACCCAAGCAACATTGCCACGCATACCATTACAATGAATATGCCTATACCCAAATGTCATTACCCAGAAAGCCATTACTACGCATTCATGTGTAAGAATATAGGTAAGTATATTGGTACATATTTTGAATAGTGTATATATTTTTTTAATAGTTGAGGTGATATTAAATGCTCAGATATTCATTAAAATACCTATCACACAAAAATGTAGGAACAGGATGCAGGGGTCATAGGGGTATTGGTTGGGGAAATGTATTAATATTTAGATATTTATTGGAATGCCTGAGTATTATTTATATAATAATCTAAATACTAATACAATTTTTAAACATTTGGTAAGTATAATTGCTAACACTACAATGTAGGAATGACATTATTAATATTCTGGTATTCATTTAATTGCTTGAATATTCCTTTATACAGTAATTTAAAATAAACGTAACATTTCCTAACATGTAATAAGTAATTTATCAAGTTGAGAAGTAGGCACATGATGAAAGGGATATAGGTGTTTAGGATGGGGAGAGTATTACTGCTCGGGTATTAATTTTACTACTTGAATATTAACTTATACTGCACTAATATTACTAATGAAGTTAATTAACATGTGCTGAGAAATTTGAAACACTACCATTTAGACACATGATGCAACAGATACAGCTGTATTAGGTGGGGACGTGTATTAATGCTCAGGTATTCATTTACCTTCTTGAGTATTAGTTTGTACAGTAATTTAAAATAAAATAACAATTTCCTAACATGCAATAAGTAATTTCCAACACTGAGAATGAGGCACGGGATGCAAGGAATACAGAGGTTTAGGGTGGGGAACTATATTAATTAACTTTTAATACTTGAGTAATAACTTAAACCATATTATTATTAGCTGTAAAATTAATATACATGTGCTTAGAAATTCGTAGGTATGGGATGCAAAGGATATAGGGGTATTGCACGGAGAAATGTTTTAATATGCAGGAATCAATTTAATTACTACAGCATTGATTTATACAGTTATTAAAATAATATGATTTACCAATGTGTAACACATCATGTAACATTAACATTTAGGGATGGGTTGTAAGGGATATAGTGGTAGACATTAGAGTAGTGCATTAATACTCAGGCATTTATTTTAATACCTGAATATTAATTCAATCAATTAAATAGTACAAATTAAATTGTTGATTTATTTTAACATTATAGAATATTATTCCCAAAAATTGTAAGATCTTACAAATATTTTATGAACGAATATATAATATAAATAAAATAAATTTGTAACTATTGCTAATTTATTTAATAAAAATGGCACCATCATTTTTTAAATATAATATTTATTATATTTTTCAATCTGCAAAAAAAGCAATAAATATGTATTGAATTGCAATAATTTATTAAACTTAAACAAAAATTCAAAGTTGTAACAATTTTGACATAATTTTTTTAATCACCCTCCCACGGTTTCCCATTCATTTTACTGTGAAAAATTGTCCTTTTTCTGTTTTACTTTCAGCAATACATCTGTTTTGACAGTTGATCAAGCATTGCATTGGAGATTGGACGCAAGAAAGAGCTGCAACTTTGTTTACATTTGAAAAGTGTATAGGGACTACATTTATTTTAAGAATGGATGGATGAGGTATATAATTGTAAGGATGTACGGAGTTGTATTACTTCTATTTTTTAAACACATTTTCATTCCCAAACAGTTTGCTATAGTATAGTTGTGTTGGAATGGTTGTATTGTCTTTTACTACACATTTATAAAAGTGATAAAATACATTAGTAAGTACTTTTTAAAACATTTTGAAAAAGAATCAAAATCTTTAATTTTTTCATCATGTTTTTGTATTTTGAACATACGTTACGTACTTGGTGACAACAGGCTGGAGCACGTGGTTGAAGTTCATTTGGGATTTTTTCACTTTTTGGGATTTTGCTTTCTTAAAAATGAAACTGTTTGGGATTTGTACATGTTGGAGCCTTTCATGAATTGCGTTTTATTTACTTGTTTTTGCATATCATCATCACTTCATTTTTGGAAAAGTGTTTGGATCTGACATTTTGGATGATCCTTTGTTCAAACACTGGATGGATACATTATTGAAAAAAGAATTTATCTTTTAATGTAACTTATTTTTTGGGTTAACGACTTTGGTTTGGAAGTTAGATACACATTTGAATAGTTGGAGCGCGAAAGAATCTTGGCGACGAGTAGAGTTAAAACATTGGGTAGAGATGAAAAAAGAAGACATCTGCAGGTAGGAGGAAATTGTTAAATTTGAGAAAAATCGCTTTTTACAAAAAATTTCAATTTGAATTTGAGTGTTGTTAAAACAGGCAAGTAATAGGACAGGGTTTTAGACAATGTTAGTAATGTAAGATAGAGGCAATATTTGCCTGCATCAAAGAAAAATCTATGATCTTCACCAATAGTCGGTAACGTTTCTTTGCTTCTTTTAAATACCCAGATGTTCAGACTACCTGTACCTTGAAAATAGTCAGCAATTCTCACTTCCTGGAAACTTTATTCCTTCATCAAAATTTTCAGGAAGTGATATAGGTTTGGGTGCTTTTTGCTAATAGTTTTGTTGATGGAGTACTGCCCTCACTCAATGGCATTGTTAGTCTTCGCACCTCCTGCTAAGCAGGTTGTGTAGCAGTTTTGTCGGTCAATAGGGATCCTTGCGTACCTCCTGTTACCCAACCTGCTTAGATGGCCAATTAAAGTATCTTCAAAATAATTTAGAAAGAGTGCCACTTTCTCCTCATTTTGTGTAAAATAGTCATATTCAGTAATTGATGTGTAGAACTCGTTTACACATTCAGGAGGTACGAAACATTAAGCAGTTATTTTTCGTAATACAAACTGCAATTTATTGGCAAATATATAATCCTCAATTAAGGATTTTTTTAAATTTTACGCCAATATGCCTGGGCAAAGTGAAAAAATCATCCTTCAATTTGGGTGGTGAGGTACAATTTACAAATGGTGTTAATCATTGTTAAATCAAAGTCAATTATCATTTTTCTAGTATTTTTATCTAAGGTTTTGGATTTTCTCACTGTCAGTATATGTTGAAGATTGTTTGTCTGAGAATCAACTGTATGCTAATTTTATGGTTGTGTTATTTATTTTAGCATGCATAGTGTACATTTGTGGGAATGGATGGGGTGTGGATTTAAACTTATAATCCGTCATCCAAACATAATCATTCTCAAGTGTTACCATGTTATGGGATGTGGCAAATATGATTATTCTTTTTAAGGGTTTTCATTGCCATGCAGTAGTTAAGTTTCATTAGTGAAAGTTATAGTTAGTTCTGGGGAATTTTTAGTATTAGAAAAGATCTCTGGGGTCACACGTTGAGGATTACTTGCCTGTTTTTGTCTTTGCATCATCCTTCCAAGGTTGGGAATTGCGGGAATACTATTAGCTACATGAACAGGAATGTTTTGTACTACCTCCCTCAAATCTGCACAACAGGATTCATTGTAGGTGGATGCAAGATTTCTTATTTTTTGGATGTTTTCTTGTACTTCTATTTTCATTGCAGAAGAAGAATGGTTATGCTCAGAGGTGTTTTCAACACAGACACCTAGAGTAACTGCTCTGAGTAATGGGATGAAAAATATTACACACACCTCCAATGACTCCTGGGCTAAGCCATCTATCCTTGCAATAATTATAGCCACTGTATTTCAGAAGTTGGTTCTAGCGTCTTGATTTTACATAAAATAGCTTGTCTAACTGCAGCCTTTATTTTTGGATCTGTTGACAAAAAAGGAACAGATAGAAATGCTACACTGCGTTTTTGGTATTATTTTCATCTTTGCACTCTGTTACTTTGCCTGTTTTGATAAAATATTCAAGTAGTTTTGTTAATTTTGTCTTTCTGTGGAGAAAATTAACACATTAGATACTTTGTGGAAAATGTGCATTTGCATTGTTGAGTAGCAATATATACCTAGGAAAAAATGTACTTTGTTTGAGAAGGTTAAATGGAAAGGTGAGCTTTTTTTTTACCTGTATTATGGTCTGTCATGGTACCTTTGAGAACTGTGATTTTGGACTTTTCTTTTTTAAAGGTGTGCATTTTTAGACTCCCATCAGCGTTTGGCTGTGTTTAGCACTGAAAGAAAATAAAAAAGTAAACATTTTCTCTTCTTTTAGATAGTCATTTTGCCCCAAGGTACTGTCCATCACCTATTATGAGGGATGTCCAAGCAGAGTTAGAATAGTAATTTTGCCCCCTGTCACTGTTCAGCACCTGCCCTGAGAGATGCACCCAGCATTGCTGGAATGGTAATTGTGACCCCTGTCACTGTCCAGCACCTGGCCTGAGGGGTACCCCCAGTGGTGTTAGAATAGGAAGTTTGCCTAGAGTCACTCTTCTGCTCCTGCCCTGAGGGATGTCCCCAGTGGAGTTAGAACAGTAATGTTGCCCCTAGTTACTCTGCAGCACCTATCCTGAGGGATGCCCCAGCAGAGTTAGAATACTCATTTTGCCCCCTGTCTCTGTCCAGCACCCGCCCTGAGGGATTCCCTCAGTGGAGTCAGAATAGTAATTTTCTCCCACTCATTGTCCAACACTTACCCTGAGGGATGCACCAGCAGTGTTAGAATAGTGATTTTGCCCCTGACACTGTTCAGCACCTGCCCTGAGGAATGCCTCCTGTGGTGTTAGAATAATATGTTTGCCCCTAGTCACTGTCCAGCACCTGCCCTGAGGAACGCTCCCAGAACATGAGAGATGCCCCCGGCAGAGTTAGAATAGTAATTTTGCCCCAAGTCATTGTTCAGCACCTGCCCTGAGGGACACCCCCTGGGGGGGTTAGAATGGTAATTATGCACCATTTACAGTCTAGCACCGGCCTTGAGGGATGCCCCCACTGGAGTTAGACTAGTAAATCTGCCCCTAATCTATGTCCAGCCTCTGCCCTGCGGGATGCCCTCAGCAGAGTTAGAATAGTAAATTTGCTCGAGTCACTCTCCAGCACCTGCTCAGAGGGACATTCTCAGCAGAGTTAGAATACTAAGTTAAAAAAAATATTTTTCAAAATAGGTTTGTACATTTTCATTTTAGTGGCAGGAGAAAAGAATTTTATAATTACTCACATTACGGTCATTGAATAGAGTTGAATATATTTTTTAATGAAATCTGTGAAATAAGGAAAAAAGTATAAATATTTATCTCTAGGAGTAATTTGTACATGCTGTGGATGTGGTTTGTTTTACCCCTTGTCCGTGGTGGTAATTCTGCCGCGGCGCTAGGGGGGAGAAGGGGCCGCACGGCGCCGCCATGCTCGTGACGGAACCACTCCGTCACGAGCTGCGGTGGCGCTGTGCTTGTGACGGAATGGTTCCGTCACGGCCCCGCCCGCCTAATAGAACCCCTCAGCGCAGGCGCGAAATCAGCACCGCGCAGGTGCGGCGGCTGGGCCGTGACGGAACCATTCCGTCACCAGCACAGCACCACCGTGGCTCGTGACGGAATGGTTCCGTCACGAGCATGCAAGGGGTTAAACAGTGTGCTTACTTTGGCACTGTCTCCCCAGCAAACTGTCAATTTCCCCAGAGAGCCCAAAAGACATATGGTCATGATCAGTGTCTGTGTACCACTTGCCACAAAACGGAGCTCTGTTCAATTTATATGTTTTTCAAGGGAAAAGCACATTTCAAGGAAAAATATGTTTTGGATTCTGCATTTATTTTTAATGTGCTTTATATTCTGACAGAAAATGTATTTATTGATAATGCCAGAAAAATCGTTTAATACAGTCCGCTTATACTACGAGTCTTTTTAATTTTGTACAAGCTGTATTATTAGCCTTAAAACAAAGGAAGGAATACTGTTGAAACAGGATAATTTCAGATATATTTATCGAAGTTATCGATGTATTGTATTTCACTTTCACCTATATTATTTATTGGTAAAATAGTTTTTGAGGTAATATTACTAATCTGCTGTATTTTCTTTTAATTCAGAGAATGTCATCATTTTATTTTCTTTTGGAAAACTTTTCAGTGCAGAAACCTTTATTTTAAATGTACAATAAAGCTACGTTGTACCGGTATGCGTGGTCAAGGTACACGTGGTAAACATATGCCTGGTAATGGTAGCTTTAATTTATCTCTCTGAGTATGAATGGTAGTGGTATGTGTGGTAAAGTCATGCATGGTTTAGGCACATTCGTGGTTTAGACAGCATTGCAAGGGCATGCATAGTAATGGCATTTGTGGTTCCATCATACAACCCTGCATTGATGCTATACACAAATTTTTGCAGGCCAACCAGGTGAAAAGAAAACTCTAGAGCTGGTTTGGTGCCACTTCGGTGGTCTACTCTTGTGTCAGATACAAAACAATATGTACAAAGATGCAGCATTTGTACACAAAGCAAGACATACACCAAGCACCTGCAATACTATTAACTCCCCTTCCCACCCCATCAGTTCTTGGCACACACTTTCCCTAGATTTTATTGTAGGTTTTCCTAAAACTAAGCAGGGTCACGACAGCATTGCCTGTAGTAGAAGATCTGTAATGCAAAATGGCTCACTTTCTTCCCTTACAGAATCTGCCTAAGTTTTAGGAACTTGCAGATATCTTTTTACGGTTAATTGTACATTTACATGATCTTCTGTCTGTAATTATATCTGGCCATGGTCCACAGTTAATTTCACAGTTTTGGAAAGCTTTGTGTGGGGTCTTGCAAATTGATGTGTGCCTCTTCTCTGGCTATCATTCCCAAAAGGGACGTTCAGACAGAACAAGTAAACCAGTGTTTGGAATAATACATAGAGCATCAGGTATTGAACAATGCTGCAGATTGGGACAATTATAAATGGGAGGCTGAAGCTACATACAATAACTCACAACATTGTTCCACTGAACTTTCTCCTTTTCAGGGTAACTATGATTTTCTTCCCCGATTTTTTTTATTTTTTTTATAAATCTTTTTATTAACAAAGTAACAAAAAAAAGAAAAACTTCAGGCGAAATTACGATTTTCTCACTGGTCAAAGGTACAGTCTCACTTGTACAGAATAGTAAAAACAATATAAAAGTTATGGGTCACGGTGATTCCTGTGCTTCCTCCTCCACTTGACATGCCGGGGGCGTACACATCTCTCCACGGAAACTATTCCAGGCCCCCCAGACCTTTCCCCATTTCCTGGGCCAACCCCTGCCACATATACCAACTTCTCCATGAACATACACCAGTCCAGGTCTTCCACTCATTTGGAAACCCGGGACGGCTGGCAGGGTTCCCATGAAATGAAATGAATGAAATGAAATTTGATTTATAAAGCGCATGGCTGCCCGAAAGCGTCCCAGCGCTGCAGAACAAAAAGCAACCTAAGGTGGACAACGTTAGTTAGGGGTCAATGGAAAAAAGAAAAGTTTTGAGAAGTTTCCGTAACTTCCCATGATTGGGTTCAGTTCGGATCGTCACAGGAAGGGAATTCCACAGTGATGCCGCGTTGACTGAGAAGCGACGCCCCCCCCCCCAGCGTGCCCTCCTCACTCTGGGGACAATGGCGAGGTTTCCCTGGTCAGATCGTAGAGTCCGAGAGGACTTGTAAGGGCGGATCAGGGTCCTCAAGATGGGGGGTCCCTTATCATGGAGGGACTTGTGTGTTATGCACAGAGATTTAAATTTTATTCTTTCCCGTATCGGGAGCCAGTGAAGGGATCTTAAGGCTGGCTTAGCCGAAGTTCTTAATGAGGAGCCCGTAAGCATCCTAGCTGCTGAATTCTGGACACGCTGGAGGGTGTTAATTGTTGCTTCGGGTGCTGCCAAAAACAGGGCATTGCTGTAGTCCAGTCTAGATATTATTAGACCTTGGACTAACAGCTTCCTGGACTGGAAGGGCAGAAGTGGGAGAACCTTTCGAACAGACCGAAGCAACCCATAGCATATGCCTGCTGTTTTCTTTGCTTGGGTCTTATAGGTAAGGTCCCGCTCAAACCAAACCCCTAAACTTTTGATTTCATCTTTAGGGGCGGGAGCGTCACCCAGGCAGGAAGGCCAGATGGACTTAGGCAACGCTGTTAGTTGGTGGCCCAGGAGCATGATCTCTGTTTTGGCTCCATTTAATTTGAGCCGAGATCTGGACATCCAGGCATAGATTCCCGAGAGGCAGGAGGAAAGATTCTCAAAGCAACTCTCTTGTTGGGATAGCGAGACAACTAGTTGGGTGTCGTCAGCGTAGGTGACTATTTTTTTTCCAAAAGGATTAACCACCTCCTCCAGTGGGGACATATAAACGTTAAAAAGGGTAGGGCTCAATGAAGAGCCCTGGGGCACTCCACACTGGAGAGGGATGGATTTCGAGGTTGCGCTGTTTTCGCAGATCTGGAAAGAGCAACAGCTCAGAAACGATGACAGCCATTGTAACGCCATGCCAGAGATTCCCAATCCCGCAAGTCGCTGGATAAGGATGCCATGGTCCACCGTGTCAAAAGCTGCACTGAGATCCAGGAGGATCGCAACTGCAGATCCCCCTGAATCTAAAATGCATCTTGCCTCTTCCGCAACTGCTATCAGGGCGGATTCAGTCCCCTGACCTGGGCGAAAGCCTGTTTGTGAATTACGCAGCAGCATGTTGTTTTCCAGGAAAGAGGAAAGCTGCTTGTTGACGACTCTCTCCGCAATTTTGCTAAGCCCCGGTAGTAGTGATATTGGACGATAGTTTCCCAGGTCTGCGGGATCAAGGTCTGGCTTTTTGAGAAGAGCCTTCACCCTAGCTTGCTTCCAGCTGGGTGGGACAAGACCACATGTAAGGGAGAGATTTATAAGCTCCGTGGCTACAGGGGCGATGGTGTCAGAGATGAGTTTAAGGATGTGGATGGGGGCGGGGTCAGTTGGGGAGCCGCTTTTGAGAAGGGACAAGGTTTTGCAGAAGTAATCCATGGTTAAAGGGAAAAAGGATTCCAGCGATGGACCAGGTGTACGAGAACAGTGGTCGGCAGAGTGCAGGGCAGGGCCACTATGCGGAAGACTGTCTAAGATTTTTTGGATTTTCATATAAAAAAAGTCGGCTAGTTGATTGCATCTAACTTCTGAGTTCTCCTGCCTAATTGAGGGTAAGGGGACTTTCAGCAGTTCTTTTACTATTTTAAAGGTTTCCCTGGATGAGTTGGAGGCGGTTTTAATTCTCTCCTCCAGAAAGGCTGACTGGGCTGTTTTGCAGGCAGTTTTATAAAGCCTCATAGCAGCACGGTATTCTGCCTTATTGTTGGCCGACCAGTCTTTTTGCCCTGTGCGTTCTAATCGCTTGCACTTTTTCCTCATAATTCTGAGTTCCGAAGTATACCATGATGTTTTGAAGGGACTGCTCTTCTTAGTTATACTTTTCCTAGGCAGTACCACATCTAGAGAATTATTCAGCCAACCGTGAAAGTTGGTGTCAGCCACTAGTGGGTCCGGATCTGGCATGGGAACTGTTTGTTCCAGTGTCCGAATAAAGTTCTCAAGGGGTAGTTTAGACCAGGCTCTCTCTAATGTACGGGAGGGTGTGACGTTTGGTAAGTCAGTACGAGTTTTCCATGTAAAAGGGACCAAGAGATGATCAGACCAAGGAATAGGGAGGGGGGGGGCTGGAATCGAGATAACTGAGCGATATTTCGTTTCGCTATCATACACCCCAGTGTTACCCATTGTTTTTAGTACCAGGGTCTTTTAAGTGCCACGCACTGATAGGAGCTACTCTACCCGCTGCAGGCTGCCCGAGTTCCACCTGTAACCACATGGGAGAGTGGTCGGATATCCCCCTTCCAAGGTATCGTGCCTCTCTGACCATAGCTGCCTGGGCCGCCGGTATCAATATGTAATCTAGTCTGGGCATGCTGTGGTGTGCTGCAGACACATGTGTGAAGTGTGCCTGTGTCGGATTATGTACTGGCCAGCTATCCACAAGCCCCTTTGTTTCAAGGAACTCCGAGAGCCATCTATGGGCTGGTTGAAGTATTCTTGCTGGGTGCCTGTCAATCTCCCCATCTAGTACTGCATTAAAGTTGCCCCCTAACACCAGGATGCCTAGGGGCAGGGTGAGAAAGACAGTGCCCAGGTTTTGGAAAGTGTCAGTTTGGAGGCCAGGCGAGACATAGATCGAAAAGAAGGTAATCATCCACCACCCCATTGCCCCAAGACACTGATATACCGGCCCCTCTGGACGGACCACTTAGCCTCGACAGTTTCGGGAAAGGAGTTCTTCATCAAAATTCCAACCCTCCTGGACCCCGTGGTAAACCCAGCATGAGCCACTAATGTATAGCCCCCCTTATGGAGAGCCATGCAGCGGTTGCTGATGAGATGAGTCTACTGCAATAGCACTACATCAGGAGAGTGTCATTTCACCAATTGATTAACCATTCCTCTCTTGATCCTGTCCCCCAGGCCATTCACATTCCAGCTTAGCACCTTTATCCCCGATCCCTGACTAACGTTTGACATTAAACCAATACGGATATTGTCCGATCGTAACATTGCCACTTGATGCGTAAAAAGAAAAATTAAAGAAAAACCCCACAGAGCAAACAATACCGCATACAATAACAAAACTATACAAGAAAACTACAGTCGAATCTAACTCCCACCCCCCACCCTGCACCAGGAATCGGCACGGGGCTTCACCCCGACAGCAGGGATCCCAAGCTCGCTTCCCTGGCACAGGGCAGGGCTGCCTTCCCTCTCCTCACCTTGTAGTTCTGACAAGGTCGCTTCTACCTCGGGTAGTCGGAGATGTCACAAGACGATCGGCCCCCTCCGCAACGCCGACTCAGCAACCCCGATCCCTCGTCGCTTTCGCCGCACCTCCGGGGCCAGGCCGGAGACTCCCAATTGTCGGCCCCGGTGTTGATCACTTCAGGTCCGGCTACAGTCTTCACGCAAGTCCCCAGCTCAGGGGGCAAGCAGGCCGCAGTTCGCCGAGCATCGCAGCTCTGGCTCCAGTCCTCGTAGAGGGCCCGTGAGCACATCTTTCTGCGTCGCTTGAGTCCCGCTGCCAGTTGGTGGGGTCTGAGCCCAGGATACCGTGCAGGGTGGTATTGCTGGAGAAAGGGGCGGCGGAGCCGAGCCCTCACACGGCCATCTTGGTCTTGTGCGTCTTTCTTCCCCGATTTTATGTCCTTCTGCCTCTGTTTCTGAAGTACCAGCAGTCCAAAACTATTTAGAGGCAAATAAATAATATGCAACAGATTGCACAAAATAATTTGGAAAAGGTAAAAATTATGTAACAAAAGAAATGTGAATCAATATCACAAACTCACTCCAGACTATCAGGTGGTGGACCAAGTATAGATATCTACACGACATATCAATTTGAAGAGGAGTGCACAAATTCCAAACACAGTATATAGAACTTTTCTCCATACCTAAGAAAACTAACAAAGATCCTATGAAACTAGAATTGCCTCTCAAAATGAAAATTCACGCCATGTTCCATGTTTCACTGTTAAAGCCAGTAACTCCGGGGACTGTACTTCAGCCTAAACCTCCCGCTATTACAGTGGACAATGAACCTGAGTATGAAGTCGAAGACATTTTAGAATTAAAACGAGTAAGACATAAGCTATATTCATTGATTCACTAGAAAGGATATTGTCCTAAAGACCGGGCCAGGGAACCAGCTGGCCATGTGCATGCCCCTTGCTTATTATGTTTATTTCATTGAAGACATCCAAGTAAACCTAAACCATTGGGGGTGTACTGTCGGGACTACCCGAACTTGCGGTGCTAGTGGCGTTCCCTATAAGATGGTGGAGCACATAGCCTTGAAAGCCACGTGCTGCATCACAGGAAGTTATTCAGCATGTTCCTCTGCTGTTGGCCTTACCTGTTTCTTTGGAGCGATGTCCAGCAGTGGCCTCTTTGGATTCCAGATTCCTGTTATGGCACCCTTATCACGTTCATCTGCTATTGAGTCTGATTGCATTGGGTTATTCAGATATATTCTTCCTATTCCTGCAATAAACACAATGGAAAATTCAAGGTTTTGGACAGCAGTTTACTGTATGGTAATGCTTTACGATGGTAAATTTCTGTTAATGACTTACCTGATTTCTTCTTAATTTTTGCTTCGTTTGAATGCTCCTATTTGTTTGGAACCTGAAGTAAAGGCAAATTCTGAGTAAAACACTTTTTCTGATTTAAAACTTGATCAGATGTATGACAATTGACTGAATTATTCGTTCACAAACATTTTATATGAATGTATTGTTTACATTTGGATATGATGTCATTAAGTTGATTGCCTAAAATAGTATACATCGTTTATATACATATTTGGATGCATAAATAAGTAAGTGTTATATAAGACGTCTGCAAGATTCAAACTAGGAAATATTTTCTTCTTCCTCACTCATCTCAGAAGTATTTATTGTGAGTTATTAATCACTACCAGGTATTTATGTATCAAGTTAATAAAAATTAGAGTAACATGATTCCTGCTTTCTTTCAGATTCAGCCATTGTACATCATGAACCTCTGATAAACTGTAGATACATGGAGAAGGGGGCATAAAGGTACTTTATAGTATATTCAGTACCTAGCAATATATTGCAAACTTTCAATGTACTTAAAGAATTGATTTCTAGAAAGAGGAAAAGAGAAGTGCGAGGAAGCCAGATGACCAGAGTAACAACCCATTGACATTACCAGGCTCCATCGTCTTCTCTTCCCCGAGGTCCAATTTTGACTGTGTTGGGTCTCTTTTGGCCAACAGCAAGTTGGAAACTCACATCATTGTTCGTTTCACTCCTGCAGAACGTCCCAGGTGAGAACTTGACAAAGGGCTGCAGCTGTCACTAGATGAAATGGAGAACCAGTATTTATAAGTAATAAAAGAGAAGAAGAAAACACTATGGTAATAAAGAAGTTAGCACACAATTGAGCTGGTCGAGTTATGCCAAAACCAATAATGTGCCTTATATTTGTTTTTTATTTATTTACTGCATATTAATAGTCTTTCATTTTATTTGTATTGTGTACAAGTAATTTATGTATTGTATTTTATAATTTGTGGTGCCTTTTTATTATAGTTATACAACTGACATTCATAAACTTTTGATTATTAAAAATAAACCAACTTTGTAGAAGTGCTGTATAAGAGTGTAACAAATGACGTAGAAATACATTTGCCTCAAACAGATGATCCCTAAAGCAAGTCTTAGAGAATTTATTTTGTGCAGCTAATTTTGATCATTGAATTTATAGCCATAATTAGGGAAAAAATAACCAGAAAAAGAACCACATTAAAACACACTGTAAACACTTCTGCTAAATTAATAAAAAATCGTTTACCTTTTAAATGGAAAAGATTAACAAATTCTGTTTCCTCAAAAATTAAATCATTCTAATCTTACAGGTGGAATTTACTTGTGCTGTGGACAAATTCATTTTTTTCATTTCCCTTCTACTATACGCAACAAAGAGAAAATATTTTTTACAAGGGATTATTTTTTTCTTAAAGACACTTGAGCGTCACCTTCTAAATAAATAATATAAATCTTTTCTCAAGGTTTCGCAATCCTATCTTCTTTGAAAATTATAAACGCAATGTGTTACTTTTTCTTTATTGATGGAAAACGAAAGGATATCTTTCCAAAAGAAATACTCGAAACATTATCAGTAAGTCACTATGAGGCATTTTTTAGAAAAAAATACGAAATCGAGCCCCAGTGATTTATGTCTACATCAGTTTAAATGTTACACTTTTTGGAATCCTTGAACTCCTCAAGGAATCCATACAGCACACTGTGATTTCCTTATTTGGAATCCATTACTGTTAAACACAGTTCTCAGTGGAGGTATTGTTACAATGGAGAACGGATTTACCTATGTAAATGCAAAGTATTGTGTTTCCCCTAAAGCTCCAATAAATTTGGCCATGATCCATTCCTCTTCCCACTCTGGAAAAGCAATTTACACCAGTTTTTGGCTAAAGTAAAATATAACTCTTTTCTGGCTGGAAAGGGGAAAGTGAGCAAATTGTGAATGCCTACAAACAAACTGTGTGTGTGCAACCTTATATGACATATTATGCTTTGGAATGAGTATATTACCACTACTCGAGTGCCAGCGATCTTCTCACACATAAATGGGCTTATATTTACAAGGCCTCCTTTTTCTGAATGAATTAATGACATGCCTGACTACGGTAACTTTTGTTGAAAGGTAAATTTGGTTGAAATCTTGCATTTAAGTCAGAATGTATATTTGTGAAAAGGTCCCTACGAATGTGTCCCTTATTTTCCCCCACAAACATAGGGGCATATGTACAAGCCCCTATCGCAACCACAACGTCACTTTTGACAACGTTTTGGTAGCGATAGGGGCTTTACCTTATTTACAAGGCAGCGTTAAGCCACTTAATATGGCTTAAAGCTGCCGTGTAAATAATGCCCTCTTTCATGCTATGCTTAGCGTGAGAGGAGTGGGCAGTGGGTGTTGCGGTGGGTGTTCCACCGCAACACCCATTGAATTTGATGCTGCCTTCTATTTACAAGGGCAGCGTAAATAGGAGGCAGCGGCAAAATTAATACCAGGTAAAACCTGGTCTTAACTTGGCGAAATGAGGACAAATGCATTATTTCTCCTCGTTTTTGCTTATTCTATGTGTGCTGCCTTGTGCAGCACACATGGAAAAAGCAAAATGCTTGGGATTATTTATGTACAGGAAGGTCCCACTTCCTGTACATAAACAATCTTACAAAATTGCCATTTTGGGACTTCCATTCGTTCTGCATTAAGCAGCACACATAGAAGTGACAAAATGGCATTTAAAGATTGTTTGTGACAGGAAGGGGGACCTTCCTTTACATAAACAACCTTTCCCCTGCATGCAGACACCCTTGCACTATGTTGCAAGGGTGCCTGTGTTGGCGCTACACTGCTAAGTGTTGCGCCAGCTCAGGGGGAAACACAAGGCTGCACCAAATCTTTGTAAATATGGTGCAGCCTTGCGTTTCTGAAGTGGCAGAGTGAGGCGTTAAGGCATGACGACTAACGCCTCTCTCCGCCACTTCCTTGAACATATGCCCCATTTGTTTTCATTGTTACCGCTTAGCGGGTGTTTTATCACACAATGGAAATTTTTCCTCATAGATTTAGCTCTATCTTGTGCAAACATGATTTCTGACTATGGATACAAACTATTATGTTGTAAATCTACCTAAAACTTACATTTCCATCCACATTCTTCCGAGGGAAACATTTGTCACTGTGTAGAAACTCCGTCCCCAATGTCCAATGAAATATACTATTGTTCATGTATATTGACTACTCTATAAGGCTATATGCTACATCCTTTTAAAAATAATAGGTTGCATTTTTTTCATGCAATTCCTTAAGCAAGTGAGAGGATGTCAATGGGAAATCCTGTCAAGGTGACGCCCTCCAATTAAGTAAAAAGTAGTCACGGATAAAAGTTGCAGCTGGCCGTACCGTTGAACTGACCAAAGAAATGATTCTTCTTTCATAAGAAAAATTCTCTTTCACGTGTTTTTTATTGATACACAATCGTTCTTCATAGTTCTTCTGTCACTTTGGTGTGATCAATAAGCACTGATCGACTAAACATTATGGAGATGTATTGTTTTTAATATTTATGAAATAATGAATGCTGCTTATAATACACTTTTTATACGTTACTCAGGTCACAAAATGTTAAAACTACAACAATGTAATTTCATCTCCATCCAATTCAACTGCAGTAAATTAATCAATCTCACCCGAGTGTCACAGAAGCTGTTAAAAGACACAGTGACCCCCAGACTACAACTGCGGCTATGCATTCCCTCAAAATCTCACCGATGATGCGGCCACATGACCTGGAAGTTAAAATGCCCCCCCCTAATCAAGCTGCTGAAATTCTCTTGTATACATTCATATTAATCTTCATACAGAATATTTAATAAGAGAAGGCGAGGAATGTTTGTTCAGCATAATGGAAACCCTTTCACGTTTTGGACTCCTTTATAAAATGTCCTTATTTCCTGGGTGAAGTAACTGGGACAAAATGGCATGTGCTGTCAAAATGTCCTCTATCCTCAGATCTACGATAAAACATGTTTTATTAATGCATTAATGTGGCCCATTTTAGAGGATAATTCTATAGAGAGAAAATGGCACTTTTAGATCATAATTAAATGTGGGTATTGATGTGCTTTAGGCAGCAAGAGTTTCTTAATAGGATTATTTCACTCTCTTTGCATTAAAAATTAAATAGTGAGCGTGAAGTTAACTTAGGCTAAATGCATTTCTCTGCTGCACCGCCTCACGAGAACCTTGAAGAGTTTGTGTGCCCTAAGCTTGCATCCTGCTTCATTAGCCGACAGGGATGAAGTCACAATCAGCAACACGAGTTTAGTATGTTCATTCTTTTAGGTTTATTTTGATTTACATGTTGCTGTCTTAAAGACTGCTCGCTAGGATCTCACTGGGCTACAAATGAACACTGTTATACAGCTGTTTCATTCATTTTTATATTGCCATCTCACCCTTCTTTGACACAGCGATCAATAATCATCTTTATGTATGTCCACTTCAAATTCATTGTGCGGGTTTATTGCATTAACGATCTGAAAACCCACTACTGCACTCAACTGAGAAATAAGTAACCGAATGAAATCACCTATGCATAAACGCATTATAGAATACTTAAAGGAGTACTCTAGAGTTCTATTTTACGTACTCTTATATGTCTTTGTAACCTGCCCCAGAACATCTAAAATGAAGAAGTGGGGCTATTCATGTAGAATTGGGACAAATAGAAAGGACTGAGCCCTCTACACACTTTTACTTCACAAACGCTTATGAGTACCTAAAAGAGTACTACTTCATATAAGCATAATTGCTTTCGTGAACCAGGCTCATTATTTCTACTTTTTAGAACCACACAGGAACACCTTAATATATTTCTCAAAGAGAATGTGTAATTTACAGACTAGGGGCCATATTATCAAGAAAGGGCGGTACATTATCGTCGCTTTTATCGGCAGGAAACTGCCACTAAAGCGGCGATAATGGGCTTGATCATATGCCCTTGTGAATTCCCATAGAAGCCCAGGTTCTGGTGTTAACCTGGGCTTCTATGGGAATTCATAAGGGCCTATTATCAAGCCCATTATCGCCGCTTTATCGGCAGTTTCCTGCCGATAAAAGCGGCGATAATGTACCGCCCTTTCTTGATAATAAGGCCCTTAGTTTGAAAGCTAAGTTAAAGATTCACCACTATCAAACACAGAAAACATATTAGCATTGTGCAAAGTTTGCTGCCTAGTCATGCTATGCTCACAGGATTGAGGGAGTACCTGCTGCCTACAACCCGTCAGAATGTGGGTGCTTGGATTGAATGAGCTAGGCTTCTGGACACTTTGCACAATTTCATCTCAATTATCGCACTACTCTTACATTCTCCAAGGATAATTTTATCCACTTAAATCTCCTGCCTTATTTTGCATAGTTTTGTGTAGATGCTCGAGTGATGCAACACCCTGCAAAACACAGATCACCATCATCTTTTTTTCAAAAGATTTGTCCATTATGCCTGGTCATATTGAAAAACAGATAGAGATTGAGTTTTGAAAAATTGAAACAATTTATCCAAAACATCAAAGGTCTCAGGCTTAATATTTGGCCCTATCAGTGGACTGCCCACTCTTAAAGGACTTACTGCCTGTAACTAGCTATAGTAACAACTCTAGCTCAGAGTTGCACTGTTGTAAACAGCCATTTCACAGGATGTGGTGGTAACTGCTATTAACAAAAGTCCCTCTAAAAATGAACCAAGGCTGGAAGGGGTCCCCATGGACTTACATAAGGAAAATATCATGCTTAGCGCCTCTATCCTTGCTAAGAGTATAATCTCTGCTTGACAAACTGGATTTCCCAAGTCATGGGGTTCAGCTATTATTGTCCTGTTTTTTTAAAGGATGCTTCACTATTGCTTAATTTCCTTATTCGACTCTACATTTTAATTTATTGTAGCAGTACCTAAATATATCTTGTTAAGTCAAAGCTTTCTTCTACAAATAAATGTAGTGCAAACGTTTGCCGCTATCATTATTCTCTTTTTCTCTTTTTAAATATGTCAGCGGTCGTTGTTTGATTCTTGTACTGAGTGCTTTGACAATATATTCAAACATACCCTGGTTTTTCAGAACATACTTAAATTTTGTAATCTTCCAAACTCTTAATGCAGTACCTGTGTTCGGTTCTCTCCTCCTGTTATCAACCCTTCAATTTCCCTACAGTCTTGTTCTGGACCAAAGAAACCAAATTACACATCGTCACAAACCTTTTCTACCTCTGCCACAGTACCATGCAAAAGTGCCCTATTCGTTTCTCCTAAGCATAAACCAGGAGTTTTCACATAGTACTGCCTTCTAACGAAAGTTCACTTTGTTGAGTGGTGTACAGTTAACATCCTAAAATGATGAAAGGTGCTTTGGCACACTTTCTTTGATAAATAAGTCAGTGAGTGTCCCTGCAAATTTGTAGGCTTTCTCAACTTGCCAGGATCCAAATCTTTTAAAGTATTTATTTTGTGTTTTAAACTTTGCTTTGGAAATATACGTAGTAAGCATGGGCGGTAAATTCCAGTCCGCTCGTGGAATTTGCCGAATTTCGCGTTCTGCGGAGAACGCAAAATTGCCCAAAATTCTGCGTTCCGTGACTTCGCAACATTTTTTGCTTGTTCGCGTTCTCAAAATGTGTGTTCGTGAGATACTTCCCTACGAGCACGCAAACAGCGATTGCGAACAGGAAAAAAGCATCGCGAACAAGCAGCAATTCCACGTGTTCGCGGAATTTCTGCGTGTTCGCGGAGATTTGCCTAGCGCAATTACGCAAATTACGCCCACCCCTAATTATGTAGGAAGTTTTTTAATATATCAATGGATTGCTGTCTAATACCACAAACACTACTACAATTCCATTTGTATACACGGGCCTGACTAAACCTTCCTTGTACTTCTTGTGCAATAACGTCTTCTACACTGCTCGGTACCATCACACCTTTTGCTATAGGACTGCCATTCTTCATTTCATAACAGCATCCTCTTTCATCAATAGCATGAACTAATCTGTTATCCTAGATATCTTTCTTCATTAAAAAAAGGTTCTGTACTAGAATTATGTATCCATTCTTCACTAAAAACTGTACAAAAGTTACTTCTATTCACTGATCTTTTCTTCTGGTTTTGTCTCCTCATGAACAACACCATTTTATGAAGAGTCTTCATTCTATTTAGAATCAAAGTGAAAAGCTTCCTCTTCAAATCAAAGGCCTCCTCAACTACACTCTCAACTCGTCCTTTCTGTCTCAGTGCATCTCTCCTTCTTCTATACTTTTTCAAGTTTCTCAGAAGATTTACAACCACTCAACTATGAAACATGCTGGCTCTGATTTCCTTTAGCTGCTTCTGTCTCCTGGTTAAGGTGTGTCCATCTTTGATACAATGTTTTCTGTTCTTGCAATGTTCACTTTGTCCACTCTTATTGTTTCTCATAGTCATCATTTTATTTCCTTATTTTGCAATCTTTGTAAATATCCACATACATTTGTAAGAAATCACTTTGTCCTCTTTCCAGTAGGTCTTTTTTCTATCACCACTTTTTCTGCGTTTTGCTCCTTTTGTAACTCATTTCTGCAAACATACTATAGTTGCTTCCGTTGGCTTTTCGTCCAAATTTTTAAGTTTTACTCTAGCCATTGTACCAACTACTTTACTACTGACAAACACATAATACAAACACAGTTTTCATGTTATGTTGCAGTTTCAAATCTACAGATGATCCTAGATATATTACTGCATGCATTTACTGCAATATAACAAACCCAATGCAAAGCACAAAACTTTATTTATTAGTTACCGTTTAACATTTTAGCACCCTGTCATACAACACAGCTGCATCATATCTCACTTATACATGGTGAAAGAACAATTTATGCCTTCTGTAGTAAATTTTAAAATTAACATCAATCCAAGGAGGCTCATTTACAAGCCCCATTTACTGTCAATATGTCACTTTTTTAAACACACCGGCGGTGGTGACCATATTTACAAGCCACATAAAGCCACTATGCGTGGCTTTTTATGGCCTTATAAATATAGGCCCTTTTCATGTGGTTGTGTGATAGAAAAACTCGTGGGTCAACAGCGCATGCCTTAACCACGCAGTCTAAACCTGACCGAGTCTTTGCCACGCATGCCTTTATCACAAAATTTCATGGTAAAGACATGTTTCAGAAATGGGCATGAGTTAATCAATCAATCAAGACATTTGATGAGTGTGCTACTCACCCGTGAGGGTCTCAAGGCACTAGGGGGTGAGGGGAGCAGCTACTGGTCAAACAGCTAGGTCTTGAGGAGTCTCCTGAAGGTCAGCAGGTCTTGGGTCTGCCGTAGGTGGGCGGGGAGGGTGTTCCACGTCTTGGCAGTGAGGTGGGAGAATGATCTGCCACCGGTGGTCGTTCGACGGATGCGTGGGATGGTGGCATGGGCAAGGTTGGCGGAGCGAAGCTGGCGGTTCAGAGTGTAGAAAGATAGTCATTTGTTGAGTTATGCTGGTCCGGCGTTGTGGAGTGCTTAGTGGGTGTGGGTGAGGAGCTTGAAGGTGATCCTCTCATTTAGCAGGAGCCAGTGGAGGTCTCTCAGGTGGGTGGTGATGTGGCTGTGGCGAGGGAGTCCGAGGATGAGGCGTGCAAAGGCATTTTGTATGCATTGGAGTCTCTTCTGAAGTGTGGCCGTGGTTCCTGCATAGAGGGTGATGCTGTATTTCAGCCTGCTGCTGACGAGTGCTTGGGTGACCGTCCATCTGGTTTCGGTGGGGATCCATCTGTAGATCTTTCGGAGCATGCAGAGGGTGTTGAAGCAGCCGGAGGAGACAGCGTTAACTTGCTGGGTCATAGAGAGCGGGGGTTCAGGATGAAACCCAGGTTGCGTGCGTGGTTGGTGGTAGTCGAGGCAGTTCCCAGCGTGGGCGGCCACCAGGAGTTGTCCCATGTGGAGGGGGTGGATCGAGGATGAGGACCTCTGTCTTGTTGGAGTTCAGCTTCAGCCGGCTAGTCTTCACCCAGTCTGCGACTGCCTTAATTCCCTCATGGAAGTTGGATTTGGTGGTGGCCGGGTCCTTGATGAGGGAGCGGATTAGCTGGGTATGGCTGGAGTAGGAGACGATGCTGAGGTGGTGAACTCGGACGATGTTGGCGAACAGTGCCATGTAGATGTTAAAAAGGGTCGGCCTGAGGGATGATTCTTGGGGTACGCCGCAGGTGATTGTGCTGGTTTCGGATTGGAAAGGGGGAGGCAGACTCTCTGGGTTCTGCCGGTGAGGAAGGAGGTGATCCAGTCCAGGCCTTTGTCTCGGATCCCTGTGTTGCGGAGGCGTGTGCGCAGGGTATGGTGGCAGACGGTGTCGAAGGCGGCAGAGAGGTCCAGGAGGATGAGGGCAGCGGTTTCGCCTTTGTCCAGTATGGCTCTGATGTCATCAGTGGCGGCAATGAGGGCAGTTTCGGTACTGTGGTTGCTGCGGAATCCAGATTGGGAGTGGTCCAGGACGTTATTCTCCTCCAGGAAGCAGGGCAGTTGTCTGTTGGCCAGCTTTTCAATGACTTTTGCTGGGAACTAGAGCAGGGAGATGGGTCGGAAGTTCTTGAGGTCCTTTGAGTCTGCCTTGGGTTTCTTGAGTAGGGCGTTGATCTCTGCGTGTTTCCAGCTTTACGGGAAGGTGGTGGTCTCAAAGGAGCTGTTGGTGATTTTTCGGAGTTGGAGTGCGATGATAGAGCTTGCTTTGTTGAATATGTGGTGGGGGTAGGGGTCGGCCGGTGAGCCGGAGTGGTTGGTGTTCATGATTTTGATGGTGTCTTTGTTGCCGACGTGGTTCCAGGAGAGCAGGAGGTTGGTGTGTTTGGTAGTTGTTGAGTTGGGGATGTCGGCGTCTGTTGTTGGTGTCTGGGTGTCGAAACTGCTGTGGATGTCTGTGATTTTGTGGTGGAAGAAGGTGGCCAGGGTGTCGTAGAGTTCTTGCGACTGTGGGATGTCGTTGGAGCTGGAGCTGGGGGAGGCGAGTTCTTTCACGATGTTGAATAGCTCTTTGCTGTTGTGGCCGTTGTTGGCGATGCCTTCCTTTTCTTTTGGCTGATTGGATGAGTTGATGGTGCTTGCGTCTGGCGATCTTGAGGGCGGCGTGGTAGTCTGGTTGTTGCACGACTGCTTCTCGAGTCTTCGGTAGGTGTGCTTTTTGTGTGGAGTTTTGGAGGTCAGCGTTGAACCAGACCGCTCTCATGTTGGCGCTCATGTTGGTGGGTTTCCTGATCGGGGCGAGGGTGTTGGTGCAGTTGTCGAACCATTGTCTGAAATTGTGGGCTGCCGCGTCGGTCTCAGAGGGCTCGGAGTGGCAAACATTACACTCCTGCCCCTCTGCCCTAAACCCTAAAAACACCCTAAACCTAAAATCCCTTCCTCCGCCGGAACAAAGCCCAACTGCCTCCTTGATGTGAAAACATCCCCTATCCTGTCCCCTACCCTGAGCCCTATAACCCCAACCCCCTCTTTGAGACCTAAAACAAGCCCCAAAAACCTAAAATCTAAACCCACATACCCCCGCCTAGGCCCAAAAACCCCTCAGCCTCAAAACTGCCCCTTTCCTGTCCCCTGCCCTGAGTTCTAAAACTCCTGACACCCCAGCCCTGAAAACTATCATGACCTTCATCCCCAAAACGACCCCAACCCAAATAACCTACCCCACTTCTGTCCACTGCCCTGAGCCCTAACACTCCCAACTGCTTCCTCCACCTGAAAGCTGTCCCTATCCTGTCCCCTGCCCTGAACCCTACAACTCAGCTCCAAAACAACTAGTCTGACCCCTGCCCCCTCCCGGAGTCCTAAAACAAGCTCCCGCCCCTAAAACCTAACCCACCTACCCCCACCCCGCCCAACTGCTCCCTCAGCCTTAAACTGCAACTTTCCTTTCCCCTGCCCTGAGTCTTAAAACTCCTGAACCCCTAGACCTGAAAACTGCCCTGAGCCCCCACCCCTAAAACTACCCCAAACCCAAATAATCTACCCCCACCCCATCCCTTGCTCTAAGACCTACAACTCCTGACTCTCTGTCATCCCTGTAAACTACCCTGACCCCCTCCCAGCCCTGAAAACTATCCACAACCCCCAAAAAATGACCCCCAACCCTTCAAAACCCGACTTACCTCTTCACCTTGTCCCAATCGTTCCACTTCCTGCTCTTCTGCCCGGCAGCAGCACCAACTAGACCGCACATATTCCTTAACCAAGCTTATAGCTATGTGCAACCACAAAAAAACATATTTCACCAACTAAGAATATGCAAAGTGGTCATATAAGTTAAACCCACATTGCCAAACACTTCCCACTACATACCTAACAAGTATTATTATTTTCTAATATTTATACAGGCGGACAACATGTTCTGTGATTACACTACTCCTGTTTAATAATGTTACTAAATGTACTACACCTGCCACAATGCAAATAACAGATGTATGTAGTCTGCCTATGATGTTTGTACATTTAAAACATTCTTAGTTCCTCATTGCAACTTTCCACAATACTATACTGTTATTTTTCAATAAAGTACACAGTACAATAAAGAGGCACTAATTCATTTTTCTCTTACTTTCCAAAATATTCACCACTAATCTCTTAAACACATACCCTCTAATAGATACCGTTCATCTGAAAAAAAAATCATATCATTGTGATTTTTATCAAACCCTCATATACATCTTCATTTCCAATGATTTTGTTATAAAGAACTAAAAAGATGTGTACATACCAGTGAATTCAGTTGGTAGACTATATTGTTGTTTTAGCTCTTTGTGGATAGTTTTCATACTGTTAGGATTTGAAGAAAATAAGCAGAAGAATGGTACACCACTCTCATACAAAGCAACCATAAAATGGCAACCTCGTCAAGTTTACACTCTGTGATCATGAGAAAGTCAGCAAATGAAAACATGTCTTTCATTTTAGACTAAACTATCTCCACTTGTGAATGGTTAGTATCTATTAACCCTTTACCTCTCTTTCGAAAAGAGATTCCTATCGATGTGTGTTTGTGATGTATTTGAAATGATCCCGGAGAAATGTCCAAAAACAAATGGGAGTAGAAACCTATATCTGCCTTCACTTATTTAAAATTTAAATGCTACACAACAGTTTATTACATAGTCCTGAGTTGAAAATTAAAGCTTACCATTACTTAAATTTGCTCATCACTCCTCAACTTTAAAAAAAAATGTTGTCTCTTTAACACCCTTCCCCCATACACTCTCAGCTTAGTGAACCTAAAATCCCCGTGGAACCAGTAGGTCACAAGTTCACTGCACATTCTAGAAGGAACATGCTACCTCTAAATGAGATACTGCAGGTGTGATTTACACCACAGATTCAAAAGCATATCCATGTCTGTATTACATTTCTTTGTTAAACAACAGCCAATAATAAGAGTCCTTCCTCTTTTCCTTTGGAAAGCTACCTCATTCAGCTCCAGCCTTCTACTGACTACTAATGCTTCTTCGCTTCAAAATGCTTAGAGCATGGATTGTGGACCACAGCTATATCTAGTAGACTAGAGAGGCTGCAAAAAAGAGAGGTATTGACAAGGACTTAGGTTTGTCAAATATGCAGATTACTTGGTTTGGCCAGAGAGGGTTAATGTGTCATCAGTTGCTGGCTTTGATTAAATCCATTGTGGATTCCCAAGATCCTCCTCTCATGATTGTGCACTGTGATGACTTAGGCACATTGAATGGGGTAGGGATGGAAATCAGAATGAAAGGAACCTTTTTAGAACTGATGTCACTTTTCCTTCACACTGTCTTGGTGTACTCTAATATATCAAACACAAGGAGATGATGGACATAGTGCTGAAACTTTTCAGACACTCACTCCCAGACACAGATATAGGTTTTATCCATCATCGTTCTTTAGCTCACTTAGCCACCCCAGCTCAGACCCAGTCGTATGCTAATCAGTCGTGACCCTGTTCCTCATGGGAACAGTCCAGACCAAACTGCCAAGCAGGTCTTCCCTGGCCTGGAAACAAGCATCCTGGGACTGGTTTTTGGGTAATAGCCCCCATTAGTTAGGCTTGCTTGAATCCAGTGGCAAAGTGAGCAATATATACCAAAGACAGAAATGGAAGTGGTCAAAACAATTCTTTCCACAAATTGACAAAGCTAGGAAACATGTTAATAAAACTGTTTCTGAATTCCTCAGAGACCATCTCATGGGCTATATCTACACCAACAATCTGCGTTTTGATAGAAATGATCGAGTGCACTTTACAGATGAAGGCAACAGGGAGTTTGCGAGTAACCTGAAATATACACACAACCAACTCAACGGCTCTTCTCAGAGTTACCCTAATACCCTAAATATTGTTACTTCTTTTCAAAAGTTTGTTTTTCAGTTTTTGACAATCTTTGTGTTGATGTAATTATTCAGGATACGTTGTGAAAATGGAAAACAAAAGCAGACATTCAATGACCATCAAAGTATCTTTAAACTCATTTTTATTCTACTAAGCTTCTGTAAAAAACACCTTTCAGACCTTTTTTCTGTTTTCACGGTTTTTGGGACACCACAATGATGTTGTTAACCACGACAATTGTGCCTTTTCCACACAGTCTAAAACACATATATCCACACATATTACAGTATTTTACACACTAGGGGTTTCTTACAGTATTCTCTAAAGTCATGTTTTCTAGAAAGTTTCTAAAAAACCATCCCTAAAACCTATTTTCTGTTTTTGCTGTGACTCTGAAGATCACAATGATGTTGGTAATCGTGATTTCCGTGGACACATCACGAAAAGGCAAAGCAAATGCAGGAATTCAATATCCACCACCTCATTAAACAATTATAACTATCTTACTAATACTAACCATCACACTGGATTAATCAGTATCTAATTAACTCTATAAAAACATTTATCAACATCTCTATAACAGTCTGTATTAATCATTCATTTGATTATGTGAGTACATGCATAAGTCTCTGAATGGGTCGGTCACTGCATAGATATGTCTATGAGTGGATATCAGAGTAGGCTCATGAGTTTTTCAGTAAGTGTGTCACTGGCTGCATAAGTCTCTGAGTGCATCTCTCTATCAATGAATGTAGGTGTGGAAGTATACGTTTCTAAGTGGCTCTGTGAGTCAGTACGCAATTGTAAAGCTGGATCTGTGACTGAGTCAATCAATGTCTCAGTGGCTGTGTGAGTGGGAGTCTCTCAGTGGGTCTGCAAGTCGATGCATGAATCTCTGAGTGAGTCTCTGACTGGGTGTGTGAGTGTCTGAGTGGGTCTCTGACTGGGAGCATGAGTGTCTAAAAAGGTCTGTGAGTGGGTGTATGAGTCTCTGACTGTGTATGTGAATAGGTACATGATCCCCTCTCCCATATTGATAGCGCGGCATCATTGGACCATGATGAGATAATGTTAAGGACAGCTCCCACGCCAGTAAACTCTAAACATCCTTCACTATGTGCCGGAGCTGCGTGGAAACTGGGGGTTTCTTCTGCGGAAGCACTGTGCATTACTGGGTGACAGCCACCTGGCGCCGGGGGAGGTCTGAGTCCACGATGCCTATCTATAAAATGGTGGCTGCACTGTGCGAAAATTGGCCACTCTGTCTTAACCATGCTGCCAGAGTGTGGCTGATGCAAATGATTTGTGGCCACACTTGCTGCAGTGCACTGCTACTCCTCTCACAATCACACAAAAACTCTCCAGGTACGACAGTGGGGAGGGGAGATCACTGAACAAGCCAGCCCTGGTCATCCGTGGGGGATAACCAGGAGTTGGATCGGTCTGCAGTTCACTTCTTTCCATCCTCCTGGGTTTAAACTCCAAACCTTCCAGGGAACTGTGATTATTAACCTGTCCGCAGAGTCCAAGCAAAATGACTGATGCCCGGTGCAGCTGCCTAGACAGCTATAGAGGAGATTGGCTTTGGATCACCCCCTCAGCCCTCACCTACCCAGCCGGACATTGGACATTGTTTTCCTCATGTCTCCGCTGTCTCCTTTTCCTCCCCCCTCCTACTATGTACTATTGTTTTTATATGTCATTGTATTTTGTAACGCTGTAACTGATGTTATTTGTAATGTGTAACTCATTTGTCCTGATGTAAAGCGCTCTGATACCTCCAGGTCTAGCCAGCACTATATAAAACTCAAATAAGTAAATAAATAAATCCTGTGACTGGATCTATGAGTTGGTGCATAAGTGTCTGAGTGGGTCTGTCTACAAGTGAATGTCTCCTTGGAAGCAAATGACACACTGGGTCTGAAAGTGAGTGTATGAGTGGGTCTGTACATGAATGCGTCAATCTCCAAGTGATTCTGAAAGTGAATGCATAAGTACCTGAATGGGTATGACATTGGGAACATACCCATCTGAGTGGGCATGTGCCTGGATATATAAGTCTGTGAGTGGGTATGTGGATGGGTATATATGTCTGAGTGAATATGTGAGTAGGTACATAAGTGTGTGACAATCACTGGCTAGTGTGTACAAATATATATATTTGTTTTATAATTTCACTGATATTCACAATGCCGTCCTGATAGTTGCGATATCCCTGCAACAGTACACAGGGTCCTGCTGATTTCAAATATCGTGTGTGATAAAAAAAAATCAGTTTTGGACACATAACTTGTGTCACTAGCACCCTCATTTCTCAAACATGGGGTCATAGTGCCACTACTCTGACCTCTTTTGACAGCTTTTTCAGACATTTTTAGCCCCAGGAACAATTCCCAATCAATAAAATGGTGACTGCAACTTTCTGTTTAGGTTCTGTCCAGCCAATCAGAACATTCCCGCTGGTGCATGTATTCAAGATTCATTGCGAATTCTCCACAAAATATCTGTGACCCAAGATATCACTGTAATGTTTGCTTAAATTTCTCAAGAAACTACTGAACAGATTTACACCAAATAGGCTAAACACACTTCCTTGAACCAACGGCTACCTCCCTGCCAAATATGGTGCAAGTCCATTCAATGATTTGGGCTGTAAGTGTGGCTAAAGGTACCTATGGGAATTAAAATTCTAAGCGCACCCTTATTTTGCAACCCACATTCTCTGTCCCCACTGCACGGTTCACCCCAAACTTTCCATGACAGCCAGAACCTACCTTAACACTTTTTGGGAACATTTCATGTAGATTGGTCAAACAATGCCAAAGTTGTAGCCAAGTCAAAAAATGCTTTTTCTATGGAAATTAGGTCCTAACTATAACTACCTACTGGCAACCACCAGTAGGTAGGAAATATATATATGACCCGTGAACAAGGAGCAGTCAGCTCCAAAACTTGTTGGGCATTTTTGCTGTAAACAGAATAAAAATCATCATGGTCTAAGGAATTGGGCTACGCCTTATCTCTTCTGGCGTATATGAGGAAGTGAATTCGGAAAGTATTGGGAGATTTGTTTGAATCTGTATCTATTTATAGTCTTTTTAAGCCTAATGGAGGGCTACATTGGTCCCTAGAAATTCACAGGAGCATCCGACCGACTGGAGGGTAGAAAATGTGCATAAAGAAACTGCAGGCCCCAGCATGCAGTTGAAAAGTGAATAAATTATTGGGCACACCGGAGGCCAATTGAAATTTGAAAAGGATGCAGGGGACAGTGCAGCTGCACGCAATGTAGTTTGCTCATGTGGGCCTCTGAAGAAAGGGAGGGGGATTTAAAAAGTCATAGGTCCACAATGACTTTACTAAAATTGATTAAGAACAACAATTCGCCCGTTTTCGCGAATATCCTACCGCAGCACGTGTCAGCGTGAGGTCTATAATTCAGGTCTGCTTCGCCACGTGCCTGCAGAGCCCCGTCCTAACTAGGCGAGCAAAAGCAGCCAGCCAGCCACTAGAGCGTAAAAGAAAGTCTGCAGTGATAGAGAAAGTCACACACAATGCCAGTGATGACCAGCAGGGTCACACAGTCCACACAAACACACAACAGACATTGATGATTAGACAAACAAAACACTGATGTGCAAGTCACACACTTTGCACACACATAAGTGACAAATACAACAAGGAGGAGTCACACAGAACTGCATGGAAACACCAACACACTGCACAGTGCACAGTGCACAACAGACAACTCACACAAAAGCATCAAATCATGTACACAGGGCAGGACAATCAAAACCCCAGGCACACAACTCCTGTCTGACACATGTGTGTCAATCACAATCCAGGGGCACACACCTATACACAGCAACTACAAAATCACACCCTTCACACTGCACACATCCTCACCACCCAAGAGTGCACATCTCATGTATGCCAGGGGACCAAGACGAAGGGCCAACACAGGATGACCATACACATACACAGCAGGGCATATATACAGGAATAACACACATACATCATGACAGTGCCCAGCCTGCATACAAGCCTGTGCACAGCATTACACCCTGTGCTGGCAGTGTAGCCCAAACTGACAAGGCAACAATGTAGCCAACAACAGAAAACCGCTCAAAAGAGAACTGCATGACAGCTAAAAGAGCCAACACAGATAACACAAGTATCAGTGTCTGAATGGACTGAAGACCCTGTCACCCCTGTTAATCAATGTGATGCGGACAAAGAGCTTTGCAATGTTGAAGTGATACATATAGCATGGGGCCTAGTCAACTAAATGCACACACAAAAAGAACTTTAATCAGCAAGGACACCGACAAAAGACACATCAGGAGTAACTGTATTTATTCACATATTGCACAGGTGTGAAAGTATAACAACTGTACACAACATCAAGGTATAAAAAGCAGATCAAAAGCAAGATATCCTGCACACGCAAAGTACAAACAGGAAGTCCAGTGTCCATGGCACAGGTGAGAGTACAACACAGCAGAGCAACAGGGCCAGTGTCCAGGGTAGGTGGCCCAGCAAGTACATGAGAGGCTGCACAGGGGAGAGTCCAACACAGCAGAGCAACAGGGCCAGTGTCCATGGCACAGGTGAGAGTACAACACAGCAGAGCAACAGGGCCAGTGTCCATGGCACAGGTGAGAGTACAACACAGCAGAGCAACAGGGCCAGTGTCCATGGCACAGGTGAGAGTACAACACAGCAGAGCAACAGGGCCAGTGTCCATGGCACAGGTGAGAGTACAACACAGCAGAGCAACAGGACCAGTGTCCAGGGCAGGTGGCCCAGCAAGTACATGAGAGGCTGCACAGGGGAGACTCCAACACAGCAGAGCAACAGGGCCAGTGTCCATGGCACAGGTGAGAGTACAACACAGCAGAGCAACAGGGCTAGTGTCCAGGGCAGGTGGCCCACCAAGTACATGAGATGCTGCACAGGGGAGACTCCAACACAGCAGAGCAACAGGGCCAGTGTCCATGGCACAGGTGAGAGTACAACACAGCAGAGCAACAGGGCAAGTGTCCATGGCAGGTGGCCCAGCAAGTACATGAGAGGCTGCACAGGGGAGAGTCCAACATAGCAGAGCAACAGGGCCAGTGTCCATGGTACAGGTGAGAGTACAACACAGCAGAGCAACAGAGCCAGTGTCCATGGCGCAGGTGAGAGTACAACACAACAGAGCAACAGGGCCAGAGTCCATGGCACAGGTGAGAGTACAGCACAGCAGAGCAACAGGGTCAGTGTCCTTGGCACAGGTGAGAGTACAACACAGCAGAGCAAAGGGGTCAGTGTCCTTGGTACAGGTGAGAGTACAGCACAGCAGAGCAACAGGGTCAGTGTCCTTGGCACAGGTTAGAGTACAACACAGCAGAGCAACAGGGCCAGTGTCCATGGCACAGGTGAGAGTACAACACAGCAAAGCAACAGGGTCAGTGTCCTTGGCACAGGTGAGAGTACAACACAGCAGAGCAACAGGGCCAGTGTCCAGGGCAGGTGGCTCAGCAAATAAATGAGAGGCTGCATAGTGAGTGTGTATGACTGTACCCTTTCATGGCCAGAAACACAAACAGGTGGCAAACAATGGTCAGGACTGGCACACCTCTATGAGAGACAGGTGTATAAGTGGAACTAACACTCACATCTGGCTGTCAGGGTGACTTGGAGCTGGCTGTGTTTTGGGCTCAGCAGGAACATCTAACTGGGGAGACAGAGAAACAGGTGATGTAGGGCTATCAGTCATCTGGCAAGCTGGACGGCTGTTTGGACCAGGTGGTATAGTGGCACGTGGAGGTGGAGTCATGCAGACCTGGGACACAGTGTGGGTGGGAGAGGTTGGAGGGGTGCCCTTCCACTTTTTGGGAATACGAAATGGCTTCCCTGTCTTGGGGTTAATGGGAACATGTGATGACACAACAGGTACACACACCGACTGGCCCGCATCTGGTTTAGACACTGGCGCTCCCTCTGGTGATGTGCTGGATCCTGAAGGACGCTTTGTCTGGCTACGCCTCTGGACCACCTTACCCTGCTTGTCAGGTGTTACACTTACAGTGTCCTCCTTTGCTTGTCTGCTAGGTGTCCCACTAACAGTGCCCTCCTTTACGTGTCTGCTAGGTGTCCCACTAACAGTGCCCTCCTTTGCGTGTCTGCTAGGTGTCCCACTAACAGTGCCCTCCTTTGCGTGTCTGCTAGGTGTCCCACTTACAGTGCCCTCCATTTCCTCTTTGCCTGGGGTGGCACCTACAGTGCCCTCCTCCACCTGCTTCACTGGGCTTGGTATTGGAGTTGATGTGGTCGGGGTAACTGGGCCTGTGCCCTTCCTAGGTGTACCCTTGCTATGCAACACCTCCTCAAAGGACACAGACAATGCATGCCTAGCTCTAAGTGAAGTTTTAGGGACAGGAGAGTCCTTTGCTGGAGATGCTTCAGAGGTTTGTGAGGCTGATGTCTGCCTGATTGCTTTTTCGGCCTTGCTCTTCCCTGACGGGCTCTTGTCTATGCATTCTGGGCTGGCTGTGCTCTTCTGGGGGGATGGTGTCCGGGGCGGGGCCGCTTGCCTTGCGTCTGCTTTGTGCTCCTTGTGCTGTATTGTCTCTGTGATGCATGTGAACCGTGATCACTGTCCTCTGATGTGGCCACTGACTGGGGGTGGACAAAGGCACCTGAACAGGAATGTGAGGATGTGCCTGTTAAAGGGCAGACATCACTGCGGCTGACAAACCCTGCACTGTACCGTGGAGCTCACCCACGTCAGAGTGTATACCCTCCATGTAGGCGACCACCTGCACCAATGTTTTATCATGGTCGCTGAAGGCATTGAGCAGGGCGGTCTGGCCCACACAAAGCTGGCGCAGGAGCTCTACACACTCAGCATTGATGGCAGCAGGGGGGACAGGTGCTGGCTCTGCGGTGCCAGGTGTGAATGTAACACGTCCCCTCTTACGGACACGGGCAGCACCAGAGGAAGTGGATGGGAGGCTGGGCACTGGCCGTTGAGTGGCAGATGATGTAGCAGACTCCCTATCCCCTGTGCCTGACAACATGGATGCAGCACCACTCGCGTCAGATGATGAAGTACTCTGTGTCTCTGCCACGGATTCCTCCTGCATACTCCTGTCCCCTTCAGATGCGCTGGTGAGCTCTGTGTCACTGGCCTCCGGTGCAGCTGTAGAGCTACTCTCCCCTCCACTGGTTTCCGGGTCCGGTTCCTTCGTGCACACTGGTGATTCTCCCTGTGAGACAGATGCAGGGTTGTATAAATGACATCATCAAGACCAAGCTTATTAAACCATGCATACAGGGGATGCACAAGTCAACATGCTGACCACCACACCCTGCATAAACATTGCAGCAACACTCTACATACACTGCAACAGTGCCTGCAACACTGACTACCTGCCATGACTGAGCCATGTTCAGGCCACACAGCACAACACCTTGCCGGTGGATGAAGTGTACCACACACAACTTCACATGCCCACAACTATCATGCCCCAGAACTCAGTGACATTGTCATGCCTCCAGGGAACCTGATGGAAGAACACAAACACCTATTAGGACATGACAGTCCACAATGCCAAGTAAGCCATACTAAGCAACATGTGCTACTCAGGGGCACCTTGTAGTCAGACCTGTGACCCTCAACAATCATGGTGCATGAAAAGTAGGAATACATGAACTCACACTCAGATAGTGGACCCTTCTGTTCACCCCCTAATACATTTCCCACACCATCACAATGCAGAATGACCAGGTGTATCCCAACACACCTGGCTATGATAAAGCACAGCATGGATGAACAACCTTTTCATGAGCTGTTAGGTACAATGCCTGACACTAGCACACATCCTTGCAGCCACTCACATGACACATCACTGCACCACACCGCAAACATTACATGGCTCACCGCTGAAACTGGCTCTGTACACATGCATTGGCTCCCAGGCAAAGTCACCCTTACCAAATACTCACCCCTGCCTTGCTGCCCATGCTCCTTCAGACGTGCATCCAACTCCGTATTAGTCACTGCCAATATGCGGTACATCAGTGGTGTTAAGTTTCGCCGTGCCAGACACCCAGTGCGTGGTAGCAGTCCCAAGGTCATCTCGGCCAAGTTTTTCGCCAGCCGGATGATGTCGTCCCACCTCTTGTGGCAGTGGGTGCGTCGTCTGTTGGATACCCCCAGGGCCCGTACCTTGGCAGCAATGGCCCTCCACATGGCCTTACGCTGGTGTACCTCGAGCTGCAGGTATGGGAGAAAAGTAGGGTAAGTTACCAGTTGCACAGTGTCATGTTCCTACATCTATCACTACAGTAGCATCATGCAGAGTCTCTACCTATTGGAATCCCACAAATACCCAAACTGGGGGACACCGCACAAGGTCACCCTGCATGGGCCAAATAGTCATCATAGCATGCAAACATTAGGGTGTACAGGCTACATGCCAAACACACACACACACATGCAGGATGACTGCAATGAAAGCCCTCTGTGTGTCGCACACATCACCAGTCCCATGCATGTATGACCCCCCCCTGCTCACCTGCACACTCAATGATAACTTACCACTACATTGGGGCCACCATACAGCCTCGGGAATTGTGCCAGCACCTCGTCCACTAGCACCTCCTGCTCCTCGCTTGTGAATGAGCTGGCACGGATCTTCTCTATTTTTGCCATCCCTGTGGACAAGTGACACCTGTGGTTCAAGTGAGTGTTGATGAGTCCCAGCTGGCAGGTACTTCAGGCAGCAGCAGGAGAGGATCCCAGGCAGCAGCAGGAGAGGGTCCCATGCAGCAACAGGAGAGGGTCCCAGGCAGGAGAGGGTCCCAGGCAACAGGCACTTCAGGCAGCAGCAGGAGAGGGTCCCAGGCAGCAGCAGGAGAGGGTCCCAGGCAGCAACAGGAGAGGGTCCCAGGCAGCAGGCACTTCAGGCAGCAGCAGGAGAGGGTCCCAGGCAGCAGCAGCAGAGGGTCCCAGGCAGCAGGCACTTCAGGCAGCAGCAGGAGAGGGTCTCAGGCAGCAGCAGCAGAGGGTCCCAGGCAGCAGGCACTTCAGGCAGCAGCAGGAGAGGATCTCAGGCAGCAGCAGGAGAGGGTCCCAGGCAGCAGCAGGAGAGGGTCCCAGGCAGCAGCAGGAGAGGGTCCCAGGCAACAGCAGGAGAGGATCCCAGGCAGCAGGCACTTCAGGCAGCAGCAAGAGAAATGTCCCAGGCAGCAGGCTCTGTGAGCAGTGGAAATGTTCGGCTCACTCCCACAGATTTATAGCCCCATGGGCTCGTTAGTGAGGTGCCAAGCTGCAATTATTGGTTGTCCAGGTCTGCCTCATTCAAAAGCATCCAATGACTGGCTCCGCGGTGGCGGAGCACGCCTTCCGCGATTTTCAAACCTGCATCATGCCACCGCAATCGTCGCTCCCATTCGCTGTAGGCTATGCCCGATGGCGGTGATGCACCGCAGGGGCCCGGGGTGCGCTACTGCAATGGTGCATCTTTCAAAAGCATCCAATGACCGGCTCTGCGGTGGTGGAGCACGCCTTCCGCGATTTTCAAACCTGCATCATGCCACCGCAATTGTCGCTCTCATTGGCTCTAGGCTATGCCCCATGGCGGTAATGCACCGCCGCGGACAGGTGGTATCAACCTCCATATGTGTGGCACTGCATGCCCACTGCCAGCAACCCATGCCTCCATGCCAATGTCTACCGCACTTGTGGACGGGGGTGGTGCTGGCGTCACACTGCCGCGGACAGGCGGTAGCTAGACACCAGCACTACCCCCGTCCACAAGTGCAGTAGACATTGGCATGGAGGCATGGTTTGCTGGCGGGGGGCATGCAGCACCACACAGATGGCGGTTGATACCGCCTGTCCACGGTGGTGTGACGCCAGCACCACCCCCGTCCACAAGTGCGGTAGACATTAGCATGGAGGCATGGGTTGCTGGCGGTGGGCATGCAGTGCCACACATATGGCGGTTGATACCACCTGTCCGCGGCGGTGTGACGCCAGCACCACCCCCATCCACAAGTGCGGTAGACATTGGCATGGAGGCATGGGTTGCTGGCGGTGGGCATGCAGCGCCACACATATGGCGGTTGATACCGCCTGTCCACGGCGGTGTGACGCCAGCACCACCCCGTCCACAAGTGCCATAGAGATTGCCATAGAGGAATGGGTTGCTGGCGGTGGGCATGCTGTGCCACACATATGGCGGTATCAACCGCCATATGTGTGGCGCTGCATGCCCACCGCCAGCAACCCATATCAATGTGTACTGCACTTGTGGACGGGGGTGGTGCTGGTGTCACACCGCCGCGGACAGACGGTAGTTTGCGCAAATTTGGTCACATGCAATGGGAATTTGATCCATGTACTCTGCTTCAGTACACAGCAGCAACAGGTTTAATGGCACATCATTGTACACACAATTGCATCTCTTAGTTTCAGGCACAGGTGGTTGCATGCTATGTGTGACGCACATTGCTCTGTGTTCCTGCATTGTCACTGATGCATTTGATGGTTGTTGATGGCTGACAGTGTGAAGCTGGTGTTATTTATGTGTAACCAAGCACTGTGCTGTGGGTCTGTGCTGACCTTGGCAAGGCTTGTCTCACTGTATGGTGTTGTTCCATACTTGTGCCACTATATCAGGCCATGCACACAAGTTTGACATCTACTGTGATCATTGTGCTCTTGGTGTGTGCCAGCTTCACATGATGCATTGAGGTGTGATAGGTAAAGCAGATGTATGTGAGGCATTCATGGTCATCTCACACACTTTTGTGGATGTTACTGGATGAGTCGTGCACATGTGGAATGTCCAGTTCAGGAACTGTGGTATTTACATTGATATTCTGTTATGTCTGTGGAACATGTTTTAGGTAAATAGATTGGTGTGTCCCCAATTTATACACAGGTAACCTTGTGTGTCACGCATCTCACATAGAATTTATAATGTTTAGCGTAACATGATCCATGGTATGTGCTGGGTCAACTTCTTGATGGTTGTCATTGACATGTGTCCATGTACATCACACCTAGGAGGAGGCCAAATTTTATACGCCACCTGACAGTGCTGGGGGACATGGAGGATGTTGCGATAATCCGGAAATTCCGCCTCAACAGGGCGAGCCTCAAGACCCTTTGTGACCAGTTGGAGCCCCACCTGCAGCCTCGTTGCCACTACCCGACTGCCATCACACCCACATACAAGGTGATGGCAGCCCTCTATTTTTTTGCTTCTGGTTCCTTCCAGGAGACCGTGGCCGCCGCTGCAGGGATGTCACAACCCATGTTCAGCATGGTGCTGAGGCATGTTCTTGCAGCCATGATGTTATATAAAGATCAATACATACATTTCCCCAGGGGAGCTGAATTGCCAGGAATGAAGGGTGACTTCTATGTCCTTGGGCACATACCACATGTTGTAGGTGCCATTGATTGCACCCATGTAGGTCTGGTGGCGCCACAGGCCACTGAGCATATTTTTAGGAATCGGAAACATTATCATTCTATTAATGTGCAGGTGGTGTGCCTTGCGGACATGACGATTTTGCATGTTTGTTCAAAATTCCCCAGCTCTGCACATGATTCCTATGTCATGAGGAACAGCATGGTGCCCCGTATGATGGTAACCTGCATCCCGATTGTGCTTGCATTGTGGGTAAGTATGCCCCGTGATATGGCGTGAGGTGTGTTTGTGACCTGCTGCACTCAGCCTGTGCGACATTGCAATGTGTGTTTTTATTTCCTAGGTGACTCAGCATATCCCAGTCGACCCTTGCTGCTGAGTCCAGTGCGAAATCCCAGGACCCCGGCTGACGTCAGGTACAATGAGGCACATGGCAGAACCCGACGTGTCATTGAGCGGACTTTTGGGCTACTCAAGTCAAGATTCCACTGCCTTGACCGGACTGGAGGAGCACTGGCATACTCGCCTGGGAAGGTCTGCAAGATCGTTGTGGCATGCTGTATGCGGTGCAATTTGGCAATTCACAAGAGGATTCCCCTGCTCCTGGATGATGGAGAGGAACCAAGGCCTGCACCTGCCCAAGGTCCTGAGTCCAGTGATGAGGACAGTGGAGAGGAGGAAGGAGTTGACATTCGTCAGCAGCTCATCAACCACTACTTCACGTGAAGGTGTGTACAGATGTTCAACTTGTACATTATCTAGTGTGGTGGCTGTTGTTGTGCAGGGATATCTGCGGATGGTAGAGACAGGCACACGTTCAGTCACCTGTGTGTGATACACATGACATTGACATTTCATATGGGGACTCTATTTGTTCACACCTGCAGCCCATTGTCTTGTATGCCAGTAGTCTCTTGTGTATGTTTTGTGTAGTGTTCTGTCTGTGATGCCACAATGACACCAATGACTGTTGTTCTGTTGTGTCTCCCTAGATGCTTCAGAATAATCCTGCCCTACATACTGTACATCATTTGGACACATCATGGACATTGTCAGCACTGTAAATATTGCACTAAAAACGTAACTGTACAAAATCTGGTGCATCAGGTATTTTATTTGGAAAGTGGACATGTAATTTGTGCGGGAATATTTACATGAAGGTGGGGAATGAGCAGTGAGTTGACAGTCATGGTCGATGAGATGCAAGAGTAGACACCACTTGGATGTGGTGACCCAGTCCAACAGACAAGTGCCATTGCCAAGGAAATGCGGGGAAAGACAGTCCAAACAGTCAATGCAGTGAGGAAGAGGGTTGCCATCAGGGCTGGCTCCGTGACTGGTGTGTGGCAGGTGCTTTGCCTCCAGGGACTCCCAGGCACTTCTTTGGACGCCCCCTTGATCTTTTTGGAGGTGGGGGGACTGCTGACTGGCCAGTGGCATCTGAGGACTCGCCCCTCTCTGTTGGCGCAGGGGAGGATGGTGCACTGTCATCCTGCGGCACAACAGGAGGGGGCAGAGGTGTTGGTTGGGACACAGGCCTGTCCCTCTGCAACGCCACTTGCTGGGCCATGAGGTCCACCATTTGACCTAGACGTCTGTCGATGGACCTCATCATCAGTATGAGCTGACTTAATAGTTCGTCCGACCGGCCACTTTGTCCCTGGACCTGTTCATATGCACTGATGACTCGGGTGAAGTGGTCCAGGGATGGTGTGCCAACCTCCTGATGTCTGGGGTGGACCCAGGCCCTCCCACCTGCTGCCACGGACCTGTTGTCTCGCCACGGTGGGTCCTCGCACACTCTCTCTGCCCGACACAGTTGGTGGTGTGTCCTGGTCGTCCCCTTGGACAGGGAGGGTGCTGGTGGTGGTGGTGGCCGAGGTGGTAGAGGTGGAGGCACAGGCCATGACTGCAGGGGTCTGCTGTGCAGTTGTTGTTGCAGCAGACGTGGTGGTGGGGAGGATGGGGTCCTCGGCGCGATTGGGCCTTGGCACACTATATGGGCCGGCCTCAAGCTCATCGTTCAAACTGTCCTGGGAGTCTACATCCGTGAATCCATGTACCGGGCGCGGAGACTGGCTCTGCTGGTTGATGTTGTCCACAGCAGCAAGATCTTCAGCACCTGTGGATTATATGGAAAATGGTCAGTGTTGGGCGATGTGCAATGATTCTGTTAGCTGCATGTCATCTGCTGTCTGTACACTACACAATTGAGACAACTTTTGTATTCTTGTTACAGGCAAGACTGACTGTTATTACATGGTACATGCCAACATCATAAACTCATACATGTCCTGTGTCAATGCATTTCATGCAATTGGTGCTGTGTGTAGAGTTGCAGGTCTCCCAGACAGAAACAGCTAGAGCTGTGAGGATTTCTACCTACCTGTGAGTCTGTTTGATAAACAGTGCAATGGCTGACACATGCTCCAGAGTGGGGAGGCCTCCATGCCAGGGGGCATGCTGGGAGTAGTAGTAATACAGTCATCCCACCCCAAACAGTCCTCCATTACAAGATGGCTACCTACCTGGTAGGTGATGGTAAACAGTGCAATGGCTGACTCATGCTCCAGGGTGGGGAGACCTCTATGCTGCTGGAGTGTGGGACAGGGGGCATGGTGGTAGTAGTTATACAGGCCACACACCCCCAAACAGTCCTCCAATACAAGATGGCTAACTACCTGGTAGGTGATGGTGAACAGTGCAATGGCTGACACATGCTCCAGGGTGGGGAGGCCTCCATGCTGCCGGAGCGTGGGACACGGGCATGCTGGGAGTGGTAGTGCAGGCCTCCCTCCCCCATACAGGCCTCACAGTGAAGATGGCTGGCTACCTGTTAGGTGAGGCTGAACAGTGCAATGGTGTTTGGGTTGTGAAAGGAAGTACTTATCAGTGTGTTGTTTGGCATTTGTTTGTACTTACCAGCATCTGTCCCACGGCTACTCCTGTGAGACTCTCAGGATGCAGTATGGCAAGCACCTTCTCCTCCCATGGTGTGAATGTTTTCTGTGGGATGGGAGGGCCACTGCCAGTCACGTTCGCCAGCTCCCAGTTCTTGCTCCTCTTCTCCTTGGCAACCCTCTTGAGATCATGCAACCGCTTCATGATCTCCTTCTTGGATCGCGGGGTGGTCCCTACTGCATTGACCCTTTGGAATATCCTTTCCCACATTTGTGTCCTTGTGGCTAATGGTGTCTTTTGGACCAGGCTACCAAACAGTTGTGGTTTCACTCTCACTATCTCATTAACCATGACTGTCAACTCACCCTCTGTGAATTTTGGCATTTTCGGGGCTGCCATGGTGGTTGGTGTTTGCAGTGTTTATGGGTGCAGGGGGTGTGTGCTGGGTGTGGTGTTGAGGTGTGAGATGTGTTGTGTGCTGGGGAGTTTTTGGTGCTGGTGTGATGGTGGTGGTGGTGGTGGTGATGTGTGTGTGCTGTGTTATTTTGCCTCTCCTCTCAGATGTGGTGAATGCCTTTCTTTTCTGGAGTGTTGCAAAGAATTGTGGTCAGTGAAGGACCTATATTTATACTCATCTGTATGGGTGTGTCCAATTGGGCCTTTGCTGTGATTTGTATTGTGGGTGTTGTGCTGGGAGATTTAAAAAAATGTTTTAAGTATTTGTTACATTGGTATGTGTTTTGTGTATTTGCGGGGCATGGCTACTTTGATTTGTGCTCAGTTATGCATCGTTGCGGTCTTTTGGCTTCATCCACCATGTTTTTCATGTACCATCCGCAGCGGTGGCTATGCTGCAGCTCTTCCGCCGTCTCTCCCATTCACTGCATTGTGCGACCGTGGCGGTCGGAAACAGCGGTTTGTACCGCGGGACAATCGGGGAAATCCTAATTTCCTGTGCGGTTTCTCTGCTGTGCTTGCGGCGGGGTGTAGCTGTTCCGCTGCATATCTGACCGCTGCGGTCGGTTTTTGATCATCACCACCCGCGTCGGGCGGTTTTTGTTAGCCCGCTACCGCCGCGGTCAATCTTTTTGGGCGGTGATCCTAATTTGACCGCCGGCTTATCCGTGGTCCCGGCGGGTGGTTGTTTTCAGCCTCCATAGGCCGCTATCCTAATTACCCCCTTAGTTCCAGCACGAGTGATTGCATATGATGTAAACAACAGATTGAAACGAGATGTTGTACAGTACCAGAACTTGACCAATGCCCAGAAGCAGGCACTTGAAGGACTGACACGAGATGGGACTATTACAGTCAAACCCGCCGATAAGGGGGGCACCATCGAGGTGATGGATACCGAGGCATACAGGACCGAATGTCTACGGCAATTGGACAACACACGATCCTACAAAATACTTAGATTGGGTCCCACAAAACGCCTATTGGATGAGAATAAGAGGATGGTAGATGAAGGCAGAGAAAATCATTGGATAACAGAACATGAAGATTCATACTTATTCACACCATTTCCAATCATCCCATACTTTTATGTATTACCAAAAATACATAAGGAGAAACGACCTCCTCCAGGAAGACCAATCGTTGCAGGTATTGGGTCATTACTAGAACCCCTCTCCACCTTTGTGGATTTCTTCTTAAGACCCATGGTATCTAAGATGCCAACGTTCCTTTTGGACACAAAAGATCTCCTCCGCGTACTTACAGAGACTCCTTTTGATAGAAACTAGGATGTCTTGGTTCCATTCAATGTGGAGTCTCTGTATACATGTATACCTCAAGATGAGACACTAACAACAATCCAGACAATGCTTGAGGAACTTCCTATGGAGAGCATTACACCAGTACAGTTCATTATGTCCTGTGCTAGAAAAGTGATGAAAGAAAACTTCTTCAAGTTCGAGGATACGCTGTATCTGCAAGTCTCAGGTACCTCAATGGGCAACGTCTGTGCACCGTGTCTGGCCAATTTGTATGTCCATCACTTTGAACAGTCAATAATCCTCCTTGACAGTAACCCCTTTTTCAAACACATCTGTGTTTGCAATTGTTATATAGATGACATCTTTGTGGTCTGGAGGGGAGATATCTCGACTATCAAGGCCTTCCACTTATGGATGAATGAGCAAAATGCATTTTTGCGTTTTACCTTGGAATATTCCCAAGAGAGCCTTGCATTTCTTGCCTTTCTAATCTTTCCAGAGGATGGTGGCCTGGCAACTGAGCTATATAAAAAACCTATGGCCTGTAATTCTTTACTATCGTATCAAAGCTATCATCCGAAGTCTCTCCGAGAGAACCTGCCTTTCGGGCAATTTCTAAGAATAAGGCGCAATTGTACAACCAAAGAAAAATACCTTGAACACTCAAAAACACTAACGGCAGATCTGAAGACAAAAAACTACCCAACATCCACAATACGAAACTCAAGAAAGAGAGCAGCCAACAATATTCGTGAGGCTCTAATAGAAATCAAGTTACCCAAGGAGAAGCACGTCAGATTGACCTTTGTTAATACATTCTCCAGCTATTCCAATGATGTTAAAAAGATCATCAATCACCATTGGAAGATTTTGAATTCCGGGAATGAGAAGCGTCCGCTACCTATGGTGGCATACAAAAGAAGCACCGACATAAGAGATCGTTTGGTACATACCCGCATACAAGAAAAAAATAAGAATGTTGTCCCAGCCCCATTGTGGAATCTACCCCCCGTGAAGGGCCACTTCCCATGCGGTACCTGCACGGTATGCCCACAGACTGAAAAGATAACTGAAAAAGATATTGGCACAGGTAGACCTTGGATTCTCCACAAACACACAAATTGCACTAGTGAAAAACTCATCTATCTAATCTGGTGCTCTTGTAAGCTCCGAGATGTCGGAATAATGACATGAAAGATTAAAACTAGAATATCGGAGCACAAGAGCACCATTAGATGTAAGAAGCGGTCAACAAATTGACGAATCATATTTTGGACAGAAACCACTTAGAGACAGAGCTTAGATGGGTGTTATTAGAACAGCCTTGGGTACCACCACACATCACAGACATTTCTAAGTATCTATTCAACGGTGAACAGCGTTGGGTGTTCAAACTTAAATTTGACATTGAGGGCCTTAATGACGAAATTCCCTGGCTGTCTGTCCACTAACTTAATGAGTATGACATGATGTTTAGTAGGATCCTGTATATTATGCTGCACACCGAATCTCATTATTAGACATGCATTATGGTCATCGTTAGCTAAATGGAACATATGGGAGATGACATCGCAGTTAACGACTCAGCCCGCATTTATGGTCTTGTGTCATGAGTGATGTAACATGTGACGTCATCAGCATTGCATTGCTGGGGTGCGAGTTATAGGTACCTCAACTAACTATAACAGCCACATTTCTCTGGTTTTGTATGACTGAAACGTTAAACTAACTATAACATCCCTAAAACCTGTGGGTTTTTTGTGTGGATTTCTAAGGTTTTTAAATGCTAATTTCTAACTATAACATCCCTGAAACCTATGTTTTTTTCAGTGAAGTTCAAAGGTTTCTTAAATGCTAATTTCTAACTATAACGTCTCTGAATCCTATATTTTTTCAGTGAAATTCAAAGGTTTTTTAAATGCTAATTTCTAACTAAAATGTCCCGGAAACCTATGTTTTTTTTCAGTGAATTTCAAAGGTTTTTTAAATGGTAATTTCTAACTATAAAGCCCCTGAAACCTATGGTTTTTTCAGTGAATTTCAAAGGTTTTTTGAATGCCAATTTATAACTATAACATCCCTGAAACCAATTTTTTTTCAGTGAATTTGAAAGGTTTTTTAAATGCTAATTTCTAACTATAACATCCCTGAAACCTAAGAAATAACAAAAATAAAAGTGGGGTAAAATACGTCCATGCTTCAAGCCATTGTGAGTTAAAACCTTAGTCCCTTTTTCACCCCATTAAAACTTTGCGCCAGGTGGATGAATGCAGTGCAATAATCAGCCTTAATAAGTCCCTAGGGATCCCAATTCTTACTAGTTACCTCCAGAAGGTTGGTCTATCGACCCTGTTAAAAGCAATAAAAAAGCGAACAAATATCTGTCTGTCTGTCTTGCACAAGTGGCCCAAATACACGAGATCACTTTACAAGAGAACAGGAATTGGATAACAGTCAACAAATACAAACCTAAAGGTATCACAACAATGCAGTTAGTTTAATTCAGCGGAAACTGGGCAATTCAACTCGGTAATCAGAATAGAGTGGAGCAGACACAGTCGCAGCCAAAGTATGTTTCAAGTGGATGATATTGAGTTATTTTTAAAGGTAGTGAGATACAGGGTAAGGCAAAGAGCTGATGAGCCCAGATTCTTGCTGCACTTCCTAATAATGCAAATGTATGCAACTCAGCACAGATGTGTACAGGTGTGGTCACCAGCACTCATTTTTGGAGACAGAGAATTTTTTTTCATTTTAGACTTTGAACCAGAGCAAGAGATGGCAATGTAGAAAGGAGGAGGGGCAATCTAGGAACACAGGGGGAAAAGAACCTGCAAGTGTGAGGTAAAGAAGCAGGAAGTTTATGGTCGTGGTGATAAGAAAATTAGGCGGAATCTAGGATACATAGCCTTGGTGTTTGACAACCATGGTGGGCTAGTAAAGAAAATCTTGGACCCCTGCACTTAATTTATTTACATATTTTTGCAAAATCAGCACTGATACAACTGTAAAATGCAACATTAACCCCTTCGGGGCTAATGACGAGCTGGGCTCGTCATGGCACGCACCAGTCGTGCGCAAATGACAAGGCCAGCTCGTCATCAGCCCCACCCTCGGGGGAAGCGCTGGCGCTCCCCCCGAGGGTCTCCGATCTTCGTTGTTTTGCTGGGGGCGGCAGCGGAAGAGCTTCCGCTGCCGCCCCCGCCCCCCCATGGGAATCCCTGATGACGTCAGCGCGCACAGCGCACGCTGACATCATCAGGGAATCCCAGCGCTCGGGAAGCCATTTGTTTCCTGCGCGCTTGGAGGAAAGGTGAGTTTCTGGTGTCCGGCGGGGGTTTGGGGCAGCGAAGAGGCATCAGGGGAGAGGAAAGAGATTTTCCTCTCCCCTGATGTCTCTTTGCAGGGCATTTCTGCCTCACAATCGCGCACAGCGTCGCGATCGTGCGGCGGAAATGCCCCCACTAGCACCAGGTATTGTTTATTTAGCTTTTCGGAAGCGACCCCTTGAGCAAGGGTCGCTTCCAGGTGGGCAGCCATAACATTTTCGATTTTCTGCTCCCCTAGGGGCAAATCGGCCAGTTTTTTTGGCCGTTTTGCCCCCAGGGGGGGGGGGCAGAAATTCCCGACTAGCACCAGGGTTGTTTTTTGGAGCCAAGATGGCGGACATGTTTTTTGTTTACGTTTTTCTGTCCCCCCTGGGGGCAAATCGGCCCGGTTTTTTTGCCGTTTTGCCCCCAGGGGGGACAGAAAATGCCCACTAGCACCAGGGATTTTGTTTTTAGCTTTTAGGAAGCGACCTCTTGGGCAAGGGTCGCTTCCAGGTGGCCTCACACTTAACGTTTTGTTTTTCTGCCCCCCCTGGGGGCAAATTGGCCTGTTTTTTGGCTGTTTTGCCCCCAGGGGGGGCAGAAATTTCCCACTAGCACCAGATATTTTTGTTGGGGCAATGTGTTTGTTTTGGGAAGCGACCCCTTGGGTAAGGGTCGCTTCCAGGTGGCCATGATTGTGTTTTTGTTTTTCTGTCCACCCTGGGGGCAAATCGGCCCGTTTTTTTTGCCGTTTTGCCCCCAGGGGGGCAGAAAATGCCCACTAGCACCAGGGAATTTAAATTTAGTTTTTAGGAAGCGACCCCTTGGGCAAGGAGTAGTGCTTGGCTGGCGGTGTGTGTGGAGTGGCGCTTGGCTGGATGGTGTGCGTGCAGTGGTACTTGGCTGTCTGTGCACGGAGTGCTGCTTTGCTGGCGGTGTGTGTGGAGTGGTGCTTGGCTGGATGGTGTGCGTGGAGTGGTACTTGGTCGTCTGTGCACGGAGTGGTGTTTGGCTGGTGGTGTGTGTGGAGTGGTGTTTGGCTGGTAGTGTGTGTGGAGTGGTACTTGGCTGGATGGTGTGCGTGGAGCGGTGCTTGGCTGGCGGTGAGTGGCACTTGGCTTGCGGTGTGCGTGGAGTGGTGCTTGGCTGGCGGTGTGTGTGGAGTGGTACTTGGCTGTTGGTGTGCGCTGAGTGGTGTTTGGCTGGCGGTGTGCGTGGAGGAGTACTTGGCTATCTATGCACGGAGTGGTGCTTGGCTGGCGGTGTCAGTGGAGTGGCGCTTGGCTGGTGGTATGTGTGGAGTGGTACTTGGCTGTCTGTGCACGGAGTGGTGCTTTGCTGGTGGTGTTTGTGGAGTGGCGTTTGGCTGGTGGTGTGCGTGGAGTGCTACTTTGCTGTCTGTGCGCGGAGTGGTGCTTGGCTGGCGGTGTGTGTGGAGTGGCGCTTGGCTGGTGATGTGCGTGGAGCGCTACTTTGCTGTCTGTGCGGGAGTGCTGCTTGGCTGGCGGTGTGTGTGGAGTGGCGCTTGGCTGGTGGTGTGCGTGGAGTGGTACTTGGTTGTCTCTGCACGGAGTGGTGTTTGGCTGGTGGTGTGTGTGGAGTGGTGTTTGGCTGGCGGTGTGTGTGGAGTGGTACTTGGCTGGATGGTTTGCGTTGAGCGGTGCTTGGCTGGTGGTGAGTGGCGCTTGGCTTGCGGTGTGCGTGGAGTGGTGCTTGGCTGGCGGTGTGTGTGGAGTGGTACTTGGCTGTCGGTGTGCGCTGAGTGGTGTTTGGCTGGTGGTGTGCGTGGAGGGGTACTTGGCTATCTATGCACGGAGTGGTGCTTGGCTGGCGGTGTGTGTGGAGGGTCAGTGTCCTTGGCACAGGTGAGAGTACAACACAGCAGAGCAACAGGGCCAGTGTCCAGGGCAGGTGGCTCAGCAAATAAATGAGAGGCTGCATAGTGAGTGTGTATGACTGTACCCTTTCATGGCCAGAAACACAACCAGGTGGCAAACAATGGTCAGGACTGGCACACCTCTATGAGAGACAGGTGTATAAGTGGAACTAACACTCACATCTGGCTGTCAGGGTGACTTGGAGCTGGCTGTGTTTTGGGCTCAGCAGGAACATCTAACTGGGGAGACAGAGAAACAGGTGATGTAGGGCTATCAGTCATCTGGCAAGCTGGACGGCTGTTTGGACCAGGTGGTATAGTGGCACGTGGAGGTGGAGTCATGCAGACCTGGGACACAGTGTGGGTGGGAGAGGTTGGAGGGGTGCCCTTCCACTTTTTGGGAATACGAAATGGCTTCCCTGTCTTGGGGTTAATGGGAACATGTGATGACACAACAGGTACACACACCGACTGGCCCGCATCTGGTTTAGACACTGGCGCTCCCTCTGGTGATGTGCTGGATCCTGAAGGACGCTTTGTCTGGCTACGCCTCTGGACCACCTTACCCTGCTTGTCAGGTGTTACACTTACAGTGTCCTCCTTTGCTTGTCTGCTAGGTGTCCCACTAACAGTGCCCTCCTTTACGTGTGTGCTAGGTGTCCCACTAACAGTGCCCTCCTTTGCGTGTCTGCTAGGTGTCCCACTAACAGTGCCCTCCTTTGCGTGTCTGCTAGGTGTCCCACTTACAGTGCCCTCCATTTCCTCTTTGCCTGGGGTGGCACCTACAGTGCCCTCCTCCACCTGCTTCACTGGGCTTGGTATTGGAGTTGATGTGGTCGGGGTAACTGGGCCTGTGCCCTTCCTAGGTGTACCCTTGCTATGCAACACCTCCTCAAAGGACACAGACAATGCATGCCTAGCTCTAAGTGAAGTTTTAGGGACAGGAGAGTCCTTTGCTGGAGATGCTTCAGAGGTTTGTGAGGCTGATGTCTGCCTGATTGCTTTTTCGGCCTTGCTCTTCCCTGACGGGCTCTTGTCTATGCATTCTGGGCTGGCTGTGCTCTTCTGGGGGGATGGTGTCCGGGGCGGGGCCGCTTGCCTTGCGTCTGCTTTGTGCTCCTTGTGCTGTATTGTCTCTGTGATGCATGTGAACCGTGATCACTGTCCTCTGATGTGGCCACTGACTGGGGATGGACAAAGGCACCTGAACAGGAATGTGAGGATGTGCCTGTTAAAGGGCAGACATCACTGCGGCTGACAAACCCTGCACTGTACCGTGGAGCTCACCCACGTCAGAGTGTATACCCTCCATGTAGGCGACCACCTGCACCAATGTTTTATCATGGTCGCTGAAGGCATTGAGCAGGGCGGTCTGGCCCACACAAAGCTGGCGCAGGAGCTCTACACACTCAGCATTGATGGCAGCAGGGGGGACAGGTGCTGGCTCTGCGGTGCCAGGTGTGAATGTAACACGTCCCCTCTTACGGACACGGGCAGCACCAGAGGAAGTGGATGGGAGGCTGGGCACTGGCCGTTGAGTGGCAGATGATGTAGCAGACTCCCTATCCCCTGTGCCTGACAACATGGATGCAGCACCACTCGCGTCAGATGATGAAGTACTCTGTGTCTCTGCCACGGATTCCTCCTGCATACTCCTGTCCCCTTCAGATGCGCTGGTGAGCTCTGTGTCACTGGCCTCCGGTGCAGCTGTAGAGCTACTCTCCCCTCCACTGGTTTCCGGGTCCGGTTCCTTCGTGCACACTGGCGATTCTCCATGTGAGACAGATGCAGGGTTGTATAAATGACATCATCAAGACCAAGCTTATTAAACCATGCATACAGGGGATGCACAAGTCAACATGCTGACCACCACACCCTGCATAAACATTGCAGCAACACTCTACATACACTGCAACAGTGCCTGCAAGACTGACTACCTGCCATGACTGAGCCATGTTCAGGCCACACAGCACAACACCTTGCCGGTGGATGAAGTGTACCACACACAACTTCACATGCCCACAACTATCATGCCCCAGAACTCAGTGACATTGTCATGCCTCCAGGGAACCTGATGGAAGAACACAAACACCTATTAGGACATGACAGTCCACAATGCCAAGTAAGCCATACTAAGCAACATGTGCTACTCAGGGGCACCTTGTAGTCAGACCTGTGACCCTCAACAATCATGGTGCATGAAAAGTAGGAATACATGAACTCACACTCAGATAGTGGACCCTTCTGTTCACCCCCTAATACATTTCCCACACCATCACAATGCAGAATGACCAGGTGTATCCCAACACACCTGGCTATGATAAAGCACAGCATGGATGAACAACCTTTTCATGAGCTGTTAGGTACAATGCCTGACACTAGCACACATCCTTGCAGCCACTCACATGACACATCACTGCACCACACCGCAAACATTACATGGCTCACCGCTGAAACTGGCTCTGTACACATGCATTGGCTCCCAGGCAAAGTCACCCTTACCAAATACTCACCCCTGCCTTGCTGCCCATGCTCCTTCAGACGTGCATCCAACTCCGTATTAGTCACTGCCAATATGCGGTACATCAGTGGTGTTAAGTTTCGCCGTGCCAGACACCCAGTGCGTGGTAGCAGTCCCAAGGTCATCTCGGCCAAGTTTTTCACCAGCCGGATGATGTCGTCCCACCTCTTGTGGCAGTGGGTGCGTCGTCTGTTGGATACCCCCAGGGCCCGTACCTTGGCAGCAATGGCCCTCCACATGGCCTTACGCTGGTGTACCTCGAGCTGCAGGTATGGGAGAAAAGTAGGGTAAGTTACCAGTTGCACAGTGTCATGTTCCTACATCTATCACTACAGTAGCATCATGCAGAGTCTCGACCTATTGGAATCCCACAAATACCCAAACTGGGGGACACCGCACAAGGTCACCCTGCATGGGCCAAATAGTCATCATAGCATGCAAACATTAGGGTGTACAGGCTACATGCCAAACACACACACACATGCAGGATGACTGCAATGAAAGCCCTCTGTGTGTCGCACACATCACCAGTCCCATGCATGTATGACCCCCCCCCTGCTCAACTGCACACTCAATGATAACTTACCACTACATTGGGGCCACCATACAGCCTCGGGTATTGTGCCAGCACCTCGTCCACTAGCACCTCCTGCTCCTCGCTTGTGAATGAGCTGGCACGGATCTTCTCTATTTTTGCCATCCCTGTGGACAAGTGACACCTGTGGTTCAAGTGAGTGTTGATGAGTCCCAGCTGGCAGGTACTTCAGGCAGCAGCAGGAGAGGATCCCAGGCAGCAGCAGGAGAGGGTCCCATGCAGCAACAGGAGAGGGTCCCAGGCAGGAGAGGGTCCCAGGCAACAGGCACTTCAGGCAGCAGCAGGAGAGGGTCCCAGGCAGCAGCAGGAGAGGGTCCCAGGCAGCAACAGGAGAGGGTCCCAGGCAGCAGGCACTTCAGGCAGCAGCAGGAGAGGGTCCCAGGCAGCAGCAGCAGAGGGTCCCAGGCAGCAGGCACTTCAGGCAGCAGCAGGAGAGGGTCTCAGGCAGCAGCAGCAGAGGGTCCCAGGCAGCAGGCACTTCAGGCAGCAGCAGGAGAGGATCTCAGGCAGCAGCAGGAGAGGGTCCCAGGCAGCAGCAGGAGAGGGTCCCAGGCAGCAGCAGGAGAGGGTCCCAGGCAACAGCAGGAGAGGATCCCAGGCAGCAGGCACTTCAGGCAGCAGCAAGAGAAATGTCCCAGGCAGCAGGCTCTGTGAGCAGTGGAAATGTTCGGCTCACTCCCACAGATTTATAGCCCCATGGGCTCGTTAGTGAGGTGCCAAGCTGCAATTATTGGTTGTCCAGGTCTGCCTCATTCAAAAGCATCCAATGACTGGCTCCGCGGTGGCAGAGCACGCCTTCCGCGATTTTCAAACCTGCATCATGCCACCGCAATCGTCGCTCCCATTCGCTGTAGGCTATGCCCGATGGCGGTGATGCACCGCAGGGGCCCGGGGTGCGCTACTGCAATGGTGCATCTTTCAAAAGCATCCAATGACCGGCTCTGCGGTGGTGGAGCACGCCTTCCGCGATTTTCAAACCTGCATCATGCCACCGCAATTGTCGCTCTCATTGGCTCTAGGCTATGCCCCATGGCGGTAATGCACCGCCGCGGACAGGTGGTATCAACCTCCATATGTGTGGCACTGCATGCCCACTGCCAGCAACCCATGCCTCCATGCCAATGTCTACCGCACTTGTGGACGGGGGTGGTGCTGGCGTCACACTGCCGCGGACAGGCGATAGCTAGACACCAGCACTACCCCCGTCCACAAGTGCGGTAGACATTGGCATGGAGGCATGGTTTGCTGGCGGGGGGCATGCAGCACCACACAGATGGCGGTTGATACCGCCTGTCCACGGTGGTGTGACGCCAGCACCACCCCCGTCCACAAGTGCGGTAGACATTGCCATGGAGGCATGGGTTGCTGGCGGTGGGCATGCAGCGCCACACATATGGTGGTTGATACCACCTGTCCGCGGCGGTGTGACACCAGCACCACCCCCGTCCACAAGTGCGATAGACATTAGCATGGAGGCATGGGTTGCTGGCGGTGGGCATGCAGTGCCACACATATGGCGGTTGATACCACCTGTCCGCGGCGGTGTGACGCCAGCACCACCCCCATCCACAAGTGCGGTAGACATTGGCATGGAGGCATGGGTTGCTGGCGGTGGGCATGCAGCGCCACACATATGGCAGTTGATACCGCCTGTCCACGGCGGTGTGACGCCAGCACCACCCCGTCCACAAGTGCCATAGAGATTGCCATAGAGGAATGGGTTGCTGGCGGTGGGCATGCTGTGCCACACATATGGCGGTATCAACCGCCATATGTGTGGAGCTGCATGCCCACCGCCAGCAACCCATATCAATGTGTACCGCACTTGTGGACGGGGGTGGTGCTGGTGTCACACCACCGCGGACAGACGGTAGTTTGCGCAAATTTGGTCACATGCAATGGGAATTTGATCCATGTACTCTGCTTCAGTACACAGCAGCAACAGGTTTAATGGCACATCATTGTACACACAATTGCATCTCTTAGTTTCAGGCACAGGTGGTTGCATGCTATGTGTGACGCACATTGCTCTGTGTTCCTGCATTGTCACTGATGCATTTGATGGTTGTTGATGGCTGACAGTGTGAAGCTGGTGTTATTTATGTGTAACCAAGCACTGTGCTGTGGGTCTGTGCTGACCTTGGCAAGGCTTGTCTCACTGTATGGTGTTGTTCCATACTTGTGCCACTATATCAGGCCATGCACACAAGTTTGACATCTACTGTGATCATTGTTCTCTTGATGTGTGCCAGCTTCACATGATGCATTGAGGTGTGATAGGTAAAGCAGATGTATGTGAGGCATTCATGGTCATCTAACACACTTTTGTGGATGTTACTGGATGAGTCGTGCACATGTGGAATGTCCAGTTCAGGAACTGTGGTATTTACATTGATATTCTGTTATGTCTGTGGAACATGTTTTAGGTAAATAGATTGGTGTGTCCCCAATTTATACACAGGTAACCTTGTGTGTCACGCATCTCACATAGAATTTATAAAGTTTAGCGTAACATGATCCATGGTATGTGCTGGGTCAACTTCTTGATGGTTGTCATTGACATGTGTCCATGTACATCACACCTAGGAGGAGGCCAAATTTTATACGCCACCTGACAGTGCTGGGGGACATGGAGGATGTTGCGATAATCCGGAAATTCCGCCTCAACAGGGCGAGCCTCAAGACCCTTTGTGACCAGTTGGAGCCCCACCTGCAGCCTCGTTGCCACTACCCGACTGCCTTCACACCCACATACAAGGTGATGGCAGCCCTCTACTTTTTTGCTTCTGGTTCCTTCCAGGAGACCGTGGCCGCCGCTGCAGGGATGTCACAACCCATGTTCAGCATGGTGCTGAGGCATGTTCTTGCAGCCATGATGTTATATAAAGATCAATACATACATTTCCCCAGGGGAGCTGAATTGCCAGGAATGAAGGGTGACTTCTATGTCCTTGGGCACATACCACATGTTGTAGGTGCCATTGATTGCACCCATGTAGGTCTGGTGGCGCCACAGGCCACTGAGCATATTTTTAGGAATCGGAAACATTATCATTCTATTAATGTGCAGGTGGTGTGCCTTGCGGACATGACGATTTTGCATGTTTGTTCAAAATTCCCCAGCTCTGCACATGATTCCTATGTCATGAGGAACAGCATGGTGCCCCGTATGATGGTAACCTGCATCCCGATTGTGCTTGCATTGTGGGTAAGTATGCCCCGTGATATGGCGTGAGGTGTGTTTGTGACCTGCTGCACTCAGCCTGTGCGACATTGCAATGTGTGTTTTTATTTCCTAGGTGACTCAGCATATCCCAGTCGACCCTTGCTGCTGAGTCCAGTGCGAAATCCCAGGACCCCGGCTGACGTCAGGTACAATGAGGCACATGGCAGAACCCGACGTGTCATTGAGCGGACTTTTGGGCTACTCAAGTCAAGATTCCACTGCCTTGACCGGACTGGAGGAGCACTGGCATACTCGCCTGGGAAGGTCTGCAAGATCGTTGTGGCATGCTGTATGCGGCGCAATTTGGCCATTCACAAGAGGATTCCCCTGCTCCTGGATGATGGAGAGGAACCAAGGCCTGCACCTGCCCAAGGTCCTGAGTCCAGTGATGAGGACAGTGGAGAGGAGGAAGGAGTTGACATTCGTCAGCAGCTCATCAACCGCTACTTCACGTGAAGGTGTGTACAGATGTTCAACTTGTACATTATCTAGTGTGGTGGCTGTTGTTGTGCAGGGATATCTGCGGATGGTAGAGACAGGCACACGTTCAGTCACCTGTGTGTGATACACATGACATTGACATTTCATATGGGGACTCTATTTGTTCACACCTGCAGCCCATTGTCTTGTATGCCAGTAGTCTCTTGTGTATGTTTTGTGTAGTGTTCTGTCTGTGATGCCACAATGACACCAATGACTGTTGTTCTGTTGTGTCTCCCTAGATGCTTCAGAATAATCCTGCCCTACATACTGTACATCATTTGGACACATCATGGACATTGTCAGCACTGTAAATATTGCACTAAAAACGTAACTGTACAAAATCTGGTGCATCAGGTATTTTATTTGGAAAGTGGACATGTAATTTGTGCGGGAATATTTACATGAAGGTGGGGAATGAGCAGTGAGTTGACAGTCATGGTCGATGAGATGCAAGAGTAGACACCACTTGGATGTGGTGACCCAGTCCAACAGACAAGTGCCATTGCCAAGGAAATGCGGGGAAAGACAGTCCAAACAGTCAATGCAGTGAGGAAGAGGGTTGCCATCAGGGCTGGCTCCGTGACTGGTGTGTGGCAGGTGCTTTGCCTCCAGGGACTCCCAGGCACTTCTTTGGACGCCCCCTTGATCTTTTTGGAGGTGGGGGGACTGCTGACTGGCCAGTGGCATCTGAGGACTCGCCCCTCTCTGTTGGCGCAGGGGAGGATGGTGCACTGTCATCCTGCGGCACAACAGGAGGGGGCAGAGGTGTTGGTTGGGACACAGGCCTGTCCCTCTGCAACGCCACTTGCTGGGCCATGAGGTCCACCATTTGACCTAGACGTCTGTCGATGGACCTCATCATCAGTATGAGCTGACTTAATAGTTCGTCCGACCGGCCACTTTGTCCCTGGACCTGTTCATATGCACTGATGACTCGGGTGAAGTGGTCCAGGGATGGTGTGCCAACCTCCTGATGTCTGGGGTGGACCCAGGCCCTCCCACCTGCTGCCACGGACCTGTTGTCTCGCCACGGTGGGTCCTCGCACACTCTCACAGTTGGTGGTGTGTCCTGGTCGTCCCCTTGGACAGGGAGGGTGCTGGTGGTGGTGGTGGCCGAGGTGGTAGAGGTGGAGGCACAGGCCATGACTGCAGGGGTCTGCTGTGCAGTTGTTGTTGCAGCAGACGTGGTGGTGGGGAGGATGGGGTCCTCGGCGCGATTGGGCCTTGGCACACTATATGGGCCGGCCTCAAGCTCATCGTTCAAACTGTCCTGGGAGTCTACATCCGTGAATCCATGTACCGGGCGCGGAGACTGGCACTGCTGGTTGATGTTGTCCGCAGCAGCAAGATCTTCAGCACCTGTGGATTATATGGAAAATGGTCAGTGTTGGGCGATGTGCAATGATTCTGTTAGCTGCATGTCATCTGCTGTCTGTACACTACACAATTGAGACAACTTTTGTATTCTTGTTACAGGCAAGACTGACTGTTATTACATGGTACATGCCAACATCATAAACTCATACATGTCCTGTGTCAATGCATTTCATGCAATTGGTGCTGTGTGTAGAGTTGCAGGTCTCCCAGACAGAAACAGCTAGAGCTGTGAGGATTTCTACCTACCTGTGAGTCTGTTTGATAAACAGTGCAATGGCTGACACATGCTCCAGAGTGGGGAGGCCTCCATGCCAGGGGGCATGCTGGGAGTAGTAGTAATACAGTCATCCCACCCCAAACAGTCCTCCATTACAAGATGGCTACCTACCTGGTAGGTGATGGTAAACAGTGCAATGGCTGACTCATGCTCCAGGGTGGGGAGACCTCTATGCTGCTGGAGTGTGGGACAGGGGGCATGGTGGTAGTAGTTATACAGGCCACACCCCCCCAAACAGTCCTCCAATACAAGATGGCTAACTACCTGGTAGGTGATGGTGAACAGTGCAATGGCTGACACATGCTCCAGGGTGGGGAGGCCTCCATGCTGCCGGAGCGTGGGACACGGGCATGCTGGGAGTGGTAGTGCAGGCCTCCCTCCCCCATACAGGCCTCACAGTGAAGATGGCTGGCTACCTGTTAGGTGAGGCTGAACAGTGCAATGGTGTTTGGGTTGTGAAAGGAAGTACTTATCAGTGTGTTGTTTGGCATTTGTTTGTACTTACCAGCATCTGTCCCACGGCTACTCCTGTGAGACTCTCAGGATGCAGTATGGCAAGCACCTTCTCCTCCCATGGTGTGAATGTTTTCTGTGGGATGGGAGGGCCACTGCCAGTCACGTTCGCCAGCTCCCAGTTCTTGCTCCTCTTCTCCTTGGCAACCCTCTTGAGATCATGCAACCGCTTCATGATCTCCTTCTTGGATCGCGGGGTGGTCCCTACTGCATTGACCCTTTGGAATATCCTTTCCCACATTTGTGTCCTTGTGGCTAATGGTGTCTTTTGGACCAGGCTACCAAACAGTTGTGGTTTCACTCTCACTATCTCATTAACCATGACTGTCAACTCACCCTCTGTGAATTTTGGCATTTTCGGGGCTGCCATGGTGGTTGGTGTTTGCAGTGTTTATGGGTGCAGGGGGTGTGTGCTGGGTGTGGTGTTGAGGTGTGAGATGTGTTGTGTGCTGGGGAGTTTTTGGTGCTGGTGTGATGGTGGTGGTGGTGGTGGTGATGTGTGTGTGCTGTGTTATTTTGCCTCTCCTCTCAGATGTGGTGAATGCCTTTCTTTTCTGGAGTGTTGCAAAGAATTGTGGTCAGTGAAGGACCTATATTTATACTCATCTGTATGGGTGTGTCCAATTGGGCCTTTGCTGTGATTTGTATTGTGGGTGTTGTGCTGGGAGATTTAAAAATGTTTTAAGTAATTGTTACATTGGTATGTGTTTTGTGTATTTGCGGGGCATGGCTACTTTGATTTGTGCTCAGTTATGCATCATTGCGGTCTTTTGGCTTCATCCACCATGTTTTTCATGTACCATCCGCAGCGGTGGCTATGCTGCAGCTCTTCCGCCGTCTCTCCCATTCACTGCATTGTGCGAACGTGGCGGTCGGAAACAGCGGTTTGTACCGCGGGACAATCGGGGAAATCTTAATTTTCTGTGCGGTTTCTCTGCTGTGCTTGCGGCGGGGTGTAGCTGTTCCGCTGCATATCTGACCGCTGCGGTCGGTTTTTGATCATCACCACCCGCGTCGGGCGGTTTTTGTTAGCCCGCTACCGCCGCGGTCAATCTTTTTGGGCGGTGATCCTAATTTGACCGCCGGCTTATCCGTGGTCCCGGCGGGTGGTTGTTTTCAGCCTCCATAGGCCGCTATCCTAATTACCCCCTTAGTTCCAGCACGAGTGATTGCATATGATGTAAACAACAGATTGAAACGAGATGTTGTACAGTACCAGAACTTGACCAATGCCCTGAAGCAGGCACTTGAAGGACTGACACGAGATGGGACTATTACAGTCAAACCCGCCGATAAGGGGGGCACCATCGAGGTGATGGATACCGAGGCATACAGGACCGAATGTCTACGGCAATTGGACAACACACGATCCTACAAAATACTTAGATTGGGTCCCACAAAACGCCTATTGGATGAGAATAAGAGGATGGTAGATGAAGGCAGAGAAAATCATTGGATAACAGAACATGAAGATTCATACTTATTCACACCATTTCCAATCATCCCATACTTTTATGTATTACCAAAAATACATAAGGAGAAACGACCTCCTCCAGGAAGACCAATCGTTGCAGGTATTGGGTCATTACTAGAACCCCTCTCCACCTTTGTGGATTTCTTCTTAAGACCCATGGTATCTAAGATGCCAACGTTCCTTTTGGACACAAAAGATCTCCTCCGCGTACTTACAGAGACTCCTTTTGATAGAAACTAGGATGTCTTGGTTCCATTCAATGTGGAGTCTCTGTATACATGTATACCTCAAGATGAGACACTAACAACAATCCAGACAATGCTTGAGGAACTTCCTATGGAGAGCATTACACCAGTACAGTTCATTATGTCCTGTGCTAGAAAAGTGATGAAAGAAAACTTCTTCAAGTTCGAGGATACGCTGTATCTGCAAGTATCAGGTACCTCAATGGGCAACGTCTGTGCACCGTGTCTGGCCAATTTGTATGTCCATCACTTTGAACAGTCAATAATCCTCCTTGACAGTAACCCCTTTTTCAAACACATCTGTGTTTGCAATTGTTATATAGATGACATCTTTGTGGTCTGGAGGGGAGATATCTCGACTATCAAGGCCTTCCACTTATGGATGAATGAGCAAAATGCATTTTTGCGTTTTACCTTGGAATATTCCCAAGAGAGCCTTGCATTTCTTGACTTTCTAATCTTTCCAGAGGATGGTGGCCTGGCAACTGAGCTATATAAAAAACCTATGGCCTGTAATTCTTTACTATCGTATCAAAGCTATCATCCGAAGTCTCTCCGAGAGAACCTGCCTTTCGGGCAATTTTTTAAGAATAAGGCGCAATTGTACAACCAAAGAAAAATACCTTGAACACTCAAAAACACTAACGGCAGATCTGAAGACAAAAAACTACCCAACATCCACAATACGAAACTCAAGAAAGAGAGCAGCCAACAATATTCGTGAGGCTCTAATAGAAATCAAGTTACCCAAGGAGAAGCACGTCAGATTGACCTTTGTTAATACATTCTCCAGCTATTCCAATGATGTTAAAAAGATCATCAATCACCATTGGAAGATTTTGAATTCCGGGAATGAGAAGCGTCCGCTACCTATGGTGGCATACAAAAGAAGCACCAACATAAGAGATCGTTTGGTACATACCCGCATACAAGAAAAAAATAAGAATGTTGTCCCAGCCCCATTGTGGAATCTACCCCCCGTGAAGGGCCACTTCCCATGCGGTACCTGCACGGTATGCCCACAGACTGAAAAGATAACTGAAAAAGATATTGGCACAGGTAGACCTTGGATTCTCCACAAACACACAAATTGCACTAGTGAAAAACTCATCTATCTAATCTGGTGCTCTTGTAAGCTCCGAGATGTCGGAATAATGACATGAAAGATTAAAACTAGAATATCGGAGCACAAGAGCACCATTAGATGTAAGAAGCGGTCAACAAATTGACGAATCATTTTTTGGACAGAAACCACTTAGAGACAGAGCTTAGATGGGTGTTATTAGAACAGCCTTGGGTACCACCACACATCACAGACATTTCTAAGTATCTATTCAACGGTGAACAGCGTTGGGTGTTCAAACTTAAATTTGACATTGAGGGCCTTAATGACGAAATTCCCTGGCTGTCTGTCCACTAACTTAATGAGTATGACATGATGTTTAGTAGGATCCTGTATATTATGCTGCACACCGAATCTCATTATTAGACATGCATTATGGTCATCGTTAGCTAAATGGAACATATGGGAGATGACATCGCAGTTAACGACTCAGCCCGCATTTATGGTCTTGTGTCATGAGTGATGTAACATGTGTCGTCATCAGCAGTGCATTGCTGGGGTGCGAGTTATAGGTACCTCAACTAACTATAACAGCCACATTTCTCTGGTTTTGTATGACTGAAACGTTAAACTAACTATAACATACCTAAAACCTGTGGGTTTTTTGTGTGGATTTCTAAGGTTTTTAAATGCTAATTTCTAACTATAACATCCCTGAAACCTATGTTTTTTTCAGTGAAGTTCAAAGGTTTTTTAAATGCTAATTTCTAACTATAACGTCTCTGAATCCTATATTTTTTCAGTGAAATTCAAAGGTTTTTTAAATGCTAATTTCTAACTAAAATGTCCCGGAAACCTATGTTTTTTTTCAGTGAATTTCAAAGGTTTTTTAAATGGTAATTTCTAACTATAAAGCCCCTCAAACCTATGGTTTTTTCAGTGAATTTCAAAGGTTTTTTGAATGCCAATTTATAACTATAACATCCCTGAAACCAATTTTTTTTCCAGTGAATTTGAAAGGTTTTTTAAATGCTAATTTCTAACTATAACATCCCTGAAACCTAAGAAATAACAAAAATAAAAGTGGGGTAAAATACGTCCATGCTTCAAGCCATTGTGAGTTAAAACCTTAGTCCCTTTTTCCCCCCATTAAAACTTTGCGCCAGGTGGATGAATGCAGTGCAATAATCAGCCTTAATAAGTCCCTAGGGATCCCAATTCTTACTAGTTACCTCCAGAAGGTTGGTCTATCGACCCTGTTAAAAGCAATAAAAAAGCGAACAAATATCTGTCTGTCTGTCTTGCACAAGTGGCCCAAATACACGAGATCACTTTACAAGAGAACAGGAATTGGATAACAGTCAACAAATACAAACCTAAAGGTATCACAACAATGCAGTTAGTTTAATTCAGCGGAAACTGGGCAATTCAACTCGGTAATCAGAATAGAGTGGAGCAGACACAGTCGCAGCCAAAGTATGTTTCAAGTGGATGATATTGAGTTATTTTTAAAGGTAGTGAGATACAGGGTAAGGCAAAGAGCTGATGAGCCCAGATTCTTGCTGCACTTCCTAATAATGCAAATGTATGCAACTCAGCACAGATGTGTACAGGTGTGGTCACCAGCACTCATTTTTGGAGACAGAGAATTTTTTTTCATTTTAGACTTTGAACCAGAGCAAGAGATGGCAATGTAGAAAGGAGGAGGGGCAATCTAGGAACACAGGGGGAAAAGAACCTGCAAGTGTGAGGTAAAGAAGCAGGAAGTTTATGGTCGTGGTGATAAGAAAATTAGGCGGAATCTAGGATACATAGCCTTGGTGTTTGACAACCATGGTGGGCTAGTAAAGAAAATCTTGGACCCCTGCACTTAATTTATTTACATATTTTTGCAAAATCAGCACTGATACAACTGTAAAATGCAACATTAACCCCTTCGGGGCTAATGACGAGCTGGGCTCGTCATGGCACGCACCAGTCGTGCGCAAATGACAAGGCCAGCTCGTCATCAGCCCCACCCTCGGGGGAAGCGCTGGCGCTCCCCCCGAGGGTCTCCGATCTTCGTTGTTTTGCTGGGGGCGGCAGCGGAAGAGCTTCCGCTGCCGCCCCCGCCCCCCCATGGGAATCCCTGATGACGTCAGCGCGCACAGCGCACGCTGACATCATCAGGGAATCCCAGCGCTCGGGAAGCCATTTGTTTCCTGCGCGCTTGGAGGAAAGGTGAGTTTCTGGTGTCCGGCGGGGGTTTGGGGCAGCGAAGAGGCATCAGGGGAGAGGAAAGAGATTTTCCTCTCCCCTGATGTCTCTTTGCAGGGCATTTCTGCCTCACAATCGCGCACAGCGTCGCGATCGTGCGGCGGAAATGCCCCCACTAGCACCAGGGATTGTTTATTTAGCTTTTCGGAAGCGACCCCTTGGGCAAGGGTCGCTTCCAGGTGGGCAGCCATAACATTTTCGATTTTCTGCTCCCCCTAGGGGCAAATCGGCCAGTTTTTTTGGCCGTTTTGCCCCCAGGGGGGGGGGCAGAAATTCCCGACTAGCACCAGGGTTGTTTTTTGGAGCCAAGATGGCGGACATGTTTTTTGTTTACGTTTTTCTGTCCCCCCTGGGGGCAAATCGGCCCGGTTTTTTTGCCGTTTTGCCCCCAGGGGGGACAGAAAATGCCCACTAGCACCAGGGATTTTGTTTTTAGCTTTTAGGAAGCGACCTCTTGGGCAAGGGTCGCTTCCAGGTGGCCTCACACCTAACGTTTTGTTTTTCTGCCCCCCCTGGGGGCAAATCGGCCCGTTTTTTGGCCGTTTTGCCCCCAGGGGGGGCAGAAATTTCCCACTAGCACCAGGGATTTTTGTTGGGGCAATGTGTTTGTTTTGGGAAGCGACCCCTTGGGTAAGGGTCGCTTCCAGGTGGCCATGATTGTGTTTTTGTTTTTCTGTCCACCCTGGGGGCAAATCGGCCCGTTTTTTTTGCCGTTTTGCCCCCAGGGGGGCAGAAAATGCCCACTAGCACCAGGGAATTTGAATTTAGTTTTTAGGAAGCGACCCCTTGGGCAAGGAGTAGTGCTTGGCTGGCGGTGTGTGTGGAGTGGCGCTTGGCTGGATGGTGTGCGTGCAGTGGTACTTGGCTGTCTGTGCACGGAGTGCTGCTTTGCTGGCGGTGTGTGTGGAGTGGTGCTTGGCTGGATGGTGTGCGTGGAGTGGTACTTGGTTGTCTGTGCACGGAGTGGTGTTTGGCTGGTGGTGTGTGTGGAGTGGTGTTTGGCTGGTGGTGTGTGTGGAGTGGTACTTGGCTGGATGGTGTGCGTGGAGCGGTGCTTGGCTGGCGGTGAGTGGCACTTGGCTTGCGGTGTGCGTGGAGTGGTGCTTGGCTGGCGGTGTGTGTGGAGTGGTACTTGGCTGTTGGTGTGCGCTGAGTGGTGTTTGGCTGGCGGTGTGCGTGGAGGAGTACTTGGCTATCTATGCACGGAGTGGTGCTTGGCTGGCGGTGTCAGTGGAGTGGCGCTTGGCTGGTGGTATGTGTGGAGTGGTACTTGGCTGTCTGTGCACGGAGTGGTGCTTTGCTGGTGGTGTTTGTGGAGTGGCGTTTGGCTGGTGGTGTGCGTGGAGTGCTACTTTGCTGTCTGTGCATGGAGTGGTGCTTGGCTGGCGGTGTGTGTGGAGTGGCGCTTGGCTGGTGGTGTGCGTGGAGCGCTACTTTGCTGTCTGTGCACGGAGTGCTGCTTGGCTGGCGGTGTGTGTGGAGTGGCGCTTGGCTGGTGGTGTGCGTGGAGTGGTACTTGGTTGTCTCTGCACGGAGTGGTGTTTGGCTGGTGGTGTGTGTGGAGTGGTGTTTGGCTGGCGGTGTGTGTGGAGTGGTACTTGGCTGGATGGTTTGCGTTGAGCGGTGCTTGGCTGGCGGTGAGTGGCGCTTGGCTTGCGGTGTGCGTGGAGTGGTGCTTGGCTGGCGGTGTGTGTGGAGTGGTACTTGGCTGTTGGTGTGCGCTGAGTGGTGTTTGGCTGGCGGTGTGCGTGGAGGGGTACTTGGCTATCTATGCACGGAGTGGTGCTTGGCTGGCGGTGTGTGTGGAGTGGCGCTTGGCTGGTGGTGTTTGTGGAGTGGTACTTGGCTGTCTGTGCACGGAGTGGTGCTTGGCTGGTGGTGTTTGTGGAGTGGCGCTTGGCTGGTGGTGTGCGTGGAGTGCTACTTTACTGTCTGTGCATGGAGTGGTGCTTGGCTGGCGGTGTGTGTGGAGTGGCGCTTGGCTGGTGGTGTGCGTGGAGTGGTACTTTGCTGTCTGTGCACGGAGTGCTGCTTGGCTGGCAGTGTGTGTGGAGTGGCGCTTGGCTGGTGGTGTGCGTGGAGTGGTACTTGGTTGTCTGTGCACGGAGTGGTGTTTGGCTGGTGGTGTGTGTGGAGTGGTGTTTGGCTGGCGGTGTGTGTGGAGTGGTACTTGGCTGGATGGTGTGCGTGGAGCGGTGCTTGGCTGGCGGTGAGTGGCGCTTGGCTTGCGGTGTGCGTGGAGTGGTGCTTGGCTGGCGGTTTGTGTGGAGTGGTACTTGGCTGTCGGTGTGCGCTGAGTGGTGTTTGGCTGGCTGTGTGCGTGGAGGGGTACTTGGCTATCTATGCACGGAGTTGTGCTTGGCTGGCGGTGTGTGTGGAGTGGCGCTTGGCTGGTGGTGTGCGTGCAGTGCTACTTTGCTGTCTGTGCACGGAGTGGTGCTTGGCTGGCGGTGTGCGTGGAGTGGTACTTGGCTGTCTGTGCACGGAGTGGTGCTTGGCTGGCGGTGTGTGTGGAGTGGCGCTTGGCTGGATGGTGTGCGTGGAGTGGTACTTGGCTGTTGGTGTGCGCTGAGTGGTGTTTGGCTGGCGGTGTGCATGGCTGGTGCTTGGATGGTGGTGTGGGTGGACTGGCACTCGGCTGGCGGTGTGTGAGTAGTTACTTTATGTTGGTCACTACACACACTGCTAGTTGAGTGACACTCTACGCAGTCCATCATTTTCTGAAGTTACTGTGTCAGATATGTGGGCGTGTGAAAGTGATGGGCCCTTGAATGGCGCTGGCGGCTGGTGGTGTGAATGTTTTGTATGTGTCACACGTACAAAAGGTGTATGAATGTCCTTACTGCCCCTGTGTGATGGGGGTACTGGTAGGAGCAAAAGACTGACTGGCACCAAAGGGGTCACGCAGTAAAAAAAATTCAAAAAATTAACCAGTGTCTTGATGTTAAACCTCATCTAATCCCAATTGGTCTAAGCCCTATTTGATGGCCCATCTGGCCGAACTTAAATTTGGGGGGCAAATTTGTGTGTTGTTGTTTTAATTGTTATATTGTTTGTGAAATGTGGTAGTAATTATTTTTTCTTCTCTGTTTTTGTCTTGTTCCAGGCTTTTGCTGTTTGGATTGTTGTAGGTTGCGTGTCTGTTTGCAGCTTGTGTAGTTGCTTGTGCTTGGTAAGTGAATGTATTTTGTACGACTCTCCCTTGATGTTTGTCTTTTTGAAAAAGGTTGTACTTCTAGCAGTTTGTGTGGCTCTGTGTTTTTTTTTTTTCAGCATTAGTGTTTGATGTGCATTTTGTTTTCTAATCTGTCATTTCTTTTTATCTTTCTAGTGGGATATCATTTCTTTTTGCTGTGTCTCAGCAGAGTAGGTGCTGGTGAGTGTAGCTATATTTGGTAAGAGTGAAATTGTTTTGGATTGTATTTATCTTTTTGTGAAAGCCTTACCTTGTTTACTTCTTACTTTGCACAGTGTAGGTTGTTGTTCACTTGTGTGTGCAGTCTTCTTGCTTTGTAAGGATAATGGCTAGTCACAGGATTACTGCTCAGCAGGTTCTTGGTTTGCTTTTTGAGTCTTCCTCTGACCATGGTTCAGAGACTGAGTCCGATTCGGACTCCCAGGTAGGGGCAGAAGATTCAGGCAGTGAGTTTTCTCTTCGCATGGAATCATCATCATCGGATGATGAATCTTCTTCTAGTGCTGATGAAGGGCCTATGTTAGAGGAGGACATTGAGGTGCCGGTTGTGGACCAAGAGGCACCTGTGCTGCTTCCTAGAGCCGCAAGGTTTCCTTTCTTTTTACGTCGGCAAATGGCATGTGGGCTGGAGCCTGCGCCCAAAACGCTTCACATTGCTGTGGTGCGCAAGGAGGCATCTCGTGCTTTTCGTCTTCCTGCTGGTGTAGTGCAGCAAGAGGCATCTGGGTCTGTTAGGCTTCCCATTGGTGTAGAGCGGCAAGAGGCATCTGGGCCTGCTTGGTTTCCCGGTGGTGTAGTGCAGCAAGAAGCATCTCAGGCTGCTGGGCTTCCCGTTGGTGTAGTGCAGGAAGAGCCCTCTGGGGATGCTATGTCTTCTTTTGATGTTGTGCAGCCAGAAGTATCTGTGTTTAATGAGCTGTAAAGTGAATTGCCTGGTCTGCATTCTGTAAACATTTTTTAGTTTGTTTCAAGGATTGGCATTAGTGCAAAGTTTTTATTTTAAGAATTTGTGTTAGCTGATTTGTAGGTATTTCCATTTGTTTAGTGTTATTTTCAAAAAAAGAATTCTAAATGTGTTTGTGGTGTGTGCTGGCTGGTGCTTGGCTGGCGGTGTGTGTGGAGTTGCGCTTGGCTGGTGGTGTGCGTGGAGAGGTACTTGGCTGTCTGTGCACGGAGTGGTGCTTGGCTAGCGGTGTGTGTGGAGTGGCGCTTGGCTGGTGGTGTTCGTGGAGTGGTACTTGGCTGTCTGTGCATGGAGTGGTGTTTGGCTGGTGGTGTGTGTGGAGTGGTGCTTGGCTGGCGGTGTGTGTGGAGTGGTGCTTGGCTGGCGGTGTGTGTGGAGTTGCGCTTGGCTGGTGGTGTTTGTGGAGTAATACTTGGCTGTCTGTGCACGGAGTGGTGCTTGGCCGGCGGTGTGTGTGGAGTGGCGCTTGGCTGGTGGTGTTCGTGGAGTGGTACTTGGCTGTCTGTGCATGGAGTGGTGTTTGGCTGGTGGTGTGTGTGGAGTGGTGTTTGGCTGGCAGTGTGTGTGGAGTGGTACTTGGCTGTCTGTGCACGGAGTTGTGCTTGGCTGTCGGTGTGCGCTGAGTGGTGTTTGGCTGGCGGTGTGCATGGTCTGGTGCTTGGATGGTGGTGTGAGTGGACTGGCGCTCGGCTGGCGGTGTGTGAGTAGTTACTGTCTGTTGGTCACTACACACACTGCTAGTTGAGTGACACTCCACGCAGTCCATCATTTTGTGTAGTTGCAGTGTCAGAAATGTGGGCGTGTGAAAGTGATGGGCCCTTGAATGGCGCTGTTTGCTGGTGTGAGTGTTGAAATTTGATGGGTCCGCGGCTGGCGGTGTGAATGTTTTGAATGTGTCACACGTACGAAAGGTGTATGAATGGCCTGTAAAGAGGTTGGTGCCTTGACGTGGCTTTACAGCTCACGAGCTGTGAGTCAGTGGTTCAGTTAATCATACTTTCAATTATACGCAGTGTATTTCATTTTTTGTGAAATTACTTGCGAATACAATTGTATGTACTGAATCATCACTCACCCTCATGCCAAATCCAACCAGTATGTGTGTGTGCTTGCGGATTACATGGCTGTGCAGTACTTTTTTTTTTCTCTTTCTGCAGTAGGGTGTAACTTGTCCCTTATTGTGATTGTTGTAATGTGTTGCTTTTCTTCCAGATGGTGTCAGTGGTCTGGTTTGTATCAGGTATGAAAGGTGCGTGAATGGCCTGTAAAACGGTTGGTGCCTTGTCGTGGCTTTACAGCTCACGAGTTGCGAGTTACTGGTTCGGTTTTTATACATTTATTTATTAACAGAGCATTTCATTTTTTTGAAATATCATGTTAATAAAATGTTATGTACTTTACCATCACTCGCCCTCGTGCCAAATCCAACCTGTATGTGTGTGTCTTTGAGGAATAGATAGCCGTGCTTGATTCTTTGTCTTTTGAGTAACTCAGTTATGGTGTATATTATAGCTATAAATAACTTTCTAAATTTAGATATTATTGGTAATTCATGGTAGTATATGGTCATGTCTTTCTGGTGAATTCTATTGTTGTTTTTTGTCCACAATCTCTTGTAAACTTGAAATTGTCTGTCACAATTTTCATGAGATATTGTCCCCTGAATCGCACGTTCTCCAACTGAAAATTTAATTCATTCAAAAAATTTGGTTTTGCAAGGGGGTTCCCATGGGTTTTTGGCCCGGGGCTTGGCGGGCATCTTTGGAAACTGCCAAATCCAAACAGTTCTGAGAACTAGACACCCGGGGGAGTCCAGGGAGGTATGGCATGCATGGGTCTCCCAATGTTTTCCTACCCAGAAACCCCTGCAAACCTTAAATTTAGGTTAAAAAAAGCACTTTTCCTTACTTTTTTGGGTGGGATCTCGCTGCCGGCACAAATGTCCTACCACCCAGCGTTCCCCTTGTTCTCCAGAGTAAAATGATACCTCACTTGTGTGGGTAGGCCAAAGGCCTGTGACTAAGGTAGGGGGGCTTAATTTGTAAAACTTAAATACTACTTTTTTTAAAATTCATTTTTGGCCTGTTCTGCTTTGGAGCACCCACACAAGTGAGGTATCCTTTTACTCGGAAGAACAAGGGGAACGCTGGGTGGTAGGACATTTTTGCCGGCACGGAGATCCCACGCAAAAAAGTTTGGAAAAGTGATATTTTTACCTAATTTTAAGGTTTGCAAGGAGTTCTGGGTAGAAAAACATTGGGGGACCCACGCATGCCATACCTCCCTGGACTCCCCCGGGTGTCTTGTTTTCAGAACGGTTCGGGTTTGGTACTTTCCAAAGAATACCACCGAGCCCCGGGCCAAAAACCCAGGTACCCCCCCCCCCAAATCAAGGTTATTTTGCTTCAGGGTATTTTAAATTCACCACCGTACGATTTGGACCTTTTCCTGTTGCAGCCACTATGCCTACCCACGCAAGTGAGGTACCGTTTTTATCGGGAGACCTGGGGAAACGCTGGGTGGGAGGTAATTTGTGTGAGCCCAGTGATGCCACGCTTTCCCACACAAAAAAAGTGTGAAAAAACTGTTTTTTTCAGCTAAAATTGAGGTTTGCAAGGGATTCTGGGTAAAGGAACGTTGGACGATCCACGCAAGCCATACCTCCTTGGAAGTCCCCGGGTGTCTACTTTTCAGAAATGTGTGGGTTTGGTAGGTTTCCCTAGATGGCTGTCTAGCACGGGGCCAAACACCCAGGTAACCCCTCTTGCAAAAGCTGGTGGATTTGACAATGGTGACAATGTCAAGTCCACCAGCTTTTGCAAGAGGGGTTACCTGGGTTTATGGCCCCGTGCTAGACGGCCATCTAGGGAAACCTACCAAACCCACACATTTCTGAAAAGTAGACACCCGGGGGCTTCCAAGGAGGTATGGCTTGCGTGAATCCTCCAATGTCCCTTTACCCAGAATCCCTTGCAAACCTCAATTTTAGCTGAAAAAAAATCAGTTTTTTAACACTTTTTTGTGTGGGAAAGCGTGGCATCACTGGGCTCACACAAATTACCTCCCACCCAGCGTTCCCCCAGGGTTCCCTATAAAAATGGTACCTCACTTGCGTGGGTAGGCATAGTGGCTGCTACAGGAAAAGGCCCAATTCGTTCTGTGGAGACCAAAAAATTACCTTTAGCAAAACAATCTTATTTTTTGAGGGGGTCACCTGAGCTTTTGGCCCAGGGCTTGGCGGGCATCTTTGAAACTATCAAACCCAAACAGTTCTGAAAACTAGACACCCGGGGGAGTCCAGGGAGGTATGGCATGCGTGGATCCCCCAATGTTTTCCTGCCCAGAAACCCCTGCAAACCCTAAATTTAGGTTAAAAAACCCACTTTTCCTTACTTTTTTTGGTGGGATCTCGCTGCCGGCACAAATGTCCTACCACCAGCGTTCCCCTTGTTCTCCCGAGTAAAATGATACCTCACTTGTGTGGGTGGGCCAAAGGCCTGTGACTAAGGTAGGGGGGCTTAATTTGTAAAACTTAAATACTACTTTTTTCAAAATTAAATTTTGGCCTGTTCTGCTTTAGGGCACCCAAACAAATGAGGTATCCTTTTACTCGGGAGAACAAGGGGAACGCTGGGTGGTAGGACATTTTTGCCGGCACGGAGATCCCACGCAAAAAAGTTTGGAAAAGTGATATTTTTACCTAATTTTAAGGTTTGCAAGGAGTTCTGGGTAGGAAAACATTGGGGGACCCACGCATGCCATACCTCCCTGGACTCCCCCGGGTGTCTAGTTTTCAGAACTATTCAGGTTTGGTACTTTCCAAAGAATACCACCGAGCCCTGGGCCAAAAACTCAGGTGCCCCCCCAAAATCAAGGTTATTTTGCTTCAGGGTATTTTAAATTCACCACCGTACGATTTGGACCTTTTCCTGTTGCAGCCACTATGCCTACCCATGCAAGTGAGGTACCGTTTTTATCGGGAGACCTGGGGGAACGCTGGGTGGGAGGTAATTTGTGTGGCCCAGTGATGCCACGCTTTCCCACACAAAAAAGTGTGAAAAAACTGATTTCTTTCAGCTAAAATTGAGGTTTGCAAGGGATTCTGGGTAAAGGAACGTTGGAGGATCCACGCAAGCCATACCTCCTTGGAAGCCCCCGGGTGTCTAATTTTCAGAAATGTGTGGGTTTGGTAGGTTTCCCTAGATGGCCGTCTAGCACGGGGCCAAAAACCCAGGTAACCCCTCTTGCAAAAGCTGGTGGATTTGACAATGGTGACAATGTCAAGTCCACCAGCTTTTGCAAGAGGGGTTACCTGGGTTTTTGGCCTCGTGCTAGACGGCCATCTAGGGAAACCTACCAAACCCACACATTTCTGAAAAGTAGACACCCGGGGGCTTCCAAGGAGGTATGGCTTGCGTAAATCCGCCAACGTTCCCTTACACAGAATCCCTTGCAAACCTCAATTTTAGCTGAAAAAAATCAGTTTTTCACACTTTTTTTGTGGGAAAGCGTGGCATCACTGGGCTCACACAAATTACCTCCCACCCACCGTTCCCCCAGGTCTCCCGATAAAAATGGTACCTCACTTGCGTGGGTAGGCATAGTGGCTGCTACAGGAAAAGGCCCAATTCGTACTGTGAAGACCAAACAATTACCTTTAGCAAAACAATCTTATTTTTTGAGGGGGTCACCTGAGCTTTTGGCCCGGGGCTTGGCGGGCATCTTTGGAAACTACCAAACCCAAACAGTTCTGAAAACTAGACACCCGGGGGAGTTCAGGGAGGTATGGCATGCGTGGGTCCCCCAATGTTTTCCTACCCAGAAACCCCTGCAAACCCTAAATTTAGGTTAAAAAACCCACTTTTCCTTACTTTTTTAGGTGGGATCTCGCTGCCGGCACAAATGTCCTACCACCCAGCGTTCCCCTTGTTCTCCCGAGTAAAATGATACCTCACTTGTGTGGGTGGGCCAAAGGCCTGTGACTAAGGTAGGGGGGCTTAATTTGTAAAACTTAAATACTACTTTTTTCAAAATTCATTTTTGGCCTGTTCTGCTTTGGGGCACCCACACAAGTGAGGTATCCTTTTACTCGGGAGAACAAGGGGAATGCTGGGTGGTAGGACATTTTTGCCGGCACGGAGATCCCACGCAAAAAAGTTCGGAAAAGTGATATTTTTACCTAATTTTAAGGTTTGCAAGGAGTTCTGGGTAGGAAAACATTGGGGGACCCACGCAAGCCATACCTCCCTGGACTCCCCCGGGTGTCTAGTTTTCAGAACTGTTCGGGTTTGGTACTTTCCAAAGAATACCACCGAGCCCCGTGCCAAAAACTCAGGTGCCCCCCCCAAAATCAAGGTTATTTTGCTTCAGGGTATTTTAAATTCACCACCGTACGATTTGGACCTTTTCCTGTTGCAGCCACTATTCCTACCCACACAAGTGAGGTACCGTTTTTATCGGGAGACCTGGGGGAACGCTGAGTGGGAGGTAATTTGTGTGAGCCCACTGATGCCACGCTTTCCCACACAAAAAAGTGTGAAAAAACAGTTTTTTTTCAGCTAAAATTGAGGTTTGCAAGGGATTCTGGGTAAAGGAACGTTGGAGGATCCACGCAAGCCATACCTCCTTGGAAGCCCCCGGGTGTCTACTTTTCAGAAATGTGTGGGTTTGGTAGGTTTCCCTAGATGGCCGTCTAGCACGGGGCCAAAAACCCAGGTAACCCCTCTTGCAAAAGCTGGTGGATTTGACAATGGTGACAATGTCAAGTCCACCAGCTTTTCAAGAGGGGTTACCCTGGTTTTTGGCCCCGTGCTAGACGGCCATCTAGGGAAACCTACTAAACCCACACATTTCTGAAAAGTAGACACCCGGAGGCTTCCAAGGAGGTATGGCTTGCGTGAATCCTCCAACGTTCCTTTACCCAGAATCCCTTGCAAACCTCAATTTTAGCTGAAAAAAAATCAGTTTTTTCACACTTTTTTTGTGGGAAAGCGTGGCATCACTGGGCTCACACAAATGACCTCCCACCCAGCGTTCCCCGAGGTCTCCCGATAAAAATGGTACCTCACTTGCGTGGGTAGGCATAGTGGCTGCTACAGGAAAAAGCCCAATTCGTACTGTGGAGACCAAAAAATTACCTTTAGCAAAACAATCTTATTTTTTGAGGGGGTCACCTGAGCTTTTGGCCCGGGGCTTGGCGGGCATCTTTGGAAACTACCAAACCCAAACAGTTCTGAAAACTAGACACCCGGGGGAGTTCAGGGAGGTATGGCATGCGTGGGTCCCCCACTTTTCCTTACTTTTTTAGGTGGGATCTCGCTGCCGGCACAAATGTCCTACCACCCAGCGTTCCCCTTGTTCTCCCGAGTAAAATGATACCTCACTTGTGTGGGTGGGCCAAAGGCCTGTGACTAAGGTAGGGGGGCTTAATTTGTAAAACTTAAATACTACTTTTTTCAAAATTCATTTTTGGCCTGTTCTGCTTTGGGGCACCCAAACAAATGAGGTATCCTTTTACTCGGGAGAACAAGGGGAACGCTGGGTGGTAGGACATTTTTGCCGGCACGGAGATCCCACGCAAAAAAGTTTGGAAAAGTGATATTTGTACCTAATTTTAAGGTTTGCAAGGAGTTCTGGGTAGGAAAACATTGGGGGACCCACGCATGCCATACCTCCCTGGACTCCCCCGGGTGTCTAGTTTTCAGAACTGTTCGGATTTGGTACTTTCCAAAGAATACTACCGAGCCCCGGACCAAAAACTCAGGTGACCCCCCCCAAAAATCAAGGTCGTTTTGCAATAGGGTATTGTAAATTCACCACCGTACGATTTGAACCGTTTCCTGTTGCAGCCAATATGCCTATCCATGCAAGTGAGGTACCATTTTTTTTGGGAGACCTGGGGGAACGCTGGGTGGGTGGAAATTTGTTGATCCACGCAGATTCCAGAACTTTCCACCACAGAAATGTGAGGAAAATGTGTTTTTTTTATCAAAGTTTTAGGTTTACAAGGGATTCTGGGTAACAAAACCTGGGGGTAGGCAGACGAGTCACCCCATCCTGAATTCCCCTGGGTGTCTAGTTTTCAAAAATTTATAGGTTTGCTAGGTTTCCCTAGGTGCTGGCAGAGCTAGGGCGCAAAAACAAAAGTTAGTCTTTTCGTCCAAAAAGTGCAAGATGTCACTGGGAAATTGAGGTGCGACGATGTTGCGTTTTGCGCTGTTTCATGTCGCAGCCACTATGCCTACCCACGCAAGTGAGGTACCATTTTTTTGGGGAGACCTGGGGGAACGCTGGGTGGGTGGAAATTTGTTGATCCACGCAGATTCCAGAACTTTCCACCACAGAAATGTGAGGAAAATGTGTTTTTTTGTCAAAATCTTAGCTTTGCAAGGGATTCTGGGTAACAAAACCTGGGGGTAGGCAGACGAGTCACCCCATCCTGATTTCCCCTGGGTGTCTAGTTTTCAAAAATGTATAGGTTTGCTAGGTTTCCGTAGGTGCTGGCAGAGCTAGGGCGCAAAAACAAAAGGTAGTCTTTTTGTCCAAAAAGTGCAAGATTTCACTGGGAAATTGAGGTGCGCCCATGTTGCGTTTTGCGCTGTTTCATGTCACAGCCACTATGCCTACCCACGCAAGTGAGGTACCATTTTTTTGGGGAGACCTGGGGGAACGCTGGGTGGGTGGAAATTGGTTGATCCACGCAGATTCCAGAACTTTCCACCACAGAAATATGAGGAAAATGTGTTTTTTTTGTCAAAATCTTAGCTTTGCAAGGGATTCTGGGTAACACAACCTGGGGGTAGGCAGACGAGTCACCCCATCCTAAATTTCCCTGGGTGTCTAGTTTTCAAAAATGTATAGGTTTGCTAGGTTTCCCTAGGTGCTGGCAGAGCTAGGGCGCAAAAACAAAAGGTAGTCTTTTTGTCCAAAAAGCGCAAGATTTCACTGGGAAATTGAGGTGCGACCATGTTGCGTTTTGCGCTGTTTCATGTCGCAGCCACTATGCCTACCCACGCAAGTGAGGTACCATTTTTTTTGGTAGACCTGGGGGAACGCTGGGTGGGTGGAAATTGGTTGATCCACGCAGATTCCAGAACTTTCCACCACAGAAATGTGAGGAAAATGTGTTTTTTTTGTCAAAATCTTAGCTTTGCAAGGGATTCTGGGTAACAAAACCTGGGGGTAGGCAGACGAGTCACCCAATCTTGAATTCCCCGGGGTGTCTAGTTTTCAAAAATGTATAGGTTTGCTAGGCTCCCTAGGTGCTGGCAGAGCTAGGGCGCATAAACAAAAGGTAGTCTTTTTGTCCAAAAAGTGCAAGATTTCACTGGGAAATTGAGGTGCGCCCATGTTGCGTTTTGCGCTGTTTCATGTCACAGCCACTATGCCTACCCACGCAAGTGAGGTACCATTTTTTTGGGGAGACCTGGGGGAACGCTGGGTGGGTGGAAATTGGTTGATCCACGCAGATTCCAGAACTTTCCACCACAGAAATATGAGGAAAATGTGTTTTTTTTAGTCAAAATCTTAGCTTTGCAAGGGATTCTGGGTAACACAACCTGGGGGTAGGCAGACGAGTCACCCCATCCTAAATTTCCCTGGGTGTCTAGTTTTCAAAAATGTATAGGTTTGCTAGGTTTCCCTAGGTGCTGGCAGAGCTAGGGCGCAAAAACAAAAGGTAGTCTTTTTGTCCAAAAAGCGCAAGATTTCACTGGGAAATTGAGGTGCGACCATGTTGCGTTTTGCGCTGTTTCATGTCGCAGCCACTATGCCTACCCACGCAAGTGAGGTACCATTTTTTTTGGTAGACCTGGGGGAACGCTGGGTGGGTGGAAATTGGTTGATCCACGCAGATTCCAGAACTTTCCACCACAGAAATGTGAGGAAAATGTGTTTTTTTTGTCAAAATCTTAGCTTTGCAAGGGATTCTGGGTAACAAAACCTGGGGGTAGGCAGACGAGTCACCCAATCTTGAATTCCCCGGGGTGTCTAGTTTTCAAAAATGTATAGGTTTGCTAGGCTCCCTAGGTGCTGGCAGAGCTAGGGCGCATAAACAAAAGGTAGTCTTTTTGTCCAAAAAGTGCAAGATTTCACTGGGAAATTGAGGTGCGCCCATGTTGCGTTTTGCGCTGTTTCATGTCACAGCCACTATGCCTACCCACGCAAGTGAGGTACCATTTTTTTGGGGAGACCTGGGGGAACGCTGGGTGGGTGGAAATTGGTTGATCCACGCAGATTCCAGAACTTTCCACCACAGAAATATGAGGAAAATGTGTTTTTTTTAGTCAAAATCTTAGCTTTGCAAGGGATTCTGGGTAACACAACCTGGGGGTAGGCAGACGAGTCACCCCATCCTAAATTTCCCTGGGTGTCTAGTTTTCAAAAATGTATAGGTTTGCTAGGTTTCCCTAGGTGCTGGCAGAGCTAGGGCGCAAAAACAAAAGGTAGTCTTTTTGTCCAAAAAGCGCAAGATTTCACTGGGAAATTGAGGTGCGACCATGTTGCGTTTTGCGCTGTTTCATGTCGCAGCCACTATGCCTACCCACGCAAGTGAGGTACCATTTTTTTTGGTAGACCTGGGGGAACGCTGGGTGGGTGGAAATTGGTTGATCCACGCAGATTCCAGAACTTTCCACCACAGAAATGTGAGGAAAATGTGTTTTTTTTGTCAAAATCTTAGCTTTGCAAGGGATTCTGGGTAACAAAACCTGGGGGTAGGCAGACGAGTCACCCAATCTTGAATTCCCCGGGGTGTCTAGTTTTCAAAAATGTATAGGTTTGCTAGGCTCCCTAGGTGCTGGCAGAGCTAGGGCGCATAAACAAAAGGTAGTCTTTTTGTCCAAAAAGTGCAAGATTTCACTGGGAAATTGAGGTGCAACCATGTTGCGTTTTGCGCTGTTTCATGTCGCAGCCACTATGCCTACCCACGCAAGTGAGGTACCATTTTTTACGGGAGACCTGGGGGAACGCTGGGTGGGTAGAAATATGTTGATCCACGCAGATTCCAGAACTTTCCACCTCAGAAATGTGAGGAAAATGTGGTTTTTTTGGCAAAATCTTAGCTTTGCAAGGGATTCTGGGTAACACAACCTGGGGGTAGGCAGACGAGTCACCCCATCCTAAATTTCCCTGGGTGTCTAGTTTTCAAAAATGTATAGGTTTGCTAGGTTTCCCTAGGTGCTGGCAGAGCTAGGGCGCAAAAACAAAAGGTAGTCTTTTTGTCCAAAAAGTGCAAAATTTCACTGGGAAATTGAGGTGCGACCATGTTGCGTTTTGCGCTGTTTCATGTCGCAGCCACTATGCCTACCCACGCAAGTGAGGTACCATTTTTTTCGGGAGACCTGGGGGAACGCTGGGTGGGTGGAAATTTGTTGATCCACGCAGATTCCAGAACTTTCCACCACAGAAATGTGAGGAAAATGTGTTTTTTTGTCAAATTTTTAGGTTTGCATGGGATTCTGGGTAACAAAACCTGGGGGTAGGCAGACGAGTCACCCCATCCTGAATTTCCCTGGGTGTCTAGTTTTTAATAATGTATAGGTTTGCTAGGTTTCCCTAGGTGCTGGCAGAGCTAGGGCGCAAAAACAAAAGGTAGTCTCTTTATCCAAAAAGCGCAATATATCACTGGGAAATTGAGGTGCGACCACGTTGCGTTTTGCGCTGTTTCATGTCGCAGCCACTATGCCTAACAACGCAAGTGAGGTACCATTTTTTTTGGGAGACCTGGGGGAACGCTGGGTGGATGGAAATTTGTTGATCCACGCAGATTCCAGAACTTTCCACCACAGAAATGTGAGGAAAATTTGGTTTTTTTGTCAAATTCTTAGCTTTGCAAGGGATTCTGGGTAACAACACCTGGTAGTAGGCAGTCGAATCACCCCATCCTGAATTCCCCTGGGTGTCTACTTTTCAAAAATGTATAGGTTTGCTAGGTTTCCCTAGTTGCTGGCAGAGCTAGGGCTCAAAAACAAAAGGTAGTCTCTTTGTCCAAAGAGCGCAAGATTTCACTGGGAAATTGAGGTGCAACCACGTTGCGTTTTGCGCTGTTTCGTGTCGCAGCTACTATGCCTACCCACGCAAGTGAGGTACCATTTTTTTCGGGAGACCTGGGGGAACGCTGGGTGGGTGGAAATTTGTTGATCCACGCAGATTCCAGAACTTTCCACCACAAAAATGTGAGGAAAATGTGGTTTTTTTGGTCAAATTCTTAGCTTTGCAAGGGATTCTGGGTAACAAAACCTGGTGGTAGGCAGTCGAGTCACCCCATCCTGAATTCCCTGGGTGTCTACTTTTTAAAAATCTATAGGTTTGCTAGGTTTCCCTAGGTGCCGGCAGAGCTAGGGTGCAAAAACTACAGGTCGTCACTTTGCCAAAAAAGGGTCAATTTGTAACTGCAAAATTTAGGTGTGACCACGTTGTATTTTGCGCCGTTTCCTGTCGCAGGCACAAGGCCGACCCACACAAGTGAGGTACCATTTTTATCGGGAGACTTGGGGTAATTCAGATTTGTAAATCAACTGTTATTACCAATTGAGCTTTCATGCATTTCTCCCTTTCAATGAAAGACATTGTGTAAAAAAAAAATCTTTTTGAAAAATGACCAATAATTCTCATGCTAGTATGAGTATTCCCAATTTTGAAAATGTGCAATTATATACTGTTTCTGAACTCTATAATTTTTACCCAATTCAGAAATACATAGGTGTCTTTCATACAGATTTTTCCATGTATACATTTTCCAAGACAAAGTGCTGTATACCCAGTAAATGAAAAAATACCATTGCAAGTTGCTGCTCAGTTTTTTGACCTGGGTTCGTCGGGTTCTTGGTGAAACTACAAGTCCTATATATCCCCACAACCAGGAAAGTCTAACGGATGGAACGGTATATTGTTTTCCAAGAGCTGTCAAAAATAGAAAAAGTTATAGGTGAAAACGTTGAGACAAAAGGCTGTTTTTTTCAACAAATTTTAAATTATTCCAATATTTAACTGTTAGTTTCTATAAAGAAACCTTCATGGATTTAGACAAATGTCCCCTTTCTGAATTCAGAATTCTGTCTACTTTTCGAAAATGTACAGCTTTCCTGGATCCATTATTGCTTTCAAACTCATTTCTACCATTAACTGGAAGGAGGTGGAAATCTCTAAAAATAGCAAAAATAGGCTATGTCCCAGAAAAATGCCAAAACTGTGTGAAAAATGTCGGTTCTCTGACAAAAGACTGTCATTCCCTAAAAGCTGAGAAAATGGAGATTTCAGCCCTACAAACCCTTTTTTGATAACATTTTTAGGGAAAACCCCAGAGGCTTTCATTTGCAGACCGTTTTCCCATTTTTCTGAAAAAAAACAAACATTTCACTATATTTTGGTTAATTTCTGGGGCCCCTCCAAGGGAATCCATAAACCCTGGGCGCCTTTAGAATCCACATGATGTTGGAAGAAAAGGACGCAAAATTGGCATGGATATCTTATGTGGTCAAAAAGTTACAAGGGCCTCAGCGCGCACTACCCCAAAACGCCAAAAAAAGCCTTAGCACAGGAGGGGAAAAGGCCTAGCAGCGAAGGGGTTAATGAGGATATCATTTTCACAAGAGACACTTGTGAAGGAGCTCGCAGGAGAGGGAACTGCGTTAAGAGACAACCATTTTGGGACATGTAAAAGTTGGCACCCCAGCTTTTCAGGGTTTATGGTTCAAGCTACAAGTACGTATGGAATGAAAGTGTTGCAATATATATTCCCTTGGAGTGTTTTGCCCCACGCATTGTCTTCCTCACGATTCCCCAGCGCCAGGGAATCCTTTTCAGCCACCCAGGGAGGTGGGTCTGTGCCTTTTATAATCCAATCAAATCCACCCTGAAAGGATGTGGCTTGCGAGGAGATGTTTTCTATAGGCTTGTCTGGCCGGGAATCCAGAACTAGGATGAAAACACAAAGGCAGGCACACTCAGGGATACCCTGCGGCCTGCAGGCCTCATCGGAACAAGCCCTTCTCCCAGCATCCTCAGGGTGTTGGCTGGGCAATGCTTGAGCTGTCTAGGGCAGAGTGCACAAGTTCAGTACGGGTCACTGGAGAGAACAGGGCGGCTTCTAGGACAATGGTGGCACACGCTAGGCATCACATAGAGATCAGTCTGAGTAATGCTGAAGGCTGGTGACAACATTCAGAGCTTCTCCAGCACTGGGGGAAGCCAGGAGTGTGGCCGTATTTCTGCAGCATGGAGTTGAGCACACAGTGTGACCTGCTGCTAAAATATGAGCCTGCATGTCATGCTTGGTGGTCTGGGGTCAAACACCCTGAGTCCTTTCAGTGGCTGTAATTTAACAACAGATTCCCATCCACGATCCTTTTGAGCAGGCTTTACAGCATTCTTTATTCATGGAGCTGGGTGGTGTATAAAGTGTCCTTTAAGTCCCATGGATCTCTCGCCCCTACCTCCTCTTTCTGTACACATGTGCCTGTCGCCTCGCTCAGTCTGTCGGCTCTCATTTTATCGGTATGTCCTTAATAGTGCATTAACCTTTTCTTTAAGAAAATCAAGGGTTCAAAATCCCATTACTCATAAGAATGTCACATGCGGGAATTACTTCCCCTAATTCACTGGAGGTCAAATATTGAACCAAAGTCTAGAAAAACATGTTTTTGTATTTTTAATGTGATATGTGTTGCAGTATAGCATTTGTTATAGCGCTTACTATTAATATCCCTTTGTCGGGCGCTATATATCATATAGGTATTTTCATGCAATACTGCAGCCTTGTTGTTCTGATGATTCACACTTTGGCTATGCTATTTGTTAAATGGACTGCAGTATCCGGCTGTAACTTTATAGATCCATAATGCAGACTCCTCGGTCTGTTTGTCTGCCCGCCTTTACTACATTAGGCTCTTATTATTGTATGGCGGTATTTCAAAAATATATTAAGACGACTGGTGTTATATACTGGAATTATTTTTCAAAATTCACACAGTCAAGCCGAATCTCGTAAAATGTGTTTGTCTTATTTAACTAGGGATTCAGTATATTTTATTTGTAGCGTGTGTATCCTGGTCCCATATGGCATTCCTGCGGCCTGGTGATAACTCACTTCATCTTTGTGGTGTAATACGAACTGAGAAATATTTCTCTGCAGCACCACAGAATCATAAAGCACGGGTTTCTGTCCATATATAGCGCTTGTGGGAATGTTGATACGTAAAACCTGTCAATCATAGGATTGGGCAATATACAGCAATTATTTTTCATAATTCGCATTAAGTAAAATATATTACTGAAATGTAGAAAAAAATCATAAATGTCTTTAATGTGCCGTGTAAACTTAATACCCCAAAAATGCAATTTGGGGGTTCTGGTGATTTTTATACTGCGACATTCGTTCTATGCTGCCAAATATCACACCATTCCTTCTTTGGCTTCTACTTTATACACACATTGGACTTATTTTAGGCCCAGAGGCCGCCACTAATCTAACAACTGTACTGCATCCAGAACACAGAATTGGGAGGCAATGACATGACATGATGAATCACAGCATGGGGCCAGTATACCGTACCCAGAATATCGTTCCACTGAAGTTAATAATAGAAGCGCTATACCCAATGAGATGATATTTTGTAAGCAATATTTCGGTGATGATATTCATTTAAATCGATATTTCGAAGTCCAATGTTCTGAAACAAACAGAGCGGGGTATTGCCTAGCTCTGATCCTCTGCCGTTGGCCTCCCCTATCAATAATGGATCATGCCTCGTCTACTTTACCTTTCATGTAAAATTCCAAAGAGATTTCATCACAGAGTACGTTTACATATAGACGGGAGGGTGGTGGTCTGCTTCAGACTTTCTCACTATATTGGACCCTTCACGAGTTGACCATTATGTACAGGATAGGAATTAGGAATTACAATCATATGGCACAGAACAATCATAGAATCGGCGAGAAAACCTCACCATCACGTCCCACCCTACGCTTCCAAAAGTAGGTGTGAATAAGCCAGAGGTCTCCCTTGAGGTTAGGCCCAGAGACGTAAAGTGTCTGCTTAGGGCCTTTGAGGTCAGACACTGGCACCACATGATCTGCAGGAACATGGCTTGCATTTAGCAGGTGCAAGTTGGGCCGACGCCCAGGGTGCCGACCTCCAGGTGCTTGTAGGAGGTGCCCGCAGAAGTCTTGCCATGACCTGGCACACATGTAGGGAACCGTGGAGCTCGTTGGGCCTTTCATAAAAGCTGCTCACTTGCGCACAGCACCTCAAGGACGGTGCTGGTGGTTTGTGGAGTGTTGTATTCATGTGCATGGCTTACATAGCACCACACAGACCCGGTAGAGCATAGGGGTGTTTTGAATGAGAAGGCATCATTCACATTCTGTTATTCTTCTGTTCAGCCTTCTGAAGACCCATCCGTAGATATCCATCCCCTGTCCCTCCATGCTACTTTTTCTCCTTAATTTCTTTCTCTCACCTTCGTATCTGTTCTATTTCTGTTTCAGGGTTTCTGTCATCCCCCGCATCTTGTGAACTTGCTCATTATTTAACAGCCATTGGGGCTTTCTCTTTTTTGATTTTTATATTCTCTCTCCCTAGTCTTCCTTCCCATTGTTCTGCCACTGCCCTCATTCCACCCGCTACCTCCTCGTCTCACGCCCTTTCTGTCAAGAGAGGAGAGCTAAAGTGAAAGAGAAATTGGAGAGGAAGAAGGGGTGGTGTGTAAGGCATATCTCCTGCCCTGAAAGGGTAGACGAGTCTTAATGATAAAGTGGTTTCTGCAGGTGTTCTGTTTCAAAGTGCTGTATGTGTATGCCTCCTACATCAATCCCACGATATAAACAATCGCAAACAAGTTCCAAGCTTCACGCGCCCTAAATCGTCAAACATTATGACAATGCCCTGCTTATTCTTCTATTGGAATCTGAAGACAGAGCTGCAGCTTTGTAGACTTGCAGAGAGCGCCACATTCACGTGAGATTAGAAATGGTGCCGGTAAAATGTCTGTAATCCCTTCTGCGGGTGCAGACATCATATTACCTGCTAATGTCCTAATAAGGGTGAGAGTGGCGTCCCTCCTCCACGTGTTAACTAAAGCACAACAGGTACACCACTGCAGGTCTCATTAAAACCGCACTGTACTTTAATGATTCTGCTTACGCTATCCATGTCAGCCAAATGAATTGCCCCCGGGACCTGGCCTGGCTGCACTTTTTTTTTCAACCAGATTTGCGCACCCAGTGCAAATTTGGACGATTTTCGTTTTTGTAATGCTTTTTTTGGCCCTGGGGGTCATTGTGGAAACCCATGAGCAGAACTAGGGGGTCATGGTGTTTCTACCCTGCCCCCTTTTCTTGTTTTAATCGAGTCACAAGGGAGCTTGAGCCACCTGTATATATTGGCGATTTATCAGCTTTACAGCTGATCATTTTCTACCCATTTTGGATTGACATTTTTATTCACTTCATAAGGAAGGCACACACTTGGATTAACGCACCAGCAAGCCAGGCACAGGACTGCGGGAACCACAATGCTCTGCCACAGCCCCAAATAGGGGCGAAACTTGCAATATAAATAAAACATGTGTGCAAAATCAGCCTTTTGTTTCTGTGATATAGCCAGTGATAAAGGGCACGAGGAGATCTGAAATGCTTTTGGCACGTAATAGGAGTGGCGTGCAGCAGAATATGAGTGGTTACCGGCTGCATTTGTGCGGTAACCCTTCCATAAGAGGCACTTCCAACATGGCAACCTTTGTGTAAATATATATATATTCACTGAAAAAACCATAGGTTATAGACCATATATAGTTAGGAATTAGCATTTACAAAACCTTGAAAATTCACTGAAAAAACCATAGGTTATAGACCATATATAGTTAGGAATTAGCATTTAGAAAACCTTATTTTACTCACACAAAACCATTGAAATTCCATATATAGTTAGTTGCACTAACTATATATCGCGCATCCGCAATCCACTGCTGATGATGTCACATATTACATCATTCATGACATGGTCAGTGACATCACTGATGACATCACTGATGACATCTCAAATGACATCACTGATGACAACATCCAGTGACTGTATGTTTCTGTAAAGTTAAAATATGTTTTACATATTGAAGAATGAGTAGATGTATAAGTGTCTGAATGAAGGTTTTAGTAGGTGCGTGGTTGACTGTATGAGTGAGTGATTAAATGCGTCCTACTGAATGCATAGGTTAGTGACTAAACTGTGTGAAAGTTTGCATCAGTATGTCTGTTGTTGTGCAAGCTGCTGCATGTGTTGATCAGTAGCTATATGAGTGGCTATATGGGTTATTGATTGGTTGGCCAAGTATTTGTATGGGAGACTGAGTGTGTGTGTGGCTGGTTGGGAGGTGTGTGACTCTGTGCAGATCAATGTGTACTTGTATCAGTGATTGTATAAGAGAGTAAGTATGTGTTAGTATATGTTTGAAAATGTAAGGTGCTCTATGTTTAACTGTATAGATTAGAAAATGGAGGTGTGATTGATTCTTTGCATGACTGACTAGGTGTGTGAGTAACTCCATGGATGAGCAACAGAGTGTAAATGTCTGTATAGGTGTATGAGTGCATATGATAGTGTTGTAAAGATGAGTGATTGTATGTATGAATGATTGTATGGATGAATGAGTGAATGTGTGTGTAGACGTAGGAATCAGTGAGTGCGTATGTAGTAACTAGTATTGGTGTGTCAATGGTTTCAAACATTATACTCTGTATTTAACACTGGTTGTAACAGAGGTTATATTAAAATGTGAGGAGATGCATTGTATTGTCACATGAATGATATCATCAGTGATGTGGTCATTGATGTCAAATGAGATGTCATCAGTGATGTCATTTGAGATGTCATCAGTGATGTCATCAGTGATGTCACTGACCATGTCATGAATGATGTAATATGTGACATCATCAGCAGTGGATTGCGGATGCGCGATATATAGTTAGTGCAACTAACTATATATGGAATTTCAATGGTTTTGTGTGAGTAAAATAAGGTTTTCTAAATGCTAATTCCTAACTATATATGGTCTATAACCTATGGTTTTTTCAGTGAATTTTCAAGGTTTTGTAAATGCTAATTCCTAACTATATATGGTCTATAACCTATGGTTTTTTCAGTGAATTTCATTGGTTTTTTAACAGCTAATATCTGTAGCTGTAAAATGTATTCTTCTTTAAATCCAAAAATATATTTTATATGTTTATGAATAATTTTTTTTTTTTATATATTTTTTTCTTCGTTCCCGCTTTGCGAATCGGGAAGCTTCCCGTTAGCTGACCTTGATGCCGCGAAATAGACCGCGAGCCGGTAAACGTTTCTTTACCGCAAGTGCCGCGTTAGAAAACAACATCGTGACGCCTCCCGTCCGCATGACGTTTCACGTTGTCGCGTGATACGTCATATGACGTGCTACGTTAGCGAACTGGTACGCGAAGCGAGTCGCAAAGCGCAGGTTTCTGGAAGCAAACCGGGAGGCCCTGCAAAGCGCTTAACGTAAACACAGCAGGTCATGTGACTTGGTAATAACACTTTTCATTGGTTCATTTCACTTTTGGTTTCCTAATGATGTAAGACTAGGTCATATAATCTAAAATGAACACTTTTCATTGGTTGAGAACTCTTGTTTTTCCCAAATGATGAAAATCCCTCCTTCTTTCCTCACTCTGACTTTCATCATTGTGAGAGAAAGACCCTTTGTGATCACTGAGCAATGGCTTCTTTAGTAGCTTCAGCTGGTGCTTCCCCACCACCTCCACCACCTCCAAGGAAGAGTGGACCACCTGCTCAAGTTATAATTCAACAAGAAGAGGAAGAAGAGGAACAGAACGACGAGCACGAAGAGAGGCAGTTTTTGCCTGAGGAGCCCAGGACGTCTCACCGGAAAGAAAACTTCATTTGGCAATTTTTTAAAATTCCCAAAGGTCAGAAAAAAGTAAATGCAAGATACGTAACTTGCCTTATATGTCAAGATAGACTGTCCAGAGGAACCGAGAAAAAATACAGTTTCGGAAACTACACAATGCATCGCCATATGACTAGGTGGCATCCTAACAACTACAGTGCTGCACAGTTTCGGAACGACCTAGATAATCTCCCTATTATGGCCAGAAGATCTGTTGTACCGGAAGTAACGGGACCAGAGGGCAGGGAGATGGTGCCAAATATACAAATGAGATTTGGTGAAGTAAAACACATCTGCGTATTTTGCGATGGATTCATTTGCTACGGAGAAAGAAGCATCACTCTGATCAACAGAGCTATTGACTATCATATGCAAGTTTGTACGAAACGCCCAAAATAATAAATACTTTTTTTTGTTTTGTTGCTCCTGTTGAGCCCTTTACAATGAATCGTTTTCATTGCCCCCTCCAAGAAAAACCCCAAAAAATATAAAACTGTTCAGAAAAATTCAAAAAAAGTAAAAAAATGTTCAGAAAAATAAAAAAAAAAGTTCTTTTCAGAACTACCTCCCCGTTATTAAAAAATTGGTACAATATTTGGAACTGTGCCAACCTCTATTTCTCTTAGTTCACTTCCCAGTTCGCTCGCCGGTACGCGAACCGGAAGCGAACCAAAAACAGTAAGTATAAGGGAAGGAAACAGACACTTATGTTAAAAGAAAGACAGCTATAGGGGAGTAAACTAGAGATACTATTACCTGTAATCCACTGCTGATGATGTCACATATTACATCATTCATGACATGCTCAGTGACATCATCAGCAGAGGATTGCGGGTTTTTTGGCAACGTGCCTTATCCACGGTTTAATAACGCTGCCTTTTGCTTTATATAAGTTTTCAAATTGTATGAAATATATACCAATAGGTCGTTATGAACCTTTAGGTAGTGCTTTTCTTCATGAGGTCTGGTCGCTTCCATACACATACAGATGTTTCAAAGATGATCAAGAAGTTTATCTGAATGGAGAGGAATGCACTGAGACGCCAGATCATTCACTAATGTGTAGGCACATACAGTTACACGGTTCATGCAACAAACACCGACCAAATATGGCTTGCGTGTTGCAAGGCACGCCAGTTCCTGCTGTCATCCCCACGTTCAAGTTGTTGGAAAATGGTAGTTATTTGATGCTCAATAATGAAGATTGTTCTGAGTTAATTAAAAGTATTCCTTTTATCGTAACAGTAAGTGAACGGGTTATTTGCTGCAGAAATGTTCTATTTCCTCCCACACATGAACATAGGGAGTTTTCAATTTGGCCACAAATACCAACCTTGGGAGAGATTTCAACGGCATGGCAAGAATAAGAGCTCTTTTGTCTCAGAGAGAGGTGGCCTTGAGTTCGCCCCGTGAAACTTTCGTGCTTCACATAGCGAACACCCGTACAGAGGTGCAGACCCTTTTCAATTCACATTTGCCTTTCAATTTCAGCAAGATGGTTCTGACTATCTTTAACGCATCCTCCACAAAGGCCCTGGCGCACTTTTTTAAAGTTGTTACCAGTGGTCTCGTGACTTCATTTGAGAAAATCTTTGGAGTCATCCCTGCTTTCTTTCATTGTATTTTCTCCACTCTGCTTCGTGGATTGGCATTTTTACTTGCATTACCAGCGGACGCTCTTGTGCTTTTTTACATTTTTAAATATGGATGTCCCTCCTATGCAACCTCCCACCCTGCAGCTGCTGACACTGTTCCGCAATCGCATGCTAGAATATTATGGCACAATGCCGTTGGCGATATTAAGCACGGCATATGGATTATCTTTTCGATTCTCCTACTTCACCTGTGTCCAGCCTGTATTTCACTGCCTGACCTGTGATTTCGATTGGGCCATTGATTTGTGTCTCTGCGGACGGTTTCTCCTGACGTCGACTTTAATCAGCTGATGACTCCTATCATTACTAACGAGTTGGTTTGTCCTGGCGAAAGGATTATGGCTGTGGCATTGATGCATGGACTATTTGGTCCCTGGAATTTACTGGCGGCAGCACAGTCTTTCTTGGAACAGAGCTTTCTTGAAAACCCACCGAGCTGTCCTCTGATGGTGATAGAGGATCCGGTGCTGGGAGAGCACGTATGTTCTTTTCCGCTTTTAAATTGGATGGCTGAACTGTTTTCGGATGAAGACGGTGACTTCCTATTGGAGGCTGTTGCAGCTTATTTTGCATACACAGTTATGTCATAGACCTTTTTCATGTTTGATATGCTGAGTACTAGCATTTCATTGACAATTCATTGACTTATTTGTCAAGTTTTTATTATTTACCTTGCCTATTGGCTTAAGACTCGATAAAGTACTTGGCTGTTTTATTTTTCTTTAGCATTAAATTTTCCTAGTTTTTAATGCTTTACCTTGCGGACCGTCCACATATAAACTTGCAATCTGCTCTCATGAGATGGCACTTCTATTATCTTATTCAGTTCGTTTCCGGATCATGGGGAGGTGTTATCTAGGTCCTGGATATCTTTACACCGTGTTAAGTTAGCATGGGCTCATTACCGGTTTAAACGCCATTTTTCCTTTTTTGCAACTTCTGCACACAACACTTAGTTGTTGCTTTAGCTTTCCACCTAGTAGTTCATCGTGGTTTACATGAGAATAATATGTTATTGCTCTACTATCTGCTTTGCTTGTTAAACTATATCTGTACAGCGAGTGCTAAAGTTTCAAGAACAACACAATACAGAATTGTTATGAGGTCTGATCTCCACGACTTCATACTCATAACATAAGTGCAACTTCTGCCAATTCTGGGCATGAGGCGGGTTTTATATTGCTTTGCCGAACACACATACACAACAGTTGATGCGGTTCACATGAAGAGAGAGCTGGTGTATGCTGATGTGATTCCTTCAAATCTAAGACACTAAAGTATGGGCACGCCCTAAACCAACACAAAGAGACCTTCTTAGCAAATAATATAATATGTGTATTAGGGAGGGTGAGATATAAGCAGCCGCGGGCCGTGGAGGGAGTTACGGTGGGGCAGAGAGGCGGGGAGGGGGAGAAGCAGGGTGGAGCCCTCTCTACCCTGCTTTTTATGTACTAGTAACTATGCTGGTAATTTTGCTACTGATAATATGTGTACTTGTATTATCTAAGGTACTACGCCTGAGAAGACGGCATTAGTAAATAAACATTTCAAATACACATGTGTTCTTCTTAACTCCATGTTCTGGTTTCTAAGAAATATATAACGACCGACTGTTCATGAGTTCCACGTATCCTGAGGTACTATAAGTTCATATTCTGGATTGTCTAAACATTGAGAGTTTGTTATATCCAATGTGACACTGTACCTAGCTTGCTAAGGAGTTTTTGATTACTAACGTGAGTTTTGGGACACCCTAATTCGCCGAGGTTCCAATCCTCTGTCCACAGTTCTGTGTGAGAACAGAAACCCTGCGACAGGGGCACCCCCGACCCTTGCTGGAGCTTCATCACACTTGCGATACAACTCCAGCAATGCGCCACCTTTACGGCACAGATACATCACGCATCTGTGCTGTTTTTGCCCCATGATGCGCCGCATTGTAAATGCAGCACACCATAGGTGACGGAACAGCGGCACAGAATGACTAACACATCCCTGGTGATGCGCCAGTCATCATAAATGTATCCCTATGCTTCTTATCTTGTTAGAGATGAACCGTCATATGTATCATCAAAGTTTTTTGCATTTCCTAAATAGCGAACTTTAAGGAATAAATAGCGATTCTTTACCATTCCTAGTTTGCGATTAGCTATTTGCTAATTTTAAAAGGGCCCCGCGGGGCAAAAAAAAAAAATAATAATAATAATTGAACGGCTGAATGGATTTGCACGAAACTTGGCAAAATATTAGGGACTGGTAGCCCGATGTGCCTTTGCTAGGTCTCAATATATGTGCTCCAGTGGATTTTGAGAAATTAACGTTCAAAAAAAGATATATATCTGTAACAGCGCTCCGCTTCGCGTAACGGAGGTTTGCGAAGCTGATTGGTCATTCTGTCACTGGGCTATAGTTGGGCTACATCTGGCTGATATTTGGGCTACATTTGTTTTTTTGTGTGTCTGGCGGCCATCTTTGGGCTACATTGGGCTTCATTGGGCTACATTCGGCTAATTAGCAAATAGCTCATCGCAAACTAGGAATGGTAAAGAATCGCTATTTATTCCTTAAAGTTCGCTATTTAGGAAATGCAAAAAACTTTGATGATACATATGGCGGTTCATCTCTAACAAGATAAGAAGCATAGGGATACATTTATGATGACTGGCGCATCACCAGGGATGTGTTAGTCATTCTGTGCCGCTGTTCCGTCACCTATGGTGTGCTGCATTTACAATGCGGCGCATCATGGGGCAAAAACAGCACAGATGCGTGATGTATCTGTGCCGTAAAGGTGGCGCATTGCTGGAGTTGTATCGCAAGTGTGATGAAGCTCCAGCAAGGGTCGGGGGTGCCCCTGTCGCAGGGTTTCTGTTCTCACACAGAACTGTGGACAGAGGATTGGAACCTCGGCGAATTAGGGTGTCCCAAAACTCACGTTAGTAATCAAAAACTCCTTAGCAAGCTAGGTACAGTGTCACATTGGATATAACAAACTCTCAATGTTTAGACAATCCAGAATATGAACTTATAGTACCTCAGGATACGTGGAACTCATGAACAGTCGGTCGTTATAGATTTCTTAGAAACCAGAACATGGAGTTAAGAAGAACAGATGTGTATTTGAAATGTTTATTTACTAATGCCGTCTTCTCAGGCGTAGTACCTTAGATAATAAAAGTACACATATTATCAGTAGCAAAATTACCAGCATAGTTACTAGTACATAAAAAGTGAATGGTGATAGTATGTTAACATGCTGTAAATGAATAAGAGTTAGCAACACTTATAAGCAGCCGCGGGCCGTGGAGGGAGTTACGTTGAGGCAGGGAGGCGGGGAGGGGGAGAAGCAGGGTGGAGAATACAAGTACACATATTATCAGTAGCAAAATTACCAGCATAGTTACTAGTACATAAAAAGCGAATGGTGACAGTATGTTAACATGCTGTAAATGAATAAGAGTTAGCAACACTTATAAGCAGCCGCGGGCCGTGGAGGGAGTTACGGTGGGGCAGGGAGGCGGGGAGGGGGAGGGGCAAGGTAGAGAGGGCTCCACCCTGCTTCTCCCCCTCCCCGCCTCCCTGCTTCACCGTAACTCCCTCCACGGCCCGCGGCTGCTTATATCTCACCCTCCCTAATACACATATTATATTATTTGCTAAGAAGGTCTCTTTGTGTTGGTTTAGGGCGTGCCCATACTTTAGTGTCTTAGATTTGAAGGAATCACATCAGCATACACCAGCTCTCTCTTCATGTGAACCGCATCAACTGTTGTGTATGTGTGTTCGGCAAAGCAATATAAAACCCGCCTCATGCCCAGAATTGGCAGAAGTTGCACTTATGTTATGAGTATAAAGTCGTGGAGATCAGACCTCATAACAATTCTGTATCGTGTTGTTCTTGAAACTTTAGCACTCGCTGTACAGATATAGTTTAACAAGTAAAGCAGATAGTAGACCAATAACATATTATTCTCATGTAAACCACGATGAACTACTAGGTGGAAAGCTAAAGCAACAACTAAGTGTCGTGTGCAGAAGTTGCAAAAAAGGAAAAATGGCGTTTAAACCGGTAATGAGCCCATGCTAACTTAACACGGTGTAAAGATATCCAGGACCTAGATGACACCTCCTCATGATCCGGAAACGAACTGAATAAGATAATAGAAGTGCCATCTCATGAGAGCAGATTGCAAGTTTATATGTGGACGGTCCGCAAGGTAAAGCATTAAAAACTAGGAAAATTTAATGCTAAAGAAAAATAAAACAGCCAAGTACTTTATCGAGTCTTAAGCCAATAGGCAAGGTAAATAATAAAAACTTGACAAATAAGTCAATGAATTGTCAATGAAATGCTAGTACTCAGCATATCAAACATGAAAAAGGTCTATGACATAACTGTGTATGCAAAATAAGCTGCAACAGCCTCCAATAGGAAGTCACCGTCTTCATCCGAAAACAGTTCAGCCATCCAATTTAAAAGCGGAAAAGAACATACGTGCTCTCCCAGCACCGGATCCTCTATCACCATCAGAGGACAGCTCGGTGGGTTTTCAAGAAAGCTCTGTTCCAAGAAAGACTGTGCTGCCGCCAGTAAATTCCAGGGACCAAGTAGTCCATGCATCAATGCCACAGCCATAATCCTTTCGCCAGGACAAACCAACTCGTGAGTAATGATAGGAGTCATCAGCTGATTAAAGTCGACGTCAGGAGAAACCGGTCCGCAGAGACACAAATCAATGGCCCAATCGAAATCACAGGTCAGGCAGTGAAATACAGGCTGGACACAGGTGAAGTAGGAGAACCGAAAAGATAATCCATATGCCGTGCTTAATATCGCCAACGGCATTGTGCCATAATATTCTAGCATGCGATTGCGGAACAGTGTCAGCAGCTGCAGGGTCGGAGGTTGCATAGGAGGGACATCCATATTTAAAAATGTAAAAAAGCACAAGAGCGTCCGCTGGTAATGCAAGTAAAAATGCCAATCCACGAACCAGAGTGCAGAAAATACAATGAAAGGAAGCAGGGATGACTCCAAAGATTTTCTCAAATGAAGTCACGAGACCACTGGTAACAACTTTAAAAAAGTGCACCAGGGACTTTGTGGAGGATGCGTTAAAGATAGTCGGAAACATGTTGCTGAAATTGAAAGGCAAATGTTAATTGAAAAAGGTTTTGCACCTCTGTATGGGTGTTCGCTATGTGAAGTACGAAAGTTTCACGGGCCGAACTCAAGGCCACCTCTCTCTGAGACAAAAGAGCTCTTATTCTTGCCATGCCGTTGAAACGTGTCTCAAGGTTGGTATTTGTGGCCAGATTGAAAACTCCCTATGTTCATGTGTGGGAGGAAATAGAACATTTCTGCAGCAAATAACCCGTTCACTTACTGTTACGATAAAAGGAATACTTTTAATTAACTCAGAACAATCTTCATTATTGAGCATCAAATAACTACCATTTTCCAACAACTTGAACGTGGGGATGATAGCAGGAACTGGCGTGCCTTGCAACACGCAAGCCATATTTGGTCGGTGTTTGTTGCATGAACCGTGTAAATGTATGTGCCTACACATTAGTGAATGATCTGGCGTCTCAGTGCATTCCTCTCCATTCAGATAAACTTCTTGATCATCTTTGAAACATCTGTATGTGTATGGAAGCGACCAGACCTCATGAAGAAAAGCACTACCTAAAGGTTCATAACGACCTATTGGTATATATTTCATACAATTTGAAAACTTATATAAAGCAAAAGGCAGCGTTATTAAACCGTGGATAAGGCATGTTGCCAAAAAACCCGCAATCCTCTGCTGATGATGTCACTGAGCATGTCATGAATGATGTAATATGTGACATCATCAGCAGTGGATTACGGGTAATGGTATCTCTAGTTTACTCCCTTATAGCTGTCTTTCTTTTAACATAAGTGTCTGTTTCCTTCCCTTATACTTACTGTTTTTGGGTCGCTTCCGGTTCGCGTACCCGCGAGCGAACTGGGAAGCGAACTAAGAGAAATAGAGGTTGGCACAGTTCCAAATATTGTACCAATTTTTTAATAACGGGGAGGTAGTTCTGAAAAGAACTTTTTTTTTTATTTTTCTGAACATTTTTTTACTGTTTTTGAATTTTTCGGAACAGTTTTATATTTTTTTGGGTTTTTCTTGGAGGGGGCAATGAAAACGATTCATTGTAAAGGGCTCAACAGGAGCAACAAAACAAAAAAAAGAAGTATTTATTATTTTGGGCGTTTCGGACAAACTTGCATATGATAGTCAATAGCTCTGTTGATCAGAGTGATGCTTTTTTCTCCGTAGGAAATGAATCCATCGCAAAATGCGCAGATGTGTTTTACATCACCAAATCTCATTTGTATATTTGGCACCATCTCCCTGCCCTCTGGTCCCGTTACTTCCGGTACAACAGATCTTCTGGCCATAATAGGGAGATTATCTAGGTCGTTCCGAAACTGTGCAGCACTGTAGTTGTTAGGATGCCACCTAGTCATATGGCGATGCATTGTGTAGTTTCCGAAACTGTATTTTTTGTCGGTCCCTCTGGACAGTCTATCTTGACATATAAGGCAAGTTACGTATCTTGCATTTACTTTTTTCTGACCTTTGGGAATTTTAAAAAATTGCCAAATGAAGTTTTCTTTCCGGTGAGACGTCCTGGGCTGCTCAGGCAAAAACTGCCTCTCTTCGTGCTCGTCCTCCTGTTCCTCTTCTTCTTCTTCTTGTTGAATTACAACTTGAGCAGGTGGTCCACTCTTCCTTGGATGTGGTGGAGGTGGTGGGGAAGCACCAGCTGAAGCTACTAAAGAAGCCATTGCTCAGTGATCACAAAGGGTCTTTCTCTCACAATGATGAAAGTCAGAGTGAGGAAAGAAGGAGGGATTTTCATCATTTGGGAAAAACAAGAGTTCTCAACCAATCAAAAGTGTTCATTTTAGATTATATGACCTAGTCTTACATCATTAGGAAACCAAAAGTGAAATGAACCAATGAAAAGTGTTATTACCAAGTCACATGACTTGCTGTGTTTACGTTAAGCGCTTTGCAGGGCCTCCCGGTTTGCTTCTAGAAACCTGCGCTTTGCGACTCGCTTCGCGTACCAGTTCGCTAACGTAGCACGTCATATGACGTATCACGCGACAACGTGAAACGTCATGCGGACGGGAGGCGTCACGATGTTGTTTTCTAACGCGGCACTTGCGGTAAAGAAACGTTTACCGGCTCGCGGTCTATTTCGCGGCATCAAGGTCAGCTAACGGGAAGCTTCCCGATTCGCGAAGCGGGAACGAAGAAAAAAAAATATTTTAAAAAAAAATTATTCATAAACATATAAAATATATTTTTGGATTTAAAGAAGAATACATTTTACAGCTACAGATATTAGCTGTTAAAAAACCAATGAAATTCACAGAAAAAACCATAGGTTATAGACCATATATAGTTAGGAATTAGCATTTACAAAACCTTGAAAATTCACTGAAAAAACCATAGGTTATAGACCATATATAGTTAGGAATTAGCATTTAAAAAACCTTATTTTACTCACACAAAACCATTGAAATTCCATATATAGTTAGTTGCACTAACTATATATCGCGCACCCGCAATCCACTGCTGATGATGTCACATATTACATCATTCATGACATGGTCAGTGACATCACTGATGACATCTCAAATGACATCACTGATGACATCACTGATGACAACATCCAGTGACTATGTTTCTGTAAAGTTAAAATATGTCTTACATATTGAAGAATGAGTGGATGTATAAGTGTCTGAATGAAGGTTTTAGTAGGTGCGTGATTGACTGTATGAGTGAGTGATTAAATGCGTCTTACTGAATGCACGGGTTAGTGACTAAACTGTCTGAAAGTGTGCATCAGTATGTCTGTTGTTGTGCAAGCTGCTGCATGTGTTGATCAGTAGCTATATAAGTAGCTATACGGGTTATTGATTGGTTGCACAAGTATTTGTATGGGAGACTGAGTGTGTGTATGGCTGGCTGGGAGGTGTGTGACTCTGTGCAGATCAATGTGTACTTGTATCAGTGATTCTATAAGAGAGTAACTATGTGTTAGTATATGTTTCAAAAATGTAAGGTGTTCTGTGTTTAACTGTATAGATGAGAAAATGGAAGTGTGATTGATTCTTTTCAGGACTGACTAGGTGTGTGAGTAACTCCATGGATGAGTGGCAGAGTGTGAGTGTCTGTATAGGTGTATGAGTGCATATGATAGTGTTGTAAAGATGAGTGATTGTATGTATGAATGATTGTATGAGTGAAGTTGTGTGTAGACATAGGAATCAGTGAGTGCGTATGTAGTAACTAGTATTGGTGTGTCAATGGTTTCAAAAATGATACTCTCTATTTAACACTGGGTGTAACGGAGGTTATATTACAGTGTGAGGAGATGCATTGTATTATGACATGAATGATATCATCAGTGATGTGATCATTGATGTCAAGTGAGATGTCATCAGTGATGTCATTTGAGATGTCATCAGTGATGTAATCAGTGATGTCACTGACCATGTCATGAATGATGTAATATGTGACATCATCAGCAGTGGATTGCGGGTGCGCGATATATAGTTAGTGCAACTAACTATATATGGAATTTCAATGGTTTTGTGTGAGTAAAATAAGGTTTTTTAAATGCTAATTCCTAACTATATATGGTCTATAACCTATGGTTTTTTCAGTGAATTTTCAAGGTTTTGTAAATGCTAATTCCTAACTATATATGGTCTATAACCTATGGTTTTTTCTGTGAATATATATATATATATTACCTACTGGCGTTTGAAAATTCTATGTCTAATAACTTTGGCGTTTGTGGACGGAATTGGCTGAAATTTTCAGGAAAATGGAACATTTTGTTTCTGAGCAGCCCCTGAAATTTTGGGGGGGTTTCGTCAAGGGGGGGCCGAGAAAAAAGGGGGGTCCCAAAACGTGTTTTTAACATTGAGTTTCCCATAGGGCGGTTGGCCTCACTTTTCGCCCGAACGGCTGAATGGATTTGCACGAAACTTGGCAAAATTGTAGGGACTGGTAGCCCGATGTGCCTTTGCTAGGTCTCAATATATGTGCTTCAGTGGATTTTGAGAAATTAACGTTCAAAAAAAGATATATATCTGTAACAGCGGACCGGGCAGCGCTCCGGTTCGCGGACTTTTCGCGGTACGGAGCTTTGTGAAGCGAAGCTGATTGGTTCTCCGGCGTCTGTGAACATTCCAAACAGTCCGTAGCGGCCGCCATCTTGTCTCTCGGTAGGATCGAGAGACAAGAGGAGGCCAAAGCGAAGGGGCAAATGACCATAAGGGGGCATAGTAGATCCTCGCTGACCCCCTAGGTTTGATGTGGAGGTTTTAAAAGGGCCCCGCGGGGCAAAAAAAAATAAAAAATAATAATAATCGAACGGCTGAATGGATTTGCACGAAACTTGGCAAAATATTAGGGACTGCTAGCCCGATGTGCCTTTGCTAGGTCTCAATATATGTGCTCCAGTGGATTTTGAGAAATTAACGTTCAAAAAGAGATATATATCTGTAACAGCGCTCCGCTTCGCGTACTTTTCGCGTTACGGAGCTTTGCGAAGCTGATTGGTTCTCCGGCGTCTGTAAACATTCCAAACAGTCCGTAGCGGCCGCCATCTTGTCTCTCGGTAGGATCGAGAGACAAGAGGAGGCCAAAGCGAAGGGGCAAATGACCATAAGGGGGCATAGTAGATCCTTCCTGACCTCTTAGGTTTGATGTACCATTTTGCCAAGTTTGGTGTAATTCCGTTCAGCCATTCAGGCTGTAGACGTATGTAAATGTCCTATGGAAAATTGCATGGGGAAAACACATTTGAAAGTGTTGAAATTTAGAACCAATTAAAATGTTACTTTGGTTTTGTATTTGTGTGTGATGAAAGTTAATTGGTTATGTATATATCTCAAATGAGAGGAAACCACAGCCATTTTGTGATACTACTGTCTGAGGTACATTTGTGAGGAATTTTTGGTGGTGAATTTCTGGTGTTTGATTTACACAGTACTAACACTTCTCCTACTTTTAAAAAGGTGAGTTGTTAATTTGTAAGGGGAACTATGTTGTACACTTGAAGATAATTTGAAAAATGTTTTCTGTTATTTATTTGCAGTCCTTCTGTTATACTAAATACTTGATAAAGTTAGTTTTATATTATGTATTACTAAAAACGATAAATGAAAGTGATTATTTTTTTCTGAAATTTACAGCAAGCAATTTCAAAATAAAATGGCTCACAATGAAGAGACCGTGGCAATTTCTTTTGAATTGTCCACTACATTGATTGAAATTGACAGCACCAATAATGAAATATTGTCACAAGGAGGAGATGACTTGAATGATTCCACTACATTGATTGAAATTGACAGCACCAATAATGAAATATTGTCACAAGGAGGAGATGACTTGAATGATTTTTTTGATCAATCTGTTGATGGCGAATTTATCGAATGTTTGGAGACCATAGAGTTACAAGAATCATCATTGCAGACTTTTAATGAGGAGATTCCAGATGAGATGATTGAAGAGGAAATTCCTGATGAGGACATGTTACTAGTTCTTTCAAATTTAGAAAATTCAGAAGACTAAATTTATATTTAGAAAAAAAAATTGTTTGAGACATTATTCATTTTTATTTTTAATTTATGAGGTTGTAGCGAAGTGATTGTAGTATAAAATGAGACTTATAGTATAGAGTGCAACATTTTTATGTTACATGGTAGGTTTACTCATGTTTACTTCCCTTCTCCCACTATATTATCTCCAATGTGTATTTGACATCTCTTCTTCATCTCCGGCCTCCTTTCTCTCACTGTGTGTCTCTGATGCATCTTATCGCTGCTATTTTGTGTAATTACAGAAGAGAGTAAAATAAAATAGTTCGGAACGTGAAAAGGGGGCAAAGTAGAGTACCCCTCACCCCCTAGGCCTTCTCAGGCGGTCCCAAAAGGATCAGTTTCTGCTTTCCTGAGATATTATGGCATGAGTTCCATATACCACAATAATTTGCATTACAACATGCAAGATATATATCTCCTATTACCAACTTTTGGAGATATTCGCGCTAAGCGCGAATATCTCCAAAAACTAACACCTGCCCTGAGCAGTTCTTAGCCATGTTATCCAATGGGAGGTGGATAACATGGCTAAGAGCATTAGCTCGGTAATGCATGAATATCGCTGAGTTTTCAGCGATATTAATGCATTGCGGTCGTTTTTTATCGCATTTGCGATAAACCTTGATAATAGCAAGGTTTATCTTCGATAATTTCTGACGATGCTTAGCGGTAAAAAATTCGTTGGTAAGCATCGTTAGCGATAAATATCGCTTAACTTTGGTAATATGCACCAACGTCTGTTAACGTTCGATTCGAAGGAAATGAGGAAGTGTTGAAAAACATTGTTTGCGCCATCTTGCCCTTTTTGAAATGCCACACTTTTGTCGTGCACGGCAGCCATTTTAGATACCTTGACCAGACCCACTCTCTGCACGCTGTCGATTCGTAGCATGGCTCCCCCTCGCAAGCATCTTCCCCAGGCACTGCTCACCCCCGCTCTCTGTGTTATGCATGGGCAATAAACCTCTCCCCATCTGCGCTGCTCTTCCCTGAGAATCACACTCTGTGCCCGCCCGACACCTCCCTTTCGCCCTATTCACTACCGCACCCTCTGACACTCCTCTTCCTCTGTGTCCGATTGTCCAGGCTATCAGCTAGCCCTGCAGATGTAGTTTATGGCCCCAGCTGTAAAGAATCACCCCTCTTCAAAGGAGTTATAGTAGATCAAGGCCCACACCCGATGAGATCCGTCACACCACACGTGTTCCTACTATCTGAAAACCATCCTGTATTGTGATTGGGGAGGGGACCGAGCCTGAAGCGGAAGATTCCAGGGATGACTCTTTGTACATCAAAGTTTTTACATTTATGTGTCACATTAAAAATATATAGCACTCCAACAAAGTAGTAGGATTATAAAACTTTAATAACTTATAAATATATACAACAAAACAAAAACAGTAAAAACATTTAAACAACGAAGAGACCGTGGCAATTTCTTTTGAATTATCCAATACATTTATTGAAATTGACAGCACCAATAATGAAATATTCTCACAAGGAGGAGATGACTTGAATGATTTTTTTGATCAATCTCTTGATGGCGAATTTATCGAATGTTTGGAGACCATAGAGTTACAAGAATCATCATTGCAGACTTTTCATGAGGAAATTCCTGATGAGGACATGTTACTAGTTCTTTCAAATTATGAAAATTCAGAAGATTTTGCCTGGGGGTGGGTCGTCAGTAGCAGTCTGTTGTGCGAATAGTTCGAAGGCAGCAGAACGCGCTGAAATCTAGATGGCACGAAGGTGATGTCTAGTAAGTTGCCGCCCAGCAAATAACGGCGTGGGGCGCCGCGGGGGTGAGTGAATCCAGTAGGCACCACAGCTATTCTTACCGGCATTGCAGAATTACTGCTGGGGACAATGCCTGTGCTGTAGCAGGGTCACAGCAGAAACAAAAAGGATTCTGTTGAAGATGTTGTTGGTTTTCTGGTGTCAACTGCTATGCTAATGTAGTGGTTAATGTTTTGTTTTCTCTAGAAAATGTAAAAGAGGGGGAGGCAGTCCAAAGTTCTGGTAAAAGGGCAAAGGAAAGGATCGGTGGTTTGAACTATCAGTCAAAAAGGGGAGGGGGTGCAACAATTTTTCCTACCGGGTCACAGTGTGCTTTCACCGGAACTGAGGTTTGCAGGATTCTAGTAATACAAAGTGAGGCTGGCGCCAGCATGGGAGCGCTGACGTCCCGCGGATACAGTTTCGTCACTCCACGGGCCATCATGGCAGTCATTCCCCATCGGGGGTGTCTGCGGGGGGTCGGAGACTCCCGCGGCTCCTCTAGAATCTTCAAGGTCGTGGAGGACTACGGTGGTGGAGTCAACCAGTGACCGGGCCATTTCTTTATGCTGGGCCCGCTCTTGCCAGGTCGATCGCCATTTTGAGAGTTCGGTAGCTACTGGCGATCGCGGGGTCAAATGAGCAGACGGGCTCCACCCTGCCGGGCGAGACGTTGCAGCATCGCCACAGTCGAAGAACCCTTTTCCGGGCGCCTGGAGCGCTGAGGGTGCAGGTGGGAAGCCTCCACTGGGGAGGCGGGAGAGGCCTGTTCGCACCGTCTCTCCCTCCCAGTGCACCCCACGGCGTCTCGCTTGAGATTTTTTATGGCCGGACCAGGTGATGTGGACGAGGGGGGGGGGTCGGAGGCATGTGCAAGACATCCCCCCCAGTGTTGTCAAAGCCATTATTGAAGAAAGAAGAAATGTCCCGTCCGTCTTCGGGCCGGGCTTCCGGTGGATGTCGGCCGGACGCCCCTTGCTCTGGCCCCATGAACGGGTTCCTTGGTTTATCGGCTGCAGCCGGATCCCATCGGCCCCGGCCGTTGGTGGCCGGACCGGTAGAGAATGTGGCGGGACTACCTGCAACTGTCAAGGGCCACCGCGGCCGGACTGGGAGAGAGAGGGGAGGGTCGAGGACACGGACATTCCCCCCCCTGCAACTCTCCAGCGTTGTCAATCCCCCTGGCCGGGTCCCGCTGGCCTCGGCCTCTCCTCCGGCTACACCCTACGTGATGATCTCCTGGCCGAGGCGTGGCAGCAGGACCCGCCTTATATGTGTTGCTTCCGGCTGGGCGTAGCCGAAAACCTGTTGCCCTTTGGAAGTTTCTAGAATGGGGCGGATGTCTGCTGACTTCTATCTTTCCCAGTTTGCCGTTATTTGGCCGTGGCAGGCGGTGGGACAGACACGTTTTGGGGCAGTGAGGGGCGATGTTTTCAGGTTTCTTATTACGGGCTTACTTCTAACGTTTCTTGTTTCTAGGACAATAATAGGTTTTATCATTACGTATTGTTATCGTTTCTTTGTTTGTTATTTAATAAAAAGTTCATCAGTGGCCTACTGATTTTTGTTTTCCTATTCTTTTCTTTCCAGGTTGTTTCATGCTAAAGTTTCTGTTAACAGGATACAGTGATCACTTCGTTATTATTGCATATGTCCTTTTCACTAGGGGTGCTCTCTTGTTGGGCCAGATGACCTATCTCTAGTAAATGGTCCGGGTGAAACAGGTACATCAATCAGTGGGGAGTAGATAGGCATGACAGATTACAACGGGGGAGAAAGGTCCGCATTACCTACACTTTCACTACTTGCAAAGATTTTCCTACGTTTATTTGCAAACAGGGAATACCTCCAAAAAGAACTAATTCCCAAACAGTCAATGTTCGGACAATCAATCAATCAATGAGGAATGAAATAGGTACGACGTGTTAAAGGCTTGCGTTACCTACCCTTCACTATCTGCAAAGGGAGAGAGAATATTCCTATTCTTCCTCGTTTGCAGGCAGAGAAGATCCTTAAGAGAACCAACTTCGAACAATTCAATGCTCGATTCAAACAATCAACAAGGGGTACTGTGAACACAAATGAACGCCGCTTATGTACATACACATTGCTATTTTCAACAGGTTGTTCCTAATGTTTCTATTTTAGCGAGGTCAAACAGAGATCCCATTAGTGGCCTACTGATTTTGCTCGATTCCTTTTGTTTTTTTACACGATTTTTCGCTATCTGCAAAGACTAAACAGAGTATTGCGACTCTGTGCTTGTTTGTAAATAGAGAATGAACCAAAGAGAACAATCAATCAAATGGAGAGAGAAGCAGGCACGACGGATTACAACGGGGGCAAAGGCCTGCGTTAACTACCCTTCACTATCTGCAAAGAGAGAGTACTCCTAATAGAAATGAGGGGTGGGGGGCAGCATTCAAAGCAGATCAGTGTGCATAAACACGAAAATGTTTTTACTTACCACGTACTTGACATTCGACAGCTTATGATATTTGCTATTAAAAAACCATTGAAATTCACTGAAAAAACCATAGGTTATAGACCATATATAGTTAGGAATTAGCATTTACAAAACCTTGAAAATTCACTGAAAAAACCATAGGTTATAGACCATATATAGTTAGGAATTAGCATTTACAAAACCTTGAAAATTCACTGAAAAAACCATAGGTTAGAGACCATATATAGTTAGCTGGACATTTTATTGACATAAAACCAATGAAATTCCATATATAGTTAGTTGCACTAACTATATATCGCGCACCCGCAATCCACTGCTGATGATGTCACATATTACATCATTCATGACATGGTCAGTGACATCACTGATAACATCACTGATGACATCTCAAATGACATCACTGATGACATCACTGATGACATCTCATTTGACATCAATGACCACATCACTGATGATATCATTCATGTGACAATACAATGCATCTCCTCACATTTTAATATAACCTCTGTTTCACCCAGTGTTAAATACAGAGTATAATTTTTGAAACCATTGACACACCAATACTAGTTACTACATACGCACTCACTGATTGCTACGTCTACACACACCTTCACTCATTCACAAATACAATCATTCATACATACAATCACTCATCTTTACAACACTATCATATGCACTCATACACCTATACAGACACTCACAGTCTGCCACTCATCCATGGAGTTACTCACACGCCTAGTCAGTCCTGTAAAGAATCAATGACACTTCCATTTTCTTGTCTATACAGTTAAACATAGAGCACCTTACATTTTCAAACATATACTAACACATACTTACCTTCTTATACAATCATTGATACAAGTACACATTGATCTGCACAGAGTCACACACCTCCCAGCTAGCCACACACACACTCAGTCTCCCATACAAATACTTGGGCAATCAATCAATAACCCATATAGTTAGTCATATAGCTACTGATCAACACATGCAGCAGTTTACAGAACAACAGACATAATGATGCACAAATTAAGACAGTTTAGTCACTAACCCATGCACTCAGTGAGACACATTTAATCACTCACTCATACAGTCAGTCATGCACCTACTAAATCCTTCGTCCAGACACTTACACATCCACTCATTCTTCAATATGTAAGACATATTTAAACTTTACAGAAACAAAAAATCACTGGATGTTGTTATCAGTGATGTCATCAGTGATGTCATTTGAGATGTCATCAGTGATGTCATCAGTGATGTCACTGACCATGTCATGAATGATGTAATATGTGACATCATCAGCAGTGGATTGCGGGTGCGCGATATATAGTTAGTGCAACTAACTATATATGGAATTTCATTGGTTTTATGTCAATAAAATGTCCAGCTAACTATATATGGTCTCTAACCTATGGTTTTTTCAGTGAATTTTCAAGGTTTTGTAAATGCTAATTCCTAACTATATATGGTCTATAACCTATGGTTTTTTCAGTGAATTTTCAAGGTTTTGTAAATGCTAATTCCTAACTATATATGGTCTATAACCTATGGTTTTTTCAGTGAATATATATATATATATATATATATATACATATATATATATATATATATATATATATATATATATATATATATATCCACACGCTGGTTCACAGGTCCCCGACCCTTGAGCGCTCATCACGGGTGCTGACACCTACGGCGGAACCATGCCGTTTTATAACATCACACTCTCCCTCCAGCAAGAGGGATAAATGGGCGCACTCCCTTAGATTTGCCACAATTTTCGTTTATTCAAGATTAAATTTGGGCAATGGAAAGCATTTGATCAACGCGTTTCGATGCCGCAGGCATCTTGGTCACGATCAACTTCCTGCTGTTTTCCCAAACTATTTAAGGCAGTCACATGATTATTACATCATTTCCTCATTATAATCGCTCGGCATTGTGGTTATTGTAGTTTTTCAATTTTTATGTTTTTCTTTTTTATATAAAATTAAAGTCTCTTTGACAATTTTGTTTCTAGGTCATAAGGAGAATAATGACATCTTATTTTCCCAAGAAAGTTCCTACCACATGAGGCTTTTTCAGTCCGTTACATTTCCATCCCTCCAGTGGGATTCGATTTCTTTTTATTTTTGACATTTTTATTCATGTTTTCATTTCAATCCCTCAGGTGGGGTTCGTTTCTTTTTTTGTGTGTTTTGTGCTTTATTTTCCTTTTATATTCTCCCCTCTGGTGGGGTGTTGTTTTATCTCCATATTCATTTTCTCCAGATTCCAGATCTTACTCATCTTGTCCTTTGTCAATTGACTTTACTGCTCCTGTTTAACCGAGATGAATATACAACTCCTCCGATTGGTTAAGGCCCCACGGGTTTAGGGTTCTGAAATTTATTATGTGGCGTGATTCCTTTTGTCTTAAAGTTTTTTCTCTATCACCGCCACGGATGTGTTTTGGTATTGTTTCGATGCCAAAGAATTTTAGTTTCAGCCAGTCTCCATTGTGTGCCTGTTCCATATGTTTGGCCACTGCGTTTGTTCGATCTTTATGCGTGGTCGCTCTTGCATGTTCCATAATGCGTTTTTTCAGCTCACCCTTCGTGCTTCCCACATATAGTAGAGGGCATGGACACTCAATTCCATATATTGTGAATTCAGTCTTGCACGTGATCAGTTGACGTATTTGCCACGTCTTGTTATTTGGCATCTTCACCTCTTTGGTTTGTTTTGCGATTTGGCACATTTTGCATCCGTAACATTTGATAAAACCAGTTGTTTTCAACCAGTCTTTTTTCTTGTCCTTTTGTGTTTTGCAATGGCTATGAATCAATTGATCTTTCAAATTGGGGGCTCTCCGGAAAGTTACCGTTGGGTGACTTCCAACTATTTTGCCCACCGTTTCATCCAAATGCAATATTTTCCAGTTTTTTCTTAGAATGTCTGTGAACAATTTGCTTCCTTCTGCGAAATCCGTAATCAATCTGATTGGTTCTTTTTCATCTTTCTTCATGGTATGTTTTTTCAGGCAATCCTCTCTTGTTTTTGCATTTGCTCTCTGCCAGCATTTTTCTACATTCCCTTGATTGTATTTCCGATTTTTAAATCTCTTTTTGGTTTCCCCACTATGTTTTTGCCATTCCGATTCCTCGCTGCATATGCGTCTTATTCGGAGGAACTCTCCGTAGGGAATGCTCGAGATTAACGAGTTTTGATGGAAGCTCGTTGCTTCCAATGTAGCATTAGTTGCAGTGGATTTTCTGTGCAGAGTTGATTGTATCTCATTGTTCTTGATGTAAATATGTGTGTCTAGGAAGGTTATCTCCTGGTTGCTGATTTCATATGTCAGGTTTATCCCTGCCATGCTTCCATTGATGGCTGTGTGATATTCTTTAAATTCTTCTTGGGATCCATCCCAAATGATCAGGAGGTCATCGATAAATCTGATCCAGCACATGATTTTGCTGGTCATGTTATCATATTCTGGTGCCCATGCAATTTCTTTCTCCCTATAGCCCATGGCTAAACATGCGTAATTTGGACTAAAAGAAAAGCCCATAGCAGTTCCATTGTTTTGTCGGTAGAGTTTTTCACCGAATAGAAAGATGTTTTGGGATAAACATAATAAGATCATTTCATGGAGCATTTGATTATGATTCCGATATTTGATGTTTCTCTCCTGTAGGAAGTAATCACACGCCTTTATCCCCATATCGTTCTCAATATTTGTGTATAGGGATATGACATCCATAGTTATGAGCTGATAGGAGTCTTGCCAAGGAATGTTTTGTAGTTTTCTTAACATATCATTAGTATCCTGAATGTAGGAACTAAGTTGTAACACATACGGTTTCAGAAAAAAGTCAATGTAATTTGAGACTGGTTCAAGTAAGGAGCCCTTCGCTGATAGTATGGGTCTCCCGGGGGGGTTCTTTTTGTCCTTGTGCACTTTTGGCAAAAAGTAAATGGTGGCTGTAATGGGGTGTTTCACTGTCAGATATTTCAATTCATCATCATCTATTAAGTTTTTCTCTTTCCATTGTTGTAAATTGTTGTCCAATTTTGCTTTTACTTCCTGTGTTGGATTACTTTTGAGTTTCTCGTAGTATTTTGTGTCTCTTAGTTGACGATGTGCTTCAGTGATGTAGGCGCTCTTCTCCCACACCACTATGTTTCCCCCTTTATCAGCCATTTTGATTTCAATTTGATCATCCATGGCTAAGTTTTTCAGTGCTTGACGTTCTTCTGATGTTAAATTGTCCTTGTAGTTAATTCCTTTGATCTTTTGCAGATCTTGTATCACAGCTTCCTGGAACATATCCACTTTGTTGCCAGGGGTTAGTTGTGGATAAAATTTTGAATTTGGTTTCTTTTGGCTTAGACCTGCTCCTGCCTGGGCAATGGCTTGACTTAGTGTTGATTCTTCCTCATTCATTACATCTAAGTTGATGAGTGTAGTATATGCAGGGGCGTCCCTTGTTCTTAAGCCCTCAGGGAATTCTTCGCTCATCTGAGTTTTTTTGGTCTTCATCTTGTTCTCTTCAAAGAATTTGGCAAGTTTGATTTTTCGTATATATAGGTAGAAGTCAATTCGCACCTGAGCCATATTCATTTTCCTTTTAGGGCAGAAATGTATGCCCCTTTTGAGTAGAGAGATTTCCGTTTCTGTTATAATTCTCTTTGACAGATTTATGATTTGTAATTCGTTGTTTAGGTCCCCTTCTTCTGGCGCATACTCCGTGTTTCTGCTCCCACTTTTGGGACTGCTTCGTTTGCTCCTTTTCCCCCTTCTTGTCTTTTTTTGGGGAATGTCCATTGTCGTCCTCGTCCTCTTCCTCTTTGTTGATTTTGAGCGCCTCGCTGCTGTTCCCACTGTCGCTGTTGCAACACGAGGCGCATATCCTCTAAAAAAGGTTTATTTTCATTGTTAATTGATGTGCTTGATTCTTCACCGCCTAGTTCCACTGATGCTACCGATGACGATAAAGAAGAGGCGCTTGCGGACATGTAACCTGTTTGGTTTTTGGAGGATAGTTGTTTATAATAATCGTATTTCCTAGAGAAGGTAAAAATTCGACCTTCCTCATAATCCACCGTATCACGGATAAATTTGTTGTGCTTCCTTTCTCTCACTGTGTCCTCATGCTTTTCAATTTGGCTTTCTAGATCTTCCTTAAATTTGACCATGTCATTATTTAATTTCAATTGCGCGACTTCTTTTTCTATTTCGTTTAATTCTGCTTGAATCTTTTCTAAGCCAATTTCAATGTGTTTCACTAATATGCCTACCAGTCCCAGTGAAGATTGCATAATGAATTCACCCCATTCTTCTAACAATTCATTTGACGTATCCTGGTGGCTTGGCATTAGTAATATCCTTAACCCTCTGGGAACTCTGCGAACTTTCAGGTATTTTTTCAGAGTTATTAACTCCCATGACTTGTTTATTTCCTTTCTGCTTAACTTTTCCCATGTTCTTAATTTACTTTTGGTGTCCGTTTTTGTTGTATCCATTTTGCTGGTTTTATCTTTTTTCTCCAAACCCGTGTTTCCCTTAACAAACATAGTAGTTAGCAATTCATTTCGCTTTGCCGCTCTTTCTTCCATATTGCTTTCCTATTTTGCCAAAAGATTAATTCAATTCTTGTTTTAATCGTGCTGTTGTGGGCTTTTCTAGGCCGTACTTGTACCCGTTTATCAAATTGGTTGTTTGTGCGCGTTCCTTCAAATGAAGTGTAGTCGCATTAATTTCACCACAACGGGTTACTTTTCCGGCACTGAGCTGACCTCTCACAATCGTGCTTCCAAATTCAATCCAGACGGCCACTTCTTTCCAATTGCAGACACACTCTTACCTCCTGCCTGGAGCGGTGCGTGCAGCCGGAAATACTGCCGTCGTCTCTCCTTCCGTCAGCGTTCACTCCGGTCGGGTGAGAATAATTATCCACACGCTGGTTCACAGGTCCCCGACCCTTGAGCGCTCATCACGGGTGCTGACACCTACGGCGGAACCATGCCGTTTTATAACATCACACTCTCCCCCCAGCAAGAGGGATAAATGGGCGCACTCCCTTAGATTTGCCACAATCTTAACCAATCGGAGGAGTTGTATATTCATCTCGGTTAAACAGGAGCAGTAAAGTCAATTGACAAAGGACAAGATGAGTAAGATCTGGAATCTGGAGAAAATGAATATGGAGATAAAACAACACCCCACCAGAGGGGAGAATATAAAAGGAAAATAAAGCACAAAACACACAAAAAAAGAAACGAACCCCACCTGAGGGATTGAAATGAAAACATGAATAAAAATGTCAAAAATAAAAAGAAATCGAATCCCACTGGAGGGATGGAAATGTAACGGACTGAAAAAGCCTCATGTGGTAGGAACTTTCTTGGGAAAATAAGATGTCATTATTCTCCTTATGACCTAGAAACAAAATTGTCAAAGAGACTTTAATTTTATATAAAAAAGAAAAACATAAAAATTGAAAAACTACAATAACCACAATGCCGAGCGATTATAATGAGGAAATGATGTAATAATCATGTGACTGCCTTAAATAGTTTGGGAAAACAGCAGGAAGTTGATCGTGACCAAGATGCCTGCGGCATCGAAACGCGTTGATCAAATGCTTTCCATTGCCCAAATTTAATCTTGAATAAACGAAAATTGTGGCAAATCTAAGGGAGTGCGCCCATTTATCCCTCTTGCTGGAGGGAGAGTGTGATGATATATATATATATATATATATATATATATATATATACACACACATATATTACCTACTGGCGGTCGCCAGTAGGTATATATAGTTAGGATTTTTTCTCTATGGGATTTTTGAAAATTCTATGTCAAATAACTTTGGCGTTTGTGGACGGAATTGGCTGAAATTTTCAGGAAAATGGCACATTTTGTTTCTGAGCAGCCCCTGAAAATGGGGGGGGGGTTCGTCCAGGGGGGGTCGAGAAAAAAGGGGGGTCCCAAAACGTGTTTTTAACATTGAGTTTTCCATAGGGCGGTTGGCCTCACTTTTAGCCCGAACGGCTGAATGGATTTGCACGAAACTTGGCAAAATTGTAGGGACTGGTAGCCCGATGTGCCTTTTGTAGGTCTCAATATATGTGCTACAGTGGATTTTGAGAAATTAACGTTTAAAAAAAGATATATATCTGTAACAGCGGACCGGGCAGCGCTCCAGTACGCGTACTTTTCGCGCAACGGAGCTTTGTGAAGCGAAGCTGATTGGTTCTCCGACGTCTGTAAACATTCCAAACAGTCTGTAGCGGCCGCCATCTTGTCTCTCGGTAGGATCGAGAGACAAGAGGAGGCCAAAGCGAAGGGGCAAATGACCATAAGGGGGCATAGTAGATCCTCGCTGACCCCCTAGGTTTGATGTGGAGGTTTTAAAAGGGCCCCGCGGGGCAAAAAAAAATAATAATAATAATAATCGAACGGCTGAATGGATTTGCACGAAACTTGGTAAAATATTAGGGACTGGTAGCCCGATGTGCCTTTGCTAGGTCTCAATATATGTGCTCCAGTGGATTTTGAGAAATTAACGTTCAAAAAAAGATATATATCTGTAACAGCGCTCCGCTTCGCGTAACGGAGGTTTGCGAAGCTGATTGGTCATTCTGTCACTGGGCTATAGTTGGGCTACATCTGGCTGATATTTGGGCTACATTTGTTTTTTTTGTCTCTGGCGGCCATCTTTGGGCTACATTGGGCTACATTGGGCTTCATTGGGCTTCATTGGGCTACATTGGGCTACATTTGGGCTCCAACATATATATAGGCCAATGTAGCCCAATATATATTTTTCAAAGTTAATTTTCGTAAAAACCACTGGAGCATATATCTTGAGACATAGCAAAGGCACATCGGGCTACCAGTCCCTACAATTTTGCCAAGTTTCGTGGAAATCCATTCAGCCGTTCGAGCTAAAAGTGAGTCCAACCGCCCTATGGAAATGAAGGAAATGAATGGGTAATTTGTAATTAGCAAATAGCTCATCGCAAACTAGGAATGGTAAAGAATCGCTATTTATTCCTTAAAGTTCGCTATTTAGGAAATGCAAAAAACTTTGATGATACATATGGCGGTTCATCTCTAACAAGATAAGAAGCATAGGGATAGATTTATGATGACTGGCGCATCACCAGGGATGTGTTAGTCATTCTGTGCCGCTGTTCCGTCACCTATGGTGTGCTGCATTTACAATGCGGCGCATCATGGGGCAAAAACAGCACAGATGCGTGATGTATCTGTGCCGTAAAGGTGGCGCATTGCTGGAGTTGTATCGCAAGTGTGATGAAGCTCCAGCAAGGGTCGGGGGTGCCCCTGTCGCAGGGTTTCTGTTCTCACACAGAACTGTGGACAGAGGATTGGAACCTCGGCGAATTAGGGTGCCCCAAAACTCACCTTAGTAATCAAAAACCCCTTAGCAAGCTAGGTACAGTGTCACATTGGATATAACAAACTCTCAATGTTTAGACAATCCAGAATATGAACTTATAGTACCTCAGGATACGTGGAACTCATGAACAGTCGGTCGTTATATATTTCTTAGAAACCAGAACATGGAGTTAAGAAGAACACATGTGTATTTGAAATGTTTATTTACTAATGCCGTCTTCTCAGGCGTAGTATCTTAGATAATACAAGTACACATATTATCAGTAGCAAAATTACCAGCATAGTTACTAGTACATAAAAAGCGAATGGTGACAGTATGTTAACATGCTGTAAATGAATAAGAGTTAGCAACACTTATAAGCAGCCACGGGCCGTGGAGGGAGTTACGGTGGGGCAGGGAGGCGGGGAGGGGGAGGGGCAGGGTGGAGAGGGCTCCACCCTGCCCCTCCCCCTCCCCGCCTCCCTGCCCCACCGTAACTCCCTCCACGGCCCGCGGCTGCTTATATCTCACCCTCCCTAATACACATATTATATTATTTGCTAAGAAGGTCTGTTTGTGTTGGTTTAGGGCGTGCCCATACTTTAGTGTCTTAGATTTGAAGGAATCACATCAGCATACACCAGCTCTCTCTTCATGTGAACCGCATCAAGTGTTGTGTATGTGTGTTCGGCAAAGCAATATAAAACCCGCCTCATGCCCAGAATTGGCAGAAGCTGTACTTATGTTATGAGTATGAAGTCGTGGAGATCAGACCTCATAACAATTCTGTATCGTGTTGTTCTTGAAACTTCAGCACTCTCTGTACAGATATAGTTTAACAAGCAAAGCAGATAGTAGAGCAATAACATATTATTCTCATATAAACCACGATGAACTACTAGGTTGAAAGCTAAAGCAACAACTAAGTGTCGTGTGCAGAAGTTGCAAAAAAGGAAAAATGGCGTTTAAACCGGTAATGAGCCCATGCTAACTTAACACGGTGTAAAGATATCCAGGACCTAGATGACACCTCCCCATGATCCGGAAACGAACTGAATAAGATAATAGAAGTGCCATCTCATGAGAGCAGATTCCAACTTTATATGTGGACGGTCCGCAAGGTAAAACATTAAAAACTAGGAAAATTTAATGCTAAAGAAAAATAAAACAGTCAAGTACTTTATCGAGTCTTAAGCCAATAGGCAAGCTAAATAATAAAAACTTGACAAATAAGTCAATGAATTGTCAATGAAATGCTAGTACTCAGCATATCAAACATGAAAAAGGTCTATGACATAACTGTGTATGCAAAATAAGCTGCAACAGCCTCCAATAGGAAGTCACCGTCTTCATCCGAAAAGAGTTCAGCCATCCAATTTAAAAGCGGAAAAGAACATACGTGCTCTCCCAGCACCGGATCCTCTATCACCCTCAGAGGACAGCTCGGTGGGTTTTCAAGAAAGCTCTGTTCCAAGAAAGACTGTGTTGCCGCCAGTAAATTCCAGGGACCAATTAGTCCATGCATCAATGCCACAGCCATAATCCTTTCGCCAGGACAAACCAACTCGTGAGTAATGATAGTAGTCATCAGCTGATTAAAGTCGACGTCAGGAGAAACCGGTCCGCAGAGACACAAATCAATGGCCCAATCGAAATCACAGGTCAGGCAGTGAAATACAGGCTGGACACAGGTGAAGTAGGAGAATCGAAAAGATAATCCATATGCCGTGCTTAATATCGCCAACGGCATTGTGCCATAATATTCTAGCATGCGATTGCGGAACAGTGTCAGCAGCTGCAGGGCGGGAGCTTGCACAGGAGAGACATCCATATTTAAAAATGTAAAAAAGCACAAGAGCGTCCGCTGGTAATGCAAGTAAAAATGGGAATCCACGAAGCACAGTGGAAAAAAATAGAATGAAAGAAAGCAGGGATGACTCCAAAGATTTTCTCAAATGAAGTCACGAGACCACTGGTAACAACTTTAAAAAAGTGCGCCAGGCCCTTTGTGGAGGACGCGTTAAAGATAGTCCGAACCATCTTGCTGAAATGGAAAGGCGAATCTGTATTGAAAAGGGTCTGCACCTCTGTACGGGTGTTCGCTATGTGAAGCACGAAAGTTTCACGGGCCGAACTCAAGGCCACCTCTCTCTGAGACAAAAGAGCTCTTATTCTTGCCATGCCGTTGAAATCTGCTCCCAAGGTTGGTATTTGTGGCCAGATTGAAAACTCCCTATGTTCATGTGTGGGAGGAAATAGAACATTTCTGCAGCAAATAACCCGTTCACTTACTGTTACGATAAAAGGAATACTTTTAATTAACCCAGAACAATCTTCATTATTGAGCATCAAATAACTACCATTTTCCAACAACTTGAACGTGGGGATGATAGCAGGAACTGGCGTGCCTTGCAACACGCAAGCCATATTTGGTCGGTGTTTGTTGCATGAACCGTGTAACTGTATGTGCCTACACATTAGTGAATGATCTGGCGTCTCAGTGCATTCCTCTCCATTCAGATAAACTTCTTGATCATCTTTGAAACATCTGTATGTGTATGGAAGCGACCAGACCTCATGAAGAAAAGCACTACCTAAAGGTTCATAACGACCTATTGGTATATATTTCATACAATTTGAAAACTTATATAAAGCAAAAGGCAGCGTTATTAAACCGTGGATAAGGCACGTTGCCAAAAAACCCGCAATCCTCTGCTGATGATGTCACTGAGCATGTCATGAATGATGTAATATGTGACATCATCAGCAGTGGATTACGGGTAATAGTATCTCTAGTTTACTCCCCTATAGCTGTCTTTCTTTTAACATAAGTGTCTGTTTCCTTCCCTTATACTTACTGTTCTTTTTTAAAAAAAAAAATGTTTGGTTCACTTCCGGTTCGCGTACCGGCGAGCGAACTGGGAAGCGAACTACGAGAAATAGAGGTTGGCACAGTTCCAAATATTGTACCAATTTTTTAATAACGGGGAGGTAGTTCTGAAAAGAACTTTTTTTTTTATTGTTTTTGTTGTTTTATATTTTTTTTATTATTTTTCTGAACATTTTTTTTACTTTTTTTGAATTTTTCTGAACAGTTTTATATTTTTTGGGGTTTTTCTTGCAGGGGGCAATGAAAACGATTCATTGTAAAGGGCTCAACAGGAGCAACAAAACAAAAAAAAAGTATTTATTATTTGGGGCGTTTCGTACAAACTTGCATATGATAGTCAATAGCTCTGTTGATCAGAGTGATGCTTCTTTCTCCGTAGCAAATGAATCCATTGCAATGTACGCAGACGTGTTTTACTTCATGAAATCTCGTTTGAATATTTGGCACCATCTCCCTGCCCTCTGGTCCCGTTACTTCCGGTACAACAGATCTTCTGGCCATAATAGGGAGATTATCTAGGTCGTTACGAAACTGTGCAGCACTGTAGTTGTTAGGATGCCACCTAGTCATATGGCGATGCATTGTGTAGTTTCCGAAACTGTATTTTTTGTCGGTCCCTCTGGACAGTCTATCTTGACATATAAGGCAAGTTACGTATCTTGAATTTACTTTTTTCTGACCTTTGGGAATTTTAAAAAATTGCCAAATTAAGTTTTCTTTTCGGTGAGACGTCCTGGGCTCCTCAGGCAAAAAGTGCCTCTCTTCGTGCTCGTCGTCCTGTTCCTCTTCTTCCTCTTCTTGCTGAATTATAACTTGAGCAGGTGGTCCACTCTTCCTTGGATGTGGTGGAGGTGGTGGGGAAGCACCAGCTGAAGCTACTAAAGAAGCCATTGCTCACTGGTAACAAAGGGTCTTTCTCTCACAATGATGAAAGTCAGAGTGAGGAAAGAAGGAGGGATTTTCATCATTTGGGAAAAACAATAGTTCTCAACCAATGAAAAGTGTTCATTTTAGATTATATGACCTAGTCTTACATCATTAGGAAACCAAAAGTGAAATGAACCAATGAAAAGTGTTATTACCAAGTCACATGACCTGCTGTGTTTACGTTAAGCGCTTTGCAGGGCCTCTCGGTTTGCTTCCAGAAACCTGTGCTTTGCGACTCGGTAAGCGTACCAGTTCGCTAACGTAGCACGTCATATGACGTATCACGCGACAACGCGAAACGTCATGCGGACGGGAGGCGTCACGATGTTGTTTTCTAACGCGGCAGTTGCGGTAAAGAAACGTTTACCGGCTCGCGGTCTATTTCGCGGCATCAAGGTCAGCTAACGGGAAGCTTCCCGATTCGCGAAGCGGGAACGAAGAAAAAAAAATATTAAAAAAAAAAATTATTAATAAACATATAAAATATATTTTTGGATTTAAAGAAGAATACATTTTACAGCTACAGATATTAGCTGTTAAAAAACCAATGAAATTCACTGAAAAAACCATAGGTTATAGACCATATATAGTTAGGAATTAGCATTTACAAAACCTTGAAAATTCACTGAAAAAACCATAGGTTTTAGACCATATATAGTTAGGAATTAGCATTTAGAAAACCTTATTTTACTCACACAAAACCATTGAAATTCCATATATAGTTAGTTGCACTAACTATATATCGCGCACCCGCAATCCACTGCTGATGATGTCACATATTACATCATTCATGACATGGTCAGTGACATCACTGATGACATCACTGATGACATCTCAAATGACATCACTGATGACATCACTGATGACATCTCAAATGACATCACTGATGACATCATGACACACCAATACCAGTTACTACATACGCACTCACTGATTCCTACGTCTACACACACATTCACTCATTCACCCATACAATCACTCATACATACAGTCACTCATTATTACAACACTATCATATGCACTCATACACCTATGCAGACAGTCACACACTGCCACTCATCCATGGAGTTACTCACACACCAAGTCAGTCCTGTAAAGAATCAATCACACTTCCATTTCTTCATCTATACAGTTAAACACAGAACACCATACTTCAGTGACATCACTGATGACATCACTAATGACATCTGAAATGACATCACTGATGACATCTCAAATGACATCACTGATGACATCATGACACACCAATACCAGTTACTACATACGCACTCACTGATTCGTACGTCTACACACACATTCACTCATTCACCCATACAATTACTCATACATACAGTCAGTTATTATTAGAACACTATCATATGCACTCATACACCTAGTCAGTCCTGTGAAGAATCAATCACACTTCGATTTCCTCATCTATAGTTAAACACAGAACACCATACTTTTCACACATATACTAACACATACTTACTCTCTTATACAATCACTGATACAAGTACACATTGATATGCACAGCGTCACACACCTCCCAGCCAGCCACACACACACTCAGTCTTCCATCCATCCAGTCATTCTTCAATATGTAAAACGTATTTAAACTTTACAAAAACACACAGACACTAGATGATGTCATCAGTGATGTCATCAGTGATGTCACTGACCATGTCATGAATGATGTAATATGTGACATCATCAGCAGTGGATTGCGGGTGCGCGATATATAGTTAGTGCAACTAACTATATATGGAATTTCAATGGTTTTGTGTGAGTAAAATAAGGTTTTCTAAATGCTAATTCCTAACTATATATGGTCTATAACCTATGGTTTTTTCAGTGAATTTTCAAGGTTTTGTAAATGCTAATTCCTAACTATATATGGTCTATAACCTATGGTTTTTTCAGTGAATATATATATATATATATATATATATATATATATATATATACATATACATCGGAGGATGTAATTCACCATGCTCCACACATTATTAGAAAAGGAACGGGACCTGCTGAGAGCTGACTGTGTCAGGGCACAACTGTGTGTCTGTGAGGGGGTCACTGCACCTGGCTCACCAATCGGACGTCTGCGGTTCCTTTAAGTGTGTGGGAGGCACACTGCGAGTCATCTTGGGCCTGGGAGGAACAAACACTCTAAGTCCTCCCCTAGTGATGTCATCTTCTGGACCAATGATAAGACTCACCTGGCGGATTTAACCTGCCCACGAACGTCTTTGCGAACTCAATCTGTTTCAGCATATCCGGCATTGAGGAAGGCACAACGCCGAAACCGGTCTGCCTGGGGCTGAAAGGAAAGGCAGCGTGAACATTTTTGCAGTGGTGTATTTGGTGGCGAATAAATCTACCTGAAAGCAACTCCAGCATGTGTCAGACCCGTTTTTTATAAAGACGGGATTGGTGGAGAGATAGTGGCGGCGGGTCGGCCCCGCTTTACTGGCACGCCTCTTGGTCTGGTGCTCCGCATTTGCCGACGAACTGTGTGGTTTGCGTGCATAGCTTGCACATAGCCCCCCCAGCCTGGACTTCCGTGTGGGCATTTGGGGAAAGAGCGACAGCTGGTCTGTCGAGGAGTTGCTTTCGGAGGATGTAATTCACCATGCTCCACACATTATTAGAAAAGGAACGGGACCTGCTAAGAGCTGACTGTGTCAGGGCACAACTGTGTGTCTGTGAGGGGGTCACTGCACCTGGCTCTCCAATCGGACGTCTGCGGTTCCTTTAAGTGTGTGGGAGTCACACTGCGAGTCATCTTGGGCCTGGGAGGGACAAACACTCTAAGTCCTCCCCTAGTGATGTCATCTTCTGGATCAATGATAAGACTCACCTGGCGGATTTAACCTGCCCACGAACGTCTTTGCGAACTCTATCTGTTTCAGCATATCCGGCATTGAGGAAGGCACAACGCCGAAACCGGTCTGCCTGGGGCTGAAAGGAAAGGCAGCGTGAACATTTTTGCAGTGGTGTATTTGGTGGCGAATAAATCTACCTGAAAGCAACTCCAGCATGTGTCAGACCCGTTTTTTATAAAGACGGGATTGGTGGAGAGATAGTGGCGGCGGGTCGGCCCCGCTTTACTGGCACGCCTCTTGGTCTGGTGCTCCGCATTTGCCGACGAACTGTGTGGTTTGCGTGCATAGCTTGCACATATGCGGCGCCCCCCCCAGCCTGGACTTCCGTGTGGGCATTTGGGAAAAGAGCGACAGCTGGTCTGTCGAGGAGTTGCTTTCGGAGGATGTAATTCACCATGCTCCACACATTATTAGAAAAGGAACGGGACCTGCTGAAAGCTGACTGTGTCAGGGCACAACTGTGTGTCTGTGAGGGGGTCACTGCACCTGGCTCACCAATCGGACGTCTGCGGTTCCTTTAAGTGTGTGGAAGGCACACTGCGAGTCATCTTGGGCCTGGAAGGGACAAACACTCTAAGTCCTCCCCTAGTGATGTCATCTTCTGGACCAATGATAAGACTCACCTGGCGGATTTAACCTGCCCACGAACGTCTTTGCGAACTCTATCTGTTTCAGCATATCCGGCATTGAGGAAGGCACAACGCCGAAACCGGTCTGCCTGGGGCTGAAAGGAAAGGCAGCATGAACATTTTTGCAGTGGTGTATTTGGTGGCGAATAAATCTACCTGAAAGCAACTCCAGCATGTGTCAGACCCGTTTTTTATAAAGACGGGATTGGTGGAGAGATAGTGGCGGCGGGTCGGCCCCGCTTTACTGGCACGCCTCTTGGTCTGGTGCTCCGCATTTGCCGACGAACTGTGTGGTTTGCGTGCATAGCTTGCACATATGCGGCGCCCCCCCAGCCTGGACTTCCGTGTGGGCATTTGGGGAAAGAGCGACAGCTGGTCTGTCGAGGAGTTGCTTTCGGAGGATGTAATTCACCATGCTCCACACATTATTAGAAAAGGAACGGGACCTGCTGAGAGCTGACTGTGTCAGGGCACAACTGTGTGTCTGTGAGGGGGTCACTGCACCTGGCTCACCAATCGGACGTCTGCGGTTCCTTTAAGTGTGTGGGAGGCACACTGCGAGTCATCTTGGGCATGGGAGGGACAAACACTCTAAGTCCTCCCCTAGTGATGTCATCTTCTGGACCAATGATAAGACTCACCTGGCGGATTTAACCTGCCCACGAACGTCTTTGCGAACTCTATCTGTTTCAGCATATCCGGCATTGAGGAAGGCACAACGCCGAAACCGGTCTGCCTGGGGCTGAGAGGAAAGGCAGCGTGAACATTTTTGCAGTGGTGTATTTGGTGGCGAATAAATCTACCTGAAAGCAACTCCAGCATGTGTCAGACCCGTTTTTTATAAAGACGGGATTGGTGGAGAGATAGTGGCGGCGGGTCGGCCCCGCTTTACTGGCACGCCTCTTGGTCTGGTGCTCCGCATTTGCCGACGAACTGTGTGGTTTGCGTGCATAGCTTGCACATAGCCCCCCCAGCCTGGACTTCCGTGTGGGCATTTGGGGAAAGAACGACAGCAGGTCTGTCGAGGAGTTGCTTTCGGAGGATGTAATTCACCATGCTCCACTCCACACATTATTAGAAAAGGAACGGGACCTGCTGAGAGCTGACTGTGTCAGGGCACAACTGTGTGTCTGTGAGGGGGTCACTGCACCTTGCTCACCAGTCGGACGTCTGCGGTTCCTTTAAGTGTGTGGGAGGCACACTGCGAGTCATCTTGGGCCTGGGAGGGACAAACACTCTAGGTCCTCCCCTAGTGATGTCATCTTCTGGACCAATGATAAGACTCACCTGGCGGATTTAACCTGCCCACGAACGTCTTTGTGAACTATATCTGTTTCAGCATATCCGGCATTGAGGAAGGCACAACGCCGAAACCGGTCTGCCTGGGGCTGGAAGGAAAGGCAGCGTGAACATTTTTGCAGTGGTGTATTTGGTGGCGAATAAATCTACCCGAAAGCAACTCCAGCATGTGTCAGACCCATTTTTTATAAAGACGGGATTGGTGGAGATATATATATATATATCTATATATCGAACAGATAACAGACATCACATGGGACAACTCTTTCTGGCTCATTACCTTAGACATAACCAGTCTATATACCTGCATTAGACATGATGTTGGGGTCAATGCAGTGAAATATTTCCTGGATAGGAGACCTGGAAAGTATAGAGAACATGGTCTAATGCTAATAGAAATGTTACAGTTTTGTTTGCAAAATAACATTTTTTTGTTCCAGGACACTCTCTTTAAGCAGACCTCCGGGACGGCGATGGGAACCTGCTTCGCCCCCAGCTACGCGAATTTATTCGTCGGCTGGTGGGAGGAGCAGGTGGCCCTTGCCGGAGATAACATCAAATGGGCAGAAAACATAGTTATGTGGCGTCGATATATCGACGATCTGTTCGTGGTGTGGAGGGGCTCCTTCACAGATGCAAATAATTTTGTCAGGGATCTAAATGAAAATGATCTGAATCTGGTATTCACTGCTGATATCAGCAGTGAGGAAGTCCACTATTTAGATCTGAGAGTCTTTGTCAGAGAGGGTAAAATACATACTGCCCTATACAGAAAACCCACTGCGGGGAATAGCATACTTCATGCTAAGAGTAGTCACCCACCTAGCCTAAAAAACAGCATACCTTATGGTGAAATGTTGAGAATAAAAAGAAACTGCTCACAGGAGGAAGACTTCAGGGTGGCAGCCAATGAGAGTATCCAAAGGTTCCTGCTGAGAGGATATGATCCAGCTATCCTCGAGAAAACTCTTAAAAAAGTGACGAGAATTCCCAGACAGGAACTGTTGGCCAGTAGCTCTAAAAAAACAACCAGTACTGAGAATGCCAATAAATTCAGGATGATCACCAAATTTTCACAGGGGGCCAATGTTTTGAGAGGGATTCTCTCGAAAAGCTGGCATATACTGCGCACAGATCCAGTGATCGGGTGTGATGTACCAGAAAGACCGCTCATCACATTCCGCAAATCCAGATCCATTAAGGATATGATAGTCCATAGTCATTTGACATCTGTGAAACCAATTGGACAGAGTACCCTAAAGGATATGGCGGGGTTTTTCCCCTGTGGGAAATGCCGTGCATGTGAGCACAGTAAAAGAGTACTCTCATACTCCATCCCAGGAGTGGCCCAACCTAAGAAAATTAAGCACTTCATCACATGCACTACAGCGTATGTGGTATACTGTCTGATCTGCCCCTGTGGCTATAAATATATAGGGAGTACGATCAATGGGGTAAAAATGCGAGTCTTGGAACACCAACGGGCCATAATGAATCGGGATGCTTCTTATCCGGTGGCCCGACATTTTTCCCAAGTCCATCATAGCAATCGCGATTTACTCCAATTTTTTGGTCTGGACCATGTACCAGCCAATCCCAGGGGTGGCGACAGGTTGCTACGCTTGCGTAGACTAGAGTCACGGCACATCATAGATATGCAAACAAAACATCCAGGTGGGCTCAACATTGGAGAGGAACTAGGGGTACACCTTGGAAAATGAGAAACTCAACATGAAGTGGGTGTGTACATACATGTATACATGTATATATGTGTAAGTCTATTTGGCAGACAGAGAATGCTACTGGTTGATTAATGTATTAAGAGCTTTATTACCTGTAGGGGATCTGTCTTGACCATTGTTGGACTAAGAATGGACTTTGTTTTGAAATCTTTTGTTTGCTTCGAATTCCTTTGAAGATTCTTTCTTTCGTTCTCTCTTTTTTCTAAAGAAACCTATAAGAGAAGCAACAGCTGTGTTCTTTTCTCCTCTCACCCTAATTTTTTAATTTTTCACTTTACTTTATTTCTGTTGGTATATTCTTCTCAGTTTGTCTCCCGGTTGAATTTTAGGTCTAATTGTTATTGTTTGGACTGATTAGACTTGTACCACATGGCAAATGAAATCAATAAGTATCTTAATGGCGAAAATTGGTCCCTATGGATCTGTGGTTTACGAGCCAAGCCGATACACGGCTTGAGCTTGAACACTGAATTTACAATACTTGAAGTGGAAGTATCTAATTGATTTTGCCATATTGTGTCAAGTTTGTGTCAAGTTTGGGACACATGGTGGAGTTGCTCCCCACTGGGGTATTATCGGGTAAAATTGATTTAATTATTGATTTGAACAAGGGAGATCACTGAGTTTGCCAATATATGATTTATCCAATTAGGTTGTCACCTGTGTTAACTGTCTGAGCTACTGTCGGTGATATGCCGATACACGGCAAGATTGTGTTATTTTCACCGACTTGGGTTATCCCTTATGTGTATTGGACACGTGGATTAAACTTCAACCCCTAAATTGACTGTACGATGATTTCGAAGTGCAGGATGGTGTTCATAAAATGTATATATTGTAAATACTTGTAAATAGGGCGTTAAAATGCCATAACATGCTGATACACAGCGAGATTGTTCTTATTTTTTCATTAATGATTTGAGAAAAACAATGGCATTAGTATATCAAAGGGTCACAGTGCATTGTAAATATGTTCATGGCTGTTAATATCGATCCACTTATTAATGGCCGCCCTGTTGGGAGTGTTTGCATATTGTCCTTTTTTCCTTTTCATTTATGTCTAACAGGAAGTGAAATGTATAAAGTGTGCCGGGAGATATGGCGCAAACTAACACTGACGAAGGACTAGAGGTCTGAAACGCGTCTGTTGTTTTGGTCAGAAGCCGAAAATAAATTCTTGTGCAAATATATACCCCCGTGAGTGCGTTTTACGTCTCGAAGGAAGGGTCGAATGGAGCTATCATATATATATATATATATATCAGACACACACGTTCACGGTTCCCAAGAACGGAGTCCAGGCCAGCATTAGTTTTCAAAACCGGATTTATTCCAAAGCTTTCACTCGACGCGTTTCGGGAATAGCCTTCCCTTTCTCACGAGTACAAGAGTTTGTTTGCATCCGTTTTTTAAGTAAATCACGTGACTGTGTTGGAACAAAATTATAATGAACATAGTTAACAGACTACCAGAGCATCTTATGTCTGGAGCTACGTTGTACACTCATCTTCGCAGAATTTGCGGCAATACTGTAATATCAACTTAAATTCATATTTCACACATTTACGTTTTAGTTAATGTACATTATGCGTCATTGCAGTCAATTTAACACCCCATCCGAGGCATTGGCTTTCTTTCATATTAAATGCTACTGGTGCAAGCGGACTCATGGCTTCACATATTTGAATTGTTTACCAATGCGGAAAGCAATAAAGTTGTAAATAATGATACCAACATAAATAAACATGAAAAGTAAAGGCATCGTGCAAAATCTTTTCTCGACCTGACACGGGGCTCGAACTCACAACCATCGGGTTCGCGCCTTAGATCATCAGTCCATTAGATCTATCCCGCAGCATGAACTTCAGCCGCTTATATTCTGCTTAGTGGCGTCCCCGCCCTGTGCTCGATCACTGTTAAGTTTCACGGACCAGATGCACACATTCTTTTAACTTTGGCCCAGCCACTTAAAACGGATAATGCCCCAGTGGGCAATTTCAGCTCTATTTGCAAAGTCTCCGCATGGTTTGATAGGTCACTTTTACATGAAAAGTCAATCAGTCCCATTAGGTATTGCCATTTCAGTACGTACCGCCCCAGTGGGCTATATGTTTCATGTCCGCTCATTGACCATGCCACACCATTCGGGTTATACTAGAGAACAGAGTCTCATGTGCCAACTCTCTCGTGTTTTACTGCAAGTTGATACATACTGCCATACATGTTCTGATTGTGTTGTACTTTCATACTCTCCCACATTCAATGGTACCTGTGATAAATGATAAAATAAAAGTGATTTAGTAACCTTAAATTTTTGTGCCTTCATTTCATTCATTCACTATTAAAAACAAGGTTAGAGGACAGCCAAACAGATAAAATATATATCTTTGCACACAAATCATATTTATCCGAGGTGCACGCCTAGGGCTTCATCACAGTTGTGCCCTTGGGGCTGAAGAGTATGGTATTTGATTATAAATCTTGACTCCAGTCGTCTAAGCTCCTGAAGTCTATTTCTGCCTCTTTCTCTAATGGGTACTTGATCAAGTACCACAAAAGAGAGGAGACTGTTGTTGCTTTTATGGTGAGACGCAAAGTGTCTTGCCATCGGGTACTGTTTATCCTGATTTTTTATGGCTCTAAGGTGTTGCCCACTGGGGCGGTACGTACTGAAATGGCAATACCTAATGGGACTGATTGACTTTTCATGTAAAAGTGACCTATCAAACCATGCGGAGACTTTGCAAATAGAGCTGAAATTGCCCACTGGGGCATTATCCGTTTTAAGTGGCTGGGCCAAAGTTAAAAGAATGTGTGCATCTGGTCCGTGAAACTTAACAGTGATCGAGCACAGGGCGGGGACGCCACTAAGCAGAATATAAGCGGCTGAAGTTCATGCTGCGGGATAGATCTAATGGACTGATGATCTAAGGCGCGAACCCGATGGTTGTGAGTTCGAGCCCCGTGTCAGGTCGAGAAAAGATTTTGCACGATGCCTTTACTTTTCATGTTTATTTATGTTGGTATCATTATTTACAACTTTATTGCTTTCCGCATTGGTAAACAATTCAAATATGTGAAGCCATGAGTCCGCTTGCACCAGTAGCATTTAATATGAAAGAAAGCCAATGCCTCGGATGGGGTGTTAAATTGACTGCAATGACGCATAATGTACATTAACTAAAACGTAAATGTGTGAAATATGAATTTAAGTTGATATTACAGTATTGCCGCAAATTCTGCGAAGATGAGTGTACAACGTAGCTCCAGACATAAGATGCTCTGGTAGTCTGTTAACTATGTTCATTATAATTTTGTTCCAACACAGTCACGTGATTTACTTAAAAAACGGATGCAAACAAACTCTTGTACTCGTGAGAAAGGGAAGGCTATTCCCGAAACGCGTCGAGTGAAAGCTTTGGAATAAATCCGGTTTTGAAAACTAATGCTGGCCTGGACTCCGTTCTTGGGAACCGTGAACGTGTGTGTCTGGTATGTAGGGAGTGCCGCTGATAGAGGCCACTGCAGCTTAATGCCAAACTCTTTGTTGGATATATATATATATATATATTACCTACTGGCGGTCGCCAGTAGGTATATATAGTTAGGATTTTTTCTCTATGGGTTTTTTGAAAATTCTATGTCTAATAACTTTGGCGTTTGTGGACGGAATCGGCTGAAATTTTCAGGAAAATGGCACATTTTGTTTCTGAGCAGCCCTTGAAAATTTGGGGGGGGTTCGTCCAGTGGGGGCCGAGAAAAAAGGGGGGTCCCAAAACGTGTTTTTAACATTGAGTTTTCCATAGGGCGGTTGGCCTCACTTTTAGCCCGAACGGCTGAATGGATTTGCACGAAACTTGGCAAAATTGTAGGGACTGGTAGCCCGATGTGCCTTTTGTAGGTCTCAATATATGTGCTCCAGTGGATTTTGAGAAATTAACGTTTAAAAAAAGATATATATCTGTAACAGCGGACCGGTTAGCGCTCTGGTTCGCGGACTTTTCGCGCAACGGAGCTTTGTGAAGCGAAGCTGATTGGTTCTCCGGCGTCTGTCAACATTCCAAACAGTCCGTAGCGGCCGCCATCTTGTCTCTCGGTAGGATCGAGAGACAAGAGGAGGTCAAAACAAAGGGGGAAATAACTATAAGGGGGCATAGTAGATCCTCGCTGACCCCCTAGGTTTGATGTGGAGGTTTTAAAAGGGCCCCGCGGGGCAAAAAAAAAAAAAAATAATAATAATCGAACGGCTGAATGGATTTGCACGAAACTTGGCAAAATATTAGGGACTGGTAGCCCGATGTGCCTTTGCTAGGTCTCAATATATGTGCTCCAGTGGATTTTGAGAAATTAACGTTGAAAAAAAGATATATATCTGTAACAGCGCTCCGCTTCGCGTACTTTTCGCGTTACGGAGCTTTGCGAAGCTGATTGGTTCTCCGGCGTCTGTCAACATTCCAAACAGTCCGTAGCGGCCGCCATCTTGTCCCTCGGTAGGATTGAGAGACAAGAGGAGGCCAAAGCGAAGGGGGAAATGACCATAAGGGGGCATAGTAGATCATTCCTGACCTCTTAGGTTTGATGTACCATTTTGCCAAGTTTGGTGTAATTCCGTTCAGCCATTCAGGCTGTAGACGTATGTAAATGTCCTATGGAAAATTGCATGGGGAAAACACATTTGAAAGTGTTGAAATTTAGAACCAATTAAAATGTTACTTTGGTTTTGTATTTGTGTGTGATGAAAGTTAATTGGTTATGTATATATGTCAAATGAGAGGAAACCACAGCCATTTTGTGATACTACTGTCTGAGGTACATTTGTGAGGAATTTTTGGTGGTGAATTTCTGGTGTTTGATTTACACAGTACTAACACTTCTGCTACTTTTAAAAAGGTGAGTTGTTAATTTGTAAGGGGAACTATGTTGTACACTTGAAGATAATTTGAAAAATGTTTTCTGTTATTTATTTGCAGTCCTTCTGTTATACTAAATACTTGATGAAGTTAGTTTTATATTATGTATTACTAAAAACGATAAATGAAAGTGATTATTTTTTTCTGCAATTTACAGCAAGCAATTTCAAAATAAAATGGCTCACAATGAAGAGACCGTGGCAATTTCTTTTGAATTGTCCACTACATTGATTGAAATTGAGAGCACCAATAATGAAATATTGTCACAAGGAGGACATGACTTGTATGATTCCATTAGATTGATTGAAATGGACAGCACCAAGAATGAAATATTGTCACAAGGAGATGACTTGAATGATTCCACTACATTGATTGAAATTGAGAGCACCAATAATGAAATATTGTCACAAGGAGGAGATGGCTTGTATGATTCCATTAGATTGATTGAAATGGACAGCACCAATAATGAAATATTGTCACAAGGAGGAGATGACTTGAATGATTCCACTACATTGATTGAAATTGAGAGCACCAATAATGAAATATTGTCACGAGGAGATGACTTGAATGATTCCACTACATTGATTGAAATGGACAGCACCAATAATGAAATATTGTCAGAAGGAGGAGATGACTTGAATGATTTTTTTGATCAATCTCTTGATGGCGAATTTATCGAGTGTTTGGAGACCATAGAGTTACAAGAATCATCATTGCAGACTTTTAATGAGGAGATTCCAGATGAGATGATTGAAGAGGAAATTACTGATGAGGACATGTTACTAGTTGTTTCAAATTTAGAAAATTCTGAAGAATAAATTTATATTTAGAAATCAAAAATTGTTTGAGACATTATTTATTTTTATTTTTAATTTATGAGGTTGTAGCGAAGTGATTGTAGTATAAAATGAGACTTATAGTATAGAGTGCAACATTTTTATGTTACATGGTAAGTTTACTCATATTTACTTCCCTTCTGCCACTATATTATCTCCAATGTGTATTTGACATGTCTTCTTCATCTCCGGCCTCCTTTCTCTCACTGTGTGTCTCCGATGCATCTTATCGCTGGTATTTTGTGTAATTACAGAAGAGAGTAAAATAAAATAGTTCGGAACGTGAAAAGGGGGCAAAGTAGAGTACTCCTCACCCCCTAGGCCTTTTTAGGCGGTCCCAAAAGGATCAGTTTCTGCTTTCCTGAGAGATTATGGTATGAGTTCCATATACCACAATAACTTGCATTACAACATGCAAGATATCTATCTCCTATTACCAACTTTTGGAGATATTCGCGCTAAGCGCGAATATCTCCAAAAAGTAACACCTGCCCTGAGCAGTTCTTAGCCATGTTATCCAATGGGAGGTGGATAACATGGCTAAGAGTATTAGCTTGGTAATGCATGAATATCGCTGACTTTTTAGCGATATTCATGCATTGCGGCCGTTTATTATCGCATTTGCGATAAACCTTGATAATAGTAAGGTTTATCTTCGATAATTTCTGACGATGCTTAGTGGTAAAAAATTGTTTGGTAAGCATCGTTAGCGATAAATATCGCTTAACTTTGGTAATATGCCCCAACGTCTGTTAACGTTCGATTCGAAGGAAATGAGGAAGTGTTGAAAAACATTGTCTGCGCCATCTTGCCTTTTTTGAAATGCCACACTTTTGTCGTGCACGGCAGCCATTTTAGATGTCTTGACCAGACCCACTCTCTGCACGCTGTCGATTCGTAGCATGGCTCCTCACTCTCGTAAGCATCTCCCCCAGGCACTGGTCACCACCGCTCTCTGTCTTATGCATGGGCAATAAACCTTCCCCCATCTGCGCTGCTCTTCCCTGAGAATCACACTCTGTGCCCGCCCGACACCTCCCTTTCGCCCTATTCACTACCGCACCCTCTGACACTCCTCTTCCTCTGTGTCCGAATGTCCAGGCCGGTCCTAGGCTATCAGCTAGCCCTGCAGATGTAGTTTATGGCCCCAGCTGTAAAGAATCACCCCTCTTCAAAGGAGTTATAGTAGATCAAGGCCCACACCCGATGTGATCCGTCACAGCACACGCGTTCCTACTATCTGAAAACCATCCTGTATTGTGATTGGGGAGGGGACCGAGCCTGAAGCGGAAGATTCCAGGAATGACTCTTTGTACATCAAAGTTTTTACAATTATGTGTCACATTAAAAATATATAGCACTCCAACAAAGTAGTAGGAATATAAAACTTTAATAACATATAAATATATACAACAAAACAAAAACAGTAAAAACATTTAAACAACGAAGAGACCGTGGCAATTTCTTTTTAATTATCCAATAGATTTATTGAAATTGACAGCACCAATAATGAAATATTCTTGTCAGTAGCGGTCTGTTGTGCGAATAGTTCCAAGGCAGCAGAACGCGCTGAAATCTAGATGGCACGAAAGTGATGTCTAGTAAGTTGCCGCCCAGCAAAAAACGGCGTGGGGCGCCGCGGGGGTGAGTGAGTCCAGTAGGCACCACAGCTATTCTTACCGGCATTGCAGAATTACTGCTGGGGACAATGCCTGTGCTGTAGCAGGGTCACAGCAGAAACAAAAAGGATTCTGTTGAAGATGTTGTTGGTTTTCAATTTGAAAACAGTTCTGGTGTCACCTGCTATGCTAATGTAGTGGTTAATGTTTTGTTTTCTCTAGAAAATGTAAAAGAGGGGGAGGCAGTCCAAAGTTCCGTTAAAAGGGCAAAGGAAAGGATCGGTGGTTTGAACTATCAGTCAAAAAGGGGAGGGGGTGCAATAATTTTTCCTACCGGGTCACACTGTGCTTTCACCGGAAGTAAGGTCTGCAGGATTGTAGTAATTCAAAGTGAGGCTGGCGCCAGCATGGGAGCGCCGACGTCCCGCGGATACAGTTTCGTCACTCCACGGGCGATCATGGCAGTCATTCCCCATCGGGGGTCGGAGACTCCCGCGGCTCCTCTAGAATCTTCAAGGTCGTGGAGGACTACGGTGGTGGAGTCAACCAGTGACCGGGCCATTTCTTTATGTTGGGCCCGCTCTTGCCAGGTCGACCGCCATTTTGAGAGTTCGGCAGCTACCGGCGATCGCGGGGTCACATGAGCGGACGGGCTCCACCCTGCCGGGCGAGACGTTGCAGCATGGCCACAGTGGAAGAACCGTTATCTAGGTCGTTCCGAAACTGTGCAGCACTGTAGTTGTTAGGATGCCACCGCCTGGAGCGCTGAGGGTGCAGCTGGGAAGCCTCCACCTGGGGAGGCGGGAGAGGCCTGTTCGCACCGTCTCTCCCTCCCAGTGCACCCCACGGCGTCTCGCTTGAGATTTGTTATGGCCGGACCAGGCGATGAGGACGAGGGGGGGGTCGGAGGCATGTGCAAGACATCCCCCTCCAGTGTTGTCGCAGCCATTATAAAAGAAAGAAGTGTCCCGTCCGTCTTCGGGCCGGGCTTCCGGTGGATGTCGGCCGGACGCCCCTGGCTCTGGCCCCATGAACGGGTTTCTTGGTTTATCGGCTGCAGCCGGATCCCGTCGGCCTCGGCCCCCCGACCGTTGGTGGTCGGACCGGAAGAGCATGTGGCGGGACTACCTGCAACTCTCAAGGGCCACCGCGGCCGGACTGGGAGAGAGAGGGGAGGGTCGAGGAGACATTCCCCCCCCCTGCAACTGTTCAGCGTTGTAAAGGCAATCCCCTGGCCGGGTCCCGCTGGTCTCGGCCTCTCCTCCGGCTACACCCTACGTTAGGATCTCCTGGCCGAGGCGTGGCAGCAGGACCTGCCTTATATGGGCTGCTCCCGGCTGGGCGTAGCCGGAACCCTGCCCCACCTTGGAAGTTTCCAGAGTGGGGGTGGATGTTCTACTGACTTGCATTTTCCCTAGTCTATCGATTTTTTTGGCGTGGCAGGCGGTGGGACAGCGAGGGGTGATTTGGTTTCTCTTACTGTTTTTCTGGTCTCTCACCACTGGCATATTTTAACGTTTTCTTGTTTCTAGGACATTAATAGGTTTTATCATTACGTTATGTTATCGTTTCTTTGTTCGTTGTTTAATAAAAGTTCATGTTCATCAGTGGCCTACTGATTTTCGTTTTCCTATTTTTTTCTTTCCAGGTTGTTTCATGGTAAAGTTTCTGTTAACAGGATACAGTGATCACTTCGTTATTATTGCATATGTCCTTTTCACTAGGGGTGCTCTCTGGTCGGGCCAGATGACGTATCTCTAGTAAATGGTCCGGGTGAAAAAGGTGCATCAATCAGTGGGGAGTAGATAGGCATGACAGATTACAACGGGGGAGAACGGTCCGCATTACGTACCCTTTCACTACTTGCAAAGATTTTCCTACGTTTATTTGCAAACAGGGAATACCTCCAAAAAGAACTAATTCCCAAACAGTCAATGTTCGGACAATCAATCAATCAATGAGGAATGAAATAGGTACGACGTGTTAAAGGCTTGCGTTACCTACCCTTCACTATCTGCAAAGGGAGATAGAATATTCCTATTCTTCCTCGTTTGCAGGTAGAGAAGATCGTTAAGAGAATTAACTTCGAACAATTCAATGCTCGATTGAAACAATCAACAAGGGGTACTGTGAACACAAATGAACGCCGCTTATATACATACGCATTGCTATTTTCAACAGGTTGTTCCTAATGTTTCTATTTTAGCGAGGTCAAAAGAGATCCCATTAGTGGCCTACTGATTTTGCTCGATTCCTTTTGTTTTTTTACACGATTTTTCGCTATCTGCAAAGACTAAACAGAGTATTGCGACTCTGTGCTTGTTTGTAAATAGAGAATGAACCAAAGAGAACAATCAATCAAATGGAGAGAGAAGCAGGCACGACGGATTACAAAGGGGGAAAGGGCTGCGTTAACTACCCTTCACTATCTGCAAAGAGAGAGTACTCCTAATAGAAATGAGGGGTGGGGGGCAGCAATCAAAGCAGATCAGTGTGCATAAACACGAAAAAAAAAATTCTTACCACGTACTTGACATTCGACAGCTTATGATATTTGCTATTAAAAAACCATTGAAATTCACTGAAAAAACCATAGGTTATAGACCATATATAGTTAGGAATTAGCATTTACAAAACCTTGAAAATTCACTGAAAAAACCATAGGTTATAGACCATATATAGTTAGGAATTAGCATTTAAAAAACCTTATTTTACTCACACAAAACCATTGAAATTCCATATATAGTTAGTTGCACTAACTATATATTGCGCACCCGCAATCCACTGCTGATGATGTCACATATTACATCATTCATGACATGGTCAGTGACATCACTGATGACATCACTGATGACATCTCAAATGACATCACTGATGACATCTCACTTGACATCAATGATCACATCACTGATGATATCATTCATGTGACAATACAATGCATCTCCTCACATTTTAATATAACCTCTGTTTCACCCAGTGTTAAAAACAGAGTATAATTTTTGAAACCATTGACACACCAATACTAGTTACTACATACGTACTCACTGATTCCTACGTCTACACACACATTCACTCATTCACCCATACAATCATTCATACATACAATCACTCATGTTTACAACACAATCATATGCACTCATACACCTATACAGACACTCACACTCTGCCACTCATCCATGGAGTTACTCACACACCTAGTCAGTCCTGTAAAGAATCAATCACACTTCCATTTTCTACTCTATACAGTTAAACATAGAGCACCTTACGTTTTCAACCATATACTAACACATACTTACTCTCTTATACAATCATTGATACAAGTACACATTGATCTGTACAGAGTCACACACCTCCCATCCAGCCACACACACACTCAGTCTCCCATGCAAATACTTGGGCAATCAATCAATAACCCATATAGTTACTCATATAGCTACTGATCAACACATGCAGCAGTTTACAGAACAACAGACATAATGATGCACAAATTAAGACAGTTTAGTCACTAACCCATGCACTCAGTGAGACACATTTAATCACTCACTCATACATTCAGTCATGCACCTACTAAATCCTTCGTCCAGACACTTATACATCCACTCATTCTTCAATATGTAAGACATATTTTAACTTTACAGAAACATAGTCACTGGATGTTGTCATCAGTGATGTCATCAGTGATGTCATTTGAGATGTCATCAGTGATGTCATCAGTGATGTCACTGACCATGTCATGAATGATGTAATATGTGACATCATCAGCAGTGGATTGCGGGTGCGCAATATATAGTTAGTGCAACTAACTATATATGGAATTTCAATGGTTTTGTGTGAGTAAAATAAGGTTTTTTAAATGCTAATTCCTAACTATATATGGTCTATAACCTATGGTTTTTTCAGTGAATTTTCAAGGTTTTGTAAATGCTAATTCCTAACTATATATGGTCTATAACCTATGGTTTTTTCAGTGAATATATATATATATATATATATATATATATATATATATATATATATATATATATATATATATATACATGTAGAAGCAAATGTCCCTTACTGGAGAAGGAGCGACCATTCAACTGGTGCCGGTGCCGAGTCAAGGACAAGACTCGTTTAGACTTTTGCAAAGCAATTTGAAATAAGTCACCGCACTCTTCTAGGATTTGGTTAAGCTTTTTTAATCCATCAAGGAAAAAACTTCTTCACCTACGCGTTTCAAACAGATTACTGTTCTTGCTCACGGTAGTTACAAGTCCATTATTTCTTTTTACTATTTATACCCTCCTGCCCATTTGGCAATTAGGATGCATTATGGGAGGGGTAGTTTTTTGGTTGAAACAACCATGTCAGGTCACTTTAACAAGTTATCAAAGTCATTTCTAGGTGACTATTGTGACGATGGCATATTGGTGGCTGAGTGCCAGATGGCTTGAGGTGGTGTAACCATTCCAAGGCAAGTCGAGTAAATTACCTCTCTTGCTGCCTGTATGTACTAATATTATACTGTACATATATATTACCTACTGGCGGTCGCCAGTAGGTAGTTATAGTTAGGACCTAGTTTCCATAGGAAATCCTCAACATTCTATTTGGATTAACTTTGGCCCTGGTGGATGAATCTTTGCGAATTTCTCAAAGAAGATGGCTCGGTCCGCTGCGCTCCTTCCCTGAAAGTTTGGGGGGGAATGGTGAAGTGGGGGCTGAGATAAAAGGGGGGTCCCAAAACGTGTTTTCTCCATGTTATTTTCCATAGGACGTTTAGACACGGCTACAGGTCGAACGGCTGAATGGATTTATAAGAAATTTGGCAAAACTGTAGAGTCCGGCTCGCAGATTACGCTTTTTTTGGAATGGTGTAAATCTGTTCAGTAGTTGCTGAGAAAATTAAAGTTAAAGTCAATTATATATCTATAAGCGCGCACGGGTGCGCGCACTCAAGCGGCTGCGCGCGAGCGGAATTTTTTTTTGCTGTGTGACGTCTGTTAACGTTCGATTCGAAGGAAATCAGGAAGTGTTGACCGCCATTTTGTCACTGCGAGTAAATATATTGTCATTTCAAAGCGTTGGAACATGGAAAGGGGAGAAGGTAGAGATTGTTTTGCTGCGTAGGTTCTCTCAGGGTGTGCAGTAAGGCCCTTAAACGCGAAAATATATATATATATATATTTTTTTTAAGTTGCGGGGTGCGCGCACTCGGGCGCGCACACCTATTTACAAGAGTGTGAAAATGGAGATAAATCAGAAGTTTGAGTGCTTTGATATAAGGTGGCTCTGAAAAGAGCCCTTGTGTTAATTGAGTTTTTTCTGCATTTATAAGTAAGTACCGATGCAGAGTCTGATGTTGCAGAGGAAGATTCTGTTTCCCTCATCCGTGAAATGAACACCATCTGTCCTATAGATGTCTTGCATGTGGTAACGCAAGTTGTTGTGGTAAATAGAACCCATGCTATAATCTCTGAGGAAAGCAGAAACAGATTTATTAACATGTCTCCTTGCTTTCTCAATTTGTGCACAATGTTGATTGGACCAATTCCATTTCTGTCTTTGGCATATATTGGAATATACCAAGGCAGTTCGAGGAAAAAGTGTCATCAATTGTCGAAAGGTGTCTTTTAGAAGCATTTCCAGACCTACCCCAGTCAATGTGCCTAGATCATTCCCACCACAGTGCACAATTATAAGGTCTGGTTCTGGGAGATGCATAAAAGTTTTCACCAATGGTATTAATTGGTGACATCTTAATCCTCTTTGCCCAATCCACGTTATCTGCACATTTGGTAAATCAAGGTTGGAAATTCGTCTGCTTGCTGCATATTTTCCACGCCAGTGAATATAGCTGTGTCCTAAAAGCCAAACCTTCATTTTCAAGGCAGATGCACTCGTACTCCGATGGGTTCTGGAAGTGGAATGGCAGTTAGAAGCTGAAAGTCAGGATAAAAAAATGGATGAAGCTTGGTGTGGTTGAAAAACGAAAAATGATTGGTTGATTCTAATACGTGAAGATTGAAGACTACGTTGCATGTTAATGTTATGTAAAAGAAAAAGTAGTATTGGGTGTGAACAAAATGACATGTAATAGAGCTGTGGATAGGCAGGTGTTTCTGGAGGGAAAACAGTGTTGTTAGTTTGCTGTAGAACGTTGAGATATGAACTTTTGACCTGTGCCTTCAGCCAGGTGCAGAATGAGGTGTTACCATGGAAACAGCCATAGATGGCAGTGGGTGATGGGTGACTTTTATGTGACATTGAAAATATTGTGAGGGACAACCAACTGAAATGTAAATTTTAATACAAAATTTTGCGGGAGGAAATATGATTGGCTGAAGAGACATATATGGGTCTGTATTGACTGGATATCTGTGCCATTGAATTTTGGTTGCAGTGATAGCAGCATAATTGAGACTTCCGTCAAACGAATATCTATTTTGTGACTGTCACTGTTGTACATCGTACAAAGCATTGGTAAAGGTAAGTCTGTAACTGTTTGTTTTGTTATGTACCGTAAAATATGGTTTACTCACAAACAATGATTGATTTTCCTCATAGTTTGAAACTAAACTCTTTTGTGGCTGTCATAATGTGTTGTATTTCTAAAACTATTTTGAATTTAAATGTGAAATATGAAGTTTAAAATATGTTTAATATAAAGAGTAATTATTTGTGTGATTTTGAAGCCTTTATATATAATGAGAGAAGTTGTTTATGAAGTGAAAAAATGATATTAGCAGAGAGACAGATAATGCAGATAGAGAGAGAAATGGTAAATTACATGTGATACCGTCGTGAAAAAATGTTAATGGTTAATGAATTCGTAAACTTTCTGTCACACGACAAAATTAGAGTGCGGTTTCTGGACGCGGCCTGCATTGGTGGGTGTAGGGTGAGAGGGGCAGGTGGTTGAGTGAAATAAAATGAAAAGTTGGTATATTACATGTGATACCGTGTTGAAAAAGTGGTAATGTTTAATGAATTCTTAAAGTTTGTGTCAGACGACAAAATTATAGTGCGGTTTGTGGCCGCGGCCTGCGATGGTGGGCGTAGGGTGAGAAGGGCAGGTGGTCGAGTAAAATAAAATGAAAAGTTGGTACATTACATGTGATATCGTCTTGAAAAAGTGGTAAGGCTTAATGAATTCGTAAACTTTCTGACAGACGACAAAATTACATTGTAGTTTGTGGCCGCGGCTTGCACTGCTGGGGTGAGAGGGGGAGGTGGTCGAGTAAAATAAAATGAAAAGTTCTGACCATCAATCAATCAAGTCATTTGTATAGCGCACTACTCACCCGTAGGGTCTCAAGGCGCTGGGAGGGGGGGGGTGCCGTTACTGCTCGAACAGCCAGGTCTTGAGCTTCTTCCTGAAGGAGAGGTGGTCTTGGGTCAGGCGCAGGTCGGACGGGAGTGAGTTCCAGGTCTTTGCAGCCAGGTGGGAGAAGGACCTTCCTCCTGTTGTCGCTCTTCGGATGCGGGGGACGGCGGCGAGGGCGTGGCTGGTTGATCTGAGGGGGCGCGTGGGAGTGTAGAAGTTGATCCTGTTGTTGAGGTAGCTCGGGCCTTGGTCGTGTAGGGCTTTGTGCGCGTGGGTGAGGAGGCGGAAGGTGATCCTCTTGTTGACCGGGAGCCAGTGCAGGTCTCTCAGGTGTCCGGAGATGTGGCTGTTTCGTGGGATGTCGAGGATGAGTCTGGCTGAGGCGTTCTGGATCCGCTGGAGTCTCTTCTGGAGCTTGGCGGTGGTTCCGGCGTAGAGGGCGTTGCCGTAGTCCAGTCGGCTAGTGACGAGGGCCTGGGTGACAGTCTTCCTGGTCTCGGTGGGGATCCACCGGAAGATCTTCCGTAGCATGCGCAGGATGTTGAAGCATGACGAGGAGACGGCGTTGACTTGTCTGGTCATGGAGAGGGAGGAGTCCAGGATGAAGCCCAGGTTGCGTGCGTGGTCCGTCGGTGTGGGTGCGGTGCCCAGGGCGGGGGGCCACCAGGAGTCGTCCCAGGCGGAGGGCGAGGAGCCCAGGATGAGGACCTCCGTCTTGTCTGCGTTCAGTTTCAGGCGGCTGGTCGTCATCCATTCGGCAACCTCTCTCATCCCTTCGTGCAGGTTGGCTCTGGCGGCGTCGGGGTCGTTGGTCAGGGAGAGGATCAGCTGGGTGTCGTCGGCGTAGGAGATGATGTTCAGGTTGTGTTGGCGTGCGATGGTCGCGAGGGGGCTCATGTAGACGTTGAAGAGGGTTGGGCTCAGCGAGGATCCCTGGGGTACGCCGCAGATGACTTCGGTGGCCTCTGACTTGTACGGTGGTAGACGGACTCTCTGTGTTCTTCCGTCGAGGAAGGAGGTGATCCATTCCAGTGCCTTGTCCTGGATTCCGATGTTGCCGAGGCGCTGTACTAGGGTGCGGTGGCAGACTGTGTCGAAAGCCGCGGAGAGGTCCAGGAGGATGAGGGCCGCTGTTTCCCCGTTGTCCATCAGAGTTCGAAGGTCATCGGTGGCGGCGATGAGGGCGGTCTCGGTGCTGTGGTTCGCCCGGAAGCCAGACTGTGAGGGGTCGAGGGATCCATTCGTCTCGAGGAAGGCGGCCAGTTGTTTGTTGACGGTCTTCTCGATGACTTTGGCCGGGAACGGGAGGAGCGAGATGGGACGGTAGTTCTTGAGGTCGGTGGGGTCTGCTGTGGGTTTCTTGAGAAGGGCGCTGAGTTCGGCGTGCTTCCAGCTCTCCGGGAAGGTGGCGGTGCTGAAGGAGGTGTTGATGATGTCCCGCAGGTGGGGTGCGATGACAGCGTCGGCCTTGTTGAAGACGTGGTGAGGGCAGGGGTCGGTCGGCGATCCGGAGTGGATGGAGTTCATTGTGCGGATGGTGTCTTCGGTGCTGATCGGAGTCCAGGTGCGGAGGGTGGTGGTGGGTGGCGTTGTTGCGGTTGTGGCTTCCGTTGGTTGGTTGCTGAAGCTGTTGTGTATGTCCGCGATCTTGTTGTGGAAGTAGGACGCGAGGGAGTTGCAGAGGTCTTGCGACGGGGTGATGTCGTTGTTAGCGGCGTTCGGGTTGGAGAGCTCTTTCACGATGTTGAAGAGTTCCTTGCAGTTGTGTGCGTTGTTGTCCAGCCGGTCCTTGTAGGTATTTTTCTTGGTGGCGCGGATCAGTTGGTGGTGTTTCCGGGTGGCGTGCTTGAGGGTGGTCATGTTGTCCGTGGTTGGTTCCCTTCTCCAGGCTTTCTCGAGGGCTCGACAGTTCTTCTTGGAGCTCTTGAGTTCTTCGGTGAACCATGGTGTTTTTCTGCTGCAGGGTCCGCTGGGTGGGGTTCTCAGAGGGGCGAGTTCGTCTGCGCAGTTGTTGATCCACCTCGTGAGGTTGTCAGCGGCCTGGCTGGGGTTCGCTGAGCTGGCGGGAGGGTGCTGGCTCAGGGAAGCGGTGAGCTGGTCGGCTGTGATCTTGTTCCAGCTTCTTCGGGCAGCCTGTTGCTGGTGGTGGTGGATCGTCGTTCTTTTGAAGGTGAAGTGGACGCAGCTGTGGTCCGTCCAGTGGAGTCCTGTTGCGTGGCTGAAGGTGACGTCTTTGCTGGATGAGAAGACTGCGTCGAGTGTGTGTCCGGCGAGGTGGGTGGGGGAGGTCACCAGTTGCTTGAGTCCGAGGTTGGCGAGGTTGTCGAGCAGGCTGATGAGGTTGTACACAGATTTGTGCAGTAAATGTGTTCGTAAATTGAGGTACCAAATGGAGTATAAAAATATCTCTCTCACTCCTGCTGTTTGACTGCATCTTCATCTCCCTTCTGTTTTCCGTCTCCGTTGCCCTGTGTTATCTTATTGTGTGTGTGTCTGTCTGTGTCTGCCTTCAGTCCGGGTTGAGGAACTTTGCTGTGGAGGCACACACAGATAGTCTCATCAAAGTAGTTGGAACGTTTTGAAAAAACTATTTATATAATTGAAATGCTTTTTTGAAGCGCTAGTGAATGTTTTCTTTCACAATTACCGCTCGGTTGTTTCCATAGAGCAGAGGGTATGTTGTATTTCACTACTTAGTGCCTCTGCATCTGCACTCTGTTCTCTGGTGGCTGGCGGAGAAGTGTTTGTTATTGTGGAGATTAAAGCGTGATAAGGAGTGAAATACGACATAGCGTCGGGTCTGTAGAAGCGTGGGAGCAGTGATTAACACTGAGAGAAGCGGAACTGCGGTAGTGCTTGGTAAGAGTAATAAATTATTTTTTTACAGAGGTACAACTGTCTGCATGGTGCGCGACCTACTAAGAAAGGGTTCACGGGCTGTTATAGGCCTGTGGGTTCTAGTATGAGTAAATCAGGTCGACCAAAGAAAATATTAAGTTAGTACAGCTGAAGTTACGTGGAACACATGAATACTGTTTCAATATACAATCATTTTAGTTGAGATTATGGATTAAAAGAGAGAACGTGTATATTTGAAATGTTTATTCAGAAATGCACTGTTTTCAAGGCAAGTTTCTTATCGAATACGAGTACAGACATTGCAAAAAACAAAGTAATCGGTATAGCCACTAGTACATAAAATACAAACGGTATAGTTGATGAAAAATGAATATGGTTTAGCAAAATTAATTATACACTCTTATGAGGAAGTATATTGGGGCAGATTTATGAAGGCCTTGCGCCGCTGATGCGTCACTTTTAACATGGGAAAAAGTGACACACCGGCGGCGCAAGGCCTTCATAAATAAGGCTCATTATATGTTAATAAATGGAAGAAGGTCTCTGGCCTTTCAGTTTAGGAACGATACATGAAAATGCTAGTGGTTAGACAATATGTCTTTATCAATGAGCTCTCTGCATGCGAAGCACTATCACGTTTCTGTTATGCTATTGTGTAAGGGGAAAAAAACGCGCCAAAACCGACAAAATGGCGAGAGGTGCATGTATGTAATGTGTTGGATTGTTCGCAAATCAGTGTTGAGAAGAACTACTGTATTGAGATATCTTTTGAAGGTTGCAGTATTGCATTTGTACAAGTACAGTACGAAAAACAATGGAAATATTATTGAAAGAACATATTTTTCTCTTATGTATTAAAAAATATTTTAGTTTATGGAAAATTAAAGGAGCAGAGGTGTGTGAGGCGGAAATAAGCATTTCAAATGCGAAATGGCGTTTACAGTTATAAAAAACTCATTCTATATTTACACATTAATTAGGGCATATATTACCGAGTTTTGCTTCGAGTACGTTTGAAAGAACATAAGATAAGATATACAATAGAATTGTTGAGATTAGACTTTAATAAAAAGTAAAGTTCAAAATCGAGTAGCTGAAGAAAAAAAATTTAGTCCACAGAAAAGATCAAAATTTAACCAGCAGGAAATCATAATGTCCACTGTTAGTAAAGCCAATAGGTCTGTTCATGTTAAGAAAATATCCAAGAAAACGTGAAAAAGATAGGGAGGCAAAACGAAATGTGGACGTCAATGGCTTGTATAACAGTCATCCAAGTATTGTATAGGTGAAGTAGGCAGCAACTGCTTCTAACAGGAAGTCACTGTTATGATCCGAAAACATGTCAGCCATCCAATTGAAAAGAGGAAAGCAGCATTCATGATCTGTTATTATCGGAGCCTCTAGTACCATCAGAGGACAGCTCGGTGGGTTTTCAATGTAGCTGTCTGTCAGGAAATCTTGCGCCGCTGCGAATATATTCCAATGACCTAGAACTCCTTGTATCGCTGCAAAGGCCATAATCCCTCCGTTGCAACATAGCTGTTCATGATCAATTAACGGATTCATGAGATGATTGTAATTCACTTCAGGAGGTACCAAGTTGCAGAGACATAAGTCCAGGGCCCACATGAAATCACAGCTCAGGCAATGAAATACAGGCTGTACACAGGTGAAATAGGAATATCGAAATGATAATCGATATGAAGTATTCAGAGTCGAGAGTGCTAAGATGCCGTAGTAGTCAAGCATCTTCTGGCGAAATAGTTCTAAGTGTTCCGGCTTGTTTGCGAAGACAGGAGGGACATCCATTTTGAAATAAACGAGATGGGAACACAAACGTCGCAGCACTGGCAGTTCAACAGGAAGTCCACAGAAATAGGTCGCAGAGCATGGAGTGAAGAGTAGCAGAATGACTTGATATAATTTTTGGCAGTCCGGTCACTAAACCATTGCTTAGTAGTTTTAAAAAAAATAGCCTGTCTTGAAGTGGAGGATGCGTTTAAAATTAAGGGAGTCACCTCAGTAAATTGTAAAGGAAGGCCACTCTTTTATAAGGAATGGTGTTGTCTGTGAATATTAGCTAAGTGAAAGATATGTTCGCGAACAGATGCTACGCTAACTTCTTTTTGTGACAATAAGGCTGTTGTTCATGTCTTGTGATTCAAGGCCGGAATTCACTGCCAGATGGAAACATCAAGGTTCAAATGCGTGGGGTAGATAAACTACATTCTTAAAGGGAAGCAAATGCAGAGTGATTTTTACCGCGTAAGCTTTGTCGTTTAAAAAGTCATAGTGATTTTCATTATATGTAAAAAATAATATCACTGATGAAGAATGAAAAAAAATCGTTATAATAATAGGCACTGGTGTATTTTTGGAAAGATATGCAACATTACAGGGATTCCACTTAAATAAGTCATGTAATTGAAAGTGCCTGCATGTGGACGACTAAATACATGTTTAGGCGTTTAATATGCAGCTTTGAAAAAAAACGTGTGTATGGTTTAAAAATGAAATGTAAAGGTTTAAAGCAGGAGTTTCCAAAGCGGTCGTGGAGGGCCAGATGTATGGTAGATTAAAAAAATTACTACATGTTTTTCAATGGGGTTATCTTAAACATATGTTTCTTTATCTACTGTGCAGTTTTTCTGCATGTTGCCTATTCTTTGATTTTTACTGTTGCTGTGTCTTATACATTTTCCAGGGGCGGGTATAGGGTCATGGCAGCCCTGGGCAGGGAGCGTAGGTAGGGGGCTCTGTAACAGGGGGTTTGGGCGGGGCGGAGCGTGCAGCCCACTGAATAGGGGGGGGGTGGATCAAGGTGTTTGGAAGTGGAACAGAGCCAGAGCACGCCAAATTCCTGCCATGGGCCGCTACGCAAATATGTATGCATCCTTAGAGGATTATTATATTAAGGATATATATTAATATGGTGGCTCCTGGGGTTTGGTGGTCCTGTGCAGGTGTACTGCTTGCATATGCCCAAGGTTGGCCCTGTATTTTCTGTCTATGCACTTGTTCTCCGTCACATGGGCTTTTAGTTATGAAGGCCTTGTGTCGCTGGTGCATCAGTTTTAACATGGGAAAAAGTGACATATCTGTGGCGCAATGGTTTCATAAATGAGACATTTTGTATCTTATTGTAATGATAGAGAATCTTGGGGAATTTATCTGTTATGCTTGTTCTTTGCTATAATGGCTCTATGTTGTGTAAGAAATAAGTCTGTAATAAGTTAATTAAATTTTATTATTTTCTTTTTTACAGTGTTTGGTGGTGAAAAGCAACAACCTGCCTTCTGAATTACACAATTTGAGGAATTATATTCTTTTTTTCAGGTGAGTTGGTATTTTTGCATAGGCAATTTTTTTGGGTGCACATGAAAATAATGAAGAAGATTTTTTTAAATGTTTGTAAAATTTCATTTTGAAATATGATTTTATTTTGAATTATTCACATGGGTTGTATCTGCTTATACTAGATATGTATTTTGAGATATTCTCCACTGACAGTTGAAATTATCTTTTAATGGGCTTGGTGCATGTGTTGTTTTTGATGGAGTTCAGATTTATGGATCATTGGGGTATAATTCTTTTATGTTTCCATTACTTAAATCTTGTGAAGTGCTCATGATTTTTGAAATCTTGTTGCATTATGTTTGGCAGTCTTTCTCCTTTATTTACAGAGACGTATTATGATATGGTTCTAGGTGTGATGGGTATCTTTCCTGCATATCTGTGATTATACTATGTATAGGTATTGTTTTACATATTCATGCAGAGGTTTATTATGAGGTTGTTCTTCATGCTTAGTATGACATTTTGTATATGCTATGACATTTACATGGTGAGTATGCTGTTGAAACATAAAAGGAACTGTCTCTGTGGAAAGTAGTAATCTGTTAAGTGAATGCTATGGTTTGTATAGTGTGAGCCTTCTCTTCAGAGTGCATATAGTTTACATAGCTCTTTGTACTGGTGAACTGAAAAAATGGGTCTCTAAAAATTAATTCTACAGTTAATCAATATTTGTGATATCTAGAAAATCTAAAAAGAAATTTTACCGTAAAATGTCTTTTAAGAACAGTAATTATTTAATGGAAAAAAAAGATCAGTGTTAATGTTTAGGGTTATATTGCCAATTTCTTTTCAAAACAAGCGGAACGTGGTATCTTAATATATATACAGTTAATAAGTTAGAAATTATAAAAATATATGTAGTTTACAAATTAGTAAAGGTACTTTTAAGTTATACATTTATGAAAAAGATATAATTTAGTCTGTATATTTTTTTAAAAGGATACAGAAGAAGAAACTGAGTCTAGTTATGGAGAATTCCTCAGAAGAGAAACAAATTAATTTTGAAATCATTAAAGAAGTGATGGAGGAAATTTTAGATGCAGTCTTTGAAGAGGAAATAGATGAAAATAATGATTTTATGGACATGTCTTTAGACTCAGCTTACTTAGAGATGGTAGAAGGAGATGAGGACTTTGGACTTGAAGAAGTTACTGATGATATAATGCTGGAAGTTCTAGTAGATTATGAACTTTTCAATGAATAAATTTTTTTTGATAGTAAAGCATTCTTGAAGACAGTTTTCTTGTCCTATTCATCGATGATGTGCTTTATGAGAGTGATAAGACATGTTCTCATGAAGTGTAAAAGAGATTGTAGTAAACAAGGTTAAAACATCTACGATGACCCATAGTTCTTGAAAAAAGTGTACTGTTTGTATGCTTTAAAAATTAGAATTAAAAACTGTCTATAATGTTAAAACAGATATGGAGTGTGATAAAATTAAGAACCAACATTTACTACAGGATTTCCTACTCTGTTCAGAGACTTTCTGTTATTTTCTTTATTCTACTTAGAAAATGAATCTGTGGTTTAAATTTGTACATTATATGCTAGTAGTCAACTATAATATTTGTTATGTTTGTGTTTTACAGATTGAGAATTTCATCAAAATCTTAAATTAAGATGCCGACCAGAACTGAAAAAAGAAAGCTCTATAAACGGACTTACAATTTGAAGAAGAAAGGAATTGAAGAAGTATCAAAAGAACATAGGACGGATAAAAAGAAGAGTGCTTCTGGTAAGCAAACCAAAAAGTTTTTGAGAGCAATATGTGGAAGGAAAAATGTTAGTATTGAAGTCCACAAGGAAAAAAGTATACCAGTATCGAGAAGGAGACATGGAACAAAAGATAAAAATGTTTCTGGAATCAGCAGACAGGAAAATCTGTACAGTAAAACTCGGATGAATCAATTTAGCCAAATCAGGAAGCGTATGTTTTACAACAGAGTAGTTTTGAATTTATTACAAAAGGAGAAAGTTTCTAAAAGAAGATCTGCTTTTCTTAAGAAGAAAAAATATATAGAGGGTATTGTTGAGTGCGCGTTTGGGACAAAAAGAAAATGATTTATTTTAGTACTTAATAGAATAAATACGCTAAATAAGGCAATACGAGTTTTAAAAGCTAAAAGTAAATGGAAGAGACACATAAATAGGAGTAATTTTTGTAAAGTGTTTTCTGGGAAGTGGATGCATACTTCAACTTCTGAACCATTTTTTAATGAAGAGAGTTACTTTCAAAGTAACAATTTGTTGCATGCAGTTGACACCAGTGGTCAAGGATATGAGGTGAAGGAGGGATGTGTAATTGAGAAAGAGAAAATTGTGGTTAGAAATGCAGAAGAGGTGATGACTGGAGAAGCTTCAGGGGGACGTCCTAATGTTCCTGTTTACAGTTGGAATTGTAGTAGCATTTGTAGTGTACGACAGGATTCAATTGATTTCGTTCGCAATTTCTTACATAAGTACACTAAAGAAAGTCTTAGAAAAAAAATTGTTATGTTGCAAGAATTAGATCATTGCAGAGTGCGAGAAAAAATAGGTCTGCAAGGTCATTCCTGGCTTGTCTTTCTAAAAAAATATGCCAGAGTGTGTTTCATCACTTCAGGATGTTAGCAGTGCATCATACTAAAATGAGAAATTTAGTGAGAAAGTTGTATTATGCAAAAAGTCCAGCACTTAAACTTAAACAGTTAAATAGTGCTCTTTTGCATGGATGTGAATTAGATGTGAAGAAGATTTGTGCAGAAATTGAGGTAAGTTATTTTGGTCCAGAGGAAGATAATGCAGAAACTGATATAATTATAGAAGGAAATGTGTTAGAAAATGTTGGACATGTTAATATTGAAAATTTTGAACAGGAAATAATAAAGTTTAAGGTAATTGCAGGTGAGAAATCAAATTTTTCTTGTGTCTGTTGTCGACGCATTCATTACAAAAGTCAAACTAGTTTAGTTGATTTATATTTAAAAAGTGAAGATGAAAGTAATGGTCAATGGAAAGATTTTGCAACTTATTTGTTGGTGGAAAATGATTTTGATTTGGGTTTTGAGCAACGTATTTATAAATATTGTTATAATAAATTGAATGAAAATAAAATGCCTGCTAGAGCTGTTCATAATAATCTAGAGTTGATAAATATTCCATCAGAATTGATGGATTTAAATACTTATGAGACTATTCTGATCCAATGTGTACATCCTTTTCAGGCTATTGTTCGTATGGAGCCTAAGACTGGTAAATTAAATCCTTCAGATTTACAAAGAGGATTAAAGGGTAGAGTTGTATATTTGCCACTTGATTTAAAAAAAATTATGGAAACAATTGGTGTTGAAAATGTAGAAGAGGAACCTCTAGTTATTCTAGTTAATGGTGTACCTACAAAGAGTAAGAAAATCTGGCAAGATTTAGTGGATGTTAGAAAAGTCAAAAAGGCAACGTTGTATTTAGTTCAAAACAATAAGTACTATAAAGATGTATACGTAGAAGAAGAAGATGTAAGTGAAGAAGAGGAGAGTGATTTGTCTATTGGACAAATTGAAAAAGTTGACCTATCCAGAAGTGAAGAAATTTATGAACATTACAGTGTTCATCCACTGCATTCCAAAGAAGCAATAGGGAATGCTATTGAATTATTTCAGATGAAAAAGGCGAAAGGAAATCCTATTAGTGTGTGGGAAGAAAGTTTGGAAGGTCGTTGTTTCCCACAGTTATTCCCTACAGGTGAAGGTACACGATATGATGATCGACCTTTGCAGATTCCTGCATCTGAATACCGGACAACAAGATTATATGCAAAAGATCCGAGGTTTCGCCAATGCATTCCATATTTGTTTCATCTTCTGTTTGAGAGTGACTTATCTGGTCTCTCTTATGCAGTAAACCATATCTTAAAAAGTGGAGTTCATCTGCATAATATTTCAGCAAAGGAATTTATGGATAAAGTGCAACAGAAAGATAGTGTTTTGTATTCACATCTAATTAATTTAATGGCTTGTCAGCGTGGTACTAATGAGTATTGGTACCGTCGTCATGGAGATTGGAAGTGCATGCTTAGAAACGTAGGAGCACCAACATGGTTTTTAACTCTAAGCTGTGCAGAGTATGCTTGGGAAGATTTACTTGAATTTCTTCAGGAGGCGAATGCAAACATAGAAAATATAAACTACAAGACACCCGGAGAACTGTGTTCGTTAGATCCGGTTAATGTTTGCAGATATTTTAATCATAGATTTGAAGCTATGATGTATTTTCTTACAAACAAGAAAAATCCGCCTCTTGGTGAAGTACTGGATTTCTTTTGGAGCAAAGAATACCAAGCAAGAGGTGCTCCTCATATTCATATGCTGTTATGGATCAAGGATGCTCCTAAATTTGGAAGAGACTCGGATGAGACTGTACTGTCTTTTATTGAACAGTATGCCACTTGTGACATACCTAATAGTACAACTGATAAGGACTTAAGAGGAAAAGTGTTACGCTTTCAAAGTCATCGTTGTGGAAAATATTGTCGGCGAAAATTCAAATCAAAGAGTAAATTCTACACCAAATGTCGTTTTGGATTTGCACGACCGGTACTTTCAAAAGGAAGAGTCAACAATTTGATGTCATCTTTGCGACATAACATCAGAAGAAGGTCACCTAAAAATACGTACAATTTAAGAAGAGGTGAAGAATCCAAATATATAAATGACTATAACCCAGTCATTTTGTCCATGTGGAATGCTAACATGGACATACAATATGTTGCAGACAACTCTATTGCTGTGGCTCGATATGTAACTTCTTACATCACAAAATCTGAAAAGACGGAACTGAAGGAGATGTGGGAAGACATTTCTCATGAAAAGAGCCTAAGCAAGAAATTGTATACGTACAGTTTGAAGATGTTGTCTCATCGAGAAATTGGAGCATATGAATGTTGTGACCGATTATCATCAGCAAGTCTTTATGCTAAATCAAGGACTATTCTCTGGGTGAGTTTGGGTCTTGCAGAAACACGAAACCGTGTTCTAAAACCTGTGCAAGAAATTGAATATTTAGCCCAGAAAGAACCAAACAGTACAGACATTCTGAAAACAAATATGTTGGATACATACTATCCAAATAGAAGTACTCATCTAGAAAACATTTGTCTGTATGAAATACTTCAAAACTACACTTTTAAAAGGAATGTTACAGAGAACATTGATAAAGGTGTGTACGCTGTAATTGGACAAGAAGGATGTCTGGTGAAACAAAGAAAAGGACACTTGATTAATCATCGGAAACTGAGTTGCGAAACACCTGACAAAAGAGAAGTTTACTATTTTGCTCTTTTGCAACTCTTTATACCATGGCGTAGAGAAGAGGAACTACTTGGGGAGTTTGATAGTTATGAAGATTCATTCAACGCTTCTAAAAGTAGTATTGAATGTCCTGTTTTTAGTAATTATCTCCAAATGTTGAATGATGAAATAGAGCAAGAAGCGACAATTGCAGCGGAGATTGCTAGAGATAGTTCACAAGATAGTCAAAGTTCGGCTTCATTAAGTCAAGATCCACTGGGACAACCAATTATCCAAAATGAAGCAGCCACCACCATGGATGAGGTGGAAAGAGCAATGTAGCAAGATCAAGAGGAAGCAATCAACTTAGAAGAATTAAAGAAGCAATTTAATGTTGAGCAAAGACAGATATATGATGAAGTGACAGAGCACATTGAGCATGGCTTTCGTCATGAGAGAAAAGATTGCTCATGTATGTCATTTCAACCTATTCGATTATATGTAAGTGGAGAAGCTGGAACTGGTAAAAGTTTCCTAATTAAAGGAATTACTACATATTTACAGCAAAGAACTCAGTCAACACTGTCGTGTGTTGTTACTGCTCCAACTGGATTGGTTCTGAGCTGGGATGGGGCAGTGAGCTAAATAACGGTGATGGATCAAGCCCTGATATTTGGACTGGGTAAGAGTGGTCTGCTTAATTCAGACACTCTGTTCATCACCACCCCCTTTTCTGAATCGTTTTTGGCCACTATAGGTGTGGCAGGGTATACTCAGACATGAGTCCCTTGCTCACTGCTCCATCAGGATTCAAGCAAGCCGGGCCGACGAGGCTGAAATGCCAGAAACCGGTCCCCGGTAGCTTGTCTCCTTTCTGGTGAAGAATTGGCTTGGTAGTTTGGTCTGCCCTGTTCCCATGATGCACTGGGCCAGGGACAGACTAATTTGCATATAGCCAGGTTCTGAGCTGGGATGGGGCAGTGAGCTAAATAACGGTGATGGATCAAGCCCTGATCTTTGGACTGGGTAAGAGTGGTCTGCTTAATTCAGACACTCTGTTCATCACCACCCCCTTTTCTGAATCCCAACTGGATTGGCAGCACATAATATTAAAGGTATTACTTCACATCGTTTACTGATGCTGCCAGTTGAACATGAAAATAAATTACAATATCACAAGCTATCTGGAGAAGCTTGTTTTGAAGTTTCTAGAGTGCTTAAAAAAATGAAACTTCTTATTATTGATGAAGTAAGCATGGTATCTAATTTAATGCTTGCTTTTGTGCATTTAAGAATGCAACAGATACTTAAGACAGAGTATGATGTGTTATTTGGAGGTAAACATGTCATAGTTTTTGGAGATCTACTCCAACTAACTCCAGTGAAAGGACAACCTGTATTTGAAACTGTTACGCATGAGGAGACTAGAAAGTGCCTGGGCAGTATTGGAAATGTTAATATATGGTCACATTTCAAATATACTGAACTGATTCAAAATATGCGACAGGCAAAGGATACTAAATATGGAAATATTCTTCAAGATATAAGGATTGGAAAACTAACTGAAGATGCGAAACACACTCTACGAACACGATTACTTTCCAAGCTGTTTCCTAATGAAGATAATGTACCTGAGAAAATATATAGTAAAGAGGTAGCAGATAAATCAGTGATATGCTTGATGCCAACTGTGAAAGAATGTTCAGTTTTTAATGAGAAAATGTTGAATTTAGAAAATCAAGAAATTAGGAAACTGGAAGCTAAAGATAGAATAGAGCATGAAGGTAGTACTATTGTTTTGTCTGAAAAGTTGAAGTTAAAATTGGATTCTCTTCAAAAAAGTATATCTAAAACTGCTGGTTTAGAGAAAAATCTGTATGTATGTTTAAATTGTCGGATAATTTTAAGGAGAAATTTACATGTAGAAAGAGGATTGGTAAATGGAGCAATGGGTAATGTTGTTGGTTTTGTCAATTATACAAATAGAGATGAGATTGAATTTTTAAGAATAAAATTTGATGGAATTGAGGAAGTTCAGAAAATTAGTCGCTGTTCAAATCGTTTTTTGCTTGTGAAAGACTTATATGTCCGTCGGAAGCAATTTCCAATTTGTTTGGCATATGCAGTGACTATTCACAAATCTCAAGGTTTAAGTGTAGATTGTGCTTTGGTAAATATTGGAAGCACTGTATTCAAAGAGGGTATGGCATATGTTGCTTTATCGCGAGTTAGAACTTTATGTGGACTTTATTTAATTGATTATGATGAGACAAAGATTAGTGCAGATTTAAATTGTGTGAAGGAGTATAATAGGTTAAGAAGAGAATATGCTCCAAGTTTACCTCAATATCCTTTAATTGAAAGGCGTATGGTTGGTCAGAAAAGGAAAAATGAGGAGAAATGTGCTGAAGTAGTTAAGAAACGACGAAAAAAGGATGTAGCTGTTGTTGGTAGGCATAAGAAAACGGTTAGTATTGAAGAGATTGTTGGATTTAAGTTTGAAAACAGGTCTGGTGTCAACTGGTATGCAAATGTAGTAGTTAATGTTGTTTTTTTTCTAAAAAATGTTAAGGAACAGATTGTAGAAAAGCAAGAGCAAACATTTTGCTATTCCTTAAATTCTATATTTGAAAAATGTAGTAGTGGTGAAAGTGAAGTAGGAAGTGTTTCAGAACTAAGGAATGTTTTAGACATATGTGCAGGAGTAAATCAATTTTCACAGAATATTCAGCAAGATTGTCAGGAATGTATTATGTATATGTTTACAGTTTTGGAAGATGAAGGTGTAGATATTGATAATCTTTTTGGCCTTTCTTATAAATGGGAACATAAGTGTGATAATTGTTCATTTTCAAGTAGTACTGATATACACAGTGAAAGATTTATATATTTAACATTACCAGACTGTAAAGAAGTGTCTTTTAATAAACTAGTAAAAGATGCGCATCAGAACATGGTCTGTTCTCAATGTAAGTCTGAAATGTTATCAACTTTATTTATCCATAGATATGGACAATATGTAATATTAATGTTTCAACGATGCAGAGCTGATGGGAGTAAATTGTCAACTTTAATTAAAAATGTTGTGGCTACTCAAGTATCTATTTCTAGAAGAACATTTGTAACTGTAGCCATCATTTTTCATGAAGGGCATTCCACATCATCAGGACATTATACAGCTTATTTGAAGTGTGGAAGTGGCTGGACGCTTTGCAATGATACCCAATTGACTTTTAAGAAATGTTTGCCTTTTGCCTTAACTAACTCCTATCTGCTATTTTTGGAACCCAAATTTCAGTAGAATCACTTGCTGTAGGAAGATTAATACTGTAAAGATATGAAACTTTCTTGTTTACAAATATCATGTGACTGAGGGTCTACAAATCTATAAATGAAATTTGTATTTAGTATAGTGATAACATCAGGTAGAAATTTAGTTAATGTTTGATGGTATAAAACATGTTACACATTGTTACTGTAAAGGTTCACAAAAGAATAGATAAGATTAAGATTAAGAAATTTCAGAAAAAACTACTTAACTCATAGTATTTGGCCATGTGGAAAAATATGAGAGAAGAAAATGAGTACTTTAGATAATTATTTTAGAACATATATGGACGCAAGTTTTTGGGAGAGGTATTTAAAAGATAATGAGTTAACTTATACAATTTGGCCACGCGGAAAGGTATGAGAGAAGAAAATGTATAGTTAAGATAGATTTTTATAGGAGATACTTGCACGGTGTTTTTTTGAGATATATTAAAAAATAGGTCGTATAGTTTAATTAGTTTGTAACTGTGGAAGATGTAGTGTGCTTACTCAAGAAATTGCGAATTTGAGAAAAACATTTAAGATATGTTTTTTTCAGGTATTTATAATATGTATGGAGATTTTGGATGGGTTTTTTAAACACAATCATTTTGATTGTGTTTTTTTCCCCGCTGTTATATGATGATTAATATTGAAATCACTGTTTATAGTGAAAATCAATGTATTCTGAGGACAGCAAAAATAAACCATTTAATATGTTGTTTGAGTTATTTTGTTACATTGAATTTAGAAATATGTATTAAAACATATTTTTTTACTGTCTTCCACAGATATTATATTTTTAAGGTAAGTACAACTAATAACATCCGAGACTTTTCTCTGCCTCTCTCTTATTGACTCCTACTTTTTTTTATTTTATGAAATGTACATTATAATCTTATTTTTACTTTTCTTCCACAGGTACTACGTTTTTAAAAGAAATTTACTTTACTTTTTTACTATTTTTTAGGTAAGTATAAAAAATAAAGAAACATTTACATCACTGTGTCATTTCTTTGTCTATCCTGCTTAAAGCAATGTCATGTTTAATATAAGCACTTCCACATAGGATTGGGTGCATTGTTATAAGGCATGCTTTAAAAGTGATTTAATTAAATGAGCGACATTTTACTGAGTGAGTTCAGCAACACTGATATATGAAAACATTGGTGGGAAATGATATTAAATGTTACATGTTGTTCTTTCCAGGAGTTTAAGTCCTTTGCTGCAGTGGCAATTCTGCCTCAGCATTAGGGGGCCGGGGGGCTGAGTGGTACTTCTATGCTCATGATAGAGGTACTCCTTCATGAGCCACGGTTGAGATCTGTTCATGATACAGTGGTTCTGTCATGGCTCTGCTTAGTCAATAGAACGTGTCATGGAGGTACAATATTAGTGCTGTGCAAGCACAGCGGCAAGCCCATGACAAAACTGGTCTATTCTGAGGACAGCTGAGGCAATGCTCGTGATGGAGCGGCTCTGTCATGAGCATGGAAGGACTTAACAGGTGTTAAAAAAACATGAGGGGTCTCTTCAAAGAGAGTGTTGGTTGTAATTTAAAGGGCACTTTAAAACACATTGTAGCAGCTTTATGTTGACGTTGCGTCTCTTTGCGCCACAATTTCGTCAGTTTATTTAATACAATGACAGTGGAAATAATGTACCATATTTACAACGTTATGGATCTAGGAGATATGTCACATTCTAAAGCCCTGCACCATAAGGAAGTGTTCCTCTGAAGGAATGCGTCTTGAAAGTGGCTGACTGTAATGCATGATATTTCACTCAGTGACTTTCAGACCTATGCTGTTTCAAAACTGTGCATGTGCTTGAAGCAGGCGTAGGTATTGACGCAGTATTGTGAATATAGTGCATTGGTGAGCCTTGCTGGAGCTGCATCACACTTGCGATGCAACTCTAGCAATGTATTACTTTTTGAGCACAGATGTGTTACGCATGTATGGTGTTTTTGTACCATGGTGCGCCACATTTCAAATGTGGCACACCATGGGTAACGGAGCACTAGCATACTGTGGTGCACATTAACTGGTGCATATCTGGGTATGAAGTAGTTAACATAAATCTGCCCCATAGGTTACAAATCCGCGTTTAGTAGAGTGTTTGGCCTTTGTAGTGTTATGTTTTTTCTGTTATTCTATGTAGGTATGTAATATTGCAAGAGTTTTGTCACGAAAAAGAAGCCATGAGTATTGGGTTTGTGAAAGATTGCAAGATTTTTAAAATTAAAAAGCAAGAACCATGGCATTGTTTAATATAGCATTGTAAATACTTATCTTTAATAATGATGAGAGAGTAAAAAAAGGTTAACCTGATGTTTTAAAGTTATTCACAGGCTTCTTTAGAGGAAGTGTTCTATATGATTGTAGCGTGGGTGTTTGACTTTTTTATAGGTAATAGAATGCATTTTGTATGCTGTAGCAGGAGGAGTACTACATACTTGAATATTCTTCAGTGCTTATTTTCATTTTGTAAGTGGTATTGAGACCGACACAGAACTTCAATGGATCGGAGGGGCTGCTCCTGTGCATCTGGAGGACTGCCAAGCCGTTGCAGCAGTGGGAGTGAGACCTCTCACAGGGGCGTAGCGCAGCTCCTTTTGATGCTCACAATTGCAGATAACAGGGTAGAGATGTCCGTGGAATTTTCCACGGTGTTAGTGCTTCAACATCAATGGGAACACATATCTGTTAGAAAATCCTGTAATAATCTCAGTATTTCACATTATCGCGTGAAAAGAAAATCTTCCGAAAGATGTTGAACGTTGTTCTCTTTTGAGAGTAGAAAAGATAGTGAGGGAAGTGGGTGGAGTGCTCCGTGTAAATTGCAGAATAGAAACTACTAAGAACCAATTGGAAGTGTTGTTTTCAAGTCACATGACTTCACATGCGCATCTCAGGACGTGTACGCGGTGACAGTATCTGGTCACGTACGTCATTTGGAAGTAGAGGTCTAAATCAGCGAAGTTTCAAAACGTGAAAAGGAGTAAATCTAAACACATCCGGATTTTATATATCTTCTGAGCTCGATTCAAGCATACAATTGTTAAAGTATAAAACCTTTTATATTTTTTTTAAAAATACCAAGGTGTGTACATTCGGTCACGCAGGAAAGTTTAAAAAGACATTGGGCTCCATTTAATGAAAATGTTCATAATAATAAAAAAGAAGCCTAGGTTTAGTCTCTTTGACGTAGTATAAGTTCATTGATGGGTCTATGAAGAAATTTAATAAGTTGCAATTGCAAAGTTTTCACGAAATATATAGGCGGGTGCGCGCACACGGTCGCGCACGAACGAAAGCCAAAAAGGCGGAGATAAACCCACTTTATAATATGCTCCTGGAGCTCTTTTTGGTACAATGAGTTAGTTCTGAAAAGAACTTTTTTTTTATTTTTATTTTTTAAAACAAGTGTTATGTTGTTTTGGATTTTTTAAACTTGCAAGAACATTTTCAGTTGTGACACAGGATCAAAATAAAATGAAGAAATGTATCTTTTCTCGGGGCATTTATGACTCTCAATTTTTTGTTTAATAAGAATGAGGCTCTGCTCTCCGTACAGAAGAATTTCTCCACACTCGTTGCATTTCATGTGCACCTTTGCAAGATATGGTCTCAAGTCCATCACAGCACTCGATGGAGATACAGGTCGTCCACCAGAAGATGTGCTGGTCACCTCTGATGGTAATAGCGTGGCCAGGGCTCTTGTCGATGCCTGTGCAAATTCCACAGGGTGCACTTGTTTGACATGCCGCACCATGGTATATATGGAAAAGGAATATTTTTTTGTTGGATTTCCTCTTGAGAGAACCGATTTGCATATCGTGCAGGTAACTTTTGGCGCATTTACTTTCTTTTGTTCCTCAGGATAAGTGAAACATTGCCAAATAAAAGATTCCTTTTTTCTTTTTAAAGGTAGTCGCTCATTTTCTTCAGATTCGGAGGATGAATGCGGAACGGCAGCCATTTCAGCAAAGTCTTTCGAAAGATGTTGAACGTTGTTCTCTTTTGAGAGTAGAAAAGATAGTGAGGGAAGTGGGTTGAGTGCTCCGTGTAAATTGCAGAATAGAAACTACTTAGAACCAATTGGAAGTGTTGTTTTCAAGTCACATGACTTCACATGCGCGTCTCAGGACGTTTACGCGGTGATAGTATCTGGTCACGTACGTCATTTGGAAGTAGCGGTCTAATTCAGCGAAGTTTCAAAACGTGAAAAGGAGTAAATCCTAACACATCCGGATTTTATATATCTTCTGAGCTCGATTCAAGCATACAATTGTTAAACTATAAAATCTTTTATATTTTTTAAAAAAATACGAAGGTGTGTACATTCGGTCACGCACGAAAGTTTAAAAAGACATTCGGCTCCATTTAATAAAAATTTTCATAATAATAAAAAAGAAGTCTAGGTTTAGTCTCTTTGACGTACTATAAGTACTTTGATGGGTCTATGAAGAAATTCAATAAGTTCAGATTGCAAAGTTTTCACAAAATATATAGGTGGGTGCGCGCACACGGTCGCGCACGTGACCCTGGAAATGCGATATCCATTTTATTGAGAACTGTTGCCGAGAGTGGGCACACCGGGTCGCGCACGAAAGTTTAGAAAGGCTATTTTTATTTACAGACAAATTTTAATGCATTCAAAAAAAGGCAAGATACAGACTTTCTAATTCTGTATCGTTTTACAAGGAGTCTCTATGCAACTTGAACAGTGAAGAAAACGGCTTGTTTCCGAAAAAAATATTGCCAGAACTTTATTGACAAAAGTATAGGTTGTATACACGAGATATTTCTGAATTAGCATTTTAAAAACCAATGAAATTCACTGAAAAAACCATAGGTGTTACACACGTTATAGTTAGGAAGTAGCATTTAGAAAACCTATGAAATTCACTGAAAAAAACATAGGTTTTACACACGTTATAGTTAGGAAGTAGCATTTACAAAACCTATGAAATTCACTGAAAAAACCATAGGTTTGACACCAGTTATAGTTAGCTGGAAATTTTACTGATATAAAACCAATGAAATTCCACGTTATAGTTATTTGGACTCACTATAACTTGCGCGTGTAATGCACTGCTGATGACGTCACATATTACATCACTCATGACATCACTGATGACACCATCCTTGTGACACAGTGACAGACCTCCTTTCACTGTAATCTAACCCTTGAAACACATATTCAAAAATAGAAACTAACATTTTCAAAAAAAAGGAGATACCCATACCAGTTACAACAACCAATTCAATAATTCCACCATCTATATACACATGCACTAATTCACCAACAGTTCTATATAGTCACTCATACATATATTCACTAATCATATGTAGTGATACACCTACACATCCTGTTACATACCGACAGTCATCCAAAAGTTATTCACACACTTACTCACACATGCAAATAAACTATTGAACATCCATTTATTTGCATAAACAGCTATACACACACTACCACTTTACTTCTAAGGAAACTTACACATACTTACTCTCTTAAAAAATCACTTATAGAAACACATACTAATTTAAACAGGAACTCTTACAATCCCTCACTCTCACATATACTCACTTATATACATCAATATTCACATATACTACATTAAAACATATGTAGTTACTGATAAAGACACTAATAAGACAGTCATTCACTCACTAACACAGACATATACACACTAATCCACCCATACAGTCCTTCACATATGCTGTCTTCAAAACACATACAAACAGAGACTCAGTCATTCTTGCATCTATGTAGTAAGTAATACCCCCACCAAACCATACAAACACTCATACTGATACTAAGAAAAACATCTAATAACCTATATACATACACATGTACCTACTCATCAACCCATGCAGCCACTTATACACAAAGTGAAACACTAATACATATATTTAAATATTTAAGCATTAATCAGTAATATATGTATTCACTAAGATATTCAATAATATATACATATATAACACATATTTATTTTTCAGAAAGACACACATTCACTGGATGGTGTCATCAGTGATGTCATGAGTGATGTAATATGTGACGTCATCAGCAGTGCATTACACGCGCAAGTTATAGTGAGTCCAAATAACTATAACGTGGAATTTCATTGGTTTTATATCAGTAAAATTTCCAGCTAACTATAACTGGTGTCAAACCTATGTTTTTTTCAGTGAATTTCATAGGTTTTGTAAATGCTACTTCCTAACTATAACGTGTGTAAAACCTATGGTTTTTTCAGTGAATTTCATAGGTTTTCTAAATGCTACTTCCTAACTATAACGTGTGTAAAACCTATGGTTTTTCCAGTGAATATATATATATATATATATATATATATATATATATATATATATATATATAAAGATCCAACTTTCCACAATGTGCCTCCTGCACAGAAAAGTTCGCGGACAACCAAAATCAGCACTCGAGGCAAGAGATGTAAAGTTTACTCTTTTAATCCATAAGGTGGGTAACAAATGTCATCAGACGCGTTTCGGGCACGTCCGTGCCCTTGCTCACTGATAATTCGCAAAGCAAAAAAGCAGTCATTTAAATTTAGCGGTTTGGCGCCAATGCTCAAACTTTGTAAACATAAAGAAAGGACTAACGAGATTCATGAGTCCCTATACACATTCAATTATGGGCGCCATTTTGTAATGGTGACAATACATAGATAAATCAAATATTATCACATTAACACCACGCCGACATACATATATCATTTAACATTGTAAACTTTGATTCAAACGTTATATTCGAATTGTCATCATTCATATTTACAAGGCACAAATGCCTAATTCATATATATTCGTTGTTTCTCTAAACAAATCAACTTTATGTCTGACTTACATTGCCTGTTTTTTGAAACTGAGAAAGTTTGCGCCGTGAGTATTTAGGAAGAAGCATAAAAAAGGATTCTGAGTATTGCTAATATCGGGCATTTGTTGCAATCTTTATCAATCTTGATGGCAAGCATTATACTGTATATATACATATATATATATATTACCTACTGGCGGTCGCCAGTAGGTATATATAGTTAGGATTTTTTCTCTATGGGTTTTTTGAAAATTCTATGTCTAATAACTTTGGCGTTTGTGGACGGAATTGGCTGAAATTTTCAGGAAAATGGCACATTTTGTTTCTGAGCAGCCCTTGAAAATTTGGGGGGGGTTCGTCCAGTGGGGGCCGAGAAAAAAGGGGGGTCCCAAAACGTGTTTTTAACATTGAGTTTTCCATAGGGCGGTTGGCCTCACTTTTAGCCCGAACGGCTGAATGGATTTGCACGAAACTTGGCAAAATTGTAGGGACTGGTAGCCCGATGTGCCTTTTGTAGGTCTCAATATATGTGCTCCAGTGGATTTTGAGAAATTAACGTTTAAAAAAAGATATATATCTGTAACAGCGGACCGGGCAGCGGCCCAGGACGCGTACTTTTCGCGCAACGGAGCTTTGTGAAGCGAAGCTGATTGGTTCTCTGGCGTCTGTCAACATTCCAAACAGTCCGTAGCGGCCGCCATCTTGTCTCTCGGTAGGATCGAGAGACAAGAGGAGGCCAAAGCGAAGGGGCAAATGACCATAAGGGGGAATAGTAGATCCTCGCTGACCCCCTAGGTTTGATGTGGAGGTTTTAAAAGGGCCCCGCGGGGCAAAAAAAAAAAATAATAATAATAATCGAACGGCTGAATGGATTTGCACGAAACTTGGCAAAATTGTAGGGACTGGTAGCCCGATGTGCCTTTGCTAGGTCTCAATATATGTGCTTCAGTGGATTTTGAGAAATTAACGTTCAAAAAAAGATATATATCTGTAACAGCGCACCGCTTCGCGTACTTTTCGCGTTACGGAGCTTTGCGAAGCGAAGCTGATTGGCTCTCCGGTGTCTGTAAACATTCCAAACAGTACGTAGCGGCCGCCATCTTGTCTCTCGGTAGGATCGAGAGACAAGAGGAGGCCAAAGCGAAGGGGCAAATGACCATAAGGGGGCATAGTAGATCCTCGCTGACCCCCTAGGTTTGATGTGGAGGTTTTAAAAGGGCCCCGCGGGGCAAAAAAAAAAATAATAATAATAATCGAACGGCTGAATGGATTTGCACGAAACTTGGTAAAATATTAGGGACTGGTAGCCCGATGTGCCTTTGCTATGTCTCAATATATGTGCTTCAGTGCATTTTGAGAAATTAACGTTCAAAAACAAGATATATATCTGTAACAGCGCTCCGCTTCGCGGAGATAAAATTATATCTGTATACCTAGCTGTTGCTAACACCAGTTAGCGACGGCTAGTAGGAGATAGCGACCATCTTGGGTCCCACTTTGCATGTGAGTGATATTTATCACTAATGACATGCAAAGTGGGCATGCCAAGATGTTAGCGACTGGAAACAGTCGCTAACATCGCTATCTCCTAGGGACTGGTAGCCCGATGTGCCTTTGCTATGTCTCAATATATGTGCTTCAGTGCATTTTGAGAAATTAACGTTCAAAAACAAGATATATATCTGTAACAGCGCTCCGCTTCGCGGAGATAAAATTATATCTGTGGTACCTAGCTGTTGCTAACACCAGTTAGCGACGGCTAGTAGGAGATAGCGACCATCTTGGGTCCCACTTTGCATGTGAGTGATATTTATCACTAATGACATGCAAAGTGGGCATGCCAAGATGTTAGCGACTGGAAACAGTCGCTAACATCGCTATCTCCTATTATCAACTTTTGGAAATATTCGAGATAAGCGCGAATATCTCCAAAAAGTAACAGCTGCCCTGAGCAGTTCTTAGCCATGTTATCCAATGGGAGGTGGATAACATGGCTAAGAGCATTAGCTCGGTAATGCATGAATATCGCTGAGTTTTCAGCGATATTAATGCATTGCGGTCGTTTTTTATCGTATTTGCGATAAACCTTGATAATAGCAAGGTTTATCTGCGATAATTTCTGACGGTAAAAAAATCTTTGCAATGCATCGTTAGGGATAAATATCGCTTAACTTTGGTAATATGCCCCAACGTCTGTTAACGTTCGATTCGAAGGAAATCAGGAATTGTTGAAAAACATTGTGTGCGCCATCTTGTCTTTTTTCAAATGCCACACTTTTGTCGTGCACGGCAGCCATTTTAGATGCCTTGACCAGACCCACTCTGTGCACGCTGTCGATCCTTAGCATGGCTCCCCACCCTCGCAAGCATCTCACCCAGGCAGTGGTCACCCCCGCTCTCTGTCTTATGCATGGGTAATAAACCTCCCCCCATCTGCGCTGCTCTTCCCTGAGAATCACACCCTGTGCCCGCCCGACACCTCCCTTTCGCCCTATTCACTACCGCACCCTCTGACACTCCTTTTCCTCTGTGTCCGATTGTCCAGGCCGGTCCTAGGCTATCAGCTAGCCCTGCAGATGTAGTTTATGGCCACAGCTGTAAAAAATCACCCCTCTTCAAAGGAGTTATAGTAGATCAAGGCCCACACTCGATGAGATCCGTCACAGCAGAAGCGTTGCTATTATCTGAAAACCATCCTGTATTGTGATTGGGGAGGGGACCGAGCGTGAAGCGGAAGATTCCAGGGATGACTCTTTGTACATCAAAGTTTTTACAATTATGTGTCACATTAAAAATATATAGCACTCCGACAAAGTAGTAAGATTATAAAACTTTAATAATTTATAAATATATACAAGAAAACAAAAATAGTAATAACATATAAACATTTTTAGGGAAAAACAACGAAGTAGCGGTCGGCTGTGCGAATAGTCCCAACGCAGCACAACGTCCAGATTTCCGGCGTGGGGCGTCGCGGGGGGTGGGTCATCAGTAGCAAACTGTTGTGCGAATAGTTCCAAGGCAGCAGAACGCGCCGAAATCTAGATGACACGAAAGTGATGTCTAGTAAGTTGCCACCCAGCAAATAACGGCGTGGGGCGTCGCGGGGGGTGGGTCATCAGTAGCAAACTGTTGTGCGAATAGTTCCAAGGCAGCAGAACGATGGCACCAAGGTGATGTCCAGTAAGTTGCCGCACTGGTTTTGGTATCCTACAATGCTGCTCCGAATAACGGCGTGGGGCGCCCCGGGGGAGGCGGCGTGAACGGGCCTCTCCAGGTGGAGTCTCATCTGTTTTAGTGGGGCGCCCCTTTACCGTTTCAGTTGCCATTCCGTCCGCTTTTGGTCCACTGTGTCAAAATCCGCCATTCAGCTGAGTTGCGCCCACTCTTGCGGTGCAGCGATAGGCGGCTGCCACAGGACTCTCAAAATGGCGGCAGGCTCTTTCCTTTTTGGGCGTGGTCCACTGAAATGGCCCTGGGACACCTTGGAAATCGGACGCTTGTCTGCTAGGTCTTGGACCCCATTCTCGAAAGCGTCCCCTCCGCCTTGAGAATTCATCAAAAGTTTTGGGGGCCCCGACTCCTGCAGGCTTCTGGTGGGGAGCGGCTGCCATGATTGCTCGCGGAATGACCACGACGGAGCTACGAGATGGTGGTGCTCTCATGCTGACGCCAGTTTAGTCTGAAACATCCAGAAACAAGGTGGGGCTTTCATCGTTTGGGGGAAAAAAAAAGTTTTCATCCAATGAAAAGTGTTGTTTTTAGGTCATATGATCAAGCCTTCCATCATTAGGAAACCAAAAGTAAAATGAACCAATGAAAAGTTTTATAAACAAGTCACATGACCTGTTATGCGGCATAGGGTATAAAATGCGGAGAAAATACGTTGGCACGTGAGGCGGCGTCAGTAGCGGACCGATGTGCGAATAGGCCGAAGGCAATACAACGCGCCAAGATCCGGATGGCACCGAGGTGGTGTCCAGCAAGTTGCAGCACTGGTGTGGCCATCCTACAATGCTGAAAGTCGGCGTGGGGCGCCCCGTTGGCCTGTGAGTTTGCGTCAGTAGCGGACCGATGTGCGTATAGGCCGAAGGCAGCACAACGCGCCAAGATCCGGATGGCACCGAGGTGGTGTCTAGTAAGTTGTCGCACTTCTGTGGCCATCCTACAATGTTGAAAGTCGGCGTGGGGCGCCCCATTGGCCTGTGAGATGGCGTCAGTAGCGGACCGATGTGCGAATGGGGCCAAAGGCAGCGCAACAATATTTTCTGACTGACACCACAAGGCGCTGAGATGCCAAGATCCGGATGGCACCGAGGTGATGTCTAAGTTGCGGACTGATGTGCGAATGGGGCCAAAGGCAGCGTAACAATATTTTTTGTATGGAAGATACCACTAGGCATTGAGATGCCAAGATTCGGATGGCACTGAGGTGATGTCTAGCAAGTTGCTGTACTGGTGTGGTCATCCTACAATGCTGAAACTCGGCGTGGGTCGCCCCATTAGCCTGTGAGATGGCGTCAGTAGCGGACCGATGTGCGAATAGGCCGAAGGCAGCACAACGCGCCAAGATCCGGATGTCACCGTGGTGGTTTCATAGTTGAGAGGCACTTCATCTGCAGTGGGGCGCCGAGATCCGGATGGCACCGAGGTGATGTCTAGCAAGTTGCTGTACTGGTGTGGTCATCCTACAATGCTGAAACTCGGCGTGGGTCGCCCCATTAGCCTGTGAGATGGCGTCAGTAGCGGACCGATGTGCGAATAGGCCGAAGGCAGCACAACGCGCCAAGATCCGGATGTCACCGTGGTGGTTTCATAGTTGAGAGGCACTTCATCTGCAGTGGGGCGCCGAGATCCGGATGGCACCGAGGTGATGTCTAGCAAGTTGCTGTACTGGTGTGGTTATTCTACAATGCTGAAACTCGGCGTGGGGCGCCCCATTAGCCTGTGAGATGGCGTCAGTAGCGGACCGATGTGCGAATGGGGCCAAAGGCAGCGCAACAATATTTTCTGAAGAGAAGACACCAAAAGGTGCTGACATTCCAAGATCCGGATGGCACCGAGGTGGTGTCTAGCAAGCTATGCAGTTGAGTTGTGTGCGCACTTGCGGCGAATAGGTCGAAGGCAGCATAACAATGTTTTCTGAATAGGAGACACCACAAGGCGTTGAGATTCGGTTACCACCGAGGTGATGTCTAGCAAGTTGCCGCACTGGTGTGGCCATCCTACAATACTGCTCCGAATAACGGCGTGGGGTGCCCGAAGGGGGGGGGAGCCGGCGTGAATGGGCCTTCCTAGGTGGAGGCTCGTCTGCTGTAGTGGGGCGCCCCTTTACCGTTTCAGTTGCCATTCAGCTGAGTTTCGGCTGCTCTTGATGCTACAGCGACAGGCGGCTGCAAGAGGACTCTCAAAATGGCGGCCTGTTCTTTGGATTTGGGCCTGGTCCACTAAAATGGCCCTGGGACACCTTAGAACTCGGACGCTCGATTTTTTTTCCCTTTCCTGTACATGCAAAAAAAGGTAAATGCCCGGTACGTTACACGCTTCATCTGCCACGATGAACTCTCCAGAGGAACCGAAAAAAAATATAGTTGTGGTAACTATACCATGCATCGTCATATGGAGAGGTGGCACCAATTAATTATAGTGCTGCATAAAAGAGAGATTTGGAGGAGAACCCCTGACCTGCTAGTACATTCATCAAAGAAGTGGCACTGAGAGCTTCAGAGGCAAGGGAAACGCTCCCAAATATTTAGAAGAACTTTGGAAAGATTAAAATGACATGTTTAGATTGTGGCAAATTAATTTCATGTGGACAGATGAGTGTTACTCTAATAAATACAGCATATGAACATCATCATAGTCGATGGTTGGTAGAGACATTTTGACTATATCCTGGACCTGCCCGTCCTCGCCCAAAATGGCGCCGGAATAAATGGGACTCGTAACTCCTTGTTGTGTACTGGTTGCAGAACCTTGAAATCACGAGATACGTATGCAGTTTTGAAGCACATGGCGGGCGGGGACGAGAATTGATTGAATATTTCGACATCCCTATTGATATTAAGTTCTGATGTGTTATTGATTACTGTACTGTTGAAAGTTCGAATTAACGTCACCCATGGTACTTGCCCGCAAATGTATATCTAGATAATTTTATTGTAACTGGCCCTGTCGTATTTTAATTATAAAATGTACGTCCACCGATTCCGTAACTGTTAGACACCTTAGTTCTTGCAACCTAATGGCCCGCCCGTTACGTTCCTCTACAGTGTAAATGTCTATTCATCATATACGATTACAGTTTGCTCTGTGGCAGGCCCACGTGGTTACAGGCTCGTATTTGTATAATGAAATTTTCACAATAAAGGTTTTTAAAAGAAAACATGGTAGTAGTATATACATTGGTAAAGTTTTTAATAATAGTGACTGTTTTAGAATCATTAAAAGGCAAGTGAAATAAAGCAGACCAATTACATGAAGGGTAAAAGGTATAATACGAAGGAACGCAGTAAAGATAAATGGTCAAGGGCTGTTGTGTTTTCTATTCCTGCAACATAAAGTGATCGATAAGAATCTCATATTCAGGCGTATCGGCGACTAAGACAGCAGGTCGACCCTCTTTTGCTCAACGGCTCCGTCATGGGACGAAGAAACGCTCTTTTTCTCGAAAAAAGAATATATTTTACTTGCAGGACAGTTGTAAAATTTCCGGGAAAGTACATTAGCCTGGAACATTATAACATATATTTAAGAAAAAATAATGTTCGGAAGTAATGAAAAGCGTAATTTTTAGGTCATATGACCAAGCCTTTCATCATTACAATAAGAAAAGTAAAATGAACCAATGAAAAGTTTTATTAACAAGTCACATGACTTGTTATGCTTACGTTACGCGCTGCGCGCCCCGGATGACTTCCGGATGCGCTAACGCGGCGCGTCATATGACGCATTACGCGACAACGCAGGTACAGAATATAGTCAAAATGTCTCCACCAACCAGCGGTCGGAACACAACCCCTTTCAGCAGGCTAAATAGTTCTGTTAAATGACAACAGAAGGGACAGGCAACAAGAACCATCAGTCAAAGAGGGGAGGGCTAGTTCTTCTCTACCGGGTTACATTGGGGCGCTACCGGAACTGATCGAATTGGTAGTCTACAGTGTTTCTGGATGTTTCAGACTGAAGCTGGGGTTAGCATGAGAGCAGCACCATTTCGTAGCTCCGTCGTGGTCATTCCGCAACCAATCATGGCAGCCGTTCTTTATCGTTATTTTGGGCGGGGTGGATGGCGGAGCCGAGCTGTTTTGCAGCCATCATTGTGTGGAGTTCAGTTCATCTCACTAGTTTTGTATTTGTCATGAGGGGTTGTTCCTAATGTTTCTATTTTAGCGAGGTCAAAAAGAGATCCCATTAGTGGCCTACTGATTTTGCTCGATTCCTTTTCTTTTTTTTTACACGATTTTTCGTTATCTGCAAAGACTAAACAGAGTATTGCGACTCTGTGTTTGTTTGTAAATAGAGAATGAACCAAAGAGAACTAATTCTAAAACAGTAAATACTTGGATAACAATCAATCAAATGGAGAGAGAAGCAGGCACGACGGATTACAATGGGGGCAAAGGCCTGCGTTAACTACCTTTCACTATCTGCAAAGAGAGAGTACTCCTAATAGAAATGAGGGGGGGGGGGCACCATTCAAAGCAGATCAGTGTGCATAAACACGAAAATGTTTTCACTTACCACGTACTTGACATTCGACAGCTTATGATATTTGCTATTAAAAAACCATTGAAATTCACTGAAAAAACCATAGGTTATAGACCATATATAGTTAGGAATTAGCATTTAAAAAACCTTATTTTACTCACACAAAACCATTGAAATTCCATATATAGTTAGTTGCACTAACTATATATCGCGCACCCGCAATCCACTGCTGATCATGTCACATATTACATCATTCATGACATGGTCAGTGACATCACTGATGACATCTCAAATGACATCACTGATGACATCACTGATGACATCTCATTTGACATCATTCTTGTGCTAATACGATAAACCTCTTCAGACTCTAATATAACCTTAGATACACTCAGTGTATACAGACACTCACACACTGCCACTCATCCATGAAGTTACTCACACACCCAGTCAGTCATGCAAAGAAACAATCTCACCTCCATTTCTTCAACTATACAGTTAAACACACCTTACTTATTGAAACATATACTAACACATATTTACTCTCTTATACAATCCCTGATACAAGTTCACAATGATCGATACAACTACTTACTCATTCAGTGGCTCTCATGCACAGTTATTTATATATGCCAACTCTCACATGTACTGTGTTTTACATATGTACTTACTATGACATGTAGCATTGAGATATCCATTCACTCATCAATACACTCATGCACACAGTCAACTGCCCATGTAGCTGTTTCCACATGCACTCTTGAACTCATACACCTAGTGAATAAACTGCTCACACATCTATGCATAGAGTCACACACCTTCCAGCCACCCCTACACAAACTCAATCTCCCATAGAAATACTTGGGCAACCAATTAATAACACATATAGCCTCTCGTATAGCTAATGATCAACACATGCAGCAGTTTACAGAACAACAGACATAATGATGCACAAATTAAGACAGTTTAGTCACTAACCCATGCATTCAGTGAGACACATTTAATCACTCACTCATACAGTCAGTCACGCACCTACTAAATCCTTCATCCAGACACTTATACATCCACTCATTCTTCAATATGTAAAACATATTTAAACTTTACAAAAACACACAGACACTAGATGATGTCATCAGTGATGTCATTTGAGATGTCATCAGTGATGTCATTTGAGATGTCATCAGTGATGTCATCAGTGATGTCACTGACCATGTCATGAATGATGTAATATGTGACATGATCAGCAGTGGATTGCGGGTGCGCGATATATAGTTAGTGCAACTAACTATATATGGAATTTCAATGGTTTTGTGTGAGTAAAATAAGGTTTTTTAAATGCTAATTCCTAACTATATATGGTCTATAACCTATGGTTTTTTCAGTGAATTTTCAAGGTTTTGTAAATGCTAATTCCTAACTATATATGGTCTATAACCTATGGTTTTTTCAGTGAATATATATATATATATATATATATATATATATATATATATATATATATATATATATATATAGCAACAATGTATTCCAGAACCTCCAGGGATGGTGAAAAGGAACGAAGCGAACTCCTCTTTGTGGCAAAAGAAAATATTTTTTATTATCTCTCAACTGCCTGCCATGACGCGTTTCGGCCAGAACGCCAGCCTTGATCACATACGGTAGGCTTCGCGTGAAGATTCATTTTCAAATTGCTACCCCAGGTCACATGATCAGTTAATATGGAAAACACACTAAATGTTGTTGTAGCCCAAACAGATTGAAAAACATACTGGTGAACAGGGCACAGTAGTAAAATCCCATGTCAAACCGATGATTCATTATGACCAAATAAAATTCATTGGCAAGACACATATATTATTATACTGAATACATAAATACATATTTAAAATTGATGTATAAATATATCAACACATACATAAATACATTCCTGTATAAATACAGTAATACATCAAATTAATGGACCTTTTATAAAAGCATAAATGCAATATGTCCACTTCAATATAATCAGTGTCCGGTAAATAATTCTACTCATATTATTAGTGCAACACATCTGATCACCATAAAGGACAGTCTAAAAAATAGATAAAAGTCTGCAAAAAAATTCCATAAAAACATCAACTGACCACCTCCTAAGTGTGCAAAAATCAAAAATATATAATCGAAAGTTCAATTAAAATTTACATATCAGTGCAACCATATTATGAAATAATCTAAATGTTCAAATATGCCCAAATGTAAACATGAATGTACTTCAGTAATCAAGCTCAGAATATTCGCAAGTTGCGAACATCTATGGAGGAGTCCTCAGATGAAATAACCAGAATAAATTCAAATCATGTACAGGAATATAAAAATATATATATATATATATTTAAGTGAGTAGATGCAAGGTGAAAGTGAACATAAGATGTGTTGTGTAACTAAATCAGTACCTATATACAAATAGAGAAAACTACTCAGATCAAAACTCAGTATAGTTAGCGGTTAGGGAAGCATAAGATACAATAAAATAAGCACTACAGATAGGTATGCATATCCTCAGTAGTGTTCAGACCAAAAGGGACCTTAGTGTCGAGTTCTAATATTAGGCCAGTCTCCAGTTGTCTTAACATCCTTTCTCTATTGCCATCCCTTCTTAGTTTGGGGACGGCATCAATCACAAAATAGGTAAGACACTGGAGGTCATTTTTATGCATGTAGTTAAAATGACGAGCCACCGGGTACGTTGCATCGTTATTAACAATAGCTCTCAAATGTTGAAGAATGCGGGCATGCAATAAAATGATTTGTGCTGCCCACATAATTGAGGCCACAGGTGCAGGTAAGGACATAGATGGCATACTCTGTCCTGCAGGTGTAATGCCCTTTGATCTGTATTTCCTTAGAACTGAAAGGAGTCATGTAGGACGTCCGATTGATACCAAATTTAAAGGCCCTACAAAAAGTGCATTTATAGAAGCCCTTCTTTAGTTGCAACCATGTATTAGTAGTTGTTATCTCAGGGCTGTTTTTCACTAATTGGCTTCTCATAGAAACAGCATGTCTATAAGTAATTGGAAGGCTTCCCAGGTTGACAGGGTGCTAGCATAGAATCTGTTCTCAAGATAGGCCAGTTGTTGTTAATAATGGCCTTCAACTGTTTATGTTGCCTGTTAAACCTGGTGATAAGACGTGGAGCATTAGTCTCATCTCCATTATGTCCTATCTTGGGTGGCTTGCTAACTGTACCTAATAGGGATTCTCTCGTCCTGAGTGCTGCCTTATCACTGGCTTCCTTGAGTACTGACTCACCATAGCCTCTAGCTTTGAATATACCAATGCATTGTGAGTGCATTTAGCAAGCTCCTCATCAGTGCTATAAATACTTTTGAGTCTTAGAAGTCCCCCATATGGGATACTTCTAATGAGATGGCTGGGATGGCAACTTAATGCATGTAAGGTGGCATTCCCTGCTGTGGGCTTCCTAAAAAGTGTGGATTCCAATTTGCTTCCTGATACGTAGTATCTAGGAATGCCACCTGTGTTGGACCGATATATATATATATTCACTGAAAAAAACATAGGTTTCACACATGTTATAGTTAAAAATTAGCATTTAAAAAACATAGAAATTCACTGAAAAAAACATAAGTTTTACACGTTATAGTTAGCTGGATATTTCACTCATACAAAATCATTGAAATTCCCCCGTTATAGTTAGTTCAGCTAACTATAACTCGCGCGCCCGCAATGCACTGCTGATGATGTCAGATATTACATCACTCATGACATGGTCATTGACATCACTCATGACATCACTGATGACATCTCAAATGACATCACTGATGACATCACTGATAACATCTTCTAGTGAATGTGTGTATTTCTGAAAAATAAATATTTTTTTGTATGTATATCTAAAGGTCGCTGGAAAAATGAAACGGTAAATAAGTGTCTAAATGGATTTTATTTTGGTAAAATTGATTGTGTAACTGACTTATTAAGTGTATCTTAGTGAATAGATGTATTAGCGAGTAATGTTTAAATATTTAAATATCTGTATCAGTGTCTCACTTTGTGTATAAGTGGCTGCATGGGTTGGTGAGTAGCTACATGAGTGTGTATGTGTTATTAGTTGTTTCTTTGAGTATCAGTATGAGTGTCTGTATGGTTCGGTGGGGGATATTACTTAGCACACAGATGCATGAATGAGTGACTCACTGTTTGTATGTGTTTTGAAGACAGCATGTGTGCAGGACTGTATGGGTGGATGATTGTGTGTATGGGTGGGTTAGTGAGTGAATGACTGTCTCAATAGTGTATTCATGAGTAACTACATATGTTTTAAACTAGTATATGTGAGTATTGATGTATATAAGTGAGTATATGTGAGAGTGAGATTTTGGAACAGTTCCTGTATAAATAATTATGTGTTTCTATAAGTGATTGTTTAAGAGAGTAAGCATGTGTATGTTTCTGTAGAAGTAAGTGTAGTGGTGTGGGTATAGCTGTATATGCAAGTAAATGGATGTTTGATAGTTTATTTGCATGTGTGAGCATGTGTGTGAGTAACTCTATGTATGAGTGTTGGTGTGTAATAGGATGTATAGGTGTATGAGTACATATGATGAGTGAGTACATGTATGAGTGACTGTATAGAACTGTTGATGAATGAGTAGATGTGTATGTAGATGTTGGAATTACTGAATAGGTTGTTGTAACTGGTATTGGTATCTCAATTTTTTTTAAATATTCTTTTCTTTTTTTGAATGTGTGTATCAACGGTTATATTAGGGTGAGAGGAGGTCTGCCACTCTTTCACAAGGATGATGTTATCAGTGATGTCATGAGTGATGTCATTTGAGATGTCATCAGTGATGTCATCAGTGATGTCACTGACCATGTCATGAGTGATGTAATATGTGATGTCATCAGCAGTGCAATGCGGGCGCACGAGTTATAGTTAGCTGAACTAACTATAACGGGGGAATGTCAATGGTTTTGTATGAGTGAAATATCCAGCTAACTATAACATGTGTGAAACCTATGGTTTTTTCAGTGAATTTCTAAGGTTTTTTAAATGCTAATTCCTAACTATAACATGTGTGAAACCTATAGTGTCTTCAGTGAATTTGCAAGGTTTTTTAAATGCTAATTCCTAACTATAATGTGTGTAAAACCTATGGTTTTTTCAGTGAATTTCAAAGGTTTTGTATATGATAATTTTTATATGTATTAATTATTATATTTCTATCTTTTTATACAAATGTCCTACATTTTTATTATAAATACTTATTTTTATGTTATTTTGTATGTTATATTTCATATTCTTAATGTAAAATCTAAATCCCAAAATATTTTTTTATTATTATTTTTTTTCAATATATTATATTAAATTCTATATAATTCCTTTTTCATTGTTTTTTGGGGGGATAAGCGTACCTTACGCGTACATTGATCACACCGTCCTTTGTACTGCTAATCGTACTCTGCACGTACCCGCGCACACGTCACGAATACGCTCTAGCCCCCCCCGATATTTTTTACTGTGGTTGCGCCTCTGGCTTCAGGCACCCCTCTCCCTCCCCCCGTCGTGTGTGTCTCTCCCACATTTTAATGCCTTTTTTCTCTCTTTCTCTTTCTTACTCTCTCACATCGTTTCTCTTTCTTTTTTTAAAGTTTTGGATGCTGCTGTCTCCAGTCTGCTGTATAGAACCTTATCTGAGTTGAAGTGGTGAGTTTGAAGCAGTCCATATACTAAGGCCTACTTTACTACATGAATATTTGGGTACTGACTGGATGTTAGAACCGGGGTCTCTAGTTGGCAGGGGTATGCACCCTAGTCCAAGTAGGGACCACCGCTTCCGACCTGGTAGCTTGGCGCAGAGCAGCAAAGGCGTAACTTCAGAGGCAATGTGTAAAGTATTTGTGCAACACACAACGGCGATGACACAGTAATAACACTCACAAAAGGAACACCACACCAGTTTTGTATAAGAATAAGAATTTCTTTATCTAAAAATTATGCGAGAACCAAAAGCAGGTAAATCCAGCTCCAGGCAAGATCAAGAATGAAAAGGATTCCAGTTTCCAAGCAAGATCAATAATCAATAAGAATTAATCCAGTTCCCAGGCCTGATCAATAATAAAAAGGATTCCAGTTTCCAAGCAAGATCAATAATCAATAAGAATGAATCCAGTTCCCAGGCCTGATCAAATCACCAAAAGCTCATGTGTGCCAAGGACTCCTGCTGGTAATGTCTTTCTCACAGTGTCCTTGGGTGGCAAAAGTTCACTTGAGGTAGGTTCTTATGGTCAAAATTCACTGTGGGAAGGTTCTTAGGCCAAAGTTCCCTTGTAGCATAATAGGTGTGCCTCTCATAGAAATTATGCTCCCAGCGTAGGAAGTGCGGCTGCCCAGGCGCTGCTGGTAATGCTAAAAAATGCCCCAGTGTCAATTACCAAGTAATTATGCCCCCGTAGGCCGGTCAGTGAAGGGCGGTTCCCAGCCAAGCACAAAGCTCGCACTCCAGGTACCCGGCCAACCCGCACCCCACCCCCTCGCAGCAGCCTGATTGCACTGAGGCGTTACCTGGGGTGGTGGTTGCGGGCGCGGGTGCGAGGCTTCTCTCCACCTGGGGCCTCGGGCTCAGCAGGCCCTGCACGGGTGGGGGTCACAGCCACACAGCGCTCCTTTAGCACAGCGCTTAACAGTGCCTCCAAGTCCGGGGCAACGACGGAGCCTCCTGCCACACAGCGCTTCGCTTCTCAGCGCTACACAGCGCGCTCCGGTCCCAGTGGCGGTGACCTCAGGGCCAGTTTCAGTCGGCTTGCGCCAGAAGCAGAGGCAATCACAGAGCCCTCGGGAGGATCACGGGGCAAGCAGTGCTGAGGGCAGGCATAGCGTTGCAGGGCAAATCTTGAAAGTGTTGTTGCTGTTCCAAAGGGCAGTCTTTAAAACGCTGTGGTCCAAGGACAAGTAGTTTCCTTTAGCTTAAAAAGGGTGCAGTCCCAAAAAGGCAATCTTTAAAAGGTTGAAGACTCTTTAAAATGTTGTTCAAAGAAAAGTAGTTCCTTTGGGATGTTGTGGAGACACTCTGGTGGTGATGTTGCAGTCTCCCATGCAGGGCAGGATCAGCAGGCAGTAGGGCAGCTCAGCAGGTTGTGGGGCAGCAGTTCCTTGGAGCAGTCAGCCTCCTTCCCAGCGGCAATCCTCTTGCGCAGCAGTCCTCACTCCAGCAGGGATTCTTCCAGGTCCAGCAGTGTAACAAGAATGTGAGGCCAGGACCCTCCCTTATATATTCTACAGTCCAGGGGCTAGAAAGTGGTGGAAGTCTCTGGAAGGGTCTGGGGGCAGGGGCTTCTGGAAGAGTCCAGGGAGTTCTGGTATGTCCCCTGCCTTCCCTGACCTAGCTGTCAAAGTGACGAGAGACAGGCCATTAAGGCTACAGTGGACAGCCCATCACAGCTCATCCCAGGGAAGAAGGTGTGAATCACCACTCCCACCTCCCAACCCAGGCAGGCTATCAGTATGCAGAGAGGAGGGGGGAGTCTGCAGAGCCTAATCTAAGTGTAGGCAGGAAAAGGTCCCCTTTATAAAAGTGGGATCCCTAGCGTAGTAGTGCCCAAACCCTATATATCATTGGAAAGGGTTCCCCGCCCCGAGTCCAACAAGACCAAACATGACAGACTTATTAGGTCCCTGTCAGAAGTTATCCCATAAGGGGAGGTTCCCAATGTTAGCCTATGGAGGATTAGGCCTTACTGCGTTAGCAGTGGCTTGTGGCAGATATGCCAGCCTCACAAGGTTTTAGGGGAGAGCACCTGCACCGCAGCAATGTTTAGCAGGCGCCCAGAGTCCTAAGTCCAACAAAATATAGGATAAAAATGGGAGGCAAAAAGGGCAAAAACGTAGGGGAGACTACCCTAAGACTGACAGGTCTAACACGTGTCCCCCCCAGCTGAAAGTGGGGAAAACTACCCAACCTCTAGGGAGTTCTCATCACTAAGGCGGAAAAACCTAGAGAGACCGTCAGCATTGGCGTGGTCTACTCCGGGTCTGTGTTCCACCCTGAAGTCCATCCCCTGTAGAGAAATGGACCACCTCAACAATTTGGGATTCTTGCCCCTCATTTGCATGAGCCACCTAAGGGGCCGGTGGTCAGTTTGGATCAGGAAGTGGGAGCCAAACAGATATGGCCTCAACTTCTTTACAGCCCAGACCACGCGAAGGCTTCTCTCTCTATCGCACTCCACCGCTGTTCTCGGGGGAGCAGCCTCCTGGAGATGAAGCCTACTGGTTGGTCCCGTCCCTCCTCATTGAGTTGCGAAAGTACTGCCCCTATGCCATGCTCTGAGGCGTCCGTTTGGACAATGAACTCTTTGGAGAAGTCAGGGGCCCTGAGCACAGGAGCGGTGCACATGGCCTGCTTTAGAGAGTCAAAGGCTTTTTGGCAAGCCTCTGTCCAGATCACTTTTCTAGGTTGTTTCTTAGAGGTTAGCTCAGTCAAGGGGGCCACAATGGTGCCATAGCCCTTGACAAATCTGCGGTAGTAACCTGTGAGGCCCAGGAATGCCCTGACCTCAGTTTGTGTTTTGGGAGGCTCCCAGGCCAGGATGGTTTCTATCTTGGCCTGTAGGGGTTGCACCTTGCCCCCGCCCACCAAGTGTCCTAGGTAGACTACCGACCCCTGCCCTATCTGGCATTTGCTAGCTTTGATAGTCAGGCCTGCCTGCTGCAGAGCCTGAAGCACTTCCTGGAGGTGACCCAGATGGTCCTCCCAGCTGTTACTGAAGACAGCTATGTTGTCCAGGTAGGCAGCAGAGAAGGCCTCTAAACCGGAGAGGACCCGGTTCACCAGCCGCTGGAAGGTGGCAGGAGCATTTTTCAGTCCAAAGGGCATCACCCTAAACTGGTAGTGGCCCTCTGGGGTGGAAAAGGCGGACCTCTCTTTAGCTCCATCTGTTAGGGCGATCTGCCAGTACCCTGACGTGAGGTCAAAGGTACTCAGGTATCGGGCAGCCCCCAGCCTGTCAATGAGCTCAACCGCCCTCGGGATAGGATGAGCGTCAGTCTTGGTCACAGAGTTCAGTCCCCTGTAATCCACACAGAAACTAAGTTCTGGTGTGGTGCCCGGTGGGGCAGCTTTTGGTACCAGAACCACCGGACTGGACCAAGGGCTGTTGGAGGGCTCTATCACCCCCAACTCCAGCATCTTAGTGACCTCACTCTGGATGTTGGCCTTCACCTTATCTGACAACCTGTAAGACTTCGACTTGACAGGGGGGTTGTCTCCTGTGTCCACATCATGGATACACAGGTGGGTAATCCCAGGGATAAGGGAGAACACTGAGGAGAACTGCCCCAGGACCTGGCGGCAGTCCCTCTGTTGCTCAGGAGTCAAGGATGGGGAGAGGACCACTCCCTCCACCGATTCATCCCTCTCTTTGGAAGCAAAGAGGTCCGGGAGAGGTTCACTTTCCTCTTCCTCGGCCCCATCAGTTACCATCAGTAAGGTAAGCTCAGACCTCTCATGGTGGGGTTTGAGGCGGTTGGCGTGTAGCACCCTGTGGGGCTGCCTGGGGGTTTTAAGGTCCACTAGGTAAGTGGCCTTGCCCTTCTTCTCCAATATCTCATAAGGGCCTGTCCAGCGATCCTGGAGGGCACTAAGCTCTCCAGGATCCATGACCCACACCTTCTGTCCAGGTTTTAGCTCCACAGGGTGAGAATTCTGGTCGTACCATTCCTTCATTACCGCCTCGCTGGCCTCTAAGTTGTCAGAAGCTTGTTTCCACAATTTAGCCATTTGGCTACGGAAGGCCAGCATGTAGCTCACTACATCCTGGGGAAGCCTCCTTGGAGTCTTCTCCCACCCATCCTTCACTAAACTGAGAGGCCCCCTAACAGGGTGCCCGTACAAAAGCTCGAAGGGGCTGAAACCCACCCCCTTCTGTGGTACCTCCCTGTAGGAAAACAGCAAACAGGGCAAGAGGATGTCCCACTTTTTCCTCAGGCCCTCAGGCAGACTCCTGATCATGCCTTTTAGGGTCTTGTTAAATCTCTCCACGAGACCATTGGTTTGTGGGTGGTAAGGGGTGGAGAACTTAAAAGTAACCCCACACTCCTTCCACATGGCTTGCATGTAGGCAGACATAAAGTTGGTACCCCTGTCGGACACCACCTCTTTGGGAAAACCCACTCTGGTAAAAATCCCCATCAGGGCCCGTGCCACTGCAGGTGCAGTGATGGTTCTCAGAGGAATAGCCTCTGGGTACCGGGTGGCGTGGTCCACCAGAACCAGGATAAACCTGTGACCAGAAGAAGTCGGTGGATCCATGGGCCCAAAAATGTCGATGCCCACCCTCTCAAGGGGGTGCTAACGACAGGCAGCGGTTCCAGGGGAGCCTTCAGCTTAGTCCCTGTTTTCCCACTAGCTTGGCAGGTCAGACAGGTCCTGCAGAATGTATCTGAGGAGATCCTCATCTGCGGCCAATAAAAATGTGGGACAAGCCTAGCAAAGGTCTTGTCTTGGCCCAAGTGTCCTGCCAATGGGATCTCATGAGCCAGTTCCAAAAGAAAGGCCCTGTAGCACTGGGGGACCACTAAGGCTCTTGATGACCCATGCACAGGAGCCTTGGGCTCACTGTAAAGGAGCCCATCCTCCCAGTAAATATGATACTTCGCGGAGGCATTGCCTGCTGCTTGGGCTTCGGCCTGTCGCCTCATGCCCTCAAGGGTAGGACACTCCTTCTGTGCCCGGCAAAACTCCTCCCTGGTGGGCCCTCCTTCCACCTGCCACCCTGCAGGGGTAGGTAGGTCCCCCAAGGGAACAACGTCCCCCTCCGTGGACTCCGGTGCGACCTCCTCAGGGGCCCCATCCATCTCACAGGTTGACTGCACCGGGGCGGGCTTCCCACGCCCTCGGGCTCCGCCCTTCTTAGCAGCTGGCTGGGCCATTTTTCCAGGCTCCAGCCCTGGCTGACTCCCTTTCTGGGCAGCCATAGACCGTGTGGTAGCACAAATCCACTCCGGTAACCCCAGCATCTCCACATGCGCTTTGAGCTCTACCTCCTTCCAGTCAGTATGCTCTAGGTCATTCCCTAACAGACAGGCCACTGGCATGGCAGGGCTCACAGCAACTCTTAAAAGGCCTGAAACCCCTCCCCACTCAAATGGAACCTGTGCTATGGGATAGTGACCCCCCCTGTTGTCAGCCATCACAACTGGATGGACTGCATCGGGAATTATTTGCTCTGGGGACACCAGCTGACTCCTTACCATAGTCATGCTGGCACCTGTGTCCCTCAGGGCCTCCACCCCCCGACCATTGAGGGTGACCCACTGCCTATACTTGGTAGTCAAAGTCAAAAACCACTTTATTCGATTTTGTTAAAAATCATAAAAGCATACTACAACAATATAAAATCATTCCAATATAGAATCATTCCAATTACACATTTCGCAATTTCATATAACACAATGTAGTTAAAAACACATTTTATAAAAATTCCAAATTGTACAATTCAATTTTAAAAAGGTCATAAAAACTTATGTGCAAAAGAGCCAGATATATTTTAAATCATCCCAGTCCCCGTTGTTGGGCTAGGGCTTTCCTCCTCCTAATTCGAACTGCAGCCACAAGATAATTTGCCACACTAAACATTACTAAGGGAGAGTCAAGCATTTGTAAGAACAAAAAAGCGGGTTTTGCTTGCATGAACGCTTTCTCTTTTAGTAAAGGTAACAAATACTTTCTCCTTGGAACTTGATAAAATGGGCAAAACAACACAAGATGTATGTTGTCTTGTATGGAAAAATTATCACATTCACATACTGGTGCATCCTCAAGTTTGCACCAACTATGTCTATCACTGAGTACCAAGTATATCTGGTTGAACCTAAACTTAACCAGGAGCCATCTATGAAATGGGATATTAACTAAAGTAAGGTACGGTTGGATGGCAATACATGTAAGAGTCATATAATGTGCTCTGACCGTAGGTTTTAATAACTGGAGTTGTTCTCTCTCCAAAGACTTGAGTCTGCAAAAATTCTCTTTGACCCAAGCTAGGTCAGCTTTTTTTAAACCAAGCGGGGAGGAGGCAAAAATTCTCTTTGACCCAAGCTAGGTCAGCTTTTTTTAAACCAAGCGGGGAGGAGAAGTTTAAACCAAGCCTATACTTGGTAGTATTTGAGGGCACATGGACCTTAGGAACCATCTCACTGTCTCCCAGAGACACTAGGACAAGCCCTGCCCCCTCACTCCCATCATCTAGGGATAGCTCCTCCCCAAGCGCTACACTAGCCACCCCGGGGTTTTTACCTCCAGTGGGCTGTGGTGCTCTCTTGCGACACTTGGGATCCCCCTTGTAGTGTCCAAGTTCACCACACTCATAGCACCGGACAATTCTGGGCTGCTGACCTTTGTCAGGATAAGTGGGCTTCTGGTGGCCAGATTGGGGCTGGGACCCAGACCCTTTCCCTTGTGAACTATTTTGGGGGCCTTTGGAGAACTCTTTCTTTTTGTCTCCCCCCTCTTTCCTCTGGTGGGAACCCTGACCACCCCTTTGGGAGTCCCCCCAGAACCCTTGTTGGACACCCTGGTACTGACCCATGTGTCCGCCTCCTCCGCAAGCTTCCTAGGATTGGTCAACTTGCGGTCAACCAGGTGTTGGCGCAGCTCTGGAAAACATTTCTCTAGAAGGTGCTCTCTTAAAAACAAGTCATACAACCCTTCATAGTCATGCACATTGCTGCCCCGCACCCAACCATCTAAAGCTTTACTAGCGTAGTCCAGGAAGTCTACCCAGTTCTGTGTGGGAAGTTTGTGGCTATTCCTAAACCTCTGCCTATACCTCTCAGGGGTAAGACCGAACCTCTTAAGCAATGCAGCTTTCATGACAGAATAGTTAGTCTGGTCTTCCTTCTCTAGGTAAAGGAGGGTGTCCCTAACATCTGGAGGTAGGTACTTATACAAACCACCCCCCCCAATAACTCTCTGGGACCCCATGGGCTCTTAAAGATACCTCATAGGCGGCTAACCACTTATCAATATTATCCCCCATCTTAAAACTGGCCATCACATCTTTAGGCATAAAGACCCTGGACTCACGTGAAGCTTCCATAGATACGCTGCCACCATTCTTGTTGCTGTTGGCCCCTACTTCTAGGGCCCGGATTTCCAGTTCCTTCAGGCTGAGCTCATGGGCAAGTTTTTTTTCTCGCATAGCCAGTCGCTTGTTCTCGCGATCCTGCTCCATGGCCCACCTTTCTCTTTCCCGCTCTTTCTCCAGCTTGGCAAGCTCCAACCTGAGCTGTATCTCCTCCCTCCTGTCCTCCAGGTCCTCTACGCACAGGCTCTTCACTGACACACTACTGCCTGCCCTGGAAGGTACCCTTGTACCTGGTAACAAATTGCCATTTCCTGCCAAGTGCAGTAGGTCAAGGTTTCCTGTGGCGTCATGCTCTGGTCCTTGCTCGTCCCCATCTCCTTCTGAGTGGGCTGTTACCCATGCTCTCAAAGCTTTCTGAAGCTCTGCCTTCTTGGCGCTTCGCTTGAAGGGCACCGCTTTCTCCTCGCAGAACTCTTTGAGTTGCGCCACTGTGTAAACTTCCAGATTGGCCAGCTCGAATTCTATCATGCTAGGTAGGGCCTCAGACGTTTGTAGAGAAAACCAAATGGGACTTAGGCAAAAGGACTTTTAAAAAGAGCAGCCAGTCAGGGAGAATTAAAAAAAAAATCAAAAATGCCAATTGGAGAGGGTAGACAAAAATTCAGTAGAGTCAGGTGTAAGGTTGCGGTGTACACTGCGTCGCTGCGTGGTGTTACACAAGCACAAGTCCTATCCCACCGCTCGATCACCAATGTTAGAACCGGGGTCTCTAGTTGGCAGGGGTATGCACCCTAGTCCAAGTAGGGACCACCGCTTCCGACCTGGTAGCTTGGCGCAGAGCAGCAAAGGCGTAACTTCAGAGGCAATGTGTAAAGTATTTGTGCAACACACAACGGCGATGACACAGTAAAAACACTCACAAAAGGAACACCACACCAGTTTTGTATAAGAATAAGAATTTCTTTATCTAAAAATTATGCGAGAACCAAAAGCAGGTAAATCCAGCTCCAGGCAAGATCAAGAATGAAAAGGATTCCAGTTTCCAAGCAAGATCAATAATCAATAAGAATGAATCCAGTTCCCAGGCCTGATCAATAATAAAAAGGATTCCAGTTTCCAAGCAAGATCAATAATCAATAAGAATTAATCCAGTTCCCAGGCCTGATCAAATCACCAAAAGCTCATGTGTGCCAAGGACTCCTGCTGGTAATGTCTTTCTCACAGTGTCCTTGGATGGCAAAAGTTCACTTGAGGTTGGTTCTTATGGTCAAAATTCACTGTGGAAAGGTTCTTAGGCCAAAGTTCCTTTGTAGCGTAATAAGTGTGCCTCTCATAGAAATTATGCTCCCAGCGTAGGAAGTGCGGCTGCCCAGGCGCTGCTGGTAATGCTAAAAAATGCCCCAGTGTCAATTACCAAGTAATTATGCCCCCGTAGGCCGGTCAGTGAAGGGCGGTTCCCAGCCAAGCACAAAGCTCACACTCCAGGTACCCGGCCAACCCGCACCCCACTCCCTCGCAGCAGTCTGATTGCACTGAGGCGTTACCTGGGGTGGTGGTTGCGGGCGCGGTTGCGAGGCTCCTCTCCACCTGGGGCCTCGGGCTCAGCAGGCCCTGCACGGGTGGGGGTCACAGCCACACAGCGCTCCTTTAGCACAGCGCTTAACAGTGCCTCCAAGTCCGGGGCAACGACGGAGCCTCCTGCCACACAGCGCTTCGCTTCTCAGCGCTACACAGCGCGCTCCGGTCCCAGTGGCGGTGACCTCAGGGCCAGTTTCAGTCGGCTTGCGCCAGAAGCAGAGGCAATCACAGAGCCCTCGGGAGGATCACGGGGCAAGCAGTGCTGAGGGCAGGCATAGTGTTGCAGGGCAAATCTTGAAAGTGTTGTTGCTGTTCCAAAGGGCAGTCTTTAAAACGCAGTGGTCCAAGGACAGGTAGTTTCCTTTAGCTTAAAAAGGGTGCAGTACCAAAAAGGCAATCTTTAAAAGGTTGAAGACTCTTTAAAATGTTGTTCAAAGAAAAGTAGTTCCTTTGGGATGTTGTGGAGACACTCTCGTGGTGATGTTGCAGTCTCCCATGCAGGGCAGGATCAGCAGGCAGTAGGGCAGCTCAGCAGGTTGTGGGGCAGCAGTTCCTTGGAGCAGTCAGCCTCCTTCCCAGTGGCAATCCTCTTGCGCAGCAGTCCTCACTCCAGCAGGGATTCTTCCAGGTCCAGCAGTGTAACAAGAATGTGAGGCCAGGACCCTCCCTTATATATTCTACAGTCCAGGGGCTAGAAAGTGGTGGAAGTCTCTGGAAGGGTCTGGGGGCAGGGGCTTCTGGAAGAGTCCAGGGAGTTCTGGTATGTCCCCTGCCTTCCCTGACCTAGCTGTCAAAGTGACGAGAGACAGGCCGTTAAGGCTACAGTGGACAGCCCATCACAGCTCATCCCAGGGAAGAAGGTGTGAATCACCACTCCCACCTCCCAACCCAGGCAGGCTATCAGTATGCAGAGAGGAGGGGGGAGTCTGCAGAGCCTAATCTAAGTGTAGGCAGGAAAAGGTCCCCTTTATAAAAGTGGGATCCCTAGCGTAGTAGTGCCCAAACCCTATATATCATTGGAAAGGGTTCCCCGCCCCGAGTCCAACAAGACCAAACATGACAGACTTATTAGGTCCCTGTCAGAAGTTATCCCATAAGGGGAGGTTCCCAATGTAAGCCTATGGAGGATTAAGCCTTACTGCGTTAGCAGTGGCTTGTGGCAGATATGCCAGCCTCACAAGGTTTTAGGGGAGAGTACCTGCACCGCAGCACTGTTTAGCAGTGGTGAGGCGCCCAGAGTCCTAAGTTCAACAAAATATAGGATAAAAATGGGAGGCAAAAAGGGCAAAAATGTAGGGGAGACTACCCTAAGGCTGACAGGTCTAACACTGGATGATAAGAGTTCTGCAAGCGGTGTCAAGCTGAATGTGTAACTGCTTCACTTTTAGAACAGTGTATAGATAAGCACATACTGCTGTATGGTTCACTACAATACAATACTGAATACTGAAACAGTAGTGTGAGAGTAACGATATAGACAGGGAAATTGAAGGTATAAAAGGCAAGTTTGCAGGTACATAGAAGACTACCAGCATAGTCTATAGGGGTATAAAGAAGTCCATGGCCTAGGGCCCACTTTGCTCCATGAGTACTGGCTAAATGATTACAATTCTCCAAGAAGAGTGTCTGGCTGAATGTATAGCAGCTTCACTTTTAGAACAGTGTATAGATAAACACATACTGCTGTATGGCTCACTACAATACTAAAATAGCAGTAGCAGAATGTTTGGAGGAAGTGTAAAGATACAGACTGGGCAATTGAAAGTTAAAAAGCCAAGTTTGCAGGTGCATAGAAAAGGGCATTTATTATTCTTCCCAATGCCCCATGCGCCAGCACCCCTTTCCGAGGTTAGGTTTACGATTTACAAATACTAGCATTTTTTAAATTAAGAAGCATAATAATAACACATATTAATCCTTTTTTTTTATTCTAATGATAACGATATTTTTTTTATATGTCTTCTATTTAGATGTTTTTAATCATGAAAATGCAAAGAACACAGTTTACCAAGTAACACTTTTTAAACTCTCCAACGTACGTAGATAATAATACCTTATACGTGTTACGACCAAACCTTTACAAGCTTCACAGTTTGTAACTTTTCTGAACACGTGCAGTAGAAAAACAGTTAAAACGTGAGCACGTGTAAACTGCAAAACTTGCCATCTAACTAGGCGGACTCACAGCTTCCTTCCGTAGACTACTAAACAACCAAAAACTATATAAACCACACCTACTGTGAAATTAGTTTCATTTCTATGGTTTATTTCTGAGTCGCCAATCTATGTTGCAGGTTCTGTTTTCTAGCATCGGATTCTCTTTTTGCGTCAACAAACATATTCCGGATTTGTAAGTTGTTTCAATATGGCATAGGCATAGTACTTAGTTATAATTTGTGGCTATTTGTCAATATTTAAACATTTATATCTAGCAAAAAATGTTATTGCATGTTTTTCTCTGTAACGTCAGCAGCTTGTTTTTAGAAACAGATAGATTATAACAAATATTGCTCCTTTTCTGGCTCCTTTCACCTTATATATAGGGACTTTTTATATTATAATATTGACACTGTACTTAGCTTGAGAGGTGTTGGTGACCCGTCGATGCAAACCCTAAACATTTACAATCAACGTCTCCATCTTCCACTTATTATTGTGTTTTCCCCTGGAGATCACATACTGTTAATATGTATATTATAACATTAACAGTCTTGGTGATCTTAGTGGAGTTCACGATCCGTCGTCACAAAAAGTAACGATAAGTAAGCGACGATACCGGCTTGCGGTTTTCAGTCTATTTACCCCTTGTGATCATGTACTGTGAAAATATATACATATTATTATTCTCACCGTCAGGATCTCAGAGGAGTTTATGACCCGTCACCACGAAGATCACATTTTTTCACCTCCCGGAGAAAAGAAGTTCAGTAAATAATTACCGCTCGAAAGTATTTCATTATGGATGTTCTGTTAAATACATAACTTTATTTTCCTTTTGTTTTTACTGTAAAAATGATATCAATCGTTATATTATAATAGATTGTCCTATTGCTACAGCAGAGGAATGGGAGATTTTTCAGCGCCATCTATAATATAACTTTCAAATATTAAAAAGTACTTGACCAGATATTTTTTTCAAGAAACATATTTTACGAAACAGCAGAACCAAAAAATATAGCTATCATGCATACTTTGTTACTTTAAATATTTAACCCCTTCAGTGCTAATGACAAGGGTAACTCGTCATGGAGTTTCCATTGATTTCAATGGAAAGTCAATGGAAGAGCATCATGTGCCTTAGCAGCCAAGTGGTTAATAAACCCTACATTTCTGAATGTTATTTTCTAATTTCTATTCTTATTTGCGGTTCCTATTCACCTTCTCCCTAAAGAATATATAGGACCTGTACCTTATATTATAAGAGTACCATCCTATATATTCTTTAAAGAGTATGTGATTTATTACCGGAACAGTCTGCAACCTCTAAGCACTACAACAGCACGTTCCTGAATTGTACAGAATACAAATTTGAAAAATAATAATGCTTACATTTCTATGTAATATGAAATTATTTGTATTTAACTGGTTTTTACTTGTTTTCTTGATCTGAGATAATGTAGTGCGGGAGTGTTTGTTGTAGCACTTCTATTCTACTTTATCTAAAAGTAACTGATGCCCTCTTACATCATCAAGAATGTGGGGCAACACTTTTACAAACTGTAGCACAAAAAAGAAGTATATAGCCACGCTTAACTGATATTTTATGAAATTCCATTTTTATTTGTCACCCCTTTCATAGATATAGCGACAGTTTCTGAAGAAAGTTAATTTGTATTTGCTTAATAAAAACTGTTTCAAACCTAGACTGAATTTTTTGCTGCGCAGCCACACCTCCCCATCAGGAGAGTGAACACCACATTATAAGTAAATAGTACTCCTAAGAAGTATGTCACACACTAACTTGATAAAAAAAACAGCACAAGACACTGTCATTTTTCCACCGTGATTTATACACCACACGGCAATTATATAAATGGCCGTTGAAACATATAAAAAAATTGTTTCCCTCATAATCCCTCTCCACCACCTTATGGGCACTGTACAGAGTTAATATAATAGTGTTCCTAACCTGCCCTCTACTACTTTCTTTCCCCATACTCCTTTGGAAAATGCATCACAATATCATTGACAACAGTGAACCGTTCCCACCCAATAAGGAGCAAACGTGTGCTCGGAACACTTTGCCAATAAAATGTCCATGTTGTTCCATAGACGAGCAAGGAATGACTTGCCAAACCTTCTACTTTAAATACTTCACAGCTAATGAACATTATGCTTCGTAAAGTCCCGCTTGGAGCACGTTACCCTAATACTCCCTGAACAGGAAGGAATCCCTAACAAAACTTTTCCACTGACTTCTTGTACGACTAACGGTTCCTATGAAAAAACATATAAATCTCCAGCACATTAACTATTTCAGTTAGCAACATATGGTGGTGAACTTCTAACCTCTGTGCTCACGCAAGTGTTCCATGAACTGATACTATGGTAACAGGCAGAAAGGTACTGGCTGTACAAAAACCGTTATATTTATCCTGGATCCTCTACAAGACAGAAAGGAAAGCAAAGTAAAACAAAACAGTGTACCTCATTTACAACCCCCTTGCGCCACTTGTGCATCCACGGCCCCCCACCATAAAAACTTAAAAGTGTGTGCACCTCAAACCCCTGGAAGAACCACCCCCCGGAGATTTCTGTATTGTGTGACACGGGCTCGGTGGCCCTCCGCCTGGTGCCCTCGAGAGCCCTGGAGACCGCCACGCCCAGAACCAGTTCCTGCAGTGTCCCGTGGTGCCTACCTCCGGGATACTGCTGTTTGCTATGACAAGGCGGAAGTCTTGCAGCTCCCGCCCTCCCATAGCAAACTTAGTTTGAACTTTGAAAGACACAACATTGAAATCTGTTCTCACTTTCAAAATCCAAACAAGATTGCATTTCCACATACAACTTAGCATCTCCCCATGTATAAAAGCAATGCCAGTGTTCTATAGAGGAGTGAACCCCATTGAGCTGTGTACCCCTTTCACTCAGCGCAGGTGTATTAATGGTGCGCATGCGCACAATACGCCCCACCAAGCCCACCCTCAGTCCGTGTACCCCTAATGTTTCTCATTTCATTTGCGCATGCTCTATTCGAACATGACGGTCACGAGGAGTCGGCAGGACCGTGGGGGTATTGTACGCTCCGTCTTTTTTGTAGATAGGGTCACGTGTGTAGTGACGTATGTACTGAATGGGTGTGGTGTGGGTGTATACCAGCCATGAGGGATTTCTTAGTTCCAGGTCTAGTTGTCAGATCGGCTCACACACTCCCTCATGGCTCGTATACACCCACACCCCACCCATCCAGCACATTCATCACTACACACGTGACCCTATGTATAAAAAAGATGAAAAGTATGTGTTGTACGCCATTTTAGATTTGTTCCCAAACTACCGAACATGGGGCCCACTACTACATGCGTGGCCTCTTTGGTCACTGAGTTAGTGGTGCCCGAAGCACTGAGCGGGTGAAGAACCTGCGATGATGATGATGGGAGCACGAGAATGTCGTTAACCATAGAGATATCAAGACTCGGCACAATATATGAGACTTCTTTGTTGGAGATTGGGACTACATCATGTAGAAGGTGTCTTTTCCACAAAAAGGTGAGCAGTGAGGCTTGACTGCGTATTGGAGAGAGTCAGGGTTGTAGCAGAATAGATATAAAAACGCAACTTAGCGTTTTAGACGAACGCACTCCTATATAGTGTATTAATTTACAAGTATACATTTTTTTCCCAATAGCAGGAACATTTTTATATTCGCTGAAATGTCCGGAATATTACCAACACAAACTGTTCATAGAAATGTGAGATGGAACGTGTATAAAAGCGCGATGTTACCTAACTCCAAATTAATATAGTAACAATTACCAGTCATAACATCTTTCTTTTATTATCTTTTAGATGTAGAGGTTCAGGATGGATTATGTCCGGCACGTGGTGAAAAACACCGGTGACAAAAAGGTGAGCTGCGAGTATTGTTTTCAATCACTCTTTTCTTTCCTCTCTCGTTTCATAACAAAATTACACACAATGTTAAATTCCTTTTTATCTTTCAGGTTGTGTTTTACAAATTGACGACACCCCCCAAAACAAACTTGCAAAGCTCTACGTTCGTGTATTCTGCAATGATGCGTGACCATTGTAACAAGGATTGAGAAGCCTGCTTTGACACGTAGTGCTCCCTGTTTGAATGACGACAATGGCACAAGGTAAGCAAAGAAGCTTGTTTCTGAAAGAACGACAAGTTATCTGTGAAAGGAGAGAATGTGTAGTATGCAGCAGGCGTGCAACACCCATTGGGCTAACGGGGCTTTAGCTAGGATGAGATAGCTTCCTGGGCCCACACACAGTCGCACCTGAGTACTTCACAGGTTAAAGACCTTTTGCTTGTTAATGAAGCTTTGATGTCCCCCCCGCTTACAGTCCCTGCAGCTCCACTCTGCTTTTTCCTCAAAGTTAAGCACCCCCCCAAAAAATTCTCGCCCACCCCGATATTTTTGACTGTGGATGCGCCTCTGGCTTCAGGCACCCCCCCCCCCCGTCGTGTGTGTCTCTCCCATGTTTCAATGTCCTGTTTTCTCTCTTTCTCTTTCGTACTCTCTCACATTGTTTTTCTTTCTTATTTAAACTTTTGGACGCTGCTGTCTCCAATCTGCTGTATCGAACCTTATCTGAGTTGAAGTGGTCAACTATCTTGATGACAGTGAAGGCTGCTTCGACACCCTCTTTGAATCACGCCAATGGCACCAGGTGAGCAAAGAATTTTTTTTCTGAAACAACAACAAATTATTTGTGAAAGGAGAGAGTGGGTAGGGTGCAGCAGCTAGACTGTGTATAAATGTATAATTACCTCCGAGCAGTGACAACAGATAGGTTACAACAGTCTGAGAAACAGAACTACAAGCTTATTGCGCCATTTTTGTGTCACTTTTAACATGGGAAAAGTGGCACAAGGAGCTTGTAAATCTGCATCTGACTTTTCAAGAAAAACTCTCAACTCCAAACTCTGTGAGTTAATGGGGTGCAATAGTCTAGGTACGCAATTTTAAGAACTTACATTAAAATTCACTTTGGTTAGGAGTTTTGCAACTCAGTTTACAGTGAATAATCAAATGTCCTTTTCTTTGCTTCACCAAACATCCTTCAGAACCAATCATGGCATATATACCATTATCGATGTTTTCTGTAATATTCCGTTTTAAAATATAGTTTTGCAGCACTTCATAGAGACAAATGTTCTTAAGATGATGACTTCTATTTGGATAATATGTATCGAACATATTTGTTTTCACAATATCTGTACTTTCTGGCTCTTGTTCAGGTAAATATTATATTTTTTGTACAGATTTAAGTACTCGATTTCATGTTGCAGCAACACCTAGACTCACCCAAATGATTTTTCTAGATTTGGAGTATAGACTTGCAGATGATAAGCGATCCGAGCATTCATACGCTCTAATTTCTCGATGAGATAACATCTTCAAACTGTTAGTATATAATTTCTTAGTCAGACTCTTCTCGAGGGAAATTCTCTTCCCACATTTCTTTCAATTCCGTCTTTTCTGATTGTGTTATGTAGAATATTACATATCGAGCAAGTTGAGGGTGTACTCTGAAGCAGCACATCCGTGGACAGACAACGGAGGCAAAAGGTGAGCTATGAGTATTTTCTCCTATATTAACTGCTACATCCATAACTTTATCTCACAGTTTTAATGTTGATTTTTCTCTCTCACTCTCTGTGACATCATTTCTCTTTCTCTTTTAAAGTTATGGACACTGCTGTCTTCTTTGATGTGTAGAAGCAGAGTTGAATCCAAGTTGTGAATTCTGGTGGCCGCAGTGTTTATACATGGTAAGCACAGCGGCCTAGATATACAATGCCTCCATTGCAATGCATTAGAAATAAATTGGCGTATATACAATCCCATTGTGCCACTTTTATGTCAGTAACGCAGTAGGCACTTCCATATAGACACCACTTGAACCCGGGACTATAACAGAAATTAAATATACTAGGCACACTGCACACGTAAAATCGTAGTGTTACCGTCACTTGTAACGCTTCACCTTATTTAGTCACATCTACATAACTTTAAACTCTAATTTTCTTTTTTGTTTTGCAGATTACCTATCCTACGTCTTTTGGAGTCCACATCACAATTTGTTTATAATACTGTTTTATTAAAGTTATTTTTTTAGTTGTTTATTATATTATCTTTAAGTTATGTTTACAGTTATTGTTGTTTTAATAAAAGTTAATAAAAAAAACTATGTACTTGTAGTTTTTTGGGGGGGTGACGGTCCACAACAAATATGATATTTATAATTTGAAGTACTATAGTAGGATGTTTGACAGTAGGGTTGAAAAGTACTGGCTGTACAATAAGTTATATTTTCTCTGGATAGACTACAACATAGAAAGGAAATCAAAGTAAAACAAAACAATGTGTACCACATTTACAAACCTCTTGCGACATTTTCGCATGCAAACCTACCCCCCTACAAAATTAACTGGGTGGGCCTCAATGACGCCCCACAAACCACGAAAATGACCACCCCCCGGAGATTTCTATATTGTGTGAGGGAGGCTGCGTGGTCCACCGCCTGATGCCCTGGAGGCCACCACGCCCAGACGCAGTTCCTGCAGTATCCTGGGGGAAACAGCAATTACAACGCGGTCATAACCACGCGTGACCTTCACCACAAATTCATTAGCACGCATATGGCTTTACCACACATTCCTTTACCACGCATGCTTTTATAACTAGTATGCATTTACCACGCATGATAAAGGCATACGCACGGTAATGGCTTTGTGGTGACGGTCACGCGTTGTAATGGCTGTGCCTTACGTGCTTCAAATGAGTTTTTAGGTATGCGTGTAAGGGGTAACCCGAAACGCGTCGGGACTGCGGCCTGATGCTATCATTAATTTGGTGAAGGCGGCAGTGTGGACCTTAATAAAACCTTCGGGGAAGCTTCTTGTTGTCCGAGTGCGGTTCCTCTGATGGACAATCCCCACCGAGCTGAATATATAGGGACCTGGATGGACCTTAGTAAGGGTTTCAAAAAGTGTCCATTTTGTAAGGCTTGCCGGCAAGGTGTCAGTAAAACTCACTACTCCATTCCTTTCCATGATAAACCAATCGCCATAAAGCATAGACTCACATGCAAAACAGAGTATGTAGTCTACGTGCTGCAATGTCCATGTGGGCTATGCTATGTGGGCAGCACCCGACTGCCCGCCCACAAACGGATCTTGCAGCATCTCCGGGCTATTTCAGGAAAAGATCCATCTTACCCAGTAGCACGGCATTTTGAGTTGATCCATAACAGCAACCCTGATGAACTAGTTTACTTTTTAGTGGACACAATCCCACCCCTTAAAAGAGGCGGTGTGTTTAAGGGTGGTGGCAGCTCCCTGCTACTCCCGCTTAGTTTGTGGCCATATTTAGATCAGCGGTGATTTTTACTGTGTGTTTTGTGCTTTTTAGCGCATAGACCGAACTTTTTTTAAAAATTGCATTTTACTTTGCCTAACCCCTTTTAATTATGCAGGTACATCGCGGATGAGTTTTTACTCACCCGTTCATCTTTGTTAAGCCTCTCCTGGCCCCCTCTTCACCATAGCTGCTATCTCCATTGTGGCGAGGGTGGGGCGGCCATCTTGATGGTAGTCCTTCTCCCCAGCAGAACTGGTGGCAGCGTTCTAGCTGGTGGAGAGAGGACGCGCCATAAATTCAGCTGAGGGAAACAGTCTTTGCGGTGTGTTTAAGGGTGGTGGCAGCTCCCTGCTACTCCCGCTTAGTTTGTGGCCATATTTAGATCAGCGGTGATTTTTACTGTGTGTTTTGTGCTTTTTAGCGCATAGACCGAACTTTTTTTAAAAATTGCATTTTACTTTGCCTAACCCCTTTTAATTATGCAGGTACATCGCGGATGAGTTTTTACTCACCCGTTCATCTTTGTTAAGCCTCTCCTGGCCCCCTCTTCACCATAGCTGCTATCTCCATTGTGGCGAGGGTGGGGCGGCCATCTTGATGGTAGTCCTTCTCCCCAGCAGAACTGGTGGCAGCGTTCTAGCTGGTGGAGAGAGGACGCGCCATAAAATTAGCATGCCTGCTTTAACGCGCAGCGGTCGCGCATGGCGGGCGCGCCTTAGGCGCGCCGAAGGTAAGCCAAAGGTCAGCCCGTCTGCGCCCGTCCGCGCCTCGGACGTGGCGGACGCAGGACGGGCTGCCGGACTATCGTCGCTCCTGCCTAGCCCTAGCATCGCATATACGCGTGCGTCTTTGATGGCGCTTCGCCCCTCCTTAGACAAAAGAGCTGTCTGTACTATACTCGACCCTGTTAACCTTTACCCATGCACTACTTGCGGTTATTCCTGCTGTATACATGATACTGCCAGTCCTGAACCCGCTCCTGAGCTGGCTTCTATCTCGGCAGCTTTAATTAATGCCCGCTCTATGAGCAAACATGCTCTAGATATTTTCGCTCTACTAGAAGATGGTACTTTAGACCTGTTGTTTATTACAGAAACGTGGCTGAATGGGTCTTGTGCTCCTGATATTGAATTGGCCATTCCTAGAGGGTTTAAAATCCAACGGAAAGACAGGAAGGATGGCAGGGGTGGGGGACTAGCAATTATTTTTCGAGAATGCTGGGTTCTTAAGGTGGAAGACTCAGATTTTTTAGAGGAAGGTGAGCTTTTAAATTTTGCCTTAGGTCTATCCCCTCATTTCACACTGGGCGGTTCCCTTATCTACAGGCCTCCAGGTCATTCTGGCCCCTTTCTTAAAGCTCTCTCTGAGACTCTTGTTCCCCGTGCATTGAGGTTCTCTCGCTTTTTAATGCTGGGTGACTTCAATATCCACGTTGATGTTCAAGACTGCCGAGAAAGAAAGCTGCTATATGACTACTTTGATTTGGCCTCCCTTACCCAATGGGTTTCCTCCCCTACCCACTCTGGTGGCCATATCTTAGACATTGTATGCACCAACTTCCCACTGATGGTTGAGGCCCCACAAGTAGTTACCTGGTCCGATCATCAGCTGATTAGATTCTCCTGGTCCGCCTTGAGAGATCCTCCTAAGTCTGCTAAAACAATGGGCCCCCCAAAAATCAATGTGGGTAATTTGATGACCCATCTTGATTTGAACAGACCCATCCTAGGGGCAGATATGGATTCTGCGCTACAGGTTTACGACAGATGGATGAATGCAGCGGTGACTTCTTCTTCGAAGAAGGCCGATCCAGGCAGAAATAGGATGACGCCATCTCAACCTTGGTATTCGCCCCACCTCCGTACTCTGAAACTTGCTTGCAAAAAACTGGAGCGAGCATGGAGATTAGCTTATTGTCCACAGGCTAAAACAGTGTTTCGTGCAGCGCAGCGAGATTACTATATTAGCATTAAACATGCAAAAACAGAGTTTTTTTCTAAAAGAATTGAGAGAGCTAGTAACAATAGTCGGGAAATTTTCTCGATAGTGAAGAGCTTTCTCTCTCCCTGTGCTGAGCAGGTATCCATGAGTCCTTCTACTGAATGGTGTGAAAGGCTCTCCTCCTTCTTCCTATCGAAAATTGTTAATATTCAACACAGTTTGAGAACAGTTGGAGGAGGCGATAACATGATAGGTAACAACGAAACTAAGGTTCCTCCCACCTTCATCATGGAGAGACTTATTCCTCCTTCGGTCGAGGACACCCTGACAGCAATTAAATCTTTAAAATCTGGTGCTCCCGGGGATGTCTGTCCGGCCCGGGTGTTGGCCGAAGTAGCCGAAGTTGTGGCTTCCGAAGTCTCCCAAATAATAGGGCTATCTTTTTCCACTGCAACAGTTCCGAAAATATGGAAACAGGCTAAGCTTCTGCCACTGCTTAAGAAAACAGGCGCGGATCCAGCTGTGCCGAATAACTATCGACCTATTTCTCTTTTACCAGCTATGGCTAAAGTTGGTGAGAAGCTGGCATTCTCCCAGCTTAATGCCTTTGTGGAAACTTCAGGGGCGTTACATCCTGCCCAATCTGGCTTTCGTGCAGCCTATAGCACGGAGACAGCGCTGGTGGAGGTTACAGAGGCGATTAGAGGGTGCCTGGACAGTGGCGGCAGAGCGGTCCTAATTTTATTGGACCTCTCTGCTGCGTTTGACACTGTCCCACACACACTTCTCTTGGCACGACTGGCCGATCTCGGCATAGTGAGTTCTGCTCTGGATTGGGTGAAATCCTTTCTTACAGAAAGATCTCAGCAGGTCTGGATTCCTCCTTATTCATCCTCGATTAAATCCCTTACTACAGGAGTTCCCCAGGGCTCTACTTTGAGCCCCCTCCTTTTTAATGTATATCTCACCCCTCTTATTTTTTTAGCTGAAGAAATGGGAGCGAAAATATTAGCATATGCGGATGATACGCAGCTCCTGTTCACGTGGCCAGATGCGAACACTGACACTGAGGTAGTGCGTTCATGCCTTTCCGCTGTGTTTAACTGGTTAGCAGCAGCACAGCTGAAGTGCAATGAAGATAAAACAGAAATCCTGCTATATGGCCAGTTTCCGTCCAATTTCAGAGAAACTCTATGGCCTTCTGATTTTCCCCAGCCAGGCGCTGTCAATATCCCTGCTAAAAATTTGGGAGTCTGGTTTGGGGAGGATTTGCGATTCGAGGCACACATAAAAAAACTCACTGGGGTGTGCTTCGGGTCCCTAAAAGCCATGAGGAAGATTTTTCCTTATCTACCTTCTTCAGCAAGAGAGTCGGTCGCAAGAGCCCTTATTCTATCACGACTTGATTATGCCAACTCTCTGTTGTGTGGCTCTCCGGCTTTTTTGGTCTCAAAGCTCCAGATCATCCAAAATGCGACTGTTCGCCTACTGTGCAATGTGCCATATAGAGAAAGTCCTCGGGCTCACATGAAGGAACTACATTGGCTGCCAGTAGCACAGAGGATTACCTTTAAAATTCTTACTATAGCTTTTAAAGCAGTTCATGACCTTGGTCCTTCTTATTTGAGAGACAGATTTTCCCGCTATGTCCCTACTAGGGCTCTGCGTTCTGCAGATGGTAATTTCTTAAGAGTACCTCGATTTCAGCGAGTTCGTTTGGGAGGCCAATCACTTGCTGTCACCGCGGCCAGGACTTGGAATATCCTCCCTCTCTCCCTGAGATTAACTGAAAATTTTGTGACATTTAAAAAGGCACTCAAAACATATCTTTTCAGAATGGCTTATTAATTTCTGTTCTCTTCTCTCCCTCTGGCCACATGCTTGTTTCTTCTTACGCGCCAGGACACTCTGGTAGTATTTGAGCGCGATATAAAACAGCTAAAATAAAATAAAATAAAATAAATAATAGAGATGCGAAACTACGGCTACTGGAGACAAGGTATATCCTGGAGTTTAACAGTAAAAACCCGGGAGGCCTCAATGCCAGTGAGGATATGTACACCTGCTTATAATGAAATTTCTTTAAATCAATTTATGATAGTCTACATGAGTGTTTATGCATTAATTTTTCTTGGTTTGTGATTTATACATCTGGGATCAGATGAAGCCAAGACAATAAACTAGAGTGTCTATTTCCCGATTGAAATTATATTTTAATGTCACATTCACATTCCATTCACCTTGGGTGGTTTTCCCAGTATGCTTATGAGGGATATTAGAATATCCAACAGCTATGCATTATATATAGTCGACATTTAAGACTAGCATTGTTGGATTAGAACAGTTGTAGACTAATGGTAGGGGACTTAGGATTGCGAGGTAGGATAGTATTTTATTTAGGACCTTCCACTCCTCCCTATGTCCTAACCAGGTTTTGCACCATATCAGTGAAATCAATGTAAATATTAAGTTATATGAAATTCTTGGTTGCTTGTAAATATGACTTTTTTTAATTGGTTTTCTTTAATATGTAAAAATGGCTTTTAACAATCGTCTATTTTTCTACATATTTATTTGTATATAGTATATGTTTTTCTTAACATTTGAAAAGTATATATCTACATCACGTTGGGCACTATGCCCTGAATATGCTGCTTGCTGCTAACACTTTGGGCAGTATTTCTATTATGTCTACTGTTTTAATATGTGACACAGCTGCTGTTGGTTTGAATTAATTTTGCTATATATACCCTCATCTATGTCAATGACACATCATGTGATCAAGCCTCTACGAGAGGCGAAACGCGTCATGACAGTTGCTGGCTGGAATTTAGAGCACGAATAAAGCACTGAAAAGATTTGCACTTATTTGAGGTTTCGCTCTGACGTTATTTTGCTACCGTGGTGAAGGAGCGTGATGGATGGCGTCTTTGAGCATTCAATCAGCACCTAGCAGCGTCCGTGGTGCGAGCGAAACCCCTCCATGATTGGGCGAGAAGCGGCAGGAAGCTGTGGTTCTGTAACCCGGAACTGAAACGTTGACTCCGGTAGGAGGAAGCCGCGAGAGCCCCTGCGCGAAAGGCACACGCCGTTTGAGGCCAAAGGAGCCGGCACAACATCGAGGATCGTTTTCTCTGTGAATCTGCGGGCAGCCTGGTTCAGGTAGGAGAAGCCTACGCAAAGCGCAGTGGGGAGCGTGCCCGGTAACTCTATTTCACATTGTGGACCTGGATTGTTACCGGTTTTTCTGTGCGGTGCACACATGAGATAAAGCCAATTTTATGCAACAATGTCTGTTGATGTGTTGAGACGGAGGGAGGAAGCATCGGAATCGGTATTTGAGCCCCCGGCTGGGGGTGGGGAACCGACTACTCAACATGTAGAGAAATTGAATGTCAATCTGACAGCCAAAGACCTATTTCGCAAACTTGAGAAATTGATTAAAAAAGAACAGGCATAGTGGTGGGAGAATAAGTCCCTGACACGCTATTTACAAGCTGGCCGCGTTCCGAGGGGATTGCGAATAACTCTAGCGCCAAGCTATGATAACCCTGACCCGGAGATGCTTGAGCAATGGGCAGCAGCCAATTTGGAACACTCTGCCAGATTGATGGGAATTCTGGTAGAATCTGCAGAGAAAGATCGAATAAAGTTACAATCCGAAATCGATACCATTGAGGAGGAACTGAAAACAATGAGCAGTGACAACAATACTAAGAAGATGAGGGAGGATATGCGGAAGCGCCTGGAGAAGGAGGAGGACATCATCAAGAAGCGTAAGGCGTTCAAATTCGAAAGGGATAGATTGGACTATCTGAATGGCCGGGTCTTTACCTTTGCCCGTAGATATGATAATATAAAGGCAAGGGCTGGCAAGGCAACACAAAAAGCACAAGGAACAGCGTCCACGTCAGCTTCATCAATTGATTTAAGCTCAGCGGCTGAGAGTGATGCAGAAGGTGACCCCACAAGAATAGAGCAGTTGGGGTTTACCAAACTATCTCTCGCTCAGGAAGTAAGCTGCTTGTGCGAGAACCGGAGAGACACTCTAAGACCCCGGACGAAAACACATGCCAATGTCACTCAAGGCGTCAAAGAGCCAATCGCAAGCGGCTCGAGCGTTGCAAACGCCACAGGATCAAACAGGGGCGGCACGAGGAAAAACAAACGCGGAACCTGGAAGAAAACACAGTGAGTGGCTCCGGGACGAAAACTATTATAAATCTAACAAAGATGGTTCTATCCGAGAAGGAGGTAACTATTCTGGGATTGGGACTATCATATTGTCCCCCCAGAAATTTTGATTATGCTACTACTCGCATGGATGCGTGTAGATTTATACGAAAACTAAAACTGAGTAAATATCACCGTATGCAACCATATAAGAGAACAAAAAGTATGCCACCACAAACTCCATTCCTCCTCACTGCAGGCGATGCATCCTCTTTCAATGAAATCTGGTCACTACAACAAGAAGGGGCTGATGTTAGCCTTATGGAAACCACCTTAACAGGGGCAGGGACAGAGATTGGTACAACACAGTTTACGGCGAAATCAACTTTCCTTCCAATTATGCCCCATGATAATTTGGATGTTTACCATGACTTTATTATATATAGAGGACTTGAAAAAACTATACATAACCACAAACAAAAAACACTCTGCTATTTACAGACAAAATCAGAACAACGAAAATCTAATAAAGAAATTGAATAAGAATAAAAGTGTCGTAGTGAAACAAGCTGACAAAGGCGGAAACATTGTTTTGTGGGAGCGAGACCTATACATAAAAGAGGCAGAAAGTCAGTTGGGGGACCAATCTTGCTACAGGAAGAGCAATTTAGGGGCAATTAAAACTGCCTGGAATGACCAAAACTCCAAATTAATTGCCTGGAAGAGTGGTGGGTTAATTTCTAAGGATGAGTTAAAATTTTTGAAAAAAGACTACCCAATTATTCCCACCTTTTATATGTTGCCAAAGGTGCATAAAGATATTTCTGTCCCACCCGGGAGGCCAATTATATCAGCAATTGGCAGTTCCACGGAGTACATTTCGAGATATATTGACTATTTCCTGCAGGAATGGGTAATACAACTCAAATCGTATGTGAGAGACACAACGGATTTTTTAACCAAATTGGAAAAAGTGGTTTGGAGTGATGAATATTTGTTGATGACTAGATGTGAAGTCATTATATACTTCCATCAGATATAGTGATGTGATCAAAGCAATTGAACACTACCTAAATAAACGCCCCATGAACTAGGTACACCATAACAAGATGATTATTGGCATGTTAAAACTGTGTCTTGAACAAAATTATTTTTTGTTTTATGGCCAAATATATCAGCAGATACGAGGGGTGGCCATGGGGGCCTGCTTTTCCCCCAGTTTCGCGTGCTTGCACATGGGACTGTGGGAGGAGCGGGTCCTCATGGGGGACCACGAAGCCATCATGAACAACAATATAATCATGTATTCGAGGTACATAGATGATTTATTCCTAATTTGGAAGGGGTCTATGAAAGAGGCAACTGACTTTGTTGGTAAACCGAATATTAACAACTACAACTTAGAGTTTACATCTGATATTCACAAGGAGACAGTAAATTTCCTAGATGTAGAAGTGTACATTAAGGACAATGTTTTGGAGACAAGATTGCACAGGAAAAAGACCTCGGGGAACACATTGCTACACGCCACCAGCCAGCACCCTGGGCACCTCATACGCAGCATCCCCTACGGGGAAATGCTGCGCATGAGACGGTTATGCAGCACCGATTATGAATGCGATAAAGCCCAGAAAGATAGCAATAACCGATTTCTAGAGAGAGGATATAGAGCAGATTTGGTGGAAAGTGCTATAGAACGAACACGCAACATCCCAAGGGAACAAGCCTTGAAAGGCAAAGACCAGATCATTGACACAAAGGCCGAATCTGTACAATCAAGGGCCATTGTCACCTACAGTATTCAACAGGCTGAGATTAGAAAAATCTTCAGTAGGAATTGGAATCTGGTAAAAAGAGATCCAATAATAGGCAATCTAGTCTCCAACAGGCCAGAATTGACTTTCCGCAGGTCTTCGACAATGGCAAACGCCCTGGTAAGCAACACTTTGGACAAACCACTGTCAGGGACCTGGATGGACCTTAGTAAGGGTTTCAAAAAGTGTCCATTTTGTAAGGCTTGCCGGCAAAATGTCAGTAAAACTCACTACTCCCTTCCTTTCCTTGATAAACCAATCGCCATAAAGCATAGACTCACATGCAAAACAGAGTATGTAGTCTACGTGCTGCAATGTCCATGTGGGCTATGCTATGTGGGAAGCACCCGACTGCCCGCCCACAAACGGATCTTGCAGCATCTCCAGGCTATTTCAGGAAAAGATCCATCTTACCCAGTAGCACGGCATTTTGAGTTGATCCATAACAGCAACCCTGATGAACTAGTTTACTTTTTAGTGGACACAATCCCACCCCTTAAAAGAGGAGGTAATAGAGATGCGAAACTACGGCTACTGGAGACAAGGTATATCCTGGAGTTTAACAGTAAAAACCCGGGAGGCCTCAATGCCAGTGAGGATATGTACACCTGCTTATAATGAAATTTCTTTAAATCAATTTATGATAGTCTACATGAGTGTTTATGCATACATTTTTCTTGGTTTGTGATTTATACATCTGGGATCAGATGAAGCCAAGACAATAAACTAGAGTGTCTATTTCCCGATTGAAATTATTTTTTAATGTCACATTCACATTCCATTCACCTTGGGTGGTTTTCCCAGTATGCTTATGAGGGATATTAGAATATCCAACAGCTATGCATTATATATAGTCGACATTTAAGACTAGCATTGTTGGATTAGAACAGTTGTAGACTAATGGTAGGGGACTTGGGATTGCGAGGTAGGATAGTATTTTATTTAGGACCTTCCACTCCTCCCTATGTCCTCACCAGGTTTTGCACCATATCAGTGAAATCAATGTAAATATTAAGTTATATGAAATTCTTGGTTGCTTGTAAATATGACTTTTTTTAATTGGTTTTCTTTAATATGTAAAAATGGCTTTTAACAATCGTCTATTTTTCTACATATTTATTTGTATATAGTATATGTTTTTCTTAACATTTGAAAAGTATATATCTACATCACGTTGGGCACTATGCCCTGAATATGCTGCTTGCTGCTAACACTTTGGGCAGTATTTCTATTATGTCTACTGTTTTAATATGTTACACAGCTGCTCTTGGTTTGAATAATTTTGCTATATATACCCTCATCTAGGATGTATGACGTTATAACGCATACTTTTACAACGCATACCATTACAACAAAATTTTTGCAACGCAAAAACCATTACAACGCATGTATTTACAACGCATGTTTTTACAACGCAGGTACCTTTACAACGCATACCATTACAAGTATTGCTAAGTATATATTAATTTTTTTAATTTAAATTAATTAAAATTAATATTATTTAATTTAATTTAATGTAATTTAATTTCATTTCATTTCATTTCATTTAAATTAATTATATTAAATTATATTAATTAAATATATTATTTAATTTAGTATATATAAATTTTTTTATTTAAATTAATTACATTTAATATTATTTAATTTAATTTAATTTAATTTCATTTCATTTCATTTAATTGATTTAATTTAAATTTAATTTATTTAATTATTTAATTTAAATTTAATTTAATTTTATTTTATGTTTACCCTGTATCCCTGTACCCCAAAAACCCAAAACTGACCCTGAACCCTAAAAATACCCCTTTACCCAAAAACCCAAAACTGACCCTGAACCATAAAAATACCCAAAAACTGAAAACTGACCCTGAACCCTAAAAATACCCCGTTACCCAAAAACCCAAAACTGACCCTGAACCCTAAAAATACCCCTATACCCAAAAACCCCAAACTGACCCTGAACCCTAAAAATACCCCTTTACCCAAAAACTGAAAACTGACCCTGAACCCTAAAAATACCCCTTTACCCAAAAACTGAAAACTAACCCTGAACCCTTAAAAATACCCCTTTACCCAAAAACCCAAAACTGACCCTGAACCCTAAAAATACCCCTTTACCCAAAACTGAAAACTGAACCTGAACCCTAAAAATACCCCTTTACCCAAAAACTGAAAACTGACCCTGAACGCTAAAAATACCCCTTTACCCAAAAACTGAAAACTGACCCTTAACCCTAAAAATACCCTTTTACCCCAAAACTGAAAACTGACCCTGAACCCTAAAAATACCCTTTTACCCAAAAACTGAAAACTGACCCTGAACCCTAAAAATATCCCTAAAAAAACCCCAAACATATAACATTTTAAATATAATTATAAAAATACCCCTAAAAAAACCCCAAACATATAACATTTTAAATATAATTATATACTTACCAATACTCACGTTGTAATGGTATGCGTTGTAAAGGTACCTGCGTTGTAAAAACATGCGTTGTAAATACATGCGTTGCAATGGTTTTTGCGTTGTAAAAATTTCGTTGTAATGGTAGTGCGTTGTAAAAGTTGCGTTGTAAAGGTTGTTTCCCCCCTCATCTATGTCAATGACACATCATGTGATCAAGCCTCTACGAGAGGCGAAACGCGTCGTGACAGTTGCTGGCTGGAATTTAGAGCACGAATAAAGCACTGAAAAGATTTGCACTTATTTGAGGTTTCGCTCTGACGTTATTTTGCTACCGTGGTGAAGGAGCGTGATGGATGGCGTCTTTGAGCATATATATATATATATATATATATATATATATATATATATATTGTCGCAACCTCCGTCTGGTGAAGCCGCCGCCTCACCACTGCCAATCTATCAGCAGCTCTTTGTTGAGGACGAAAAAGAACAAACCCTTTATAAAGTGAATTCAGTGGTTTATTTCAGGAAATGAACCCAGCAAGTCCGCATGACGCGTTTCGCCTCCAACATGAGGCTTGGTCACATGATAGCGTCGCGGAAGTAAAACAGGATATTTAACCATTTACAATGGGAGGAAAAGGAGGAGTCAAGTGATCCCCATCCTGTGCTTTTTTAAAATTAACTCTTGGTTTCCCAGTGAAGTGCAAAACGGCAAATATGTAAAATAAAGGGCATATATATGTGAAGCAGTTGTTGCCCTATTCGGTGTCGGCGCTCGTTTTTTCAGCGCGTGGTGCATTTTTTACGACTGGGCATGTCGTTAAATATAACTTCAGATTTCCCAGAGGGAAAATTAAAACGCACTCACCCGTCTTGATTAATTTGACAGCGGTTTATTCAGCAACCCAAATTAATCAAGACGGGTGAGTGCGTTTTAATTTTCCCTCAGGGAAATCTGAAGTTATATATATATATATATATATATATATATATATATATATATATATATATATATATATATATATATATATATATATATATATATATATATATATATATATATATATATATATTACTACTGGCGAAGTGGCGATTGCCAGTAGGTAGTTATAGTTAGGACCTAGTTACCATTGGAAAATCGCAACATTCTATTCCCAATAACTTTGGCGCCGATTGACGAATCGCTTCGGTTCGCTCCTATCTTGAAAGTTTCGGGGTGATTCAGCAAGCGGGGGCCGAGATAAAAGGGGGGTCCCAAAAAGTGTTTTCTCCATGCAATTTTCCATAGGAAACTTTAGACACGGCTACAGCCCGTACTGCTGGATGGAATTACATCAAATGTGGCAAAAAGAGTAGCTCTTGGTTCAGAAAGAGCCCTTTTTTGTTAAATGGTGGAAATCCGTTGTTTTTTTTAAATATTAATGGAAAAATAAATATATATATCTGGCCGGAGCCTAACCACACATCTCATTGTGAGATCTGATTGGCTGTCAGCACTTCACCTAAGAAGTGTTGGCAGCCATCTTTGGACCAATATACATGATAGCACCTCATTAAAAAGCATTGCAGTTAATAGAAGGTTTTAAGACTTTAGTTACATTATAAATCATTTGTTGATGGTACCATACTCATTTTAGGAATTGTGGTGTGTTCTAAGGTGATTTTACCATGTGAAAAAGCCTTCTGCTGGATATCATGAATCATGTTTGAGAGAAAACCATTTTCTCATGCTTTTCCCACAGAGCATATTTTCAGTAAATTCACATTATCTTTCTCAGTCATGTGAGCATCAAGTCTGACATTCTCAGTAAAACATGTACATCCAACAAGGGCAGAGACTGTTAGTTGATTCCTTGGTGTTCTACTGCAGCTTCTCAGAGTGTTGTAAAGAACAACTAGACGGCTAACAGTCCTACTTATGACAAACGTATTGCACATCTGAAGCCATCTTGATTGGAATAAAGTTGTAACTCTTAAAACATTTAATTTAAAAAGGAACAAAATGAGGGGGTTCATTTTGCCATAGAAAGTATGATTAGTGCTGTAGAAAGAAAAATTAGGGCACATTTTGACTTTTCAAATCCTCTTCTATTTCATGAAAAAATTCTAACATGCAGACTGAAACATGCACTTTGAATATCAGCAGCAGACTTCCCCGGTGAGCAGCAGCTTTACTACAGTGATCTAATAAGCAACTAGAGTGCTAACATTCAGAATTTATGGCAAACGTGTGACACATCTGAATGCCTTCGTGATGGAACCAAAGTAAAAAACTAAAGGTATTTCCTACTGAGTAGACTGCAGTAAATGAGGAAATTAGGAAACTTCATGACAAATAAGTCTCCCAAGATTGCCACCAGAGGCAAAAGAGCCCAAATATAGCACAAATATCACCCAGACGTAGCCCACATGTAGCCCAATGACAGAAGTGTGCAAAACACTGTTTATTATTTGTGTTGTTGCAGTTTTATATAGTGCAGATGTGTCAGGTGCTTTACATGAGCATTGGTTACATCACACAAGAACAAATTCATTTTGGTTTTAGACATGGGGAGATTAAGTGATTTGCAAAACAAACAAGTGATTTGACCAGAATCACAGAATGTCGAGCTGAAGCAGAAACTCCAACCTTGTTCCCCAGTTGCAAAGTCTGCAGCTCTGGAAGTAACACATCATCTTCTCCCCTAAGTGCAACATTTAATCAAGTGGTCAACTGGATAAAAAAACATAAAGATGACAAATAATTTAAAAGTGCTTTGTCGCTATTTGAAAACACAGAACATATGTCCTCATTTTAGTTTTTTAGAGCACTAACCATAATTTATAATTTTTATGAAATAAGACCCTCTCATATATGTAATTTCTAAAGGAAATGCTCTAGGTATTACAGTTTTGAGTACATCAAGATGACGTCAGGCGTTCCATACTTTTGTAATGAATATAGAATGTTAGCAATCTAGTTGCACGGATTCTGTAAATTGAAGGCAGGTAGGAGGGTGCAGAGGCAACAATTTGACTACACTGGTCAGGCAGGAAGGGCAGTGGCAGCACAACAGACTATGGAGGGCAGTAGAAAGGGGGGCAGGTGCAAAAAACCAACAATACAAGACTGGCAAGAGAGGCTATGGCAATATAATAGACCAGGGTGGGCGGAAGGAAGAGGCAGTGGTAGTACAACCATATATGCCAACAGACCCGTTTCAGCCAGGAAACGTACAATGTTTTTAAGCACAAATGGGCTTTATTTGATCTGTCTCCTGTCTACAATATCCTCTTTTTCAATGTAAGTCAAAGGTATGGTACATTGGATCATGGTAGGCAGGAGGAATTGAGGTAGGGACATGGACTCGGATAACAGAGGACAGGATGTACATGGAGCGGTGCACCAAATTGACCCTACAGGGCAGGCATCAGGGTTTGCAGCAGCACAATACACCACACAGGACATGCGGGATGGGAGTGCAGCACAATAATCCACAGAAAGCAATGGGGAGGGTACAGGACCATGCACATGAACAACAGAGAACAGAGGGAAAAGAGGCAATGGTAGCTAGATGACCATAATGGACAGACAGGAGTGAAAGCTGCAGCATAACGGACCAAAAGGGCAGGAGGGACGGATCAGGGGCATTATAATGGAACAGACAAGCCAGGAGGGAGGAAATAGGGGTCTGTACGTGGAAACAGGGGGCTGGGGGCAAAGGGGCAGGAGCAGTAAGATGACCATGGAGGTCAGGCAGGATGGGCACTAGAAGCAAGACACGCCATGGAGAGCAACAGTGAGACTATAATGGCATACACACAGACCATGGAGGGAAGGTGGGAGGGGGTCAGGGGCAGCTAGCTGACCACACAGGGAAGTTGGGAGGGGCTGTGGCAGCACAGTAGACCATGCATGGCAAGCGGTAGGGTAAATGGCAGCACAATGGCTATGATGGGCAAGAAGGAGGGTGCAGGGGCATGCACAAAGGACCATGGAGGATAGAAGGGAGGGTCTGGACCAGGGCACAGACAAGAGAGTTCAGGGGAAGGGGCCTCACAACAGACCATGCAGGGCAGGCAGGAAGAGCAGTTGCAGCACAACAGACCAGGTAGGGCAGAATGGTGTGGCAGTAAAATGGACCATCGGGGACAGGAGGAAGGGGATAAGGGCATGAAATGTGGACAGGCAGGCTGGAGGTGGCATGGACAGGTTACAGTCATCTGACAATGCTATGCAGGTGGGAGGGGAGTGGCAGCTCAACAGAACACTCAGAGTAGAGAGGAGTGGCAGGTACATGGAACATGGTGGGCAAAAAGGATGGAGCAGGGTCATACACACAGACATAGGAGGGTAGGGGAAGGAGAATAGGGGCAGCAAGCTAAGCACAGAGGCTAAGCAGGAGGACAATGATGGGGCTTAGAATTGGGCAATGGAGGGCAGGAGGAGTGGACTGGTACATTATGCTAATTAGAGGGCAGTGGCAGCACATCAGACCATACATTGCAGGAGGGAGGAGGCTAGTCCATGGATTCAGACAACAGAGTATAGGGAGTAGGTGGATAGGGCAGCAAGCTAACTGTTGAGAGAAGGCAGGAAGGCCAGTGGCAAAACAACGGCCGCACGGGGCTGTAATAAGGGAGTAGGGAAATGGACTTGGACAATGGATGGCTAGGAGGACGGAAGGCAGGAGCAGCAAGCTTGGGTGGGGGCAGCACAATGCCTGGCCCTGCTTCCATCCCCCCATCATCCATTGTGATATGCATCTTACTTAACGTTAAAAAAACCTAGACATTTGCTAAAAAATAACAAAGATTACAGGGACCATATAGTTAAACTCAGATTTCACTCATACACATCCAAAGAAATTCAGCAGGTATAGTTACCTGAGCTAACTATAACTTACGCCCCGCAATGTACTGCTGATGACCTCAGACATTACATCATTCATTTCATGGTCAGTTACATGACTCATGTCATCACTCATGACATCTCAAATGAGCTGTGAATGGAATGGAACTATAACCGCTAGAACTTTATTTACGGATAGGGTGTGTATATTATATATTATATATATATATTAACACCCCTTTTTTTCTTTTCTTTCGTGTAAGAACCATTATAATACCCAACGTGCCCAGATTAATATGGCTGATAGCCTTTCACTTTAAAGTATTGTGTAGTCCATTGTTTATGTTAATGTTTGCAATCCTAAGTATGTTTATTATGAATAAGACATGTTGACGAACATACAGGTGTGGTGGTCACTGGGCAAGATATGGTGAAATTACATTGTGTGCATATTAACACTTGTTTTCTTTTCTTTATTGTATCAATTCCTTAATTTTCACCAGGCCAATATGGCTGCCAGCTTTTTGTAGTCCTTTGGTAATGTTGGCAACTTTAGGCATTTGTACATTTAAATAAGGATGCTACAATGGCGTCTTGTATTGTTATCAAGGTTTGGACAAGCCGAAACGCGTGGGATCACGTCCTTTGCAGATTAAATACTTCCAAACTACAACCTGAGTGCTGATTCCTTCCTTGTATGAGTGAGAAGAGATTAAATACATGTATATAAAATTCACTGGAAAAACTACAAGTTTCAGGGACATTATAGTTAGAAATTAGCATTTAAAAAATCTCAGAAATTCACAGAAAAAAACACTGGTTTCATGGACGTCATAGTTAGTTGGACATTTCAAGACATTGAGGCCCAGATGCAGGCCTGTTTGATGTTAGCAGGCACGTGTTCCCCCGCTTGAGGCCCAGCTGCAGCCCTGGTTGATGTTATCAGGCGCGTGTAATTAGTGTACTGATCCGCCGCCTGAGCCCAGATAGAGCCCTGGTTGATGGTAGCAGGCGCGTGTAATTTCGTTGAATGAGAGAGTTCAGTAACAGCGCGCAGGATAGGCTGCAGGAACGTTACTTACAGGCCTCCAGGTGAACGCGTTTGTCACGACCCCAGCACACAGCCACAGCAGACGATCTTCTGATTAATGTACGACCCACATGGCATGAAGGGCAGAACGTAGTACACGCCCCCAGTGTTTCTCACGCCCCCAGCATGCCCCTTGATGCGGCGCAATTGCGTTCACATGGCATGAAGGCCAGACACATGCCCCCAGCAATTCTCACGCCCCGAGCGTGTCACGCCCCCAGCGTGCCCCTTGATGCTGCGCAGCAACATAATTGGCGCTTGTATGTACGACTCACATGTCATGAAGGGCGGACACATGCCCCCAGCGTTTGTCACGCTCCCAGCGTTTGTCACGCCCCCAGCATACGCCCACAGCCCACGATGTGATGGCCGTACCAGACACCCCCAGCGTTATTCACGCCCCCAGCCCACGCCCACAGCACAATGCAGACACACCCACATGGGACTACTTTGCTGGCATGGTTCTTTTACCTTTTAAATGTATAGAGGAGTTGGCCTAACAGCTAAGGCACTCGACTTCGGACCTGGGGATCTGGGTTCGAGTCTTGGTAACGACGCCAAACATCCTATGATTCTGGGCAAATCACTTAATCTCCCCGTGCCTAACAATAATGAATGTGTGTCCTCATGTAACGTAACTGGTGCTATGTAAAGCGCTCTGATACCTGATTCAGTTCGGGTCAAGTTCGCGCTATATAAAACTCTGCAAAAAAAAATATATATGGTGGCCGTCTGCATAGCCTATGTCCTTCTGCTGCAACTGCCCTTTCCAACGCTGTATTGGGTGTTGTGATTGGTGCTGTGGTTACTGAGATTACCCGCCTCAAAGGTTTGGGCTCTCTCTTTATAATATTAGTATGGATACTAGGTGCTTTATTGCTCAAAAGAAATTTAGAAATGAGTCGATTTACATATTTATAAAACTTCATAGGATATTGGGTAGGAATCATGGCTAGGTAATACATTGTTTTTGGAGCTATAGTCATTTTTCCCCACCATGACATATGAAGTGAAAACCATTTAGATATTTTACCCTTAATGTAACTTTAAATAGCAGTACAATTTCATGATATTGTAGATTTCATATAGATGAAAATAAAATGCCTGGGTGTTTATATTTTTCTCTTTGCCAAAATATATCCTTCATGGGTAACATATCTGGGTTGCAATTAATATTGATAGGACAAATTCTGTTTTATTAGTATTTAACTTATAACCAGAAAGTTTGGAATAAGATGAGATAATCTCAAATAAAAGAGGGAGTGAGGAGATAGGATTGCTAATAAATAAATGTACATCATCTGCATATGCTAACGTTTTAACAGTAACCTCCTTAATATTAATACCATTAATATCATTACATTTCAAAATGGAAACAAACAAAGTTCAATAACAAGAAGAAATAGGAAGTGGGGAGAGGGGACAACCCTGTCTGGTACCTCTGAAAAGAGAAAATTGGTTTGACGTTTGGCCAATAATAAATAAACAATCTGTAGGAGTAGAATAAAGACCAGATATTATATGAATAAATATGTCACCGAAATTAAATGCAAATATAGTATGAAATGTATTGAACTTTATTGAAGGCTTTTTTTTAGCATCTAATGCTAATACTCCTGATGGTAAAGGTCAATTAGACCCTTGTTCTATAACATGTAATGATGTTCTTGTATTATTTTCAGAATATCCATATCTCATAAACCCAGACTGATCTCGATGAATGATAGAATCTAAAACAGAGGTTAACCTTGTTGCAAGTATTTTGGCATGAGCTTACAATCTTGATTTAATAAGGAAATAGGACAATAATTTGAAACAAGTGTAGGGTCTTTATTAGGTTTGGGTAATACAACAATTAAAGCTTCAGTAAAATAACCTGTAGTTGTCCCTGTGGAGCTAAAAAAGGTAAACAATTTAAATAAATGAGGAATAAGTTGCATTTGAAATTCCTTGTAAAATTCAGCTGGAATGCTATCTGATCCTGGGGATTTATTTTGTTTAAGAATAGCTAATCGAATTTCATCTTCAGTAATGGGCAAATCTAATTAATTTTTTGTTAAAAGTGAATTCTTGGGTAATCCACATGTAGATAAAAAAGAATCAATTAAAGAAGAATCATCAAAGTTAGGTTTATTATATAAAGTAGTGTAATAATTTAGTAATTCATTAACAATTTCATTTTGAGGTAAGCCAATTTTCCGATTGGGGCAATGAATCACATTTATTTGAGTTTGATCTTATTTAATGCATAGATAATTGGCTAAAAGCCGTCTAGATCTGTTAGCATTAAAACAAACTATGGAGAGTTGAATACGAGATCTTCTGCTAAGGATGGAATTAAATTCATATGTTCGTGTTTGCAATTTCAACCCATATGAGGGTCATTGGAAATAATAAAAAGCCTTTCAAATTTTGCAATTTGTTATCCAATTCTTTAATTCTTACATTAAAAGTTTGTTTTTCATGTGCCAGTGGTATTTTCAAGCTAGCCTGGCTGAAGAAGGATGACATACCCTGAAACCTGTCTCAGGATGCTTGTTTCCGGTCCAGGGAGGACCTGGCCTGGCAGTTCGGTTTGGACTGTTCCCATGAGGCACAAGGTAAAGACTGATTTGGAGATGGCTGGGTCCAAAATGGGGTGGCGTAGTGCGCAAAAAAACGATGGATTTAACCCAGATCTTTTGACTGGAGAGAATGTTTGCATTGTCAGCATTCCGTCCATCATTTGTTTGCTGTCACAGTTTTTTCCCTAAGTGGGATGGGTATGCCCAGACGTAGGTCCCTTGCTCACTGTGCCACTGGACTCAAGCTGGCCTGGCTGAAGAAGGGTGACATACCCTGAAACCTGTCCCAAGATGCTTGTTTCTGGTCCAGGGAGGACCTGGCCTGGCAGATCGGTCTGGACTTTTTTAATGAGGCACAGGGTCAAGACTGATTTGCATATGGCTGGGTCCAAACTGTGGTGGCATAGTTTGCAAAAGAACAATGGATTTAACCCAGTTTTTTTGACTGGGGAGAATCTTTGCATTGTCAGCATTCCACCCATCATGTGTTTGCTGTAACACTTTTCGCCCTAAGTGGGATGGGTATGCCCTGACGTGGGTCCCTTGGTCACTGTGCCACTGGATTCAAACTAGCCTACCTGAAGAAGGGTGACATACCCTGAAACTGGTCCCAGGATGCTTGTTTCTGGTCCAGGGAGGACCTGGCCTGGCAGTTTTGTCTGGACTGTTCCCATGTGGCACAGGGTCAAGACTGATTTTCATATGACTGGGTCCAAAATGGGGTGGTGTAGTGGGCAAAAGATCAATGGATTTAACCCAGATCTTTTGACTGGGGGAGAATGTTTCCATTGTCAGCATTCTGTCCATCATTTGTTTGCTGTAACACATGAAAGAAATAGAAGCACCTCTAATATAAGCTTTAGAAGCATCCCATCTATTCACCATGTATGCAGAACCTTCTGGGTTAAGACGAAAGTAAACCTGAAGAGCATCTAAGATTTTCAGTTTGTTTTGTTCATGGAAAATACTAACAGTATTCATTCTTCATCTGGATTGTGTTTTAAAGTTTAGATTAAATTGCAAAACAAAAGATATTAAAGCATGGTCCAATAAATCAATATTACCAATAGTAGGAGTAACCACAGAATTAATTAATTGTCTAGAAATTAGTAAATAATGAAGTCTCAAATGTGATTTATGTGGTTTAGAGAAAAAGGTAAACATGTTTTCCGTAGGAAAATGTATTCGCCAAATATCAATCAATTTTGTAGTTTTAAGGAAAGATTTAAAAGTTAGAAAAGGTTTTGCAGGTTAAAAGTTAGTGACAGAAGATCCAGCTAATAAAGGATCAGAAATAAGGTTGAAGTCTCCTCCAACTATAAGAGGAACATTACCTAACTTGAGTACTTCAGTGGTTAAATTAGACCAAGCCATAGGATCATCAGCAGTTGGACCATAAAAATAAAGTAAAAATGTAACAGAATCATAAATTTTAATTTTAACTATGACATATCCATCTGCTAAATCTGATGATTATTTTATTTTTATTTATTATTTATTTATAAAGTTTTATATAGCGTAAACAAGATCCCGAAGGATATCAGAGCGCTTTACAATAAATTGGTAGAGAGGACAACATGAAATAAACATAGTAATTGAGAAAAGGAAAAAAAAAAAACTAAAACAGTACACAAATGAACACATATAAGGTATACTATTGCTTTGGTTGATTTCTTCACACTGGCAGAGAGGAAGGGCAGGAGTTGTCTTGTCAGCAGAGCGATCTGTGGTGGTATCTTCTTGCCTTTATAGTTACCTTAAAATTTGACAATGTAGTCTTTTAGTAAAAATAATAGCAACACCATTTTCCTACCTTTAGCAGAAGAAGAGATGATAATACCCAATTTTTTCCATATAAACTAATATTTTATCTTCAACATGTGTTTCCCGTATGAAACAAATATATCTGCTTTACAACTTCCTAAATAATCTAACATCTTTGTACGTTTTACAGGATGTCTCAAACCCTTGACATTTAAAGAGGTTATTTTCACATTATAAACATTAGCCATAATAAAATAGAGAGTAAAAAGAAATAAGATTTAAAAAGAGGAGAAAAAGTTGAAGAAAAATATGGAAAATAGTTCTAGAACATTGTATAAGGTAAAGGAGGAAAAAGAGAACAAACATAAAAAAGACGACCACAAATAAACATTAATAACAGATTTGAAACGCACACACGCTTTGCAAGCATGATCGACCCGTTGGACCCCAGTATGGAGAGAACAATAAAATTAGTCAGAAATACATGTTAAAGCAATATTCAAGTAGCAGAATCATGCGTCTCCATAGAATGCTGGGAATGTTGTTCCAAGAATCATTTTAAATCCTCCGTATGATGGAAGGACTTTGAAAAATTATCTTTCCAAATTTGCATTGTTGAAGGATCATATGGGCCATATTTAAATCCAAGACTTCTCAATTGAGGACGAATGCCAGTGAATTCTTTACAAATCTTAACAGTCTCTTTAGTGAAGTCTTGGTGAATAAAAATGGTATTACCATTAAGGATGGAATTTCCTGTGCTGCTTTCCTTATCAAGACCAAATGATGGTGATGTAAAACCTTAAACATGATTTGGCTTGGCTTAGTGTGATGAGGATTGCGATGAAATCCTAAGGGCTTTATCATTTTCAAATTTCTCCGGAAACGTAATGTTTAACCCCTTCCGCGCTCATGACGAGCTGAGCTCGTCATGAGTTGTGCCGCTCGCACGCTCATGACGAGCTCAGCTCGTCATGTAACGCGGCTTTTTAAAAAAGGCAGCGCGCAGCGGGAAAACCGCTAGCACGCATGCGGTTAAAGACCAGGTATCAAATTTTCCAAGTATAGTCTCCAATTAGAACCTTCAACATCTTCTGGTAAATAAAAAATACACAAATTGTATTGCCTATTATGATTTTCCAAGTCCCGAAGAAGAGCAGACTTAGGAGAAATCTTTGCCACAAGTGATGTAAAAGCATCAATTTTAACGTTGTTATCTTGTATTTTAATTGAATTATCTGAAACTTTCATTGACATACCAGCCATATCTTTGTGCAGGCTATTAATCTCTGACGCAATGGTATGAAGCTCGTCAAAAATTAATGCCAAGGAAGGCTCACTTTAGATTTTACTGGAGGAGGAGAAATCTGTTGTTTCCTCTTATTATGAGGATTTGGGGAATTTTTATCCTAGAATTTCCTATTATAAAAATGAAAGGAGTAAATAAATGCAAAGGAAAAGGAGATACATACAGACAAAATGCTTCTAAGAAAAACCTGGTGCAGCAGCTAAAACAGACTGGGGGTGTGGTTAGGCCAAAGCCAGGCCTTTTCCTGAGAACTTGCTCCGCCCCCTGACAGGAAATCTGGGAAGTACCTTAAAGCAGATATCAAAGCTGAAAAAGAAGGGAGAAAAACACCACTTCTGATGTCCTGAACACCAGGGAAAACCACCACAGCAGCAGGTAGGGCTTCAGAAGACTGCTAGACCATTTTCCAGTAAGTTCTGACTGGAAATAAATGTTTTGTCGTCAAAAACGGGCCCCTCCGATATGAAGCTCACCGGGAGGGGGCCATCTTGTTTTCGCGTCTCCCCTATCATTACTTTTTTAAGCCTAAGGCTAATTAATATTTGATAGTCTCAGTGTCCTCAAACTACATTCTGCAGTGGGGCCACATCATTTTGATTTACGTCACTGTGCAGGTGATCATGTGATGCAATGTGACACAAAATTGAGCATAACTTACTGAATGTGTGGCATGGCACAGGCGCTTGCACAATATTTAGTGAACAAGGGCCTCCATTTAAGTTTTCCACCAATTCCTGTGCCTAATGTTGCCTCCACTCTCTTCATAGCCCATCGGGGAGTGGTTTCAGTATCTGGGGCTGGGTGCGAATCTGCTATTATCCGAGTCCATGCCCATAAAAACAAAGAATAAAGAATAGCAGGGTTGTCGTATGATAGCCCAGCTACATCAAAAGAACAAAGGCAATCACGATGTATGTAATTGAAAGGCACAGACAGCAATTTGGCAGCAACATTTTAAAGGAGTTTGCCTTTCAAAGATAAAGTGAACAAAAATATGAATGAATTTAGCAGATTACTTTATATCTTTATTTATTTGGGGGCTTTTATAACACTAATCGCTATCTGACAAAAAACTAAGCAGCAATGTTTTTTGGGATACACACATGTGAGTAGTATTTGGATATTTTTATATAGCAGTTCAGTCTGCCATTTTTAATTGTTGTGAATGAGAGGAGCTACTAATACCCATCCAAATTATACTTCAAAGGGATGGGAAGCAGAGTATGCCTTGCCCACAACCTGGAGATTACGGAATGTGCTGGCAGTGTGCATTCATCTCACTGATCTATTAGCCATTCGACTTTATACAAATGACATACTTTTGTGAATGTGTTTATATACATTCCTGTATTTGCCATTCTGTTGAGTTCTACATTCACTCTGTTGGGCATGGGCTGTATCTCAGCAGGGACATATCTGCCTTTCATCCTTTTGAGGCTGATAAAAATAGTTTAAAGTGCTTGACTACAGCGCACTTGTTAATTATAGTACTGCCAAATCTGCTGCAGCACAGTAATATTTTAAATGTATTATATGTCAAATAAAAAACATTGGAACACATCAGAAAAGGTGCTTTCCTAGCATTAAGTGCTACACAAATGCACTATATATCTCTGAGTAATGTGCAGAGTCGTGTAGAGTGCTTTGAGGTATTAGAAATATTTAAGAATTTGTTAAGGGTTATCTACGGAACAATGAAGGTTTTCATTAACAACTACTTTCAAGGGTGTACAGCTCCCGTATTGCGCCCCCAGCAGCAAGCAGAGAAGAAAGCCACATTGCAGCTGGGAGCTGCAAATATGAACCTTTTACTCAGGAGATGTGGGAAACGACAGAGGCAAAAATGTATTTGCCTGTGGCAATGATAACCCTTTCACGTTTCTGTCTATACCCACTTCACCGTAATCTTCTATTGGAAACTTTGTATTAGAAGGGCAGTAACTAAGAAGAGTATGTAGTACACAGAACACAGTTGTCCACATTTTATATAGGTGTCAATGTGAATGCAATAATGTGTTTTGCTCCCTGATTCTGGCTTTTTTATGGTCTGTTTGCTTCATTAATATTTAGATGACTATTTTAAATTCTGATATCGTACATATGTAGAATATTGGGTTTGAAAACAATCTCCTGGAATAACTATATACTGGTTACCATGAATCTACATAGGTTTGTTTGTACCTGCATTGTTCCAGTTCTGCATATTTTAGATTGTTAATAAAGTGGACTTCCACTGGTTTAGGTATGTAATACCATTTCATGCTCTTTAAATTGTCGCACACTGGTTGTCTCTTTTTAACAATTGGCAAAGTTTAGTCAGAAGCAATCCATTCTTAAGCCAGGACATGAGGCTTCTAAGGTTCCTGCTTTCTCTTACATCAAATCCAGAGCTCCCCAAACTTTTGTTTCCGGTAGTGCCCAAAACAGTGGTATGTACATTTGGAAGAGAATAAGCTTTGCAAATCTGAGACTTGTTGCTCCTTTGTCCTTTTATACGTTGTTCAGAATACTCTCTCAAAGGTACTCAATAAAGTCACTTAAATTATTCACCAAACAAACTACCTTCTCGCCTAACACTGCACAGCACTCAAGTACAAATGAAGGCTTTCCTCACTTTTGAAGATCTGAAATCCGTGCTGGAAGTGCTTCTTCCACAAGATGCACTCTAGCCTGGAGCCACTGCCACCAACATTCCTACATCCGGTGGCTAATGCAGAGTGGAGCCACATTAACTATTCTGGCTTCACCCAACATAGCTGCCACATCTCACAGTAACTTGAAAGATTGCGAGATTTTAAGCAAGATTTCGAGATCCAAGATCAATTTCAACTACTACAGTCAAGACCACAGGGTGACTGTCCCATCTACTATACATGCAGCAATGTTTAAGGCCACAGTTAACCTTATGTTTTAAGTAACAAAGGGCCCTAGAAAGTTTATATATCAACTAATTTACTGGGCAAACAAATAACACTCAGAGGATTTGTTCAAATGACATTTAAAAAATACATTTATTAACAAACACAATTGAGAAACTTGAAGTGGGTAGAAAATACACTGGGTACACAGCAACATGTAACTAAAAGTGACTCGGGCAATAATATGTGACTGAAATTGTAAAAATATTAAGTCACAAAATACACAAAACAAGACACCTCTGCTCCTACAGTAAATAATGCAGAGTAAATAGGCTCAGTGTGTCAGAGTCAACTATGTTTAGAACCATATTAAGTTAAAGGATCATGATCAGGACATTCAAAATCATGCCTGAGATGTGATACACAATAGTAATTAGAGGTCACCTAGAAAAGGGGCTTAATCCACACCATAATATTAAAACCAACCTAGGCCAAGAATTGCCCAGGGCCCGGGATCAATCTTGAGTTTCAAAACAAAAGACCAAACATCAGTCTCAAAGTCGAGGAAAAACGAAGCTGTGATGCAATGGAACCACTATGGTCAAAGCAGGGTCAGGCCACCAATGTAAGCTCTATATATATGGCCTGAAACCAGGAATGCAATCATGGGCCAATGTGCAATAGTAACATCTGTCAAAACAATAAACACATGCAATGGCGTAATAGTAGTGTAGTATTAGAGTAGTGTCTCTTTGACGATCTGGCAGTCAGTGGCATAGTTAGGCTGCTTTCCTAGGTCAGTTGTTAGGGATCTGTTGGTGTTCTAGTGGGGGCCACTCTGGTTGGAGTAACCAGGCTCTTTATAAGCTAAATAATAATAATATTAGTCCAAGTAGGTATGCTGATGTGCAAAACAGTGAGGCTCAACAGCGGCTAGGACGCCTAGGTAACAGTAATATAGCACTGGGCTGTGCGGTCTAAAGGTTGTGCAAAGGCATCCTCCGTCAAAGAGTTAACAAGGTTGGTGCAGTCAATGGTATGCCCAATAGCGTCCTGCATACAGAGGTGTTGGGCAGTGAATAGTTTGTGCGGTGTGCTCGCAGTATACAACAATCAAGTTGAACCTAGGGCAAAAGGTAACCCGTGAATTCAGCCAACTTTGATGTTGCACCAACATGCAAAGGCCAGTTCTTGAATATGGTGTGGAGGCTCTCGCTGAGGTCGTGATATGCATATCCACATAACTCAGGCCTGGGAGTTCCTCTGTGCCGTAGACACTGACGAAATGGGTTCCCCCACTGCTAAACAGGGATACAGTTATAAATTATAAGGTAGTACTCCTGGTTGCCTTCCCTCTGGTTTTCAGATTTCTATTGTTTCTTTGCACGATTAATCAAAATCCTTGCAAATCACCCAATAAAATAAGGCAAAAAACAAACATAATTAGATCTATCACAACAGGACTGTTTGTTGAATAGTCCTATTAAATAACTGATCCAGGGAAAGAGAACACATCAATATGATCTAACATAGATTATTAGATTTTTAGGACAGAAATATCAACGCTGCCAGGTAACTGATATGAATATAAAAACAATCCTTGTAATATGGCCTACAATTCACAAACCATTGAGAATACAATTATAATGCAACCAGCCCGGATAAATGTTACTAAAGTGCAAGTGTTATTGCAGTCAAACTCTGCCTAAATTGGCAGCAGCAATGCAAACAGAAACAAAATGAAAACCAGACTTTTTGTTTGTTCAAATGTCTTTATTGTATATCAAAAGAGAAATACATTTATGATGCAGTAAGAATGCAACAATATAGATTAAATATAAATAACAGCTCAGAAAATTTGATACAGAGAGATCATAGCAACAATCTTTAGACAGGGATAAGAAGCAATGTAAACATATCACCATTTAAAAAGAGTAAGCAAATAAATATCATGACCTGAATTAGATGTTGCAAAATTCATCAAGTAGTAAAATTCCCAAAAATATGAAAAAATGAAAACTGCTGCAAATACCATGTCAAACATATACTTGTTGTATTGTTTAAAGAGTGAAAGAGGATCAATCGGAGGAGAACGTAGAATAGAAGAAAAGAAGAGAAATAGGACCAAAGAAAAGAGCAGAAAAGAGAAAAGAGAGAAAAGAGAGAAATGGGAAGGGACATCTGCTACAATGGGAGAATAGGATTTAAAAAGTGGAATCAAAAGGATACTGAGCTACCGACCCCTGGGAAGATAAATTCATATAGTTATCTAGAGTCCGCCATACATTACTGGAGATGGAAAGTGAGTAATGCTTTGCCTGGACAAAAGTATGAGCTCCACGTACGTATGAGACCCATGCCACCAGGTATGTAAAGACAAAAGATGAAAATACTTCCATTCTGTTAGTATAATTTTAACAGCTATGGATAGAAGTAAATCCAACAGCTCCAGATCCGAATTGCCAAGTGGTAAAGGGGTAACTGTAGCCCAAGGACCCAGTAAGATCATAGGTAAGGAAAGCACTATGTATATATTGAAAATTGAAGATAAATGTTTTTGGATTGGATTCCAAAAGGACTTTAATAACATACATCAAAAAACATATGTGGATGAGTGCCAGGTGCAAGGTTACAATTCCAGCATAGGTCACTATCTCATAATTTCAATTTATGTAAACAAGCCGGAGTCCAATGCAAAAGATTTAATGTAAAAAATGAAGATTGGATAAGCAAAGCAGTAATTTTAATATGTAGGGATAGTTTCCCAATACCAGACCAAGTGTCTTGTGAAATATGCTTAAAAATATAATCTGAAAAGAAAGTGATGAGACCATTTAAGAGAAGTAATCGTAGATTGTGAATAGTGCCCCAAAAAAGTGGGTTATCAATATTTGGGGCATATTAAAAATATATAGATCTTCCAAGCCATTGGTCAAGCGAGTAAGTAGCCATCTACCACTAGTGTCATGCTCAGCAGCAACAATAGATAAACCAGAGATTTTGCATATAAGGGTAACAAGCCCATTGATCCCTAGAGGCCTCAGAACAAGTAACATCAATAACCCAATCTTTCCTCATAGGAAGAGCCTCCTTAAAAGCTATCTTCGTCTCTCGGAGTAGAACCACATCTCCAGATAAACTTTTGCAATAATCCAAAATTGTATTTCTTTTAAGTGGATGATTCAATCCTCAACATTAAGTGAGATTATATTTAAGTCTGTCATAGAAATATAGGAAACAATTGAATTAAGTGCATCTGGTTACTGGGGTCAGGAGATATTTAGAAACTAAAGGAAATAAGAAATAATAAACCAAAGAAAATTAAACAGATATCCCAGAGAAAGGATACAAAGAGAGGAAGGAAGTAAGAAGAAAGAAAAGAAAGAGCAATAGTACTCCATGAAAAAAGGAGCAATACAAAGGTTTAACCCCACCAGGAGATTTCTGTAGTAGACAAATTGCATGGGGGAAACACGTGGAAGAGCAACAATAGAGGCCATCAACCATGGAGCAGACAGTTCAACAATAGATATGACACTAAGCGACAAAACAAATGTAATAGTAGCAGTATATTATTATATTACCTATAGTGTATTAAAAAGAGAAATATATAAGCAAGAACAATAAATATAACATGTTGACATTTAAAAAGGCATATATCATGTCATAAATAAATAAGATACAATTCGCATTAGTAGATAAATATCAATCTAAGAAATTATAAATAACAATGTGAGGAATCATGAATATTAATTAAGGGCATTATAATTTGGTCTATAAGGAGAATAAAGTATAACACATAGAGGATAGTCACAAACTACTGAGTGTAAAGTATCCAATGAACTATAAACTAATGTAAATGAGAGACAGTCTCCTACAAAAAGAACATTTAAGTAAAAGAAAGTTAAATAGAATGTCTAACATTGGATGTAATGTATGAGTTAAATACGGAAAGAAAAAACAACACACCAAAATAATTTCTTAGCACCATAGAGTAACAAAAAGGTCAAGAAGCCAGATGGAAAATAGAATAAGCACACCAAATAGGGAAGGCAAATAAAAGGTAGAATAAAGCAAAGAAAAGAGAACAGAATATGGAAAATGGAGAATATTTATTTATTTATTTGTGTTCTTGTATAGCGCTGGAAGTCAATCCTCGAAAGGATATCTCCGCGCTTGAGTATTACCAAAAGAGCCAAAGACTGATAAATGGGATAAGAGTTATGGGAGGCATAACTAGGAGACGACAAATAGGAATGTTTTCAGGGACTTTTTGAAAGATTGGAAATTGGTTGTGCTTTTGAGAGCACAAGGCAATGAGTTCCAGAGGATGGGGCCTTTGTAGGACAGGGAATATGATCTGTAAATCATCATAATACTAACAAGAGAGCCTGAAAATACCAGAAAACAGAAAAACAAGTCAAATAGCAAAGCAGAGATGGGTAAGAGCAGGAGAAGCAAGACAAGATATTAAAAGAATTGTTAGCACTACTAGTATTACGTTAGATATGCAAAATATGAAAAGGAAAGAGAGAAAAGAAGTAAGTGAGTAGATATATAATGATAATAATACAATCTTGACTATATATCTACCAAGGAGACCTATCAAAAGAGTTGATGAACCTATCAAATTATACTAGGAATACATCTCAAATGATATTAAGACCCAGTACAGAAAAATACCATGTCCTGTAAAGGAAAATCAATTAATAGAGATTAGTTAATCTTGGATGAACGAAACCTCAAAATGCTATCGCCATTTGCAAAACATCACATGTACAGCCATACCACAAAGTTAGTATTGAGGCAAAAAAAACAGAAATCCAACATATGTGCTCAATGAATGAAAAATATTATTATTAATATTAGGCGGCTCTGCCGAAAAATATCAGTTGTTAAAGATGAGAAGTACCAGTAAGAGATTCTGAGTTCATCTGAGTTTCAGATTGGTTGTCCACAAAAGCAGAGAGATCTGCAGTTTCATAAAAAAGTCTGCAGACTACCTTTGAAAGTTATTCTGAATTTGAGGGACCGGAAAAGAGAAAAAGAATCTTCATATCAATGAATCTATTGTGTAAGTTCAGGAAACCTTTCCGAAGAATAACAGTGTCTCTGGCGAAATCTTGTGATATTGATATCATATGACCTTCCCATTGCAATACTCTAATCTTCCTCATTTGTGTCAATATTTGCTCAGTATGGCAGTGGTGCAGAGGATTAAAGATCAAAGAACTTAAAGAAGACCTCCATTTAAACTTGAAAACTGGAACTCCAAGAGCTCATTATAGCTCAAAATCCTTGTGGCATGATATATTCAGAACCTGCGGAATTCAAATAAGCAAAAATTCCAGCACAACAGCAGAACCCCAAGAATTGTATCAAGGCAGAAAAACAGAGAGCCAGCATATGTAATAAATGAAAAACAGCAGGCACGGCAGTGTCAGTAGATATAAAACATTAAGGGTGTGAAGTACCAGGAAGGGAATCTGTGTCCTTTCAAAAAAAAATAATGAGTCTCTTGCGCAACATAAGGAAGCCTTTATGATGAATACCAGTGTCGCTGGCAAAGTCCTGTGATATTGATATTCTGTGTCCTTCCCATTGTATTGTCCTAATTAGGCCTAGGCAGTAAATTCCATTCCGCTCATGGAATTTGTGAAATTAGGGTAATTTTGTGTTCCGAGGAGAACTCAGAATTGCCATAAATTCTGAAATCCACAGCTTAGTGGAATTTTTGCTTGTTCATACTATGAAAATGCGTGTTCATGAGATGTTTTCCCCTGAGCATGCAAAGAGCGCTCGCGAACAGGAAAAAAGCATTGCGTGTTTACTGGACTTTTGCCTGTTCGCAAAGATTTTTTACTGTTTCGCGGAGCTTTGCGAAGCGCGACTACGCAAATTCCACCCACCCCTAGTCCTAATCTTCCTTATTTGTGCCAGAATTTGTTCAGTATGTGGATGATGCAAGGGTTTAAAGATCAAAGGTCTTGGAGAAGACATTTTTTCACCTTTAAAAGTGAGAACTTTATGAGCACGCTCTGTCTCAAAATTCTTGTGGAATGAAATATTCAAAACCTTTAGAATCCAGGTGAGTAAGAAATCAGTCACTGAAGGAGCAGACTTCTCACAATCCTCCGGTAATCTGAAAACACGAAGATTGCTTCTGCTATTTCGATCCTCTTGCTCAGTCAAATCCCTTCTTAATAAGACCATGGAGCGCTCCAAAGACTGGATGTGTTTAGCTTGTTTGTTTGTAAAGTCTTCTACACTACTTATGTGTGTTTCAGCATTGGCAACTCATAGTGAAAGAGTTTTGAAATCATTCCGAATTGCTGCCACTTCAACTTGTAGCAGGTCTGTGTTCATTTTGGTACTCTGTGCTATATCATGGACTGTATTGAGTTTGACTAATATAGTTTTTAGGGTTGAGGCAGAGTCAGAGTTACCCTTGGTTTGTAATTCCGGAGTCGGTGAGGTCTGTTTAGACCATTTTAAATTGCCTTTAGAATCTCTGTCCTTATTATTCACACCCATACCTTCTGCCAAAGGCAAAATAATAAGTCTTGCTGCACAGACTACGCTATAATAAATGTGGTATAAGTTATCAAAAACAAATCCTTGCTTAAAGAGAATCCACCAACAGGCAAGTATCACATAAGACTAGACCTGACAATGTCTGTCAAGTTATAGACTTCTGTACGGAATGGACTCTTCACTTCCAATAATAACCAGGATAGGCTCCAAAAGTGATAAGTTAATCAGGCAGAATATTGTTCATATGAAATTCACCACCATTGGATTGCAGCTAGCTAGATATTAGTGGTGAGGCATTGTAATCTTCCAGGCAAATCCTGTCAGCGGCCGCCATTTTGTATATATGCTGACGTGATAGAACCAGCTTCCCTCATAAAAGTCTCAGAGCCTTCATAAAAAAAAGTATAGAAATCGCCATGTACAGTACCTCATGCAGCTCAGGGGGAATAATCCTGGATACAGAGAAAACAAACAGGCTTCATGCGTGAAATGATGAAACCTCTGTGTCAGCCACCATTTTGGACCCTGAAGCCAAGAAAATCTCTGTTTGAAACCTCACACAAGGAAGCAGCCCAAGTAACTTGAAAGCCGCCCGCAAGGTTCCCGAGCTGTTACGCCGCCTATCACTGCTTAACAGTGATCAAAAATCACCCGAAAAGCATCTCTGTCGGAGCGTCTTCACCGGTGATCCGATGGAGCTCAGTAAGATGCGGCCATCCCTGTTGCGCACTGAGCCACGACCCCCAAGGCAAATCAGAGTTGACTAAGAATCTGTTAATGGCCAACGACGTATAGAACACTAATACATATGTGCAGAATGCACTACGAAACAGAAAGATCCTGACTTTATAAGAAACATTGTGGAATTGCGTCACAATCATGTTGAATACAAACACCTCATCTCGAGAGCAATTACAATGATCTTATCAAAGTTTTATAAAGCGCTCGCACACCCAAGGGTTTCATCGCGCTAACCAACAGGACACTCTACAATCGAGACCATCAAGCGTTAGGCCAGAGTCTGGGAGAACAACCATGTCTTTAAAAGCTTCCTAAATGGAAGAAGAGCAGTGCAGGAACGAATTTCCAGGGGGAGGGAGTTTCACAGCTTGGGAGCAAGAACAGCGAACCTACGGCCTCCCTTGCGTGAGAGTTTAAAACGGGGGACAATCAAGAGAGTTTGGGACGCAGACCGAAGGCTACGGGACGAGGTGTATCTAAGCAGAAGTCTCTGAATGAACTTGGGACTGCGAGCGTGTAAAGATTTGAAAATTATACAGGCCAATATAAAGGTGACACGGTGTTGAATCGGTAACCAGTGGACTTTCCTCAAAAGAGGTCTGGCTGACTGCCATCTTGGAAGGCGGTGTATGAGTCGAGCCGCCTGATTTTGTGCCATCTGCAAGCGTTTACTAAGTGTAACAGGGAGACCAAGATAGATGGCGTTGGCATAGTCTAAATGAGACAACACCAGTGCCCTTACCACCTGGGTCAGAGCAGGACGAGTAAGCATCTGACTGATCTTTTTTATTCTCCGCAATTGGAAAAAACAGGTGGACACAACTGAGTTAACCTGTGGTTTTAAGGAGAGTTCGCTGTCGATAAGCACCCCTAAGCTTTTGACTGATTTAGACGGAACAGGAGGGGGGCCCAGTTTAGATGGCCAGTAATGGGGGCCCCAAAACAGATGACTGTTGTCAAAAAGAACCAGTTCCGTCTTGCCTGGATTTAACTTGAGTTGGTTCTCGTCCATCCACTGACAGATGTAGAGCATGGTATTCTGAAATTGGTGGATCGAGTCAGGGGAATTATCAATTGTAAAAGTGAGTAGCAGATCGTCTGCATAATTAAAAATAGTAACTTTGAAAGATTGAAGAGACTGAAGCAGAGGGAGCATATAGATGTTAAACAAAATAGGTGACAGTGAGGAGCCCTGGGGAACTCCACAAGTGGTGTGGAGTTTATGGGAAGAAAAAGGGGGTAGGCCGACCGCCTGAGTGCGGTCACTGAGAAAGGATCTGATCCAGTCATAAGTCCGGCCGCAAATGCCCGCAAGTCTGACACGGTCGAGAAGAATGTTGTGGTCGACCGTGTCAAACGTGGCCGACAAGCCAAGCAAGACCAGTGCCTGGGGGATTCCCGAGTCTGCATTAAAACGCAAGGAGTCTAGGACCGCTGTGATGACTGCCTCAGTCGAGTGGGCTGGACGGAAGCCGGCCTGAGAAAAATGTAAAAAGTCAGACTGTTCAATAAAATTTGAAAGATGCGAAGTTACATGAGCTTCCAGTACCTTGGCCAGGTACGGAATTAAGGATATAGGTCTGTAGTTAGAGAGAGTAGTGGGTTCCACTCCAGGCTTTTTTAAAAGAGGCAACAAGACTGCAGCCTTGAAAGATATGGGTACTGTCCCTTGGAGCAGGGAGGTGTTGAGTAATGTTAAAGCCAGGGTAGGGAAAGAGGCAAATACCATCTTAAGTATATAAGGGGGACAGCAGTCACGAGGAGAGCCTGATTTTACCCTGTTCAATAAGGCTATTAAAGCTGGAGCGTCTAAAGAAGGAAAGTGGTCCAATAAAAGGGTGTTAGTGGTATGAACAGGGGCGGATGGAGCAGAAGTAGTGACGGAGATGCTGGATTTAATTGTGGCAATTTTGTCCAGAAAATATTGATTTAGGGTGTTACAAAAGTTTTGATTGGCAGCTGGCATAAACTCAGTTCTACTGGGGTTCGAGAGTTTATTAACAATGGAGAAAATCTCCTTGGGATTAATATTTGATTGTTCAATTAGATTACAGAAAAAATTGGTCTTGGCCGAGAGAATAGTTTTCATGTAATCAGCACGTGCGGCCAGATAACTGGCCCTGTCGAGGGCGTTATAAGTTCTCCTCCATGCTGGCTCCTTTTGCCGGACAGAGAGCTTTTTTTCCCTCAGATCAGAAGAAAACCATTTATGGGCATTAGAGTGGCGAATGGCTTTGCATTCTTTTAGAGGGGCATAAGTGTCACTGGCAGCGGTGAGCCAGTCAGCTATATCAGACGCGGCTGAATTAAGATTAATGATCTCGAGAGCAATTAGAATTCAAATGCTATTCATGTCCCTGAACAGATTTCATGGACTGAAATTAACAATTCCTCACTACTGGTTTTGGTCAGCTGATGTCCCCAGTCCTTGGGACCCATGCATTGGTGGCACAAATGTTCACTTATGAGCAGCAACATAATTTAACAAAATCTAGAGTCAGGCTTCATTCATTCCAGTGGAGTTTGTTGCATTGTGCTCCTGGTGGTGCACTTCTATCACCAGGGATAAGCTCTATGGGCTTCTGGAGCCCAGATGTTCTTTTGACAATATTCTGCAGCAAGTTTACACAGTTCTAACACTGCTGCTTTCTCTGTTTTATTAGCAGCTGGTTTTAGGGGCCTGGATTTGTCCTCATGTACAGCACTGGCATTTGCATGATCTGTTGTCTTTCTGGAACCAGCACCACATGAAACTCAGGCCAACCGGTACCCAAGTCTGCAATCTCCAAGCACTTAGGCCTTCAGGTATGTGCAGCATGATTGTGTGTCCTGTCATATCCACATCGAGGGGAACAACAAACAGGACTAGTCCAAAGACAGTGGAGGGGTGCCTTTTCCTTGAGGGTAACCAATGCATCTACAGTGTACCGGCTTGAGTGAGAGTCAGGAATATAAAACCATTAACTCTAAAGATAGAGTCTGCAACAGTCAAGGAGTACAAATATAGTGTTAATCCTCCACATTCAGAACAGGGGTTTATTAGCATCCTGATTAGTCTTCTGTCTTCTGTTGATCCCCGTTCTCTCAGTCATTGATTTGTCATGGGTTGGGAATTGGAGGTGGAGAGTTCTAGAATCTGGAAGTCACATACCCATTCCAATGATGCTTCATCACCTTTTCACTCCTAATTGGCACTTCTATAGATCAGCCTGGTTGCAGGTGTCTCCAAAAAGTTGATCTTGAGCTACCAATAGCTCACAGACACCTTCCGAATAGCTCGAAGTCTTAAGTTAATTTCTAAATAAGCACAGGGTCACATTTTCCTTTTAAAATGAAGGGAAGGTTGTGTTTATTTTACATTATCATTAAACTGCAGAGAGCAGGGCCTGAAAATTGAAATTAAAATTGTATTTATATAGCGATCATCAGTGGTTATTGTGTAAAAAAAAATAGGTGCCAGGGCTCTCGTCAGGATGCAGCTTGCACCAGCCCATTTTGCCTGTTAGTGCCACCTAAAACAGAACCAACTACTACTCGTGAAAGTGGGTAATGTCTTGGCGTTGGCTCAATATCCTGTGATCCCGGGCAAATCACTTAATTTCCCTGTGCCTTCCACAAATGAATGTGTCCTTAACTGGTACCCATGAAAAGTGCTGATGATTAAGTGCCAGAGCTGAGCACTGGTATCCACCGGGTCAACATAAGCACTTTTGGTGGCATCAGTTAATATTTGACTCTTAATGAAGATGCACTATAATTTTTGAAATTCCAATTTCCAGTAATATGGATTACTCTTAACCAAGTGGCTACCGATGTTACCGGACACCTGCTCCTCCCTGCAAGTGGCTAATGGAAGTCAGTCTATAATTTTACAAAGTGAGCTCACTCTACATTACCAAGAATGTATAGGTGATATCTGCTTCATAGCACTAGTACAGTTCTTGAGTGACACTCCTGACTGTTTGTAAGCACAGGTCGTGTTCATGAATCAAGGCCTGCAAAAAATGATGTGGTCTAGGATTGGGGATTATCTTCTGTGCGCCATTGATATGGCAAAATGCACTTCACATACTTCTAAACATGGATTTCAAGTCATGTATCACCCGAAAAAATATAGATCATGTCACATTCAAGACACAATGAATACTGGCTCCACTGAAAAGGAGGAGGCAGAGACAGAAGAGGATTTTCATGGCCACTCTTACCATTTTCCAACAAACTGAAGAAGAAATAGTTGACAAATATGAGCTATGGAAGGATGTAATATTGGTGACTATTGCACTTTTAAAGCCGCATCAAGAAAGCAGTACTCTGCACAGCAGTTCCAACCCCATCCATGTGCCTGTGTTGTGCTTCTTATGACTTTTGGCCTTTGGCAGGGTGTGCCTGCTGCTGCCGGAGGGGTGTCACAAAGCACACTTTCGCATTCTTTCCATACATTCCTTGATGCCATTCTTCGCTATATCTAGAGAAAAAAATTGCAACTTTATAGGATTGCAAAATTCCCCCACTCTTTTTGGTGAATAGATGGAACACATGTTCCTAATTATCCGTTATCCCATCTTGAATATCTGTTTAGGAACAGGAAAAATACGCATTCCTTAATATTCAAGGAGTGTGTGACACAAACAAAATAATAACTGATATAGTGTCACAACATCCAGGAAGCTCCTCTGAAACCTATATATTTAGGCACAGTATAATATATACATGGCTGGGAAGATATGAGTTTGAAGATGGCTATTTATTTGGTAAAGAAATGAACTATAACTAGATATATGTTTGTGGTAATCATTTTGAACCTGTTTTATAGCTCAGAGCTATGTGTTTGTTTTAGGTAATAGTGCATATTCTCTACGTCCCTGAATCCTAACACCATACCAATCCCCCACATCCCAAAATTAACAGTGATGCAACAGTACCCATCGTCATACCCGGATTGTGATTGTGAGAACATTTGGGATACGGAAAGCTCTTTCTGGTGCTCACATCACAGAAGAGAGGAGGTACCTTACAATATGTACAAGAAATTGCATGCAAGAAAGCAGCAATGTGAGCCAGGCTACACAATATTGCCACCAGGAGAGGCCTACAGATCACCGTCACTAAGTCGGAATCAGAGGATGAAGGTCCTGAGCCACCTGTTTAGCAGCCTGCAGGAGTTGAGCAGTGGAGGGAACCACATTGCCATGCATTACATCTCAACGTAAGTCACAAGTGAATGTAGAAACTAAAACATATATCAACATTTGTTTGATGCTTCAACGTGAGGATATCTCGATTATCGCATGTTCTGCAACTGCTAGGAAACAATTTGTGACTGTCACATGCCAATGTAACACAACGCCCAAATCGACAATCGGTTACATCACAGTAAAATTGCAAAAGTACAGCAATATAGGTACTTCCTGTTCTGTGACTTTCGCTGCTTCTTGTGGCTGGGATGTGGCCACAGATTGAGCTGCATTAGTATGGCTGCTGCTGCTCAGTGATCGAGCATCTGTGGCTCTGCTGCTGATGCTAGATATTTCCTCACTGTGAGGAGGTGTTGCAGCTTTCCCACTTCTTATTTGTACAGTTGTAGGTCCTGTACCTCACTGGTAATCTACTATATGCCCATTTGACACACCCGCACTAAAGTGCCCATTTCCACTTGGAGAGTTACAGTACACCTGGCTAAGGTCAAAGTGGCATGTGCTTATCTTGGTATTGGCTGTGTTAAACCATCCATTCTTTCTGGAGTGCTCCTCTCTCTAAGCCTTTGATTGGTGTTATCCAGCACCATTTGTTATCATAATTTGTTATACTGTTAATTTTAATGCCCATCTTGGCTTGGTTTTCTGTCAATTGATTGTCCACTGTATTGAACCCTAAAGAAAAGCATTGCTGCATGTTCTGTAGTTTGTTTGTTTGCAATTTCATCTGCTTATGTTGCAGATGCTGAACTTGCAGCATGGAAGCTTAAAGGCAAGCAAACAATAGGGGATTTTCTGCTGTCACTTGAGACACTGAAGCCTGGTTGCCATGGGATATATCATAGAGACGAATGCAGGCACACTGCAAAATTGGAGTAGGTGGCTATAGGACAACATCCTCATCCAGTGATGGTGCCTGTGGTGAGAATGTCAATCTGTTACAGTGGCCAAGAGGGGTAGTTGACTGACTATCACTATGGGATCTTCCACCACTATCCTGTTCCTCAACATTTGTCCCATAGTTTTCTGCCTCAGGTGGACGTGTTAAAAATAAATGGACATACAATTAATGTTGTTACATTGGGAACACATTTCTTATTTCTTAATATCAATATCTTACACAGTACACAATCCTCTACCCTCTGCCTACCCTTACTCAATTTTCAAGGATGGCATTGCAGCAACAAAGTTGGGCTTCTCTGACTTTTTATGGCTTTTTATCTCCTTGAGAGGCACTCTCCTTGTGAGCACAATCTGTTTTCCCAGCTTCTTTCACAATTGTCACATGCAAGCCCCCTTCTGAAGATCTCTACAACCCTTACTTGGGCACAACTCACATACTTAGCTCTCACATCACTTTCCAACCATCTTCCGACTTGCTGAGTAATCCCACACTCTGGCAGAAGGCGGAAAGTTATACTCTCCAGGGTATTTGTGACCTGGGCCTCAGAAGTCAGAGCTGCACCCGAGAACGTGTCCGCCTGGCAGCTTACCTGACTTCATCCCCATTAATTATTGAAATATCAAGTATCAGGCACAAGCAAAGTTGAACTGATTGTCCCTTTACTGGTAAAAATCTAATGGGTTATAGAAAGAATAAAATTTAAAATAGTATGCATATTAATCTAATTCATTCCCTACCTGCAAACTCCTGGGGCTACTTCCAAAGATATCTTATATCTATGAATACGTTATACATGTAACTTTACTGTTAGACATGACATCCATGTTTTAAAAAAAAAAACTTTATTTATCTTTTTGAACACCGCATAGCAGTAGAACCATAGCTGTTCACAGTCATTGGCAAAGTAATTACAGTCAGTGCTGCGGAGCATGTAATAACAATATATAGTCTGGCACGGTTAATAGCAACAATCAAAAGAATAACGGCAAGGAATGAATAATAACCATAATCTTTAAGGCCACCCCCCTCCTCCAATCAGCAACCATCGTCGCTTCCTCAGTGAGATCACAATCCCAATAAAACCAATTAATTACTGACAAGGCATCGTAGAAATAGGGAGTCGAGTGTCGCTGGGCCATTATTCAGGACGGCAGATGGTAAAGGAGTAGTAACCAGCTTACCCCACCCCAGTAGGGGAGATGCCCTGTTATAATAGTGTGTTGGAGTTGTGGCGAATCGACTCCACATGTGACCTGTAGGGACCCCAAATGTCTTTGGGTCGAGGGGAACTAGTTATGGTATCGAAATAAACCTCACTGTTTACATTGCAATACGCTAGACTATCCAACCAACTCTGTACAGTGCTAGCTGTCCTGCGGCGCCAGTGGATTGCTATTTCTCGTTTGGCCTGTAAGAGATTAAGTGCAGCTAGTTTCCTGATGTTTTTAGGGAAGTTCACAACATATCCCAGAAGTGCCACCTCCGGAATGGGAGTAAGAGACAGTGCAGTCGGATCACTGAAATATTATCGACGGACACATTATCGACTTACCAAAATATCGTTGACAAATTATCGACAACAAAAATATCGACTTACTATACTTATTACACAAACTACAAAAATATCGAGTAAAAAATATCGAGTACTAACTATATCGAATACATAAATATCGCTTAAAAAAATATCGACTACAATTATATCGTTGGACATGAAATTAGCCCTAACACTACAAAAATATCGACTACAAAAATATAGACTACCACAATATCGTTAAAAAAATAATATCGAGTTCATGTTTGCACACTTTTCTTTCTAAAATACCATCTTTATCATCAATAAAAGTCATTTCTCAGTAAAAAAAAAAATTCACATATAATACCTGTTTCTTACATAAAATTACTATTAATCCACATTTACTATACATTCTATTACATGCATTTTATCATTTTCTATTATTATTTGCATTTAACTAACATTTTCATTACTTATTTTCACATATAAATATATTTCATTTAAACACGAACCTGCTTTAATGCGGGAACAACCACATACCACCATTCTCACATCAACAAACACTCCAATTAACTTAAAAAAATTTAAACTAGCCTATACTATGCTTCCTTACATCCTAAAACCAATCAAATCAAAGCACACATAACACATATACTATAAAAGGGCTACATGCATTCTACCATTTGTTGCTGCTACCTATCTGGAAAGTAGATGCCAACACTTTGAAGATTTTGCTGCAGAATAAACATCTTTAAAGATCCAGCTTACTAGCTAATTAATAAAGTAAGTAACACAGCATTTTAGTAGAAAACTACATTAGAAGTGCACTATTTTCCTTACATATCCTAACTCTTAGACTTATTTTATTTTCATGTCTTCCTACTTTTCTGATAGAAACTGCTCCAACACAATTCCTATTACATGGTCATATTTCTTCATGTGCAAAATCAGATAGTAAGTATATAATAATTCTCTGTTACACACCAACTGCTTTGTTTAAACACTAATTTACAAGAGTATTTATTTTTAATTGACATTATATTTACAGATATACAGAAATGGTTCTATTTCTACAGCAAAAACGATAAAATTAACCTAATTACACATGTAAGTATAGATGTGTTTGTTATAAAACTGCCAATTTCATTAATGCACATTTTTAAACAACATATCTTGCTTTTTACATCTTCCCTATAGATCATTTGAAAAATCCAAAATCAACTATAACAAAACACAAAAATACCCTTCAGAAAAATGTAAGTATAATTGTTATTTGCTAAAATGTTGGCACAAAAAACGCTAACTATATTCTTAACACCATGTTATTTATTTTAAATTGCCTCTACAGATATTCAGAAAACATCATACATCTATTCTACATATCATATGAAAACATCGTACACAAAATATACCAATATAGAAGAATCGCCTTTTAAAAAATGTAAGTATATTTATCATTTCTCTAAAACTGCCTAAAATAACACAGTCTATGTTCTTAACAACATCTTATCTATTTTATATTTCCTCTACAGATATTCTGAATACATCATACAGCTATTCTACCTACAACAAAGAAAACGACATATTTAGAAGTTAGTATACGTTTAAATCTGTTACATTTCCAAACGGTTCAGTATTAAAATTATAATATTTTGCTTTTATTTCTTCTATCTACTCTACAGATCATACCTGTACTAAATTGATGAACTCCAGCAATTACTACTATTCTACTATTTAAACAAGTAAGTATATGTAATGTTTACATCAAATGCACTAGTAGACAAAAATGACAACTGCTTTTGAGTAGGAAATACATTTGTTATATATAAACATTAACGTTGTTTTTCTATATTTTCATACCAACAGCAAATAAAGACATACATACAAGAACATCATTCAAAAGACATTTCTGCTTCTGTGACTACTACTTTGATTAACTGTAAGTATAAATGCATCACTAATGATGTTAGCACCACATAAGTAAAAAAATGTGTACTGATTTTGTTTCTTTCTACTCTTTCCTAGAACAAGTAAATCAAAATGACTGAAGGTGCAGAATTTGTCATGTCTCAGAAAAATAAATTGCTATTATGCTACATGGGTTATGTGTATAATCAGGAGAGACAAAGTGGTAGAAAGGTTTTTTGGAAGTGTACACAATATTACTCCAACAAATGTTATGGGAGGGCCACTACCAAGGAAACTAATGTGCTATTTACTAGAGAACATAATCATCCCCCAAATGTCACCGAAATTGAAATTAGAGATGCCTTAGAAAGTATTAAAAGTGCTAGCACACAAAGTGACAAACCCACCACCCAAATACTTAAAGAAGAACTGGTAAAAATACCTCACCATGCTTCAGGTCAACTACCCTCTATTGATTCCCTGAAACGCACAATTGCACGCACCAAACGACTCACTAGCACAACCCAACCCAACCCAACTTGTTTTGAAGAAATTATTATTTCACCCGAAATGTCCATCACACACAATAAAGATAAATTTATTCTTTTTGATAATGAAAGCAGTACAAACAGAATAATTATGTTTGCAACTGCAAGTAATTTACGAAAAATCCAACAGTGTCCCCAATGGATGATGGACGGAACATTTAAACCCTGCCCAAAACCTTTTTACCAACTGTATTCCATCCACGGTTTATACCATCATTCTAACATACCTTTCATTTACTGTTTGCTACCCAACAAACAGCAAACAACATACACCGAAATTTTAAATGTTCTCAAAACGGAAATCAATAATTATTTTCCCGAAAAAATAATTATTGATTTCGAATTAGCTATGATAAATAGCATTTTGAGAACATTTCCCCACACAGCAATCCAGGGTTGCTATTATCATTTTAATCAGAGTATATGGAGGCATCTCCAAAAATCTACTTTAAGTGTACTATACTCTACAGATAGCACCTTTGCCTATCAAGTTAAAAAGTTAATAGCCCTGGCCTACGTCCCTGTTACAGATGTTGCTGAACATTACAATTTATTAATTGACAGCGCATATTATAAGAGGAATGAGGATAAGCTAACACCATTGCTAGACTATTTTGAAGACACTTGGGTGGGAAGGTTGCACAGATCAGGACATCGACGCCAGCCCAAATTCCAAATCCCTTGGTGGAATGTCTATCTCAGTACTTTAAACCGGGAGGCGAAAACAAACAACAGTGTTGAAGGGTGGCATAATGCTTTCCAAGCAACTACAAAGAAAGGCAAACCCACATTCCACAACCTTCTTGAAGCTTTGAAAAAAGAACAAAGCTATCAGGAACTAAGAATGGAACAATCAGTGTCACAAATAGGGCCCAAACTCACTAAACAAACCCAACAAATGTTCCGACTGCTTCAAAGTCAAGTCACATTATACCCTACAACTAGAGGTTTAGAATACCTGGCAATAATAGCAAAAAGTCTTCTATAAAAATGTCAAGTAAATATACGAATGTCTTCTTACAATACTAATAAAAATAACATGTCATAAACATATATAAAGAATTATAAATAAAACATATTTGTTTGACAAAATTTTTAAAAATATGTTAAAAAATTCGTAACAAATATGCAATGTTTATAATTTTTTATAACATACACATAACATTAGAAATAGACATTTCCCACCCAATCAAAATTGTAAAATAAATACTTACAATTTTTGGAATTGAGGGACGCAATCAAGGAAAAATCAATCCATACAATCCAATCCAATATCTTACTATTCCAATATGGGAAACCCTCAAAAACCCGAAAATAAATTATAAAACGTAAAAAAACGCTCCAGGAAATCCCGAAAACAGTAGTGTGTACACGTTAGGATTTAAAGTTATATACACACAATTTTAAAAAAACGGTCACGCATATCAAAGTATCAATCCGATTCGAAACCCTCCAAAAAACCCGAAAAAGATTTTAAAAGTGAAAAAACCGCTCCAGGCAAACCCGAAAAATAGGAGATAAAAGTCAAAATATAAGCATAATAACTTAAACATTTGTTTCTCCGTTAAAAAACACGCTTCCTTCCATGTAGTTTTCATGCGAGGAACCGAAACCTGTAAAATAACATACATAACGAAAGCCACCCACAAATACCCCCTTCACATTTGTAAATATACTAACAATTAACATTAACTATGTAAGAAGACATTTCCGAACACTTAAAATTACACTTGAAGGAAAAAAAGCACGACACATCTATAACGCAGACTTTTCACCCAAACGCTACTTAAACTAATAATACATACACCAAAAAACACTACAGACTTTGATTACACCCTCAAACATGACCACTTACTTATAATTTGTAATAAAAAATAACCTTACCTCTCTCCACGCGAAGCAACTCCCAACCGCGAGCTTCTCCAGTCCTGAATGGAGCGCAATAACCTTACGCGGTAAAAAAGTAGTCCCCTTAACCCATTTGTGTAAAAGGATAATAGAATAAACAATGTGAAATAAAAAATATATAATACATACACATGTATAATGTAACAAATGAATACACTATACTCATGACAATTTTCCTTTATTAACAAAAAATACTATATTTAATATAAATTAATATATAATATGTATTATATATTAATAATATAAAATAATTATGTAAAACTTTGAATAAAAGATGTAAATATTTAGTTATTCTGTATATTTATATGAATAATTTTGTGTATAATTTTTATAAAACATTATAAATGTTTATGGGAATAATTAATAATGATAAATAATATAACTTATTTATTATTATTAATATAACAAGTAGAACCATTTAGTACATAAAGAATGCCCTGAAAAAAGTCTCTATTTTATCTGTGAATATATATATTTTTGTTAATAATCAATGAATGTTTATGTTTATTAATTAATAATAATAATAATTATTAAAATAATTATTATTTTTATTAATTATTAAAAAAATATTATATAATTATTTCTAATTATAACAAAATTATATAATTGCTTTACTAATATTTGATAAATACCAGATATTATAATTAAACATATTGTTTCCCTATACAATTATAAACTTTATAACCAAAGCAATTTATATGTTTTATGTAAAAACAACATTGTGTAAAATATACACCAAGAAAATTTATTTTGGTTTTTCAATTTATCCTAAGAAATGTAATAATAGTCATGTTACTTGTTAAAAAGAAATATGTATGATATATTTTATTATATTAATATTTAATATTAACATTATTAAATATTAATGTAAGAAATATATAACAAATCATTGTTTAATTTATTTCTATATAAATACTTTAAATTGTAAATGACTGATGGGAATATGTAAAATTTACAGAAAGAATCTAGTAATCCAAATTATTGTTTACATTTACCACATGTATATAAATGTAAATATGTTATTGTGTGAATAATAAAAGTAAAAAAAAATGTGATGTTATATTTGTTTTTGATTTTATTGTAGTACACAATAAAAAAATTAAAAATTGTTTAATAAACTAATTTGAAAACATCTATGTTGCATAATTATTTATTATTAAAATACAGTAATGAACAAATTTATACAAATGTGCTGCACACTGACCAATTTTATATGTATTGTTACTACTCCAGTCAATCTAAAATCATAGAAGCTGCAGGACACTAGCAAAAAAATTTTTACTATTCCTACTACACTCAAGGTAATACCATAAAATGTGGTGGAGACTAACCAATGTATTTTTATTAATCCAACTCCAGTGTTGGTAATATTACTGATGTTGCTGGACACCAACCAATTAATAATTAGAATTCCAACTCCACTCTAGCTACTGTCTGGAAACATGCTAATACATAAATTGTTTTTATGTAAATAAAGTATACTAATGTAAAGTTATAATAATATCTATTTTCGTGTAATAAATTTAATGTATCACTGTTAAGTTAAACTATACATCAGCACTCTAAAATACCCAAAATTGTCCCAAAACACTAAAAAGACCCCTTGACCCTAAAGGCCAAAACTGACCCAGAACACTACAAATACCCCTTTATCAACAAACTGAAAACTGACCCTGAACCCTACAAATACCCCTTTACCCACAAACTAAAAACTGACCCAGAACCCTACAAATACTCCTTTACCCACAAACTGAAAACTGACCCTGAACCCTACAAATACCCCTTTACCCACAAACCAAAAACTGACCCTGAACCCTACAAATACTCCTTTCCCAACAAACTGAAAACTGACCCTGAACCCTACAAATACTCCTTTCCCAACAAACTGAAAACTGACCCTGAACTCTACAAATACCCCTTTACCCACAAACTGAAAACTGACCCTGAACCCTACAAATACCCCTACAACCACAAACTGAAAACTGACCATGAACCCTACAAATACTCCTTTCCCAACAAACTGAAAACTGACCCTGAACCCTACAAATACCCCTACACCCACAAACTGAAAACTGACCCTGAACCCTACAAATACTCCTTTCCCAACAAACTCAAAACTGACCCTGAACCCTACAAATACCCCTTTACCCACAAACTGAAAACTGACCCTGAACCCTACAAATACTCCTTTCCCAACAAACTGAAAACTGACCCTGAACCCTACAAATACTCCTTTCCCAACAAACTGAAAACTGACTCTGAACCCTACAAATACCCCTTTACCCACAAACTACAAACTGACCCTGAACCCTACAAATACTCCTTTCCCAACAAACTGAAAACTGACCCTGAACCCTACAAATACTCCTTTCCCAACAAACTGAAAACTGACCCTGAACCCTACAAATACCCCTACACCCACAAACTGAAAACTGACCCTGAACCCTACAAATACTCCTTTCCCAACAAACTGAAAACTGACCCTGAACCCTACAAATACCCCTTTACCCACAAACTACAAACTGACCCTGAACCCTACAAATACTCCTTTCCCAACAAACTGAAAACTGACCCTAAACCCTACAAATACCCCTACACCCACAACCTGAAAACTAACCCTGAACTTCCAAAAAACTCCTTTACCCACAAACTGAAAACTGACCCTGACCCCTACAAATACCCCTTTACCTACAAACTTAAAACTGACCCTGAACTCTACAAATAGCCCTTTACACAAGTACAGAAAACTGACCCTCAACCTCAAAAATACCCATTTACCCACAAACTTAAAAACTTCCCAAATCCCACTAAATACACCTTCACTCACGACTACCAAAATTACCCTGAACCCTAAACAATTAACCTATAACAAAAACTATGAAACTAAGCCAGAACACTATAAATAATAATGAACACAACATTAAACATAAATATATACAAAAAACAAATATTTTTCAAAAAACTATTATAAAATATATTATCACATTAGCTATAATAATAATTTAGATTAATTAATATTGTTTAATTCCAATTAATTAATTAACATCAACATTAATTAACACATTACATTTAAATGTATATAATTAATGTAATAAAGTCATTATTATAAATTAATTACCAATTAATTTATTTAAATGATATGCAATATATTAATTACATCATTAACTAATTATAATTAATGTGTTAGCAATTAATAAATGTAAATAATATACTAATTCTTAATCTAATAAATAACTAATTATTCTTAATTAATAACCAATGTATCAATGAAAATCATACAAAAATTTTTTAAAAAAATTAATTATTAATAATCAATTAATCAATTAATCAATTAAATTATATGCTAATTAATCAATTAAACAATTAACTAATTAATATTAATTAATTACCAATTAAAATCTAATAAAAACAATTACCACACATATATTAACTAATTAATTATTATTAAATTACTTCCCACCCTATTCCCCTATAAACCCACAACCCGCTCCTAAACATTTGGTACTATTTATTTATATATTATATATATATTATTTTATAAAATCAATATTTTCTAACATTTTCTCGATATTTTTTACTTTCACTATATTTCGATATTTTGTCTAGTCGATATTTTTAAGTCGATATTTTTGTATTCGATATTTTTGGGTCATTTTTGCAGTCGATATTTTTTTCAACGATATTCCTATAGTCGATATTTTGTTAATGTCGATATTTTTTCGTCGATATTTTGTCCATTCGATATTATGTAGTCGATATTATGTCCAGTTACCAGTGCAGTCACCTCACCCAGTTCTTTATGTACCTTTTCCCAGTATGTTTGTATAACAGGACATGTCCAGGTGAGGTGTGCGAAGTCTGCATGTGGGGCGTCGCATTTGCAGCAGGTATCAGGCCTAGTCGGGTATTTTCTGTGTATTTTGGCAGGTGTGATGTATGGCATATGGAGGAATTTAAAATGTATGGCCTACAGAGGAACTTAAAATGCAGTCTTTTATGCCTGCTGTTTAGTGAAACATCTTTCATGACAGCGCAGTATTGGGCCCATTGTTCCTCAGTGACGGGATGTCCTAAATCCTCCTCCCAGTCCTTTCAGACCTTATCATCGCAAACCGGTAGTATCCCGGAGCATGCCTTGTAAAGTTTAGATATAAGGTGTACCCCAACTTTTGTTCTCAATGATCAGCGTAAGAGGAGGGAACGTGTCCGGTTTAATGGGAAACCCTAAAATTGTGGCGCGGAGAGCAGAGCGGATCTGACCCAGCACAAAGCTGTCCATGAACATGGTGTCGCGAAATCGTTCATCGTCCGCAGAGGAAAACATATGTCCAGCGGGATACAGGTCACCCAGTTTTTTTACACCAAATTTAGTTAAAGAGAGCTGTACCAGTCTTTCACCTGTTATAGAAAGCCAGCGGGCATTGGGGAGACGAAGCCCCGAGGAATATAGTGTCTGAGCACCCGTGAAATGCGTAAGTTTGTTCCATGCCCAGCTGGTAGTGGAAACCATCTGAATATCATGAGGGTCCCTGGGTAGGGCAGTGGACAGTCATTCAGGGAGGATTAAATCTGCTTCCAGGCAGAGAAATGGTATCCTGGAGTCAGTATGATACCGTGCAAAGGCGTAGCAGTATTGTTCCACGAGGTAGTACATATGGAGGTTTGGCACGCCATACCCGCTGCGCACAAGGTAGGGTGAGAATCTGTCAGCGAACATGTGGCTGCTTGCCCCCCCAGAACAAGCGTAGAAGGTGCATTCGTATCTTGGGAAAAAAATATTCGGGAGGGTAATCGGGAAGTTGTTAAAATGATATAAACATTTTGGTAGGACTACCATCTTGATCATGGCCACTTTGCCAGTAAAGGATTAATGGCAGCCTCAGCCAACGTTCCACCTGGGCCTCAAGAGTCACCACTGCCTGTCCATAGTTGAGTCGAATGATCTGCTCAGCATCTAAGTGATACAAAAGGGGATGATGGACGGAGCGTTTGAGCAAATCAAACACTCACCCCCAGTCAACTGATCTGGGTTTAATCCATCACCATTCTTTAGCTCACCCAGCCACCCCAGTTCAGACATGGCTATATGCAAATCAGTCTGACCCTGTGCCTCATGGGAAAAGTCCAACCCGAACTGCCAAGCCATGTCTTCCCTGGACCGGAAACAAGCATCCTGGGACCGGTTTCGGATTCATAATCCTCATCAGCCAGGCTATCTTAAATCCAGTGGCCAAGTGAGCAAGGGACTCACGTCTGAGCATACCCTGCCACACTTAGGGCGAACAAAGCGATACAAAAGGGGATGATGGATGGAGCGTTTGAGCAAATCAAACACTCACCCCCAGTCAACTGATCTGGGTTTAATCCATCACCATTCTTTAGCTCACCCAGCCACCCCAGTTCAGACATGGCTATATGCAAATCAGTCTGACCCTGTGCCTCATGGGAACAGTCCAGCCCGAACTGCCAAGCAATGTCTTCCCTGGACGGGAAACAAGCATCCTGGGACCGGTTTCGGATTCATAATCCTCATCAGCAAGGCTATATTGAATCCAGTGGCCAAATGAGCAAAGGACTCACGTCTGAGCATACCCTGCCACACTTAGGGCGAAGAAAGGGATACAAAAGGGAATGATGGACGGAGCGTTTGAGCAAATCAAACACTCACCCCCAGTCAACTGATCTGGCTTTAATCCATCACCATTCTTTAGCTCACCCAGCCACCCCAGTTCAGACATGGCTATATGCATATCAGTCTGACCCTGTGCCTCATGGGAACAGTCCAGCCCTAACTGCCAAGCCATGTCTTCCCTGGACCGGAAACAAGCATCCTGGGACCGGTTTCGGATTCATAATCCTCATCAGCCAGGCTATCTTGAATCCAGTGGCAAGTGAGCAAGGGACTCACGTCTGAGCATACCCTGCCACACTTAGGGCGAACAAAGCGATACAAAAGGGGATGATGGACGGAGCGTTTGAGCAAATCAAACACTCACCCCCAGTCAACTGATCTGGGTTTAATCCATCACCATTCTTTAGCTCACCCAGTCACCCCAGTTCAGACATCGCTATATGCAAATCAGTCTGACCCTGTGCCTCATGGGAACAGTCCAGCCCGAACTGCCAAGCCATGTCTTCCCTGGACCGGAAACAAGCATCCTGGGACCGGTTTCGGATTCATAATCCTCATCAGCCAGGCTATCTTGAATCCAGTGGCCAAGTGAGCAAGGGACTCACGTCTGAGCATACCCTGCCACATTTAGGGCGAAGAAAGGGATACAAAAGGGGATGATGGACGGAGCGTTTGAGCAAATCAAACACTCACCCCCAGTCAACTGATCTGGCTTTAATCCATCACCATTCTTTAGCTCACCCAGCCACCCCAGTTCAGACATGGCTATATGCATATCAGTTTGACCCTGTGCCTCATGGGAACAGTCCAGCCCAAACTGCCAAGCCATGTCTTCCCTGGACCGGAAACAAGCATCCTGGGACCGGTTTCGGATTCATAATTCTCATCAGCCAGGCTATCTTGAATCCAGTGGCCAAGTGAGCAAGGGACTCACGTCTGAGCATACCCTGCCACACTTAGGGCGAACAAAGCGATACAAAAGGGGATGATGGACGGAGCGTTTGAGCAAATCAAACACTCACCCCCAGTCAACTGATCTGGGTTTAATCCATCACCATTCTTTAGCACACCCAGCCACCCCAGTTCTGACATGGCTATATGCAAATCAGTCTGACCCTGTGCCTCATGGGAACAGTCCAGCCCGAACTGCCAAGCCATGTCTTCCCTGGACCAGAAACAAGCATCCTGGGACCGGTTTCGGATTCATAATCCTCATCAGCCAGGCTATCTTGAATCCAGTGGCAAGTGAGCAAGGGACTCACGTCTGAGCATACCCTGCCACACTTAGGGCGAACAAAGCGATACAAAAGGGGATGATGGACGGAGCGTTTGAGCAAATCAAACACTCACCCCCAGTCAACTGATCTGGGTTTAATCCATCACCATTCTTTAGCTCACCCAGTCACCCCAGTTCAGACATGGCTATATGCAAATCAGTCTGACCCCGTGCCTCATGGGAACAGTCCAGCCCGAACTGCCAAGCCATGTTTTTTCTGGACCGGAAACAAGCATCCTGGGACCGGTTTCGGTTTCATAATCCTCATCAGCTAGGCTATCTTAAATCCAGTGGCCAAGTGAGCAAGGGACTCACGTCTGAGCATACCCTGCCACACTTAGGGCGAACAAAGCGATACAAAAGGGGATGATGGACGGAGCGTTTGAGCAAATCAAACACTCACCCCCAGTTAACTGATCTGGGTTTAATCCATCACCATTCTTTAGCTCACCCAGCCACCCCAGTTCAGACATGGCTATATGCAAATCAGTCTGACCCTGTGCCTCATGGGAACAGTCCAGCCCGAACTGCCAAGCCATGTCTTCCCTGGACCGGAAACAAGCATCCTGGGACCGGTTTCGGATTCATAATCCTCATCAGCCAGGCTATCTTGAATCCAGTGGCCAAGTGAGCAAGGGACTCACGTCTGAGCATACCCTGCCACACTTAGGGCGAACAAAGCGATACAAAAGGGGATGATGGATGGAGCGTTTGAGCAAATCAAACACTCACCCCAGCCAACTGATCTGGGTTTAATCCATCACCATTCTTTAGCTCACCCAGCTACCCCAGTTCAGACATGGCTATATGCAAATCAGTCTGACCCTGTGCCTCATGGGAACAGTCCAGCCCGAACTGCCAAGCCATGTCTTCCCTGGACCGGAAACAAGCATCCTGGGACCGGTTTCGGATTCATAATCCTCATCAGCCAGGCTATCCTGAATCCAGTGGCCAAGTGAGCAAGGGACTCACGTCTGAGCATACCCTGCCACACTTAGGGCGAACAAAGCGATACAAAAGGGGATGATGTACGGGTATGCTGGGTATGCTCAGACGTGAGTCCCAGGCTCTCCACACCACTGGAGTCAAGCTATCCAGGCTGATGAAGGCTGATAGCCAGAAATTGTCCTTGGATGCTTGATTCCGGTCTGGGAAACACATTGCTTTGTAGTTCGGACTGGACTGTTCCCATGAGGCACAGGGTCAGAGCTGATTTGCATATAGCCAGTGTCTAACCCAGGGTGGTGTGGAGTGCAAACAAAACGATGGATTTAGGCCCAGATCCTTGTACTGGGGTGAATGTATGACATTGTTCTACATTCTGTCCATCAACTGTTTTTTTTTGCAATTTTCACCCAGAGTGGGCTGGGTATGCTCAGACGTGAGTCCTAGGCTCTTCACACCACTGGAGTCAAGCTATCCAGGCTGATGAAGGCTGATAGCCAGAAACCGGTCCTTGGATGCTTGATTCCGGTCTGGGAAAGACATGGCTTTTTAGTTCGGACTGGACTGTTCCCATGAGGCACAGGGTCAGAGCTGATTTGCATATAGCCAGTGTCTAACCCAGGGTGGTGTGGAGTGCAAAAAAACGATGGATTTAGGCCCAGATCCTTGTACTGGGGTGAATGTATGACATTGTTCTACATTCTGTCCATCAACTGTGTTTTTTGCAATTTTCACCCCGAGTGGGCTGGGTATGCTCAGACGTAAGTCCCAGGCTCTCCACACCACTGGAGTCAAGCTATCCAGGCTGATGAAGGCTGATAGCCAGAAACCAATCCTTGGATGCTTGATTCTGGTCTGGGAAAGACATGGCTTTGTAGTTCGGACTGGACTGTTCCCATGAGGCACAGGGTCAGAGCTGATTTGCATATAGCCAGTGTCTAACCCAGGGTGGTGTGGAGTGCAAAAAAACAATGGATTTATGCCCAGATCCTGGTACTGGGGTGAATGTATGACATTGTTCTACATTCTGTCCATCAACTGTGTTTTTTGCAATTTTCACCCCGAGTGGGCTGGGTATGCTCAGACGTGAGTCCCAGGCTCTCCACACCACTGGAGTCAAGCTATCCAGGCTGATGAAGGCTGATAGCCAGAAACCGGTCCTTGGATGCTTGATTCCGGTCTGGGAAAGACATGGCTTTGTAGTTCGGACTGGACTGTTCCCATGAGGCACAGGGTCAGAGCTGATTTGCATATAGCCAGTGTCTAACCCAGGGTGGTGTGGAGTGCAAAAAAACGATGGATTTAGGCCCAGATCCTTGTACTGGGGTGAATGTATGACATTGTTCTACATTCTGTCCATCAACTGTGTTTTTTGCAATTTTCACCCCGAGTGGGCTGGGTATGCTCAGACGTGAGTCCCAGGCTCTCCACACCACTGGAGTCAGGCTATCCAGGCTGATGAAGGCTGATAGCCAGAAACCGGTCCTTGGATGCTTGATTCCGGTCTGGGAAAGACATGGCTTTGTAGTTCGGACTGGACTGTTCCCATGAGGCACAGGGTCAGAGCTGATTTTCATATAGCCAGTGTCTAACCCAGAGTGGTGTGGAGTGCAAAAAAACGATGGATTTAGGCCCAGATCCTTGTACTGGGGTGAATGTATGACATTGTTCAACATTCTGTCCATCAACTGTGTTTTTTGCAATTTTCACCCTGAGTGGGCTGGGTATGCTCAGACGTGAGTCCCAGGCTCTCCACACCACTGGAGTCAAGCTATCCAGGCTGATGTAGGCTGATAGCCAGAAACCGGTCCTTGGATGCTTGATTCCAGTCTGGGAAAGACATGGCTTTGTAGTTCGGACTGGACTGTTCCCATGAGGCACAGGGTCAGAGCTGATTTGCATATAGCCAGTGTCTAACCCAGAGTGGTGTGGAGTGCAAAAAAACGATGGATTTAGGCCCAGATCCTTGTACTGGGGTGAATGTATGACATTGTTCTACATTCTGTCCATCAACTGTGTTTTTTGCAATTTTCACCCCGAGTGGGCTGGGTATGCTCAGACGTGAGTCCCAGGCTCTCCACACCACTGGAGTCAAGCTATCCAGGCTGATGAAGGCTGATAGCCAGAAACCGGTCCTTGGATGCTTGATTCCGGTCTGGGAAAGACATGGCTTTGTAGTTCGGACTGGACTGTTCCAACGAGGCATAGGGTCAGAGCTGATTTGCATATAGCCAGTGTCTAACCCAGGGTGGTGTGGAGTGCAAACAAAAGATGGATTTAGGCCCAGATCCTTGTACTGGGGTGAATGTATGACATTGTTCTACATTCTGTCCATCAACTGTGGTTTTTGCAATTTTCACCCCGAGTGGGCTGGGTATGCTCAGACGTGAGTCCCAGGCTCTCCACACCACTGGAGTCAAGCTATCCAGGCTGTTGAAGGCTGATAGCCAGAAACCGGTCCTTAGATGCTTGATTCCGGTCTGGGAAAGACATGGCTTTGTAGTTCGGACTGGACTGTTCCTTTGAGGCACAGGGTCAGAGCTGATTTGCATATAGCCAGTGTCTAACCCAGGGTGGTGTGGAGTGCAAAAAAACGATGGATTTAGGCCCAGATCCTTGTACTGGGGTGAATGTATGACATTGTTCTACATTCTGTCCATCATCTGTGTTTTTTGCAATTTTCACCCCGAGTGGGCTGGGTATGCTCAGACGTGAGTCCCAGGCTCTCCACACCACTGGAGTCAAGCTATCCAGGCTGATGACGGCTGATAGCCAGAAACCGGTCCTTGGATGCTTGATTCCGGTCTGGGAAAGACATGGCTTTGTAATTCGGACTGGACTGTTCCCATGAGGCACAGGGTCAGAGCTGATTTTCATATAGCCAGTGTCTAACCCAGAGTGGTGTGGAGTGCAAAAAAACAATGGATTTAGGCCCAGATCCTTGTACTGGGGTGAATGTATGACATTGTTCGACATTCTGTCCATCAACTGTGTTTTTTGCAATTTTCACCCCGAGTGGGCTGGGTATGCTCAGACGTGAGTCCCAGGCTCTCCACACCACTGGAGTCAAGCTATCCAGGCTGATGAAGGCTGATAGCCAGAAACCGGTCCTTGGATGCTTGATTCCGGTCTGGGAAAGACATGGCTTTGTAGTTCGGACTGGACTGTTCCCATGAGGCACAGGGTCAGAGCTGATTTGCATATAGCCAGTGTCTAACCCAGGGTGGTGTGGAGTGCAAAAAAACGATGGATTTAGGCCCAGATCTTTCTACTGGGGTGAATGTATGACATTGTTCTACATTCTGTCCATCAACTGTGTTTTTTCCAGCATCTAAGTGGACGTGAATCCCAAGGTATTTAAACAAGTCTCACATTCCCGTTGGGTCGTACTGGAAGTTAGGGAAAAATAACTGACTTTTTCCAGTTAATGCCCAAGCCAGAGTGCCGCCCGAACCAAAGGATCTCTCTAATGACCGACTCTAGATTCACCTTGGGCTCTCGAACATACAGTATTGTATCATCTGCATTAAGTGAAACTAGAAATGGGCCAGTGTTGAATTGCAGGCCACTCTGTAGATGTCTCTCTTGGAAATGGCAGATCAGGGGGTCCATGGCAAGGATGAATAATAAAGGTGACAATCGGCAGCCCTGCCATGTGCCACAAGATAATAGGAAGGGGTGGGAGAGCGTGCCATTTAGGTGGAGTCTTGCCGTGGGGCAGCTGTATAGCAGTGTGGTGGTAGCTAGGAGTCCCACTGGCATACCCATGCAGCGCATGATCAACATAAAGAAAGGCCATTCCAAGGTATCGAAGGCCTTTTGTGTATCTAAAAGAATAGCAGCGGCGAGTACCTCCGGGTTTATTCCATGAAGGACCGAGAAAAGCGTCCTGACATTCAGGGACGTGTACCTCTGGGAGACGAAGCCGGATTGAGCAGGCGAGATGATGTATTCCATCAATTGAGATAAGTGGTTGGCGACACTTTTAGCAAGTATTTTATAATCCAAGTTGAGCAGGGACAAGGGTCTTATAGGTCCTTGCCAGGCTTGGGTAGAAGTATGATAACCGCTTTGTGGAGCGTAAGGGGCAGGGTCTGGTATTCGAGTGCTTCCCCGTATACCTCAAGTAGACGCCGCGCCAACAAATCTTTGTAGGCTTTGTAGAATTCCAACGTAAAGCCGTCTAGCCCTGGGGCAGAGGAGCCAAGAAGGAATTCAATTCCACCACGCACATCTGCCTTGGAGATCGGCTCAGCCAAGATATCCTGCATATACATTTCAAGGTATACCAGCGCAATTCCGGAAAGATAATCTTACTGGACCGTGGGATCCTGTCCTACTTTAGAAGTGTATAAAGAAGTGAAGTGTGCAAGGAATTCTTTACAAATTTCCGCAATGCCATTGAGTAACTTATCAGTGGAGGAACGAAGCTCGGTGATGTAGGCTTTATCATTTGGAGGATGAAGGAGCTGCGCCAGTGCCTGACCCAGGTGCTCTCCTTCACCATAGCATTGTGCGGTTTGATATTTTCCTAGAAAGAGGATCTCAAGGTCCGCTACGTCTCTATATTCCGTGAGGAGAGCCAATCGCTTCCCCATCACGTCTGAGCCGGGGGATCACAGCGCTGTATAGTCTAAGTCCACGAGGTCATGCTCTAGGCTCGCTATCATATTACATCCATGGTTTGGTATTCCCCCAACCTTTCTGCCTGCACTCCTCATGTTTTGCTGAATATGTATTTGTTGTCTTGAGAACTGTGTGCATTTTACCACTGCTATCCAGTGCTAAAGTTATTTGTGTGTTCTCTCTTAGAATATAGTAAACTGGGACTACACATAATTGACACAGTTAATTTATTGATAATTCCCTGGTAAATGATACTAACTGGGACCAGTAAATTAATTGCTACTAGTGGGTCTGCAAAACTGATTGTACCACCAACTAAATTAGCACTGTAAAACATGTCTCAGACCTCCACTCTAGCCTTTAGCAAAGTTTCAAACTATAATTTTGACCTGGAAAAATACATCTTTTAACAGGCCTATACCTTCTTTATTTATACTTGTCAGTCACCCAATTGGCAGGCCATTATGACTCATAGGGCAGGGTGAAGCGTATATAAAAAGTAGGAAATGTGTACTTACGTTTTATATGCCCTGGCATTGAAAAACTCCTGAAGTCATTTTTCACTGTTGTAAGGCTTTTCTCACTCTTTGATTAACACTGGGTAACCTTATTTCATTTGATAAGTGCTAACTTTAAAATGGGAGGAGATACAGCTACGCTGTTTACACTCACATTAATTATAATTTAAAGACCTCATTAATTGTAAAGTCTGATTTAAAGTTAGAATTCTGAAAATACTACTTTTAGGAACATGGGGGCCCATTAGGATGTGCCCGTCACACTGTCGGGCGCATCCCGCATTTTTAAAATTGCGTTGGGCGATGTTTTCTGCACCACCCGCCACAATGCTTAAAAGGCACGTCGCGCACTTCAATGCACAATGTGGCAGGCACCGTGTGGTGCCTGCCACGTTGTACATTGAAGTCCAGGGGGTTTACCATAGGTACCCTCCATGTGCGCCCCCCCCACCTCCCAGAATCCCTGGGGGCCGCAACGGGCCCCCGCAGGAGATTCTCGCATGCTTGCCATGGAAAAGCATGTGCCCGCTGCCTTCCTAATATGGATGGCGGTGTCTAACAGACACTGCCACCATATAGAACCCTTTTCCGCCTTGTCGACATGTCGACCGGAGGGAAAAGCGGCGGACAGTCTTTCCATCCACCGCGGTCTTCCCGCCATAGTAATATGGCGGGGGGAAATGGGTGGCGGGTGGGGAAGAATGTTTGGCGGATCGCCCGACATTCTAATGGGGCCCATGGTGTTTTCCCACCAGTTTGTGCCTTCTGCCAGTGTCCTGGGTCGCATGACCGTGAATAGCATTGCTGTTGGGGTTTGTGTATTGCTTCCAGACTGTAACACAAAAGAGGGCTTAGGTGTAGACAGTATGGACCATCCTGGCAGGATGACGGGGAGGGGCTGTATATAGCCCAACTTACACTTGCAAAGGGCTTTCATATCCTGCCTTTTGTCACCCACTGACAGGAGTATGGGGACATATTTCCAGAACCATGTGTCAGGGTAGGAAAGGGAGTTTCTCATACAAAGGCTGGCACCAGGTATAAATAATGGACCTTCAAAACCACTCATCAGAACACTCCTGGAGCTGTGGAAGGTACAGAAGAAGAACTGCCCTACTGCTTGAAGGACTGCCTTTCTTTCTGAGAAGGAAGACTGAACATGCTTGTCTTCATCTCAAGCTAACCAGATTAACTCCAAAGGTCAGTTGGCTCCTTCATAAGCTACAAGGACACATGAAGCTTCAGAGGCGTCCCTGCAAATGACAAGCTGACCTGCTGCATCTGGATCTACCTGGACCTGAAACTGGACCTGCCTGATCCCTGCTGGAATGGCTCCCTAATCCCCAAGGGATGCCTCCCCATGTCCTGGACTTTTGGCTGGCATCAGAATGAACTTGTCCTTAAGAAAAGGTGAAAATCCAAAAGTTTGGACTCCTCACAACTCAAAGAAGCCCATTCATGCCAAGACTCTACCTCCCCTGATGACTGCCATCATGAATTCCAGTGAGACATGCTCTTGGCATTTGCAAACTATCACCACCGGCCTCTGACAACCTGTGAGCTACACTTTGTGTTACAGCATCAACAGCCTGTGACAACCCAGGGCTCGAAAAATCTGATAAATGGTACTAGTCCTGCAGGTCTAGTACCTTGAAAAATCTCCTCGACCTAACAGTAACCTACTTGACCTCCGTCTCTGAAAGCAGAGCAAATGTGACAAGATAACAAGATTTAAAGGCATCTTTATTGCTCATTTGCTTTGTGAGCAATAAAAAGGCCTTTAAATCTTGTTATCTTGTCACATTTGCTCCGTTTTCAAAGACGGTGGACAAAAGTTAGTATGTTTTCCTATTCGCCAGAAAGGGCGAGTAAGACCTAAAAATAGCTCAACCTCATACAATTTACCTCGCAAATGCGAGCGGTCGAGCGGATTTGTCGAGTCCTGCAACCATGAATGCGAGCCTACAGCAATGACTGCCTGTGATGCTTGACTGGCTCTTTGAGCTACAGTGACAAATGACACGATGCCTGTACTGCACATCGAGCTACAGCGACAACCGTATATGATGCTCAGCCTCTTCCAACACAAATGATCTCTTCCCACTGAACTCAGAAGGTAACTTTCAGCAGGACTAACCTGGTCACTGTATCTGACCTGCGCACCATCGGGGACTGCCTGAACTTGTGATCATTCTGCAATCTAGCACAACCAGGTTACCACAAGTGGCACAGTATGCTTTTAGGCACTATTACATTCTTTGGACTTGCATATCTCTGCTTCTACTGATTGGATATATGTCATTCTGGTATAACTATATTTATTAAAATGTACTCTATTATTCCAAATAATGTTGGGATTTTTCTTGTGTTTTTCACTTCATCACTGTTTGAAGTGCTGCATAAATACTTTACACATTGCCTCTACGTTAAGCCTGACTGTTTTGTGCCAGTGCTTAATTTGAGCAGGTGGTTTCCGGTGCTCGGCACTAGCACTTAAATGTCAGCACTGGTGCTTGGACAGCCTGTCACAAGGGGCGCTGTGTAGGTAATTTAGAGATGTGCACAACAACAGTGAATTATTAATGCTGTATTCATTAAAAATTACTATTACCGGTGCTCCAAGCCATTCTTATAGCTTTGGGGGGCCTGAAATAGTCCAAATTATCACACTTGTAGGCATGTAATGGGGATTAGTTTTGTTTTTGCCATCATTGGCAGCATAGCAGGGCAATGTGTGGTTGAAGCTGCAGTGGCCTCCTGAGGAGAGCCCTGGCACTTTTTGTTTTACAAATTAAGCACTGCTTTGTGCAAGCTACTAGAGGATTCAGCATAAGTTATTTTTCTGACATTTGTGGATCACCCCGACAAGGATAGTGGTTGTTGCTTGAGAATAGCATCCACGCCCCTTAGTATGTTAGGGTACTCACAAAATCCATGTATAAATACTTAGGGGCCCATTAGGATGGCGGGCAGATTGCCGGCAGGTCTGCGGCGGATGGAAAGTCCGTCCAACGCATTACCGCCGGTGGCGAAGTCGACCGGCGGAAAAAGTGCTTTCCTATGGTGGCGGTGTCTGCGAGACACCGCCCTCCATATTAGGATGAGGGCGGGAGGGTGCCTTTCCGCGGCGTTGCGTTGCCGCCACGGAAAGGCATGCGGTCTTTCTGCTTGGGGGCCTGTTGCGGGCCCCCAGGATGATAGGGGTGGGGGAGGCACATGGGGGGGTACCAATAGTACCCCCCTACATGTGCATGCACAACATGGCAGGCACCGCACGGTGCCTGCCACATTGTGCATGCACATGGACGACAAGCATTTTTAGCACTGTGGCGGGCGGTGCTGAGAGCAATAATGTTGAAAATGCAGGATGCACCTGCCACTGTGGCGGGGGCATCCTAATACCCCCCACAGGACCTCCACCCTTAGGGCGGGCGGTCCCGTTATCCGATGGGATGGCCGGCGGACAAAGTCCGGCCGTCATCCTAATGGCCCCCTTGGTTTCAGAGATCTACACATTTCTGGAACCAAATTTAGAAGTGTAATTAGATACTGCCAAAAAGAACCAGTTGTAAGTCCAGTTCCACGTTCGACATCCACTGGGAATGCAACACCCTCTCACAGGAAAAAAACAGAGGTAGGTCCTTAAAACCCCAAGAAAATAATGGTAAAGTATTTGAAATGGATAAACATATACATAAATATAATGCAATGCTATAAAATAGAAACATGATACATATGTATTTTTAATTATGAGAGTTTAATAACCATGTTCTTATTTAAAAATAAATGGAACATTTCATTTTAATAAAATAAACTTAAATTACTTTTTATTAATTTCACACCTCATTTTTTAATAATTATAAAATCACACCAGAAATAACAATTGTATTTATTTTAGGTAACAATAAAAAAAAATTAAACTTCAACTAAATATTTCCAAATTCAATTATTTTATTTAAATTAATTTAAAATCGTATCCACAATTAAGTTAATCGTGTTGTAGGATACAATGTTTATTTGCCCTACATTTAAAATAAATAAATAGACTAATTTACAGTAAAATTTAACTTAAAATATGTTTACTAACTGTTTTCAAGTTTAATAGCTTTTTACTTTTTTACTTTACTTTACCATAAAGAGATCTGTGGTCTCCAGTGGTAGGTACACGGAACACTAAAAAACTGTTTAAAAGTTAGCAAACTATTGTATGCAAAATGATTTTGAGTCCTTATTTTAAATGTAGAATACATTAAAATAAATGATAAGGCGCTATCAACTCAATTTTGAATAATATATTCAAATAAGTTAAATATTTGCAATTAATTACAATTATTTTGGTGAAGTTTAAATTAAAAAATATGTATCCACCTAAAGTATATATATTTTATCAGTTATGAAAAGTGATACGTAGAATTCATTTAAAGTAATTTAGTTATATTTTATTGAAACGTAGCATCATGTTAGGCTTTAAATTACAAATAGTAATTTTGTAATTGAATAGCAAAAATATTTTAGATTTATTAAACATAAACTTGCATCTATTTATATTTTTAACAATTTAAAAAAATTTAATTTAACACTGTTTCCAATTGAGTTTAATATTAATACCCTACCTCCATTATGCTCCATGGGCGGGTGGTGCTGTACCTTTGGTGGGCCATGTGTGGTGATAGACTTACTCCAGTTCTGGAGTAATTTGATAATGCTTTGCATCCCTATTTGGCTTTAGGAACTGTAGAAGTGCAGTTTGTGAATATCAATTAGCTTACTGTTTAGTGGATGGTTGCACATCCTTCCCTAAACCCCTCCCTAACCATACTTTAACCTATCCTTACTCTTTCCTAAACACCTTTAATGCACACATACATATTCCCCATTTCTCAGCCACTCTCCTCTGTCCCTCCAACACTCACCACTAAAACGTTTACTTACTTACACATGCAGATACTCTGCGGTCGGGGTGTTGATCTCCGTACAGGAAACGATAGGAGAGGTGGAGACATAACCTCTGCATGTAAGTTTGGGAATAACATTTTGCAGTACATTAGTAGCATTAGTGTAGTATTACCAAACGTGCTACAAAATACAGTCTATAAAGAGGAACCACAGTATTTATGTTGATCTGAAAAACTCTGAAGGCAATATAACCCATGGAGCAAGGAAATCCAAAGTACAATTCGCAAACACTCAAAACACTTGCCCATTTTCAGTCATTCTCCGTCCCTTTCTATCGAAATATATCCCCTTTTCCACTGCTTCCTGTTCTTCTCCTACACCACAATCTCCACACCTGTGTCTGCCTCTTCTTATACGTTCCCCACGCTTTACCCTCAGGCAACTAAAGGCCTAATTTAAAGAGAACTGGGCAGTCTGCTAAACCTCCCTACTGTCCTCCAGCAGTGTTATTTTCTCTTTGCCTTCAATTGGATTGGGATTTCTTCTACAAAAAAGCTATTTTGCCAACATGGTGGGTTCTGTAAATTCAAATTACTACATCAATGGTCCTCACATGTCAAGAGTGTTTCCTATCAAGAACTACCTCACATTGGGAAAAGCCACCCTAAATAGGATGGATGGGCGGGTGCTATGTATATGGTATCTGACAACAGAGAATGCTGCGCACTATCATTATACACCTCGATGTTTCCTCACCTCTAAATGTAGGATGAAATCATGAGTTTGGCAAGCTGAAAGCCCTGTATATCTGCAACGGGGCTACTGTTCTGCTAAACAATGAATGAAGTGAAATTATTTTCCTCTATGCCACGTTTTTTCCCTTTTCCCTCTGTACTGTCAATTTTTCTGACCTTAATTCTTGGTTCAATTAGACCACGCATGCTTTTAACTGATAATCGACTTATGTGTCTGATGTTTTATGTTACTCCTTTATCATATCACATTTGCTTCTAAACTGTCTTTTTATGTAGCAAATTTGTTTTAAAGACACTCCAGTCTCTAACATTGTACATATTGAAAGGACATTGGCAGCTAGTTTAGAAGAGTGTGCACCATAATATAATGTAGAATAAATATTTTTCAGGAAATTATTTTCTCTTGCCAGGCTTATCATTCATTAGTGCGTACTGCAGGATGCAGAGCTAGTATGAATCTTTGCAAGACGAAGGCTGAAAACCTACAGGATCAAACCCCAGTTGTGGAGCGACTCCATTCCAGATTTCTATATGCTTCATGTATATGATGTGCTGGATTCAGCTCATCCAGTGCTAGCAGTAGAGTCCTTGTTTTTTTTTCTGAATGGCGGCTATGTTTCTCCTCATGGTACCATAGGGACACCTACTCCTCACTCATATGGACCAGGATTATCCTTGTGCCTGATGGAATGTGTGATGACTAAACCCTTGAAAGCTCTTCAGAAGAGATCATCTATGTACTTCTCAATCTCTGATGATGATGGATGCCATTGATCTGAAGGCAATATTAAGTTGAAGTGCCATACAGAACTACAGCCTGCCTATAAACACCTCAGTCCCTCAAATTCGAAGCAACTGGTCGAACTGGTGACAGCACAGCTGGTACCTTTTGCTTTAAGGTAAACTGTAATAGTAGGAAAAACAACAACATAAGAAGATGTTTGAATTGACAAAATGGGCCAATTACAAACTTTCTCTGTATAAGGTCTCTCTTTATAGGCTGTCACTGTGTCTTGGCCTGAACTTGCTATACAATTGTGCTTTTCAATGTCTTTGCAGACTAAGGCCTCATTTACAAATGTTTGACACACAGTAAGGCAGCAGGCCTTCCTGCTGCACTAGCATGCATCAAAAGAAAAGGGCAGGAATGTGCCCTATCTACAAGATACAGTACATTCCTGTCTTCTCCCCTGCGCGCAAGCACAAACAGCAGCATTGTGCCAACGCAGACACCCTTGCGCCATGGTGCAAGGGTGCCTCCATTGCGGAGTGATTGTTTTTGTGCAGGAAGCGACACCTTCCTTAGCAAAAACAATAATTGATGGCATTTACCTCTTTCTATGTGTGCAGCAGAGTGAAGCATCCATCAAGAGTCAAGGACGAGGAGAAATACAAGTATTTCTCCTTGTTACACCAATACTACACCTCTTCTGGGGAGGCATAGGAATCTGATGCATTTTCATTTTTACGATTCCTCATAAATCGGTGAATGCTTCAGATTCCATGGGTGTTTCGTGGGAACACCCACAGCAACACCGGTAGAACGCCCCGTTCACGCAGTGTTCTGCATAAAAGGATCGCATATTCACAAGGCCACATAAAGCCATGTACCTTGTAAATATGTTGCTGCACATTTCACCACTAGGGTGTCAAAAAAGTGATGCTCTGGAAGCACAAAAGTGCTTCTAGGGCTTCGTAATTGAGGGCCAAGGACCCGATTACAAGTATGGCGCTGTGGCATTCCGACCGCCGCCACCTCATCGGACCAATTGCCGTATTACAAGGATGGCTGTTGGACCATCACAAGACAAACGCAAGACTGTCACCACTGCCAGGATCTTGGATCATGATAGGGAGGCGGTGTGGAAAGCGGTGATCACTGGCAGCGGTGTAGATGTTGGCACCGCCATGCTGATCACAGCCTGCCTTTCTGATGAGCTTTTCATGGCAGAGACCCCGCCATGAAAAGGTCAGCAGAAAGGCAGAAAAAGGGGACCCAAGCAGGACCCTAGGGAATTTTAGCTCGTGGGGGCACATGTTGTGCCTCACTCTGCTTGCACTCTCATGCGTGCACTGTATGCCATGCAAAACATGATTTATGGTACTCAGTGGGCTGACGTACAAGCTGCACTGCCATGGTGGTGGCATATGCTGCAGGCTCTCATTGAGCCAAAGCATTCCACAGCTGGGGCACCATTGGCACAATAATGCCAGTCAGGTGGCGTTCTCGTGATAAGGTGGTCGGGATGCCACCTCATTGGTGGCATACTCCTGGTGGCCATACCACCAATGTTATAATTAGACTCCAAGTTTAAATTTCACCTGATCGAAATCAAAAGGAAATTAGAATCTTATATGAAGTCTGTTGCTACCTTTGGCCTATGTGATGACATTCTATGAATGACTGAGTTGTAAATAATTGAATACAATCCTCCTGTTCAAAAGAGAGTCATTGCGTCAAGTATTAATTTTTCTTGGCAGATCATTTTTGGCATTTGGTACCTAAAGTTTACTTGCATGGTAGATTTGTTTAAAGAAGTTGTATCAACATCATAAAACCCCACAGTTTATTCCTGTTTGGATCTCTGTTATGTGACCTCTGGTGTGGCATTGGGCCTTCTAATGGAATGTCACCCCCTCTAAGCTCTTGTAAAATAGTTTTGAGCTGTAACCTCCAGTGGCTACCTTTTGAATCAAAGTCAGCAGCTATGCAGTTAGTATAAACGCCTCTCTAGAGATTTTTTGGGGAATAAAGCTCTCTATACGTGTGCAACTGAATAAGACTGTTGATTGGCTTAACCTGGCATCCTCACACACTTAAAACTGTTGCAGATAGGGCCAGGAATACAATTAATATGATTTGATTGGAAACCAAAAGGGACTGTACCATCCCCTTAGGGATGAAGGTCCAGATGTACTAAACTTTCTAAGCTCTTGCTTCACACTTGCATTGCAGAGCCCAGCACAATTGTGTAAGCTGTATTTTACTAAGTTGCTGATTGGATTTGCATAATATTTTACCCCTTGCCAGGTTCAAAATACGCATTATCCCATGCTACATGAAAATGTTTTAATGTACAGAGGTGGGCGTTTCAACATAAATCCATTGCAAAAACCAATCAAATGAGATGTACTATTTTCACTAAAACCCATGCAGTATAACGCAAATTTGAAAATGTGTAAAAAACTTAAACATAAATATGGTCCAAGTAGGGGCAAAAACCAGGGAAAGGTCACCAGTATATTAGGAAGCATAAAACAGTCCATCACTCATTGATCTACTGGCGAAAATATTAAGGCAAAGGGTCACACTGACTTGACCAATCAGAAGAGGATGTTGTTAGATAATATAGATGTAGTAAAGAAAGGATAGTAAAGACGGAATTATGGCACTGCTGAAAACATTGTATCTAAGTCCAACACTGCATCTTCACGTGTAATACCAACTCTTGCAATATGAAGCTTTTGACTGTATAACATGGGTTTGGATCGGGATCTTTCCAAAGTACTTGTGCCATGGTGACAGGTATTTCTCAGTGTGTTTTATCATCATTTTTATCAACTAGGATGTATTCCATTATTCATATCATTCACAATATCTGCATTTGCTAAATACCTTTGAGGAATAAAAATAGATCAAACAATGGTATTCATCTAGTTGGTCAATGTCACCAGGTTGTGGGTCCTTTGGACTGTATGCATGTATAATTAGTACACGTGTATGCATGCATAATTATCACCATCTGCAAAAATGTATCTACTAGAAGCATACTTATTCCATCAATGTTCATGCATTTGTTGCTTCAAACTAATGTTTAACGAATGTTGTGGGTAAATATCTGGTCAACAACTTTCATATTTTTCTACATTTTACAATTATAATGAGTTTGAAAGTGGCTTTTATGAAATGTACTTTTACTTGGTAAATGTACTTATGGTTTTCAATTCATAATAACTATTTGGGTAACCTTTATGAAAACAAAATGTCACTATTATAGTTTTAGATTTAATTTAATAATTCTAAAATATTACTATAAACATATACAACTATAACCACATTTTGCTATAATAAATGACCCTCTCCCATACCTCCACATATCAAACATATCATTAATACTAAACTAACACAGAAACACTAATCAAAAATATCTATTATTACCACACATACAAATATGGATATAACAAATAACACACAGTGTTTCATTAATTTCTCTTTCCTATTAATGCACATCTATAATATTTAAAGGCTTTATAAGAAAAACTCTATCCTGAATATCGTAAACTGATCTAAACCTATTTTAATCAAAGGTAGTACTACACTAAAATGTTACTTGACTGCCCTCATCCCAAACAACAAGCTTGTTCATCAAAATATATACCACTAATCTTCTAAAACTTGTTAGGCTATTTTGTATAACAATTATTTGCATCCTTATTATATGATGGTTACCTGCATTATTTGTCTATTTATGATTGTAATATAATGCTCCATATTTATTAAATGCCATACATTTCGTAGTTGAAGTCTAGGTTGTAGTAGTCTGTTATATCTTCTCTTACTGTGTTTACTTGTTGTGCTGCTGGTGGGGGTGGTAGTAGAGGTGTTCTTGGTCGTGGTAGTGGTGCTGCAGATCCCAATGATATTCCAGCCCTTTGTTCCTTCCTGGCTCGTTGATAAATACTTCTCATTGTCTTGAATCCCCAAGCGGTTGCCTTGGTTAGTATTGAAATTGAATATTAAAAAGCATTAAACCCAGTATCAGTATAGATTATAATTTTTTTGCAATACAACATTTAATTATTGGAGCTGTCATGCTTCAACACTTTAAAAAAGACAGATGTATGAATTTAAAAAAGGTTTTGCATTAAATCACAAATATTATTTTCCCCAAAACTATACCTTATAGGGTAAAAAACTCTAGCTATTGCCCACAGTAACATGGTGCTGGGCAGACCCCTGCCGCCGGTCCCGGGGATCGAACCGTGATCGCCAGCGTCCAGCGTAAGTCGCCCTGCCCACTGCGCCACACGTCTTCCAGGTGTGGCGCAGCGGCAAGGTATACTTTCCAATGCAAAACAATATTCCTGTTCATAATCAAAACCAAAAATTACGCATTATACTGCTTTATGACTCTTTTGTGACACCAACCTAGAAGAACGTGTTAGTACATCGCTGGTATATTTGTTTCCAAATATGTATGCATGTGCTGCTGCAATGGCAATATGCAAAAATTAGTCCAGTAGACATTATCCCTGTATTTGTTATCATTGCATAATAAATCTTTAAAAATATATTATTTGGGAATATTGAAAGAAAACCCTGACCTTGAATATTTGAAATGGTAAACATGTGAACTATCCAAACAGAACAAATAACCCATGTCTCAAAGAGGATCTGTAAACATGAATTACCATAATTTATGGGTGAAACAAAACAAGATATATTTTCTGTGTATATGTGTCACAGCAGCTATGCCTGAGAAGTTAACTGAAGTAGTAATACTCTCTTGCAAGATGAGGGCAAAATAAAGGCGGAATTTTGATAACACTTTGCATAACAAACGTGATGCAAGCCTGGTACAAAGTGTTATGTTCCAATGCTACTCATGATTTGTGTTAGAAAATAGTCCTAGAGTAATGCAGATCTGTCCTGTTTTGTCTCAAGGTGCGTTCTATGGGTGGTCCATTGGTATTTCATTGTAAATACCCATACATTTTGGCACAGAGCCCTATCCACTAAAGGCAGACAAGACTTTAGGCAAAAAAACGTATGCTTCTTCAAGGGAGGCTTTAAGTTTGAGAAAACATTTCTTTTGTGTGCGTGAGGTCCACCGGGATGGAGTATCAATGACCCTTGTAAATGGTGAAGATTCATTCAAGTGTTCCTGGTGTTGAGTCTTTGAGGTGCTCTGGGAGTTTTTGACCCTTTTGTTTTGGGTCCTAAATGGCTGGTGAGTCACCTAGTATAAAAGTTGCAATACACATTCATGCCGAAATATTCATTTTGGTTCACATTGTCAAAGCTTAGATGTCTTCCTTTTTGATATTGCACGGCAAATATTATACTTTTTCAGTTAAGGCACATATTGATGCATTTCTATTTTAGGGGTGAAGGCCTGCTCATGTAAAAATTGTTCAAGATGCTTCAAACTAAGGGTTGAAGTCAGGATTTAGGGGCTCAGTTGTCCAATGTGATCCTTTTTCTACAGTAGGGGCCTGATTACGACTTTGGCAGTGCTCCACTGCAGCACTGCCAAAGCATGGGCATGCCCCCAGCCAGATTAGGAGTTTCCTCCTGTCTGGTGGTCTTTGTTTTTGACATTCCCATGCCAGTGCCCTGAAAGTGGGCACCGCAATGGGAACGCCAAAAGCAGTTCCTGCATGGCATTGACATGGCACAACATGCACCCCTCTACATGCATCCCCATGTGGAGGAGGCACAGGGAGCCCTGCAGCACCCCTTTGTTTCCTCTCTGCCATGTGTGGAGTAGGAACCACTATGACACCGCCGGCGGAGAAAAAAACGGTATTATGCTTGGTAGGACAGCTGCAGTCCCCCCAAGCAAATTGTGGCAGCGGCTCTCTAGCGGCAATGGCTGGGAAATGGTGGTCCGACCACCTTTATTGTAATAGGGCGGTCGGGAAATGCTGCCACCACACCCCCAAGAGTCTGGCAGTCCGTGGACCGCCAGATTCGTAATTAAGACCTATGTGTTTTCAACCCATATACTTCATTAGAGTTTAGGAAGGGCTGTGACTGTTGTTTCCACTTGTCACTTTGCAAATGTTTTCTAATTTGTTCTGCAGTATAGTGTTCTTCATGCATGAAAGTACTTTTCTCTTCAAAAGTCCAATACACTCTCTTGACGATGATTCAATGAGTATTGTTTGAAGGGAGGAAGAGTTTGCTGGGTCTAACAATAAAACAATAGAATCCCCTTGATTTAGCTTTTGGACTGCTCTGACTCAGTAATTGGTCAGAGATTTTTTAGATATGGTGGGCCCTAGGTATAAAAAAAACAGCTGCATTATACCTTTCTCCTGGACTAGACCCCCTCTGGAAATATTACTTCCACTCTTGCTTCTAGACCCGCAAGATCCGGACTTCAACAGTTCATAACAGCACAATCTCCGTTGATGGACTTGCATAGGAGACCAACCCATCCTACTCTTCTTACCATCAGGATGTCTTTGTAACTTATTGTACTCCACCGAGTGACAAACCTTATTTTTTTGCTGGCCTGTAGATTATTAAAGATTGTCCTGAAGCGAAGGGACATTAGTGAGTATAACAACATAGGGACAACATTCCAGAGGTAGATCCAGGATAGCCTTGTGTGGTTGATTAACAGAAAGGGCCACATCGTTTGTCTGACTGGGTAGCTGCCTCAATGGGCCGTTCCCCTTTTGATGAGCATTGGAAACTCTGAATATCAGACCTAGGCTTACCAACAATGGCTCTGCAGTCATTTATATGACTAGTATACTCAGGTACCCTATTTTGAAAATTACCTTCCCCCAAGGCATTCCCTGCCACCCTGGGCTGTACTACTGGTATGTGCCGGTTGTTAGGGTTCCCCAGCCTATTATGAGTACCAACTGGGCTGTAAGACCCCCCCCCCCCATGCTAGAGCCACCCAGTTATTGTGCTACATCTTTACCTCCCCCTTCCAGAACACAGGTAACTGATTTTAATAAAAGTTTCACATTGTGCTCTAACTTGTCAAGTCTAGACGAAATTGGTTTAATGTTGTTAGATAGAAGTTCCTCCGACCGAGTTAGAAGAATGTCTGTGACATGTAATGAGTACGAAGAAGTGACTAGTTCTGGTTCTTGCCCAATAACTGGAGCTAGATGGGGGGTGATAGTCCCCTGAAATTTTTTCTTGGACCTGGTCTTAGCTCCAACTGAGAGTTCCATATGTCTCGACTTCTACTTCTTTTTTGCGGGGGGACAAGGTATCATGGAAACTGAGTGGGTGGAAGGTGAGATCTGAAGGGGTGCAATGACTCAATTTGAGATATAATTTGAACCTGCAGGCTTTCCGGGACTCCATGATCATTAAACTCATGAACCCCACTAATCAAAGGGTCTTGATTCATAATGGCTAAGGAGCTCCCACCAAGGATAACTGACGTTCAACTGCGAGAATTTATTTATCGATAGCAGAGGCAGCCTTTGTTAGAAAGCAGTAGAATGTAGAATTTTGTAGTCTTGGTAGTCTAAGGGGTCCCCTCCCTTATCACGTGTTGCTTCCCTTTTTCCATTTATAGTCACAAATTAACAGTAAGATTTTTTGAAAAAACAAAAGTCACCACCACAAAGAATGCTGGGGACTGCGTAGAAAAAAAAATAACCTCAGCTAAGTAATGATAGTGACAATTTACGTTCTGTAGATCTCCCACAGGAACCATGACAGAAGCGGCAGAACCAGGAGAATGGGCCCAGCCCAGCCTCGTTCGGGCTCTGACGGGTGCAGACAGGCCTGCACTTGGTCCGGGCAGGCCCGCGAGCGTCCCACGCTGTGTAAGGCCGGAGGTGTTTAAATGCGCCTCTGAGCGCCGAGATTCATCTTCATTGACGGCCGCGTTGCTCGCTGCGGCTTGTGGTCCCCTCCTGAGCACTCTTGTTGATGGTAGCAGGCTAGAGGGTGCTGGCTTGCTCTGTTGCAGTCCGGCAGTGTTTAAATGCACCTCCGGGCACCGAGATCCACCCTCGTTTATGGCCGCATTGCGCTCTGGGGTTTGTGGTCCTTTCCTGAGCACTCCTGTTGATGGTAGCAGGCTAGAGGTGCTGGCTTGCTCTGTTGGGGTCTTTCCGTAGATTTTATCTTGCATGAAAACCGAAAGTGAGGACATTCTTGTTCAAATGTCACACGAGATACTGTCAAAGGGCTGTCATGAGTTAGGCCAGGGTCCTGTGGAAGAAAATGAAATCTCATGAATTTTCCATCAAGTTAAATAAGTACATTTCAGAAAATTGCTACTGTGCAAGAAAAGTTCGCACGAACCTAGATGTTTTTGACACATAACATATCCCCAAAAATTGAATACCAGCTGATCCCCCCAAAAAAACCTCTTACACAACAAATGAGCTGCGACTCTCTGAATGTTGTGTACTGTATTTGGTGCCTATGTATGTCTTCATGTATGTCCAAGTCCACCAAATTATGTTCAAGATTCTGATCAAGAAACGTAAGGTTTTGCAGTAAACCCAGAGAAGAATTAACAGCATCGAGTCTAGATTACCGACTTCTCCCTGGAGAGAGTCTAAATTCCACAGATCACAAGGATTCTGTGTAGAAAGTCATGCGCCTGTGTGCACGTGTATCATTGCAACTTGCAGTGATTATAGCCTATTTTACATTAATATGGATTTTTAATATCTCTGTATTTATATTTTGTTTTCTCTGTCTTCCCATATTAAATGCCAACCATGCCTATTGTCACAGGAGGCCTTACAAATTAGACGGAAACACATCTGGCATCTGCTTCTGAGACTCCACCATGGTTTTCTTTCTTCTTCAATTAAAATGATCCCATTTGTTGACAAGACAATGGCAGTTTATTGAAAAGTGTGTATTGTTTTAGCTCATATGATGTTAATTGCAGCTACCTCCCAAGTGGACTTTTAACAAAACATATTGCCAAATTGGCAACCAGACAAAGGAAGAAAGTAAAACAGCTAGTTCAACATCACCAGTTAGCTGCAATCAGATTAAGCATTTAAAAATGCAAAATGAACCCCAAACTCTCTTTAGTTACATTTGCATGAATGATTGCAATTCTGCAGGATGAAAAACGTCTAACAAAACGTGCATTTATATGGGAGGCTGCAGTCGTCTGTAATTCCAGACTTTACTCGGGGAGAACAGCTGTAGCTCTCTGTATCCTGAAGTGTAAAATGATTAAATCTCATGGATGTTTAATCAATTACCCTTTTTTTCAACACAGCATAGTGCTATCTTAATAGAAACGATTTGGGTCAAGCACGATAAAGCAGACGCAATGGCACTAATGACCAACGAGCGGAGAAATCTAAAGCCTTTTGGCAGAGAGAGGTCAAGGAATATATCTTTCCTAAAATCATTTACATTTTTAGGTTCATACTAGAATACTTATTGGCAGTGAATGCAGACGGCGCTTATTACCAGACATTGTTCCGATTAGTTCTAAAAAAAACTCTGTATTTCCATGAAATAGGATAAGATCCCACGCTACGGATGTACTTTTAAGAAAAATGTTTTCCAAAATAAGCGGCTGAAATCTACATTTAATATGAATAATATTGCATCGAAGATACCATATTGCTAATACCACATGTAATGCTTCTTTGTGTTAGACATGGTGCACTAAAGGAAAACATGATTGCTGATAATTCTGAGCTCTCTTCCATATGTGGTTTAAAAACATTTTGGACTAGATATACGAAGCCATTTAGCTGCCGCTAACCCTGCGATTTGGTAACTCACAGGACCTTGGGACAGCTGAATGGCTTTTTAGTATGTACTAAACCCATTTTGTGTAAATACTTAAATGACTGAAAAGGTTTAAAAATGCATACCAAATCACATTTTGCAAATGGTGTGTTTAGGGCGTTGCTTTCAAAGTCGGATTCAGAATGCTGTTCATCAATGGTATTCATCCGCAATTTTGGTCACAAACCATTTATAGGGTTACTGAACCCACAAAAGGAGTTGATAACCCATTTGCTAAAAGCAAATCCTAATATAGAACAGTGAATTAATAACTATCATTAAAAAACTCCATACGCTGCAAAGTAAAGATTAGAACATAGATGTATGTTGCAAAAGGGTTAATTTGGGTTGAAACTAATTCTTATTATTAAAGAGAACCCCCAACTATGGTGGTCGGTTTTTCAATTCTGAGTTCGTGCTTCTTCAGACCAAGCACTCTTAAACTATCCTGCCTACCTGTAGGGATGACATCTGACTCCTACACCGTGTAGTCCTCTGACTAATGTCACATTTCCTATACACTGATTTACCCACATATGATTGAGTGTCACTGTGTAAAGTGTGTGTGATGCAAAGTGCTCTGACACCCCACACTGGTATGAGTGACACTATATAACCAATTAAATGCATCTTAAAGTTAGTGGTTATGGAGACTAGAGGGGCACTGTTAAAAAATGGTGGTGTGAAAATCCAATGTGGAGGTGATCACCACCTCCTCCATGGATGGGGTGGCCTGAAAACATTGCACCGGGTGCCGCCAGTGTTAAAGCCAGGCCTGACTCCAAGGAACACTGACTGTTTAAAAACAATTTCATTGAAGAATGCAAACAAATGAGATACAACAGGTGTGATTTACTCCACAGATTCGAAGCATATCCATGTATGTATTACTTTTCTTTTTTTAAATACAGCCAATAATAAGACTACATTCCTAAGGCATCCAAAACACTACCTAGTTTTATTCACTTTCATGCTAACAACATGGCATGAAGACATGGTAATGTCTTCAAGCCATGAACATAAGATCCCAGTACTCCAAACATCACAAATGCTCCCCCATTCGCTACAAGCAGTCACATGTATGCAACCCGAAGCCGGACGTGAGGCTGAAACACGTTGGCTGTACAGAAATGTTCATGTTTTTTGCCAAGAAATGAATAAAAGAAGTAAAGAACATAAAACGAACAAAGGCATCTCACATCATGATTACGTTGTGTACTTGAGTATTTAACACACCAATTGAACATTTCTTTTTATGTGCCTCTCTAATTTTTGTATACATGTTGTTATATGAAGGGCCAATGATGGTGGCTGACCTTTAGAGGTGGGCATTATATGGAGATTAAATCTAGTTATTTCTTTCTACACTCACAGCACACGTAGTGGTGCAGCACATAGTGTCCCTTGCCTGCAATGCTTATATAGTCTGTAAAATTGAAGGGTGGCCGGCACAATATTGTTTTTTACAGTTGTAAAACATTGGAGAAATGTCATTTGATGATGATAGAGAGGAGGTGCCAAAGACCTCTTTGAACCTAGAGGCCCAAATCATGACGACGAAGACTGGAATGGTAGGTCTCACATCTAAATTTCAGTGATTAGAAAGGCTGAAAAAGCATGAATTGTCAAAGTGGTGGGACGAAGGTACATTTATAAGATACTTGGACAATAAGAAAGTCCTGAGGGGACTGAGAATCCTTACGGTCCCGAACTTTGACGATTTAGATTCAGACCTGCTTGCTGAATGGGAAGAGAAGCTGCAAAATACTTCTTTCACGATGATGAGAGTATTGGTGAAACATTCTGAAAGAAAATGTGCTAAGTTCAGAGAAGAAATTAAGGTGTTGGAAGATGATGTTTGGGATCTAGGCCTTAAAGAACCCACTGAGAAAGATTATGCAATCTTAAAGGAACAAATCCAGAAACACGAGAAACCGGTTAAGGAACCCAAGATAACTAAGATTAAGAGAGATGACAGGGACTACAACACTGGATGGATTTATACTTTTGCAAGATGATTTGATGAAGTAATTGTCCCAAAACCCCAAAATTGTGAAACTCAAGACACAATTAGTGCTTCAAGCACCAATAGAAGCTCGGATGTATCATCCCTAGAAGAAGCAGGGCCACGCAATACTGCGGAGAACAGGGGGCAGCTAAACAGTTCAGCAACTTGTTTAGAAGCGGTCCGAAGGTACTGGATAGGAAACAGACAGAAAAAGAACATCACAAGACCAGAAGAGGGGGGAGAAGAAAGAACAGATGGAAAGGAAGGAGTACTGAATCGAAATCAGAAGAGGAGACAGAACAGAAAGTAGTGCCTGAGACAATGCTAGGAAAAGAGGGGACTAATGTACAAAGCACAAATTGCAAACTAGTAATTAATTTATCCAACTATGTGCTGAATGAGTATGAACTATCGGCTCTGAACAAAGGTGTTATGTTTCATATAGGTACTATAATATAGGCCTTGGTAAACTTGTTACCCTTCACCTATATTCTCTCCCTACATTACACTTGTCACAGTTTACAGGGACTGATCTTTTACCTAGATATTACACTGCATTCAGAACACAGTTTTTCCCTAGTTCAAAATCTCATACAGTATGCATGAGGGTTCTTAAAAGCGCAGCAGGACTGCGATCTCCTGCATAAAATCTATGTACAAAAGTTAATGCCCGACGTCATCCTTAGGCCGACACAGTAATAAAGTAGGGCCACTGAGGAGACCTATGGGTGTATATACATCATATCTTGCTAAGATAGCTAGAGGAGATCAAGACTTCCCGGCCGACATACTGACCAGAGATACTGAGGGTCCCATAGTCTCACATCAGGTAATGGGGTTGACTAATTCCTAGAGGAATTCTTGTATTAACACCTATACCCATGCTAGGTACACTTAGGTACATCTAGATAGGGAGGCATCGTAGGACTATGCATCTTTTATTATGTGTTTTATACATTTGAATGTATTCATGATTTTAGTAAGAAATATACCATCCTTTTACGTTTATAGTACTTTTAATCATTTATATCTTATACTGTCTAACAGTTGTTGCAGTGATAGAGGGTATTAACATACCCTTCTGATGTGGTCACCGTGGCCACAAGCCACCGAAGCACCTCTTCACTGAGAAACAAGGAAGAAAGATATTAGGTGACGAAAAATACATACTGTTGAAGTGGCATTTTTTTTGTTAAGTCACATGTATATCAGTAAATGCATATATCATTTCATTTACCTAAAGCTAATACCATTAAAAGCCTGACTTCACTACGTCAGGAATAAAACACAAGTTCATATTAATAATGCTCAAAAGTCTAGAAGACAGGCTGAAATAAGAATCTGTTAAAAAGGCATATTTGAAATCAGTAAGAGATTCAAAGATACATGACACATGTTATGAAATTCTAGTGCCTAGGGGCAGACCTTTCTAAAGAGGCCATAAATGCAAGGAATTGGGTGTTGGTGAAAAATACCGAGAATAATCAAAGATTAAAAAAGGCAAAATAGGTTATCTAGATTGGGAGGTACCACCTGAGAGAAAGGCTTTGCGGTCCCAAATCAGATAAACGGTCGGCCGGAGCACCCACACATGTGTTGAATACAGCAGGAGAGTTCTGAGGACTATGTGAGGTGTTGGACTAATACCTGTTGAATGCGGAACGGTTTCACCGTACTGACGTACTTTCTGGTGCAGGTGGTTGACCGCATGTCCTAGGACATGGAAATGTTCAGGTGCTTGGGCGGGTGGTTGGCCATGCTTGCCCGCCAAATATAAACAAAGAACATCTTGTAGCGTAGATATCTCTAAAAATATATATGAGAGCGGAACTTAAAACAGGTGCTACTATCGCAAGATACTGCTGTGGTTTCATTTGAGCAAGCTTGAAATCTTTCAAAATAATAATGAAGCAACGGTCCAAGATGTACCAACTTGTACTAGCTGATCCTGTGTACGTGTGTGTTGGTCTTGCAATTATGGAATGTTTCCGTACTTGTGGTTGCTCAAGCTACCTCGTTGTGTTCAGCGCAACAGAACTGCATGTTTAAAATCATTAGGGTCTAGTGGATTTTACTATCAAAGATGGTAACCTGAGGTGGTGGCCTTTGGCTTAGGACTACATGCAGTGGGTTCAAGGGATGTGTGGGCTGTCACTTACTGACTGTGTATGGTGAAAAATGGTCAAAATAGCGCATTTCCAGATTTTCTCTAGCAGGGCCCACATGAGACCTTTAGTATATTAATGTTGAGTAAAATGCTATGTTGGGAAATCAGATGGTAAAACATGATCCTGCATCAGCAGCACATCTATTCTACACCAGAATAACAACTGTTCAATAAATGAGTATTGAAAACGCCAGCTTGTTTTGTTTGGTGTATCTCTCTGAGACAGTAAGCACGAGTGACTAAGCGAAAGGTAGTATATTCTTTCCATGGTCCTGAGGGATCAGGGTTGTCATGTTCGATGGTTGCCAAGAACTATTCCCTCCTTGGTAAGAGGAGAGTATAGTGGCACTCTGAGATAGTCGGTACAAGAAGGCCAATATACCCGGTGGGCGTGATCAGAGTTTGTCTGACACCAATCCTACAGTGCGCAGACCCTGAATACTTTTTATAGGAATTACATGACAAAGGTTTAGGTTTTCGCCCTATTAGTCATGGTAATTTTCCTGATTTACATGTGGACTTGATTAAATTCACAAAGCAAAATTAAAATGTAAGTTCTATATGAATGATTACAATAAACCATCAGCAAAGAATATGTCTACTCTGTCTGAATTATCTGTATCCCAAATCAAGGATATATCCTTGTTGCTTTCACTTAATGATGACAATGCTCGTACTATGGAGGAGGTGATTGAAGATATGTGCATTGAACAAGATTATACGATTGACAGTGGTTTACATTTTGAAAGCACATTTACCCCACAAGGTGCCCACCTGAATGGCATTGATGTTTTCAATCAACAAGTGACTGCAGCTCTTTATGAGTTGGAGAACAAAACAGTGGACTCACAAAAACGGCCAGTCAGGGATAATCTCACCAAGGAGGAAAGTGTCTCTTTGTCAAATTTGAGTAATAACGAAGAAATAATTATAAGAGAAGCGGAAAAAGGAGGCAATGTTGTCCTAATGAACAGGAAGGACTATGATTTGGAGGTACAGAGACAACTTGGTAGTGTGGCATGCTACAGGAAAATGGACTCCAATTCATATCCTGTCGCTTCACGCATGATTAATGAAAAGCTTGTGCATTTGAAGGAAGTATGTCTCCTATCTGAAGTAGAGTATAGATTTTTGCGGGTAGACCAGCCCAGGTACCCATGCCTATATCTTTTGCCAAAAATCCATAAGAAGGAAAAATTCCGGCCTGACCGGTCTATCATTTCCAGCATAGGCTCCCTTGCAGAACCATTGGCACAGTTTGTGGACTCCTTCCTTAAACTTATGGTTAGTAATCTCCCATCCTTCATTAGGGTCACCACTGACCTGCACAATAAGCTTGATGACCTGGTATGGGAAGAATCTATGATGTTGATTCCCTTTATACCTGTATTAAGGAAGAATATGGGTGTAGAGCAGTAGATTTTTTCTTATCAACATGCATGGTCAGTTACTATGACCATAACAGGGTGATACTACATATGATACGTTTCATTTTTGAAGAATACCTTTTTTCAGTGTGACGACTCCTGGTTTCAGCAACTTCAGGGGACTACCATGGGGTCAAAATGTGCCCCATTCTTACGCCAACCTGTTGATGGGGTGGGTAGAATATGTATACACCTGGGCCCCATTTGCTGCAATGTGGACAAGGGATATTCATTTTTGGTGTTGTTACATAGATGCTATTTTTATCATTTGGTCAGGAACGGAGGCTGCCTTTAAATCTTACTTTTCTTTTCCTAATACCAATCCATTTAACGTGAGACTCACAATGAAGATGTCTAAAACCAATATTCAATTCCTAGATCTGCTCCTGTATGGGCGCAACAACAGCTTGCACAGCGCAATGTTTAGAAAGGCCAGAGCGGTTAACTGAAAGGTACGTTTTCAAAGTGGACATCCACCAAGCACCAAAAGGGTGATCTCATACGGGGAATTCATCCGTATCAGGAGGAATTGCATTGATGAGGTGCAGTACAGAGGTCACAATACCCAGCTAGTACAGCACCTTAGATACATGGGGTTATGAAGAACCCATATGGCAACAAGCAGTAGCCCGAATGAACAAAGTGAAGGGAACTGAAATACTCTTTCCAAAGAACAGGACTGCAAAAAAATGTCCGTCATTTATTACAACAAACTCAACCATTAACCAGGAGATATTCCAGATTTAAAAAAATCATTGGTACCGGCTAAGGGGTACCAGGGGTGGGTCACTTACTTCAACAAAATACGAGCATTGTCTAAAGGAAATGTAGGACCACTAGAGAACTGGTCTGCCCTAGCTATACATGACCAAGTAAGAAAGCACAGGACATCTGGTTAACTCGCCCATTTGGTTTTTTCCCATGTGGTAGGTGTAACATTAGTCATTTGGGAGAGAAAACTAACGCTTTTGAGTACAATGTGAGGAGAATCTACACTATTAGACATTACATAAATTATCTAACATGTTTTTCCGCATATGTTATTGTATGTGTGTTCAGTAAAATATACGTTGGCAGTATAATTCGTCCTCTCAAAACCTGCATTTAGGAACACAGGAGAGTGGTGTTGAATGGGGATATGTCTTATGCACTGTGTTCTCGTAACTGCAGCTCAACAAGCAATGTATCTAATTTCAAATTCCATGCTATTGATCTAGCACCCCACACAAAAAGTGATGGGAATAGAGAGCTTCTTCAGGGACAATTAGAAGCAAAAATAGATTTGCAGATTGAGATCAGTAAATGAAGGGCTTAATCTTGACACTGAGCTGCACACTTTCACTGAGATTTTTTCTGTGCATGGAATATATCTGGTGACTTTGTCCGGGTTACTCTTTGACTTTATCTAACATCAATAGTGTCAGGTATTACATGCATTGTAAAGGCATGAGAGTACATATAGATAGTCCATTTCTCAGGGTATGCAGTTTGAAATCTGCTTCATGACTTAATTCACACTGGCATAATGGTTGTTCTTACCATGGGATGCATTAATGAATACTGGGTTGGTCTGTTACATCTAGATGAGATGGCACTTGGGTATCTCAAATGAGATGCCCCACAACCTTTGGTGACATCAAATGTATTTGGTATTCCATTTTAGTCAGACTTGCGTGCTTAGTGCATGGTCCAGACTACACGCGCTTCCCGTGTTCTAACAATGTATTCATTATTCAAAAGAATTTGTTACTACCAACATTTTCTCACACTAGTCGGAATTGCGCATTGTGCCGATGGTTCAGGTGTCATAAGCATTCTTTGCAAAAAGATTGTGTCCGCTATTGTTGGACATTGTAATGACACACACGTATGAGTGCTAATTTGGTGCTTGTATTGTAATTTATTGATTGAAAGGGTTTCAAAATGTCCGCCACACTTTGCCCACTTATGTAGTCGGCCGTCAATGAGTTTGTGCGGTCTAGTTTGTGAACTAGAGGGTGATGGCGAGAGCACACCTCTGAGTTTGTTGAACTTTTGAAGAGTGGGGTGCTGGATGTTGCGCTCGTCTGTACATTACATCTTTCAAAGACTCAGTCTAATATTTTTTAATTACCTAAACTCACACCTTATATTTAAGGTTTCTGCAAAGAATATGGTGGCTTGACGGAACAGGGCAGCAAGCAGAACTATTAGTGTCCACCATGGCAGTACAGGGGTAAGTGGCTGAGCTGGTTTGATAATACTGTTGACTGTTACAGTCTAAGTATGTAAATTGGTGATATACTAGTGCAGACCATATGGTACAGTGACTTTAATCTAATCAAGGATTACAAGGAATATCACAGACATTTCTAAGGTTTTCTCAGGATATTTGATGGTTGGAGGAATTTAAATCTAAACACTGTGTCAACATGCTGTGACTACGGTTGCATATGTGTGACTGCTTGTAGCGAATGGGGTACATTTGTGATGTTTGGAGTACTGGGATCTTATGTTCATGGCATGAAGACATTATCATATTTTTGGGGTACCTGCGATACCGCTACCTGATAGCAATTAGTGTGGACTTACACTCCTGTCTGACTGGTATGAGCATTTGGATATGAGATACTCAAAGGGTCTGTCATTAATGCTGCAACCAACCTGCATACAGCGCTATGGTTTTGTAAATGGGGTTTTTAAAATTCCAGCATTAGATGTGAGGCATAACATGTGCTTTCTTGACTGGATTACTGAATGGAGCATTTGGCTAATGACGTATACAATTGGGTAAGGTAGGAGGATGCTTAAATTATGGTGTATGTTTACACGGGCATGTTGGAGATGTTTTTAACGTAATTATTTTATCTGTGATGCGTAGCCTCAAGACAGGATTAGGCACCTAATGTGTGGGCTCATCTCACACAAACCTATTGTCTATTGCACTCACTGGGGATGCTTGTGCTTATGCTTTATCACGTTTGGTGAAATTCAGAAGCGATCTGTATGGCCTTCGGTACGTTTTCTTTTTCTATGCACTATACTTATATGACACTTCATAAATTGTGTATTTCTGACACGACTGATGTAACTCAACGATATAGTGATTTGTATTCTGTGTGAGTTTACTTTCAAGTTCGCTTTATATGTGGAGGCACTGTCCTTGATTAATTAATTTGTGTCATTTCTAGATTTTAACCTACATTTATGCGGAACATTGCACGGCAGAAGAAAATAATATTTGTGGGGACTAGCTAGCCCTACTGCAGTGGGTTACAGTTACAAAATTACACTATTGATGTTCAAAATGTTATCTCTTTTTATCTGCATTCACTCCATACAAGGGGTCATGTTCTAGGGACACTCTCTAAAAATAATACAGTGAATCTATTTTTCAGATATTTCTGAAAGGTATTATTTTGGTAATATATGACCAAAAAGGGCCAGATCAAGCACGAGTATACTTGATACACCATCAGGGTGTATAATGGCTTATGTCTACACTTGCCATCATTTTGCATATGAAATAGGGACACAATGAAATGTCTTTCGAAGTACATATAGGTAATTTTTGTTTGAATCCTTTCTTCTAAGCGGAAAACCAATGTTTGCACTATATGTGTAACATATACACTGTAGGTCTCCTTAAATGTGTTTTGAAAAAAAAGTCTAGCACAAAATGTAATGATAATTGATTAGTGTGCATTGGAGAATGTGTAACAAGAAGTCCCTTTTTTTCTCTGTCTATTTTGACAATGTATATTGACATGTGTAGATATTTTTCTGTTTGTCATGTTTATGAGTATTTTTGAAAAAATATTCTTTCAGTATAACAGCTATTGTGTTTACATGCATATAGAGATTTGAGACTCTGACAACAGTGTTTTATGTGTGTTTGTTTCTATGTGGGTATGTTATTTCTAGGTGTTTTGAAAATATGTTGATAGTTGTGTCTTGTCATGTTTACAACCCTGAAGAAGCCCGAAGTGTGAGCAAAACATGTTGGCTGTACAGAAATGTTCATGTTTTTTGCCAAGAAATGAATAAAAGAAGTAAAGAATATAACAAGAATGAAGGCCTCTCCCATCATGATTATGTTCTGTACTGGAGTACTTAAAACACTGATTGAACATCTCTTTTTATGTGCCTCTCTAATTTTTGCATATATGTTGTTATATAAAGCGCAAATGATGGTGGCTGGTCTTTAGAGGTAGGCTTCTATGGAGATTAAACCTACTTATTTCTTTCTACACTCACAACACACATAGTGGTGCGGCACCTAGTGTCCCTTGCCGCCAATACCTATATAGACTGTACTCTAATAAATGCCAAAGAGAGAAAGGGAAGTGGTCAAATCAATTCTGTCCAAAGATTGACAAAGCCAGGAAACACATTAATAAAACTGTTTCTGCATTCCTCAGGGACCATCAAATGGGCTGTATCTATAAAAAACAATCTGCATTTTGATATTCATGGAATTTATAGAAATGATAGCGTGCACTTAACAGGATAAGGCAATACGGTGTATCTAAGTAACCTGAAACTCTGCATCCGGTCTTATGTGTAGTAGCCATATACACACAACCAACAGAACGACTCTTGTCAGAGCCACCCTAGTAAACGAAATGTTGTGAAGTTTTTTTCAAAAGGATTTTTTTTTGTTTTTAGTGATCTTTGCAACAACGTTGTGATCCCTGCGGATATGTCGTGAAAATGGAAAACAAAAGCAGACATTGAATGACCACCAACACATCCAAAAATAATATGTAAAAACATCCATTCAGAACATTGCACTTCACATATTACTATGTACATACTTCTGTCAAAGCATGTTGAACCTTATATTTGTTTACTATTTTTCTTTAAAAATCATCTTTAAGACCTATTTTCTGTTTTTGAAGTTATTTTGGGTGTAGCGACGTCACCCTTAATGTCCATGATCGCGCCTATTCCATAAAGTGAAAACACATATATGCACACATATTACAGTATTTTACACACTATGGGTATATTAAGGTACACTTCAAATGCTTGTTTTTCTAGTGTATTTCTAGAACAACCATCTCTAAACCTATTTTCCATTTTCGCGTTGAGGCCAGAGATAGCAATGACGTTAGTATTTGTGATCCCCGCGTTTACGTTGTGAAAGCAGAAAGCAAAAGCGGGAATTAAATAGCTACCACCACATTAAAAAATTATAACTATATAATTAATTCTAAACATCACAGTAAATAACTCACTATATAGATTACACTATAAAACATTTATCAGAATCTCCATATCTCTGTAACAATGCATATTAATGGTTTACTAACATATTTTTTTTATAATTTCACCAATATTGGCAATGACGTTGCAAAAGTCATGATGTCCCCATGACGGTACATGGGAGGCCTACCTTGGTGGTTGCGGCATTTTTGGAAATACCGCTCACAATTAAAAAATCTATTTTGTACACATAACTTACGTCACTAACACCCCCATTTCTCGAATATGGGGTCAGATTACCTCTACTCTGACAACTTATGTTAGCTTTTTCAGACTTTTTCAGCCCCGGGAACCACTCCCGATGGTATTAAATGGTGGCGGCAAATTTCTGTCCATGTATCGTCCAGCCAATCAGAGCATTCTCATTGACGTGTGCAGTCGCGAGTAATCGCGAAAACACTGTAAAATATTCGCAACTAGAGATATCACTATAATTTTCAGCTTAAACTTCTATAAAACTACTAAACATATTTACACCACAAAAAGGCACTTCCTTGAGCCAACATTGACCTCCCTGCCAACTTTGGTGAAAGTCAGTTCAGCAGTTTGGGCTGTAGGTGTGGCTAAATGTTTCTATGCAAATTAACATTACTAATGCACCCTTATTTTGTGCCCCAAATTCTCAGTCCCCACAACAAGGATCACCCTCATAATTCCCATGATAACCAGAATCTACCTTGACACTTGTTGGGAAACATTTCATGAAGATTGGTCAAACAATGCTATAGTTATAGCCAAGTAAAAAACTGCAGTTTTTATGGAAACTAGGTCCTAACTATAACTACCTACTGTTTACTGCCAGTAGGTAATATATCTAAATGTTCTGTCTCCAAGGTTTGAAAAATGGTAAATGCAAATTATGTAGGAGTAAAGGGAACAACTCATACAGTTTTTCTAAAAAATTATTATTAAAAGAAAAATGATATTGTATTGCCAAATTGGGTGGCGCATTTGCATTCTTCTTGTATAGCCCGTTAATCTTGGGTGCCTGGCTGAAGCTGTCCGGTAAGGTAAGTATACATTTTATGGTGATTTTGCCTTTAATACAGGAGAAGAGTAGGCCTGTGGATTGTAAAACAGAAATTATATTGTAGAGTCAAAGAGAAGGACAGAAGGTAAGATTCGACAGGAGGTAAGCTTCATGATAAGAGTACTAAGAAGACTCAGAGTCAGGGCAAGAGCATAGTCCTTTCAATCTTTCATTTTGTGACTGAAGTGCAGTCAGTTACGTAAGATCAATTACAACAACCAACAATCACAGACAAGTGGAAGCATGTTTCGGGCTGATCAAACTTGCAACTGTCATGATCATCATCATAATATTTAGCCTAGCGCATGCATAATGTGATGAAGTGACTTCATCATCTCATGTTTGACTCCAGTTGCCTACAACAACAGGCCCCCACCCAACCACATAGTTTTGAATTTGTGCCAGTCTGCACACACAGAAGCATTGATTTTCCCAAATCAAGCAATCAATGCACCTCTCACCAGTCCACAGATTTAAGTAGAGTCATCACCATGTTGGTTTCCATGAAGTAGATGATGACTCCCTTCTTCAGTTGTTGAGGTAGTCACACCCTGAGTCTACCATCATCCTCCTGTCTCTGAGTAAGGAATATGTCCAACTCCGTACTGACTCTGGACCCAAATGAAAGAGATCAACCTGTAGTGCAATGCTGTTGATGAATAACAAGAGAAACATTGAGTCATTCTTTTGTGTAGACAAAATTTGTGTTTGTTAGCTAAATGGACTGGTTGGGTTGTTGAGGAGTGTGATCCACAAAACAAAGAACTGTGGACCCAGCAAACAAATTTTGCGAAGTGTCAAAGTGAACGGAAAAAATAATCTTCAGCAAAAAAATTATCACCCATTGGGCCACTGTGAGAAACTGGCTTGGTATATGGTGCACACTTATGTAAGTGAAAGAGACACAGATGATAGATGGAGTGCAGAGCAAATCAAACATTCACACCCAGTCAAGAGATCTGGGTTAAATTCATCGTTCTTTTGCTCACCATGCCACCCCAGTTTGGACCCAGCCATATGCAAGTCAGTTTTGACCCTGTGCCTCATGGGGACAGTCCAGACCAAACTGTCAAGCCAGGTCCTCCCTGGAACAGAAACAAGCATCCCGGGACCAGTTTCAGGGCATCACCCCTCATCAGCCAGGCTAGCATGAATCCAGTGGCATGGTGAGCCCAGGACCTACGTTTAGGCATACCCGGCGCACCAGTCGTGGGTCCCCTGCTGTCCATGCCACTGCAGTCAAGCTATCCTGGCTGAAGAGGGTTTAAACCCCAAAACCTGTCCTAGGATGCTTGTTTCCAGTCAAGGGAGGACCTGGTTAGGCAGTTCGGGTTAGACTGTTCACATTGGGCGCAGGGTCAAGACTGATTTGCATATGGCTGGGTTCAAACTGGAATGGCATGGGGAACAAAAAATGATGGATTTAGGCCCAGATCTCTGTACTGGGGTGAATGTATGAAATTGTTCTGAATTCTGTCCATCAATTGTTGTTTTTGCACTTGTCACCCAAGTGGGACAGGTATGCGCAGACATTGGTCCAGTGCTCTACATGCAACTGGAGTCAAGCTATCCTGGAAGATGAGGGGTGAAACCCTGAAACAGGTCCTAGGATGCTTGTTTCCTGTCCAGAGAGGTCCTGGCCTGGCAGTGCAGGAAGGACCGTTCCCATTGGGCGTGGGATAAAGACTGATTTGTTTATGGCTGGGTTCAAACTGGAATGGCTTGGGGAGCAAAAAAAACTATGGATTTAGGCCCAGATCGCTGTACTGGGGTCAATGTATGACATTGTTCTGCATTCTATCCATCAATTGTTGTTTTGCATTTGTCAACCAAAGTCAACCCAAGTGGGACGGGTATGCCCAGATGTGGGTTCCGTGCTCACCATACCATTGGGTCAAGCTCTCCTGGCTGATGAGGGGTGAAACCCTGAAACCAGTCCTAGGGTGCTTATTTCCAGTCCAGTGAGGATCTGGCTTGGCAGTTCGAGCTGGATTGTTCCCATTGGGCGCAGGGTCAAGACTAAATTACATATGTGTGGGTTCAAACTGGAATGGCATGGGGAGCAAAAAACTATGGCTTTAGGCCCAGATCTTTGTACTGGAGTGAATGTATGACATTGTTCTGCATTCTGTTCATCATTTTTTGTTTTTACATTTGTCACCCAGAGTGGGACGGGTATGCCGAGACGTGTGGCCCGTGCTCTCCATGCCACTGGAGTCAAGCTATCCTGGCTGATGAGGGGTTAAACCCCAAAACCAGTTCTTGGATGCTTGTTTCCAGTCCAGGGAGGACCTGGCCTGTCAGTTCGGGCTGGACTGTTTCCATTGGGAGCAGGGTCAAGACTGATTTGCATATGATGGGTTCAAACTAGAATGGCTTGGGGAGCAAATAAACAATGGATCTAGGCCCAGATCTCTCTACTGGGATGAATGTATGACATTGTTCTGCATTCTGTCCATCAATTGTTGTTTTTGTCAGCCTGAGTAGGACAGGTATGCCCAGAGGTGTGTCCTGTGCTCTCTATGCCACTGGAGTCAAGCTATCCTGGCTGCTGAGGGGTGAAACTCTGAAACCAGTCCCAGGATGCTTGTTTCCAGTCCAAAGGAGGACCGGGCCTGGCTGTTCAGGGTGGAATGCTCCCATTGGGCGCAGGGTCAAGACTGATTTTCAGAAGATGGGTTCAAACTGGAATGGCATGAGGAGCAAAAAAAGATGAATGTAGGCCCAGATCTCTGTACTGAGGTGAATGTATGACATTATTCTGCTTTCTGTCCATCAATTGTTGTTTTTGCACTTATGTAAGTGGGCATCCTGAATTTCCAGGTTGCAGCCACGGTCGCTCGCAGTCACTCGTATAAGCCTATGTCACAAAAGAAACGCAATAACTCACTGCTGTGTCCTAAAGCTGTGCTCGGAGCCCCAAAAGCTTGCAGGAGCTTGCAGGCAGATAGTAAATCTCATGGGTGCTCGCGAGTGCCCAGCAAGTGTCATCACGGTCACCACACGTGAAATGACATTAAGGGCGCTGCAATGGAAAAAAACTCCACCCTGTTGTGGAGTGCAGAGTTTATCTGGTACTGGTTTTTAATCTTTTTTTAGCGGCAACATCGCACAATTGTCTTTTTAAATATTGCATAAAGTGTTTTTATATAGATACAGCCACTCACCTTCTTATCACGCATCCTTAAGCACCAGGTACCCGGTCCACCGCCGATTCTTCGGTTTGTGTGGAGGGACTGGAACGTGCCACCGGAAGTCATTACTACTTCCAAGCACGCTAACCAATCAGCTGCTCACAGCTGACCGACCTCACAGGGTAAAAACCGTATGCCTCACGTCCCGCGCACCACTTGCGACAGACGAGACAGAGGCAGAGTGTGTGTGTCGAGGAGCGCCTGGAAAAAGGCTCCCCTCTCTGGTACTGGTTTTTAATCTTTTTTTACCGGCAACATCGCAAATTGTCGTTTTAAATATTGCATAAAGTGTTTTTATGTAGATACAGCCACCCACCTTCCTATCACGCATCCTTAAGCACCAGGTCCCCGGTCCACCGCCGATTCTTCAGTTTGTGTGGAAGGACCGGAACGTGCCACCGGAAGTGATTACTACTTCCAAGGACTCTAACCAATCAGCTGCTCACAGCTGACCGACTTCACAGGGTAAAAACCGTATGCATCCCGTCCTATGCAGCGGGCACGCCGCTGGCGCGCCGAAGGCACGCCAAAGGCAAGCCCGTCTGCACCCGTCCGCGCCCGGCCAGGACCAGGGGCCAGGCCCCCTGGACTAAAGTGGGCCCATATTACTTACTCAAGACCCCATCTCATGGCAATAAGGAAACCGAAAAACGAACGCTGTGGGCACTGCATCGCCCCATCATCTAGCCACCGCTCCTGCCCAAAGTGCAAATTGCAAGTCCTTACACCTAAGCAGAGTCCAACTGATAAAGTTAAAATTGTGGAGCTTAAACTACTCCTAGTAAACTGCAGGTCTATGCCAAAACACCATACGGAAATCAACATCTTACTCAGAGAAGAGGAGCTGGAGGCTCTTTTTCTCACCAAAACCTGGCTGCACATAGACTCAGACCTAGATGTGGTACAAACTCTTCCCCCAGGATATCATATATTAAGGAACGCCAGGAAGTCAGGGAAGGGAGGAGGGATTGCCATCATTCTTAAAGACCACATAAAAGGTCGCATAGAATGGGACCGACCATGGGCAAAAATTATCCCTGAAACCTGGATGGATCTGTTAACAACTACCTACCCTAACAGTAACAATGACCCCACTATTGCTTATGATAAGTATAATGAATGGATCACTGCATCCCTGGATGCGACTATCCCCCTTAAATGGACGTCTAAGAGGCCCACTAAAAAAAGGTTCCCATGGTACACTCCAAATATTCGGGAACTCAAGCAAAATTGGTAAAAAGCTAGAGAGGGCGTGGAGAAGGAACTATTGCCCGGAGAAAAAACAAAAATACAAAGTGGCAATACAAATATATCAAACAGAAATTAAAAAAAAGCACAGGCATTATATTTTGAGGAAAAGATCAAGGCAGCAGCTAACGCCCCTAAAGAAATAGCCAGAATAGTGAAAACATTATCAACGTGCGCTCAGCCAGAAGGTTCCACTGAAGGAGCCCATCAGAGATGTAAGGAACTAGCAGCATTCTTTAATAATAAAATTCTCAATATATACAACATGTTTTAACCCCCTCAGCAGAAGGATACACCCTACCCCAAACCAGCTAGTGGGCCGGAGAAACTATGACTTTTTGAAGAAATCCCGATCATGGATTTAATTAACCGGGACAAAATATTTGGGGAAATCAAATCAGGATCTCCTTGCGACCCAGCGCCCGCTCACATGATAAGGAAAGTCAAGGAAACGATCCTGCCAGTACTCCAGGAAATGCTCAACCTTTCCCTGACCACCTCGACAGTACCGATAAGGTGGAAACACATGATGGTGAAGGCACTTATAAAAAAAACTAACCTGAATCCAGATAACTGGGGGAACAATCGACCGGTTTCACTCCTCCCATTAGTCAGTAAAATACTAGAGAAACACGTGAACACGGTACTGTCCAACTATCTGGAATCACATGACATTCTGCACAAATCACAGACAGGCTTCCGATCTAACCATGGGATGGAAACAACACTCCTAACTGTAATGGAGGATTCTAGGAAAGTGCTAGATCTTGGAGGGACAGTGGCAATTATCCTGCTGGATCTTATGGCCGCTTTTAATATGGTAAACCATAGGATCCTATTAGACAGACTCATAGAGATAGGAGTTGTAGGAAAGGCCTTAGCATGGCTTAAGTCCTTCCTATCAGATAGAACGTTCCAAGTGTTCGAAGGCAGGTACACCTCAAGAGAGATTCCACTCACTTGCGGGGTCCCTCAGGGATCATCCCTAAGCCCCACCCTTTTTAATGTGTACCTAAGACCACTGGCCGAGATAGTACAGCCTTATGGTGTCAGAATAGTCACATACGCAGAAGACACCCAACTGGTAGTAGCCCTCAAACACCCTAAGGAAAGCTCTATTGACCTAGAGTCTTGCCTGGAGCAGGTAGCCACTTGGTTGGACCAATCGTTCCTCAAGCTCAATGGGGACAAAACAGAGCTAATGATCCTCGGAATTAAAGCCAAGACACAATCAAACATAAGTTGGCCAAACCGCCTCGCCCCCCCCCCCCCAGCCCAAAGAAAAGATTAAAAGCTTAGGAATCTGACTCAACAAATCTCTCAAACTTGACCATCAAGCGGTTCTAGTAGCAGCCACGTGCTTCGGCATCCTAAGTCAACTAAGAAAGATTCTACCACTATTCCCGGATACTGCACGCAGAACCATGGTACAATCCCTGATTCTTCCCCGGCTGAATTATTGTAATTCACTCTACCTAGGAACTCCTAAAACCACGATTAGGAAGCTTCAGATAGTGCAGAACTCCGCAGCCAGACTGCTACACAATATTCCAGGAAAACAATCAGCGAAACCAGCATTAATAGCACTACACTGGCTGCCCATAGCAGAAAGCGTTAAGTTCAAATCACTATGTATTTTGCACAACACGCTCTGGAACACAGGCTCAAAAATAAATCATGCCCTCTTAACTTTTCACCGACCCTTACCTAATCTAAGATCTGCCAACCTCTTCCAATCCAGTGTACCCAAAACAAGGAGAGCAAGAGCAGGCTGACGCATGTTCTCGTACAATGCCTCCATCTTATGGAACTCTCTCCCACCCAAGCTCCGATCCATTCCTGACCATCTAACTTTCAGGAAACAACTAAAAACATGGTTGTTCCAGAACATGCAGTAAAGTCTCCTTCTCTAAGTCCGTCGCTGTGACAGCGCTGGATGCCTATGGGTAGCCATGCACTCAACAAGAATTGATTAATAATAATAATAATATTTGGTAACTCCACATTCTCCGTGAAAAGCTGAGTTGCCGTATTTCCCAAAGACAGCAAGCAGATCTGAGTTTTATGCTCAGACCTAGTTTGGACCGGGCCATATTAAAATTAGTTTTGACCCTACTCCCCATGGGAACAGTCTAGCCCAAACTGCCAGGCTAGGTCCCCACAGAACCAGAAACAAGCCTCCTGTGACCAGTTTCAGGGTATCATCCCACTTCAGCCAGGCTGGCTTGAATCCAGTGACAGAGTGAGCATGGACACACATCTGGGCATACCTTCCCACTTAGGACAACAAAAGCTAAAAGAATAGATGATGACAGAATGCTGAACAAATCAAACAGTACTACTTGTGCCACCCATATACGAAGCCCCTTTACCATGTCTCAGGCCTTCTGCTACAGATCCTGTGTGCGCTGTTTACTGCCACTTTCACTTGCTATTTAAAACTGCTTTCCAAGCCTTAAACTCCCTTTATTTGCACATTGGATATCCCAACGTTTGTCCATCGTTAACCCTATGGGCAGGGTGCTGTGTAAGTAAAAGGTAGGACATGCACTTTTATTTTTGACATGCCTTGGCAGTGACAAACATCCTATTTTGTTTTTTACTACTGTGAGGCCTACTCCTCTCATAGGCTAGCATTATGAATTCCCTTATATAGTATTAAATAGTAATTCCTGATAGTAATTCCTGATCAGAAAGGAACAGCCTTTTCATGATCGATATATTTAGAATGGTAATGTAAATCCTCCTTACTGGAGAAGTTGCTATTTTAGAAATGCCAGCATTAGAAAGTGGACATTTCTCTGTGCTCATACATCTTTGTGCCTGACAGCTGTCTACAATACACATCTGGGCTGGGTGACAACTTCACTTTGTGTATTTCCTTTAGACAGCCACCACACAATAAGGACTAGGTGTAACAGGAGTTTCATATGCATACTTATAGCCTTCCTGGGCAGGAAAGGGGAGAGGTGGCTCACACTACATCTGCATAGGCTGTGTCCCGCCCTCATACAAAACACTGATTTACCCACATGGGTTAGCCTGGCAGAACGCCTCTGCACGCCTGGTCCTCGACATCCCCCGCCGCAGCCACATCACACCCCACCTGAAAGACCTGCACTGGCTCCCCGTCAACAAGAGGATCCCCTTCAAGCTCCTCACCCACGCACACAAGGTACTCCACGACACCGGACTAGCATACCTCAACAGACGGCTCACCTTCTACACCCCCAACCATCAGCTCTGCTCTGCCGACCTCTCCCTCGCCACTGTCCCCCGCATCCGAAGAGCAACCTCTGGTGGCAGATCATTCTCCCACTTCTCAAGACCTGGCTATTCGAGCAGTAGCAGCACCCCCCCCCCATCACCTTGAGACCCCCACAGGTGAGTAGCACGCTTTACAAATGTTCTGATAGATTAATTGATTGGCAGAAAGGACTGAGCTGCAAAGATCCTTGTGCACTTCAGAGAGTTCCTTTGAAGTCGCCCCATACATCAAAGGTACTTTTGGGTATATATATATACTTATATTTTGGGGGTCTCTAACCCCCTAAAATCAGACACTCCATGGGACCTGTAATCATACACTTCTGAATTTATATCTGGACATTGCCAGGAGGACTGCTGTGCTGCCAGGAGGGCCTGCCTCTTTGCTAACTGTCTTGCTGTGTTGGCCTGCTGCTTGCTAAGTGCTGTACTGCAGGAGAGACTACTACTCTGTGACCAGCCCTGTATGCTGCCCTGTTACCTGCTACCTCTGGACTGGTCTAAACATGAGTGTTCTCCAAGGCTTTGTTGGCTTGCCCCCGTTCATGGAATCTCAGGGCAATCAACGATTATCCGTGCCTGCCCCTGCTATGAGACTCTGCAAATGGTAAGTCCACAAGCAGGGCTTTGGCACCATCAGTACTTGCCCACATTTATCATTGATTCATGACATACAGTCTCCATTGATAAGGAGACAGGTCCTAAGAAGGCCTGTTCTGTTCTGTAAGAATTGCTACTCATAAGCTAAACCACAATGATCAGCTTTCCGTAGTGAGGTAAGCCTTTGTGGGCATTCACTGCCTTTTTGGGCTTTTTTTTACAGTTAGGACTGGTTCCAATAATACATTGTCATTTTAGTTACTCATGACTCTAGATCGTCTTTGATGTACTCACAGTTTATTGAGTATTGGCCGAGATAGAAGGGTGTATCTGAGTGGAAAACCGATGGTGCGGCTGCACCATCATAGGTCAGTGTTTTAAATTGTTTTCTTGGCGTTTTATAAGATCAAATATTTTCAATCCCTCACTAATTGAGGTTGGTTTATTTTAGGTTGCCCTACTTCTTTCGCTCTACAGTCCTGATGAAGACCCGAATGCAAGGGCCCAATTCACCGAATACACTAGTCGGGTTGAAACTGTGACACTTCTTTTCTAGCCAGGCTTGAGTATACACATCCCACAGAATGTTATGCTAGGGCTGTAGTGCTTGTAATGTGACCCAATAGGACACACCTAAACCCTGCACTCCTGAGAGGAGGCAAATGCACTGCTGCACCTTCAAATAACACACGTAAAACAGCACATCCCAAAAGACCAAGCGATAAAACAAGACCCAGCACTCTCTTAAAGGGAGGCAAGATAACAAATTCAAGTGCATTTAAAGTGACACACAGATGTTTACTAATTACATTTTTTGGAAAGGATGGCAAAATATATTGGTTAATGCAGACTCCCAAATAGCAAGTAACTCAAGCACAAAACCAGAATAACATGCAGCATATATACATGTAGCAAAGAGCAAAGAAACTTAGAAATTATATACACAAAGTAAGTAACACCTCACCGATTGATTATGCAACATCCTTGCCAACTCAAGCTGGAGGAGCCCTTTGACAGCCCAGGAAGGAGTTTGATCGGGACTCAAATCCAGATTATTTTGTGGCAGCACGTCTACTCCACAAATGAGCTCCTAGCTGCCCGTGAAGACTCCCCGCCTTTAATACATTTTACTCAATATGAGGCGAAGGTTCTAGAATACTCGCCCCCTTTCTTCTGTTCATCTGAAAAACCGAGCTGACCGTACTGGTCTGTGTCAAGGTCAAGACAGAAGCTGGCCAGGTCTCTGTATTTTGACTCCAAGACCAAGCTGTATATTCCACTCATTCCGCTGGCAACAACAATCTTTGCCCTGAAAGATACCAAGCACGCATCCCACACAACATGTTCCAGTTCACTCTGATCTGTGAGGAGCAAAAACAAGTTAAGAGGGAAAACATCCCCTCCCCATTTTGTAACTACGTGCGAGCACAAAAAATGGATTCTGTTACACAAGATGAGGTCAGCACAGGAAATGGAGTCAATTATGCCAAATGGAGCCAATGATCAATATATAATTCGTAATATCGCTACAAGGACTTGACCACCACTTTCTCTTGGATAGAGACATTTGCCATTGTGCAACATTATTGTTTTCTTCAAACAAGCTTATCTCAATCTCAATTGATTGAGATGAAAAATATCAAAAAGTATATTCAGAAAATCATATCTATTTCTTCCTTTCTTGATCACCTTAAACTTAAGCACTTCTTGAAATACTGTTTCTTATGCACTTTCTTTTGTAGCAACTGTCCTAAAAAAAAAAATGTTAAGGAATGTATATGTACTAATTCAATACTATAAAAAGAATATACAAATTCATTTTGTTGTTTCCATTAGTTTTGTGATGTGTTTTTTCTGTCCCTCTCACCCCTTGAATATAATACGTAAATGAATGTTGTATATGTTCCTTTTAAAATAATATGTCAGTAGGACCATACTGTTGCATCTACTGTACATTATCCAGGTCCTAGGGCTTCTTGGGTTACCTCATTAGTTTATAATGGTGATACCATACAAAGGCAACTCACGTTAATAATGTGTCCTCCAATTCCACTATAAGGAATCACTGACATCCAAGTTATTTTGATGACTTATCACGTTTAAACTCATATTAACTTGTGAAGATCAATCAATTCATTTTTGTTATATTATAAGTATCTACAGTATATGTATTGAGCTGCTTATGGTTGCCAATTCTATAATTATAAATATGTCCCCCATTTGCCATGAGCACCGGTGTTGCTGCCCAACTCGGCACTACTTGATGACAATTCTCCCAGCTCTAGTGTAGCTTGTAAAGAAGTTTGTATTTAATGTGTATATACCTACTGTGCCCTGTATAGGCTGCTTCTTCTTATCTTGAGTATTAATGCCCTGGCTCTTTGCACCCCCACAATGTAAGTGGGTCATAAATTGAGCCCTGAATGTGTATTCCCACTCATGATGTGCCCTACATGGATTGCACCTCTTATATGGCCGGGATGCCCGCCACCCCCTCCCAACACACATCCCCAAGGATGGGAAGTCGGACAATAGATGACTTTTTTGGAAGACGGGAGGGAGTCACCCTCCCGGCCGTATTTATTAAAATATGAAACAAAATTTAAAACATTAAATTAAAAGTTTCATCATTATGCATTAGGTACAATTTGACATTTATTACATTTCGATGCAGTCATGTACTTTTGGCTAACATCCTGAAAATGCATACACTCTAATTCAAATTGTACATCCTAGCATTAAGGGCCAACGGCAAGGTCTTAACCGGTGTCAGATCCCTACTACCAAACTCCCGCCCTCACCGTGTGAGCGGCGCATGCGCAGAGGGCTCTACCCTCATTGCCAACTGTAACTTCCCTTGTCGTGGTGGGGGCCCCCTTTCTACTCGACGCCATCTTAAGGGTCGTCCGAGTTCCCGTATGAGGTCTCTGTAGGAAGGACAGCGTGGACTCTCCCCCCCACCCCATACTCTCTATCCGCCGTCGCGGATATCCGGCCCCCGGGAAATTAGTCAGGAGGGGCATTTAACCGCCTCCCCCCCTGGGAGGGGCCCATGGCCATCTCCCCCTAGGCGCCCCATCCTTAGTGGGTGCTGCCTCCCCGTGGAAGGGGCCAATGGCCGTCTTCCCCCGGGCGCTCCCATCCATTGTGGGTGGCGCCCCACTCTAGGGACCTTTAAATTCCTGCTCACCGATCATGACCTTACCGCCCGACAAATAAATACGACAGTTGTTTATCTACTAAAAAGGAAAAAATTCCACATCATCTTACTGCTATTACTGATCATTCCTGCAAGAAGAAATTCTCCAATGCAAACCATATATATTCTCAACATTCCTTTATTCACTCTACCAAGGAAAAGGAAAAGGCCTATACTTTCATCACTCAGAAAACTTTATTTCCTCCAAACATTTGCTATCAGGGGCTGGTGGGTGGGTCAAAATTGCTGCTTGTTCCGTCGAGGGCTCACGAGCAACGAGTGGGTGCAGCCTTCCGATCCGAGGAACAAGAGGACGATCTTCAGGGTTCCCGCTCCTTTATCCTTCTGCGGGAGGGCGTGTACCCGTCCCCGATACGCCTACTGGGCGTGGTCTTCCTTCAAGGTGTCTAGGACAACCCCTCTCGGGCGGGGGGAAGGCGCGCTCCGGCTACGCCGCTTTGGGCATACCAGCCGGGCCACGCCCACCCCGCCCAAAATGGCTTCCCGGGAGGTTCGGGCCCCCATCCATACGTTCGGGGGGACCTAACGGTCGCCCCTTTCCATATGGCCGGGATGCCCGCCACCCCCTCCGAACACACATCCCCAAGGATGGGAAGTCGGACAATAGTTGACTTTTTTGGAAGACGGGAGGGAGTCACCCTCCTGGCCGTATTTATTAAAATATGAAACAAAATTTAAAACATTAAATTAAAAGTTTCATCATTATGCATTAGGTACAATTTGACATTTATTACATTTCGATGCAGTCATGTACTTTTGGCTAACATCCTGAAAATGCATACACTCTAATTCAAATTGTACATCCTAGCATTAAGGGCCAACGGCAAGGTCTTAACCGGTGTCAGATCCCTACTACCAAACTCCCGCCCTCACCGTGTGAGCGGCGCATGCACAGAGGGCTCTACCCTCATTGCCAACTGTAACTTCCCTTGTCGTGGTGGGGGCCCCCTTTCTACTCCATGCCATCTTAAGGGTCGTCCGAGTTCCCGTATGAGGTCTCTGTAGGAAGGACAGCGTGGACTCTCCCCCCCACCCCATACTCTCTATCCGCCGTCGCGGATATCCGGCCCCCGGGAAATTAGTCAGGAGGGGCATTTAACCGCCTCCCCCCCTGGGAGGGGCCCATGGCCATCTCCCCCTAGGCGCCCCATCCTTAGTGGGTGCTGCCTCCCCGAGGAAGGGGCCAATGGCCGTCTTCCCCCGGGCGCTCCCATCCATTGTGGGTGGCGCCCCACTCTAGGGACCTTTAAATTCCTGCTCACCGATCATGACCTTACCGCCACAGACCGGATAGTTGACCGACTATCCGGTCCCCCCAACTCCTCCTATAGGTCATGCTTCCTCAAACCTCTCAACCATGCAACTACATCTCCTATTAGTAAATCATTCCCCACCCTGGACAGGTGAACCCCATCGTTCAAATACATATGGTCACCCCGGATACACCCATGAGGAATGACATGCAACTGTGCAGAACGGAACAGTCTATTAATTTTATTATTGACTCGTTTTACTGAATGGTTCAGAGCTGACACCGAAAGACCCCCCTGCCACCTCCTTCTAGGAATCATGTGGGACCAGGCAATCGTGCACCCCGGGACTCTTTTAGCCAACCAGCTAACAGTTGACAAGATTCGTTCAAGTAACACTCGTCTACCCAGTGTCACCAAATCATTGCCACCCAGGTGTACTATGACTATAGATGGCGGTGACCTATGCCGCCCTAAAAGTCCCTCGAAAAATGACTCAAATTTGTCAAAAACGAGCCCACCTTTCCCATGGAAAGCCACTCTGAACCCGTATTCCCCAGGTGCGTGAATCGCGTCACCTTCCTTGAATACGCCACCGGCTCGTCTCACGTATGAGTGGCCCACGACCCATACCATCCTCTCCCCAGTCGGTGATCTCTGACCGCTGGTCACTTGATGTAGGGTCGACCTCCAATTCCGCCCTGCATGGCTGGCCCACGAAACTGCAAAGTAAACAAAAGACAGAAAACGTGAGTGCATGTCAATTGATCACTTACAACATGTGCAATCGCACATACCTCTTAAAGCAATTCGAGGACCAACGGCCCAATTGTTTCACTTCCTCGGCACTCTGACCCCTGGCTGTAGCCTCAGTAGCAGCCCCTATCCTAAAGGAGTGGGTCCCAAAATCGCACGGGTCCATGCCCGCGTCAGCGATTGCCAGTGCCAGCACCCTCTGAAACTGAAATCTCGTCAGTGGGGTGCTATCCTTGTGTCGGAGCAAGCTCCCCCCCCCAAGTGGCCGCTCTTAGTGCCAAATAGTCTTCCACACACTTCAACGGGCAGACGGGGGACCCACGCTTGCGCTGCACGACCACACTATCTCCCATAGCCCCCTGGTCAGTCTTGGACCTGGCCATCATGAGCACCATCGAATCACCCCTTATCTGGATGTGATCCCTGCACAAACCTCCCTCCATATCTCTCTTGTTCCTTGCGACAAGTTCGCTCACCCTCATGGCCCCATGGAATGCCAATGTGAACGCTGCCTGGAACAGAACTGCTTCGTAATGGGAGGAACACGTCTCATCCAGCTTTGCTAAAAGCAGAGACAGTCTGTCTAAGCCGATCGGGTGCCTCGTATCTCTCTTGCAACCCTCAAGGCGCTGCCAGCCGCGAAGGGATTTCTTCACCAAAAAAGAACCTGTAGGATCTTTTATGCCGTGTACCTGGGCCGTGAAGGAAATGGCCGCCCTATGCCTACCGGCCGTAGCCACTGATCGGCCCTCCCTGTGTAGTGCAACCAGGTACCCCAGGAAGGACTCCTCCTGACCCCAATGCAGACTCCCTACAGGACCCAAATATGTGCAATAAGAACGAAACGCTCCTTCGTATGCTTTCCTTGTCCTGGGGGCTAGACTCGCTGCCACGAGGTCTTGTAATCCGAGGCACCGATAAGCCACATTGCTTCTGGGAATGGTGCTGCCTCTAAGTCTGCTGTGGGCAGATAACCCCTGAATGCCTGCATACGTGAACAAGAGAGTGCATCAGCCGCAAGATTCAGTACACCTGGCACATGTTTTGCCCTGAACAGTACATTCAATCTCATGCACAGCAGCACAATCTCTTTCAACAATCTCAAAATCATTTTGCAGCGTGCTGCCTGTTGGTTAATGCAATCTACGACAGTCATATTGTCGGACCAAAACACCACTGAGCGGCCCCTGAAATCATCAGCCCATGTCATCAGAGCCACCCAAATGGGGAATAACTCCAGGAACCCAATGTTATCTGTGAGGCCGTCGGAGTGCCACCATGTTGGCCATGTTTGTGCCGACCATCGATCACCTAAAATGGCGCCAAAACCCACACTCCCAGCCGAGTCGGTCCATAGACCTAATTCCACCGAAGACTCTGGCGGGGAACTCCAGACGACTCGACCGTTGAAGTCCGCCAGAAATGCCAACCAAATCCGCATATCCTGGCGAACCTCTCCAGACAGTCTCGTACGGTAGTGAGCCTCTTTGAGACCACCCATAGCCTGCGCGATAGAGCGCGAAAACGGGCGGGCCATAGGAATCACCCTCAGGGCAAAATTAAGCTGACCCACTGTTCGTTGTAACTGGTGCAGGGTCACTTTCCCCCCACTCAGGCATTGCATCAAGGAAGCCCGGAACTTGGTCACTTTGTCTACTGGTAGTCGGAAACACCCCTCCACAGAATCGAGCTCAATACCCAGAAACTCCAGTGAAGTAGATGGTCCGATCGTCTTACCTGGTGCCAATGGGACACCGAATTCATTCATGAGGATGCAGAAATCATACAGCGCCTGTGCGCAATTCATATCATCGGCTGCCCCCAAAAACAGAAAATCATCCAGATAATGCATAACATGTCTATGCCCTGTGGCCTCTGTAAATGCCCATTCCAAAAAACAGCTAAACATCTCAAAATATGCACATGAAATGGAACTACCCATGGGCATGCATTTATCCATGTAATACTTTCCCTGAAATGCAAAACCTAGCAGGCGCTGATCCTGCGGGTGCACCGGAAGCAACCAGAATGCTGATTCGATATCACATTTCGCCATCAGCGCCCCGGGGCCTAGGTGGTTCAAAATGGCCACGGCATCGTCGAACGATGCGTATCGTACCGAACAAACTTCTGGGTCTATGGCATCATTCACCGAGGAACCCCTGGGAGCAGAAAGGTTATGTATGAGTCTAAACTCCCCCGGATCTTTCTTCGGGACCACCCCTAACGGGAAACATATGAAATCGGCAACCGGCGGGCAGGAAAAGGGGCCAGCCACTCATCCTAAACTGACTTCTTTAGCTATTTTCCTTTCTGCCACGCTTGGGTTGTGCCGTACCGATAACTGATTTCTACAAAATGAGTTCCCCCGAACTTCCCCCACCGGGATGTGGAAGCCATGTAAAAAACCCTTCCTCAATACCCCAGCGGACACATTATCAGGGTACTTGTTTAACCACGGAATCATAACCATTAGATCAACGGGTGTAGGCAATCGGTCACAAAGGTCCACCTCACTCCTGCTTAGGTCCTCCTTTTCCACCCGCCCGACATTCTTTGATCTACAAGCACTTTCCGGGTGTGAGGAATTCCCACAGCCGGCACACACATGCTTAAACTTGCATGTCCCCTGTGGTCTGTTACAATTGCCTCGATTGAAGCCCCAACAGACCCCTCCTTGTCCGCCATTCCCGCCAACTCTAGGCTGATAGCCCCCACCTGTTCCCGATCGAAAGGGCACCCCGGGCTTTTGGCGGACAACTCCGGACCCGCTCCCGCCTGGCGAGGACGTACCTGTCGCCCCTGGCAGGAGTTGCTTGTGCCATGACACCGAGTCCAAACAATCCCAAGACAGAGAAGCATCAAATTCTTTTGCTTTACGGAACTTCATGTCATAGCCTTTCCATTCTTCCCCCTCGTACATTGAATAAAAATCCATAATGCGATTCTGATAGCAAACCAACTCAGTCATAACATCAGGTTTACGTTCCCCCATAACTGCGGTAAATATAGAGAAGGCCTTAACCCAATTCGTCACTGTCTCATCCACCCTGAACTCGGCCATCTTGGCGCGCCATACACTAGGGTGCCACAAATCTTTCTGCGTTTTAGCATACTCCATCTCACGATGGTCCGTTAACAATGAAAACATGTTGACATACTTGTCTCCCCATATTAACTCTTTCGTGGCCAAGGGTTGCTGTGCAACCTTTTTCCGCCTTGAGGGTATCGAGCCCTCCCCCACCATTGGCAATGCGAGCTTACCCGGATCGGCTATTGCTGCCGTCGCCTTCTCTTGACCAGCTGCTGGTACTCCTGGCGCCACCTGTGGGGGAACAAGAGGAACACTCGCCCTTGCGACATCTCTCGATTGCCGCAACTGCTTCATTAACACTATGGCCTCGTCGGCCGGATCTCCCGGGGTCGCTGTGCCCCCCACCTTCGTTTTAAGCCATGCGGTCAACTGTGCGGCCAATTCTGGGGGCATTTCATCATCCTCGGTCGAGGTGATCACCACTGGGATAGGCTGACCTAAAACTGGTTCCTGAACCGGGTTACCAGCCGGTACTAGGGGGACGATGGGCGGCGCCTCCGGTGCCGGGACACCCCCCGAGACTGCCCGTTCTTTGACCATGCTTCCCTCTTAACCCGGGAACCACTCCCGGCAAGGCCGGGCCTATTACCTTTTTCGGCTGACCTGGGTCGTTCATTGCACCAATTGTTTCTTTACCTCCGCCAAACCTCTACCGAGCGATTGGACTTGACCGAGCTTTCGGTCCATACACGCCATCCGGGTCGACAACAGGCGTAACATCTTCTCCATCTCGGAACCCTTTCCTGCTTGCTTGCCAGGCATGGTTTCGAGTCCTCCGCCTTAGGTCGATCCACGAGGTCCTGAAATCAAGTGTCGAAACTGAAAGATAAAAAACAAGATTACCACGTTCAAAATTGCTGCTTGTTCCGTCGAGGGCTCACGAGCAACGAGTGGGTGCAGCCTTCCGATCCGAGGAACAAGAGGACGATCTTCAGGGTTCCCGCTCCTTTATCCTTCTGCCGGAGGGCGTGTACCCGTCCCCGATACACCTACTGGGCGTGGTCTTCCTTCAAGGTGTCTAGGACAACCCCTCTCGGGCGGGGGGAAGGCGCGCTCCGGCTACGCCGCTTTGGGCATACCAGCCGGGCCACGCCCACCCCGCCCAAAATGGCTTCCCGGGAGGTTCGGGCCCCCATCCATACGTTCGGGGGGACCTAGCGGTCGCCCCTTTCCATTATACATGTCGTTCATACATGGAGTTTGAATGGGCATTAAGTGCTCATGTTCAAAAATACTATCTCACAATCATGTCTGTGCTCTTTAGTCAATAAGACATCTGAATATAAAACAGGACAGCAAACGTGCTATAATAACATAAAGGAGAAGAACTCCAATAAATTATTAAACTGCACAATTCATGTCCATGTATCATACATTTGGTTACAACTCTCTAGTGCAGGCACATAACCACAGGTTGTTTGATAGAAGCACAAATGGTTTTATCACGAGTACCTCTAACACCCAGCACAACCACGAATGCGTCTAAACCCACGCATTCCTTTACCTCGCATGCATTTACCACATAATGTCATGGTACAGGCATAAATGGGAAAAGAGTATGTGTGGCTAAGGTTGCCACTATCCCACCCCCTCACCTCTGCCCCCGTGCTGTCCCTTTAACTACCTCAACTCCTTTCTCTGTCCTAACCCTACCCTGACTCCCCAACACAAAAAACATCCAACTACCTATTTCCCTCCCTCTACCCTAAGGCCTAAGACCCTACACTAACCCGACTCCCCTTTTCAGGCCATCCCTTAAACTACCCCAACCTCTCCCGCTGCCTTAAAACCTACGCGACCCCCGTCCTATAAACTAACCCAACTACCCATTCCCCTCCCACTGCCCTAAGGCCTAAAACACTGCACCCTAACTTACATTACCCCGATCCCCTGCACCTTCTGCGCTGTCCATTAAAGTACCCCAACCCCTTCCATTGCCCTAAAACCTGGCCCGGCCCCCTCCCACGACAAATAACTACCCTAACTACCTATTTCCTTCCCATTGCCCTAAGGCCTAAAACCCTACACCACCGTGCCCCCCCGCACTGTCCCTTTAACTACCCCAACCCTTCCACTTCCCTAAAACCTGGCCTGACCCCTCCCAGCCCTTAAAAGTAAACAGTCCCACTTACCTCACCACGGCATCTTCCTGTTTGCGTCTTCCCGCATTTAGCCCACGCACTGCCTTAACCACGCATAGAGCTTGTGTAGTTGGAACACTTGTGGTTCAGACTGAGGTGTTCTGACTGTTTCCTGTAACCACCTCATGTATGCAGTCTCAGCCCATATATGTCCAAATTTCTTCATCATCATTAGGTCCCCTCGGAACCTTTGTGTGTAGGTCTAAAATGTACCTCAACTCTAGAACCTGTAACTTTTTGATTCAATTCCCCTCCTCTTTTATCTTACTGTATTTGATCCAAGCAGAAACATCTGAGTAGATGTTGGTTGCTGTTATTTTGGATCTCAATATGCCAGGCAACCGGTTATTAGTTAGTAACTTCATAATTCTTCTGTGCTTTTTGATGCCTGGAACAATATAGTCCTGTGTCTTGCTACTATATTTACATGCTTTTCATTTCATGATGGTAAGCCTTTTGTCACCAGGTGTGATTGATATATTGGAGGGATCCTATGTCATATAGCCTACTTATAATGAAAATTATTGAGAACTTCCTGCAATTAGAGCACAAGAAGATCCTTATATTACACCCACTTGCTGTCAGCAAAATTAACCTGGCACTCACCTCTGAGGCACTCTCCTCTTTAAGATTTGGATTTGTTTGCAAAGTCGATGAGGGTATATGCCTGCAACAGCATGGTGATGAGGATTCCTTACCACACAGTCCCTTGCTTATGAAAATGAAAGGTTCTTTGTGTAATGCTTGGAAATATCATGTGATTGGATGTTGAAAAGAACCACTCAGCTGTGTGCAGCATTAGATAACAAGGCAAGTCCATATCCAGCCCCATCAGAAATGTGAAACAAAGGAGCAAGTGCTACAATCAAACCACAAGAAACTATGCATATCCAGAGTACATGCCTCTTTGTCTTTAGAAAGAAAAGTCTAATCAGTTAAAATAAGCATGTTGGTAGCTTGTTTAACAAGTTGTTAGTATTGTATTTATTTATATCTATTTATTTGATGAGTGCTAAAACCTTTGCAAATATTTGAGAGCTGTCAGCCTTTGAAATACAGCCCTATACACATATTCTAGTTTGAAGCTTTACTATAAAGTCAACTACCCATTTGAAAGTATCAGTTGGCTGGGTGTGAATGTTTTCTATTGTATTTAGGTAATTAAAACCTTTACAATATTGTAACAAAAAACACATGATTAAAAAAAAAGAAAAAAAAGAGGACAAAGTCTCAAATGGTTAAAAGGATAACTTTCTAAGAGTCCATGTAATTGAGGTGTTTGTGAGAGGGGAGAGGGGGTTCTATGGATCAGTTCATTATGCTTCATGCATCCAGCTTCAACACTATAGTATCGTGTTTCTCAGTAATTTGTATTAGCTGCAGTGACTTTTGACAGAATCTTGCGGCTCTACAAGCTGTCTGCAGTTGTTGGCTGTTCAGTGCTAGCATGACAGCCGAGCGGCATGATCTAATTTAAAAAAAACGGAATGCGTGAAGGAGAAAGTAGCGTCCCAGATTTTTCAGAGAGGGGCAGATGCATAATATGTGCAACAATGATTCTTCCTTTTGTCCACATAGTCTGCAGTCAGTGGTCGACCATGTTTGCTTCCATGCTGGTGTATGTTCTTTTAAGGTGGAGGTGCCCAGCCGTAGATTTAGAAGAGTCTTTTGGGTGGCCGTGGATATATGGTTGACTAAGTGAGATTGAGGCTCCATTTTCCCATACGTGGCCAACACCGTCCACCCGTGTTTTTTATTCGCTGTTGCTACTTTATCTAATAGCCATGATCTTTGCTTTGCAGCTCCGTTAGTCACTTTTTTTAAAGCCGCGAAGGTTTGGTTTGTATTCCATGCCTTTTTCAGATTGAGTTCTGACAGGGCATTCACGCAAACTGTGTTCCAGTCGTTTTTGGATTTTCTCTGGTGCTTCATCTCCATCCAGCACAGACCCATGAGCGTGTCTTCTTGAGCTGCTCTTAGTTTCCAACATGTTTTTAAAATAGCCTCTTGTCTGACTTGGTGCTGATTTGTTAGGCCGAATTCTAGGCGGATCTGCGATTGGGATACGAACCTCGGAACGTGGAAAATATGTTTGAACAGCTCTGACTGTTGCGTGTTCAAGAAGTTTGCGTCCTTACACCTGTACAATCCCGACCCGTAAGTTAGAGATGGTAGAAACTTGGCAGCTATTACCTTCAACAGGTGCGAGTTCTAGTTTGAAGCTTTACTATAACGTCTAACTACCCATTTGAAAGTATCAGTTGGCTGGGTGTCAATGTTTTCTATTGGAACCAGTTTATGGATAATGACGAAAGTTATGCTTTATTAATTCAAGCCTCAGGCAGAATGTAACATTGTAATATTTTATTTCACTGGTATCATATTTTAAACCAAACACAAGGAGATGATGGACTGGGCGCTGAAACTTTTCAGACATTCACCCACAGTCACAGATCTGGGTTGATCCATCATCGTTCTTTAGCTTACTTCACCACCCCAGTTCAGACATGGCTATATGCAAATCAGTCTTTACCCTGTGCCTCATGTTAACAGTCCAGCCCAAACTGCCAAGCCAGGTATTCCCTGAACCGTAAACAAGCACCCTGAGACCAGTTTCTGGGTAACATCCTTCAGCCAGACTAGCTTTAATCCAGTGTCTAAGTGAGCACAGGATCCCCGTCTGTGCATACCCTGCCAACTTAAGGAAAACAAAGCAAACACAAGATGTTGGATGGAGCGCTGAAACTTTTCAGACACTCACCCCCAGTCACAGATCTGGATTGAATCCATCATCATTCTTTAGCTCATTTCACCACCTCATTACAGACCCAGCTATATGCAAATCAGTCTGTCCCTTGCTCACGTTGCCACTGGATTCAAGCTAGTGTGGCTGATGAAGGATGTTACCCATAAACCGGTCCCTGGATGCTTGTTTCTGGTTCAGTGAAGACCTGGCTTGGCCCTTTGCGCTGGACTGTTCCCATGAGCCACTCAGACTCAGACAGCGAAGCAGTTACAAGTCATTTGGAAAATGTTCAGCTTTACACAAATTACTGCTTCACTCCTCTCCATTCATTATTTCAATGGTTTTACCAATTGTGAGAAACCAGGACCTGTTGGCAGTATCCCCCCACTTTTGCCCCCATATTGGCTACTAGATGCTTGTTTACTGACTCTGATTGTGCCCCGCGCTAAGATGCCAGACACAGGGCCTGTGCTCTGATTAAAAGTATATGGTAATCAGGTATAATAACAAGTGATACTGACAATCTACCTGTAAGTCCCTAATATATGGTAGGGAATGTAGGTTTAGAGGACCAGTAGACATAATGCAGCCCTGCCTTGCAGGTTTCTTTTAAAGTAGAAAACTATGCACATTCAACTTTAGAATTAAAGGTACTTGCAAAGTAGTAAACTATCGTATTTTTACACATAAGTCAACTCTAAGGTCTCCCCTAGGTTCACCATGGGTAGAGTACCTTGTAACTAGAAACAGGGACAATATAAAATAGGTTTTATAAGCCCTGTTGAGGGAAAAAAACGCCAATGTTGTTTTCCCCATTGCCATGTATTGGGTCCATATGCTAACATGAGAATACTTCAACAAAGTATAACTATTGATAGAAGCGAGCTTGTCATAACTATTACAAAGAAGAAGTTATAGAGCTTCATTTTCTGTTAGGCAAACTCCAACCTTCCAGCAGCCCTTTTCTTATTGGCCTGACTGAGCCAAGTTGTCTTAATGAGGTGTTAAGGGGCCAGACTAGAAACAAAGGATTTCCTGTGGGGAGAGAACTGCAAGCTGCGGAGCAAAAAACAGGAAGTGGTGGAGGGGCCAAACTGGTTCTAAAATAGGGAACCACAGTTTGGACAGGACACAGCCTCTCACCAACATCCTGAACACCCAATCAAACAGGAGCCCCAGTAATTAGATCAGTGAGCGGACTGGTGTAATAGGGAAACTTAGCCACACCAGTGGGTTGGCTTAGCCACATCTAAATCTCCAGGAGAGACTAACTCTATTTTGGATTTTGAAAGCATTTTGCTTTCTGGGACAAGACTATGCCAAACTTTGAAGGAAGTGGTCATACACCAGGGTGGCACCCTGCGCCCTATTGGTCAGGGATGTCCCCCTGCTTGACATCCAGGAACTATGAATAAATATGGAAAGCTGCCAAGCAACTGAGATCCCTGCCTGAAATAATCAAGAGAAGAAGGTCTGCCCTGTTGGAACCCCTGGACAGCATCCAGAGAGGACTGCACTCATAAGGACTGCACCTGCTTGGCAATCTGGTACTGAAGCCCTAAGGAATTTGCCTGGCTTCACAAGGATTAAGGAGTGGACTTCCTGCAAGTGACATGTTAACAGAGCCCACCTGCATCATCTCCACTAAGAAAACCCCATTTTGGAGTGCTTCCAGTGGACCTATAAGGATTTGGGAAGGAGCATTGTGGGAAATGTAGTCCCAACATCCCAAGGACCACCTCAGAATATCTAGACCCCTAGAATGATGTTGTTGACATATTGAACCTTTAAGGAGACCTTCTGGAAGAAGTTCCAGAAGTGTTGAGAGGCTTGGAGCAACTTCTTTGAAAATGCTCCATAAGTTGACTAGGTGCATTGTGGGAGTTGTAGTACTAGACCCCAAGAGACAAACCAGAGCATGCAAACCCTTGGCTGGTGCTGTGGACCACTTTCCCTCATTAGGAAACACTTTTGAAAGTAAGTGTAAAGAACTCCTAACTTTGTCCCGTTCCAGCATGACCTTTTTTACCTCTTTGAGTGCTATTTGCTTCTAAGCACTAGTTTTACTTTTAATCTTTAAAAATTCCTATCTTTAGTTCCATAAGATGGATTTATGTCATTTTGATGTTATTTTAATCATAATTCTTTTTTTATACATCGGTGTTCGATTTTATTATGTTTTGCTACTGGTGTTTTTGAATGCTTTACACACCTTCTTTCAGCTTCTACCGGGGTTGAGCAGAGGAATCATTTATTGAAACATTGACTGGGCCTTATATTGTAATTGTGGCCTTATTACTAGTGGTAGGTATCTACTTATCTACTTACCCCATACCAATAAACCACTTTCCAATACCAATGCGGTGGTTATTTCGCACATTCTGCTCCTGAATCCTTCCAAGGAAACCTTCACTCTTCTGGAATATTGCTGTTTGTAGAATCCGCTTAACTGATCAGTTGTATCCTAGCCTAAATCTCAAAAACATGCCTTTAAAGAATACCCTAGAAAACCTAATGATGAAATGAGTGGTGCACTCTGGAGCCTGAAACACATTCTTTTTTTATTTTTATTGCAGACAGGCTGATACAAAAAGCCAAAGAAAAATACATATGAAACCAGAAAAACACAAAAATATCTTCCGAAGCAACAACGAATCATATACATACAAGTTTAAATATCGTCCAACACAAACACCAAATAAAGTTTTTCTCATTAAATCTCCCCTACTTCCTCCCTTCCCTTCTCTTCCTGTTTCCCTCTTATCATGTTATGTTGAACAATAAGGGAGGAGAGGGAGGAGAGTGAAACGAGGGAGCTGACCTGGGCAATAACTGTTTGAATCCTGCTGCTGGCCAAAGACGCTGACGAGCGCTTCCTCTTCTGGGCACTTGGTCCCCCCCGCCGCCGCCTACACCTCGCGGCCGCCGAGCGGGGGGACTACATCCCCCAGAGTTCCCGGCGACCCCGCCCACACACGCCGGTTGACGCACACGGAGGCGCTCAAATCACCGGCGCTCCCCTGCAGGAGTGGAGGAGAGTGAAACGAGGGAGCTGACCTGGGCAATAACTGTTTGAATCCTGCTGCTGGCCAAAGACGCTGACGAGCGCTTCCTCTTCTGGGCACTTGGTCCCCCCCGCCGCCGCCTACACCTCGCGGCCGCCGAGCGGGGGGACTACATCCCCCAGAGTTCCCGGCGACCCCGCCCACACACGCCGGCTGACGCGCACGGAGGCGCTCAAATCACCGGCGCTCCCCTGCAGGAGTGGAGGAGAGTGAAACGAGGGAGCTGACCTGGGCAATAACTGTTTGAATTCTGCTGCTGGCCAAAGACGCTGACGAGCGCTTCCTCTTCTGGGCACTTGGTCCCCCCCGCCGCCGCCTACACCTCGCGGACGCCGAGCGGGGGGACTACATCCCCCAGAGTTCCTGGCGACCCGGCCCACACACGCCGGTTGACGCGCACGGAGGCGCTCAAATCACCGGCGCTCCCCTGCAGGAGTGGAGGAGAGTGAAACGAGGGAGCTGACCTGGGCAATAACTGTTTGAATCCTGCTGCTGGCCAAAGACGCTGACGAGCGCTTCCACTTCTGGGCACTTGGTCCCCCCCGCCGCCGCCTACACCTCGCGGCCGCCGAGCGGGGGGACTACATTCCCCAGAGTTCCCAGCGACCCCGCCCACACACGCCGGTTGACGCGCACGGAGGCGCTCAAATCACCGGCGTTTCCCCGCGTCGCGGGAGCACGCAGGAGTGCCCGGGGCTAAGCCCGGGCAAAGGGCGGGCCCTCTGTGGCCCTCAGAGGCACAAAAAGGCCAGGCTAGGCCACCCCCCTGACACCTACCGTTCGGAGATGATAAGGTACTGTTTCCAGTTTGACATCCTAGTATATATTATTTCGCTGATGAGATTAGTCCGTCAAATCGTTGTCGCTGATTGATATTCATACCCTATTGTACCGCTGCCATTTACTGAACTCACCTGAGTTAAACCCTGCAAAACCGCTCAGCCATCAGACAGCCTTTAATAGCCTGCAGCAAATATGGGGAAGAAACTGGTACCTGCTCCCACTGAGCCACTTAACACCTTAGACTCTTATTTAGTACAAGTGGTTAGCAAGATTAACAATGAGAGAAGGCAATCCCTAGGCTTGAGCCAATCGCCAATTCTGCCTCCAGAAAGCCCTTCCACAAGCGTTTTAAGCACAGCGACATCCGATGTACCGCTAGACTATCCCCCTACAAATACAGCAGACCCTATTCCTCAAGATAATGGCAATGAGGTTGATGACTCTGACCCACTAATAGACCTAATAGATCTATCAGTTAATATTGTTGCTGATTCCAACCACCAGATAGCTATAGTGGATGAAGTCCTATCACCCCTGCAGCCTGCAATACGGGCTGTTAGAGCCTGCAGAAAATTCCCAGCAAAGCGGGGGGGGGAAGCAACAAGGTGGGAAAAAGCCCGCCACCCCACCTCCAAGACGTGAAGGGAAAAATGCGGAGCTCGACATTGATGTAGAGTCAAGACGCATTATTGACGATGACCTATTTAATAGGATACAAGATATGATAGACATTAAAATCAGGACTATAATTAAGCCCCTGATCGGGAAACTGGACAAATTAGCATCTGAGGTTAAAAAGTTGGGTGGGGTACACAGCAAGTTGGCTGAAGAGGTGGAGAACCTATCCTCCCTTGTTACAAATTTGGTGGCTACGGATGTGGAGGTCACCCCAACCGAAAGCAATCCACAGCCCACCCTACAAGGGCAGCTGCAACCATCTCCATCACTACCTGTACCTAGACAGGAAGCAGAAGCTGGAGACCCCCCCACCAGCACAACTGCTGTTACAGCGGAACCGCAACAAGAGGATGTCTCAGCCCAATTTATCTTGGAAGCCTCTCCAGTAGTACTCGTACTAGCAAACGTCCCTGTTCTATCACAAGACAAAACAGAGTCCAATCAGGGTTTGAAAGATAAAGCGCTACATTGGCTCACTAATAACATGCACATGGCACATCAAGGGTTTGATAAACTGGCAGGGGACATCGTTATGACCAGGAGGGTATCTTGGATTGGGAGCAAGCCAAAAAAGTTTAAGGGGGATTGTGTAATCTTAAACTTTGCCAATGCGGAGGTCCTCCCAGACATTCTGAATAATATTTTTCCACCCCAACGTCGCAGTGGTTCCATAATTCCCCTCACCCTTAAAATTTTTTATAGTGAGACTCAGCTTGCCACCTTCCCCAACATCCCCAGATATAAGAGACCTACTAACATCATTAGCTGGGGAGGGGGCACCAGACCTCGATATTCTAACGATCGTTTCCAGCCCACAACCAACTTTGAGACAGGAAGATTCAACTACCCGAATGAGCTAAACACCGGGCCTGCCATGCCACACGAGCCTAGTATAAATGGTTGGGGTCCTGGTTTCCCGGGTTATGATCATAGTGGTCGGGGCAATAGGTTTACACATCGGATGAGAAATGATCAGCTTTTGACACGTCCAAATACGCCACAACCCATGTGGAACACAGCAGTTTTTGGACAGGGTCAGGTAGCTACTCCCTTTGAGTGGGGATTTGGAACGGGAAATAGGTATGGCCCCCTATCCGATCTAAATACCTGTGATTGACTTAAAGTAGGAGTTGATTCAGAAAGTGAGGCACTGAATATGCCATCATTAAAAAGTGGTCGACATAATATTGTCGAACACCTCAGTGAACTTACTTATAAGGAAGCACCAGAGTCTCAAGAGTCGTAAAATCTTGACCACCCCCCGATTCTATATCGGATGGAGGCCTGCGTTATGCCGAGCCCGCTCAGCGAGAATACACAGAGCCTCTCTCAAGTGGAATTCAATGAGGGATCATTAACGCAACGAATAGCTGAAGGGGACTTGGAGGGGGTAAATGAACCCAGGATACCCACTGACTCCTGCAAGATCATAAGTTGGAACGTAGCAGGCTTAAATGCAAAACGTCAGGATAACGCCTGGTTGAGCTTTGTCTCAAACCATCACATTATCGCCCTGCAAGAAACTTAGGACACATCCGCCAATCTTTGGTGGGATGGGTTCACCAGTTTCACCAAACCTGCAGTCCCTAGCCGCGTGGGTAGAGCTAAAGGTGGCCTGGTAATTTTGTTTTCCTTAGACCTAAAAGGAAGTTACAGGCAGATCAGCACTGACTCTGATAATATCTTAATGGTTGAAAGGGTGATCAATAATACTAGCAGAACCTTATATGTCAACTTTTATAACTCTGGGAATAGCGATTACAGAGGTTGCAACATCGCTAACCTAGACAGCATCTTAAATACAGTATAACAGAATATCAAGTTAGTTTTTGAGTTTATCTTATTAGGCGATTTTAATATCCATTTATGTAACCTAGCCTGTAAGGGAAGTAGCGATAATGAGGATGACGATGCGGCCTTACAGGGACCTCACTTTGAACATTCCGCAGAGGGGCAGGAGCTTGAAGAACTACTCGCTAACTATGATCTGTACGAACCTGACTGGGGCCTGAGAATGCCAACCTTTACTGGCACCCAACATGGAACAGTGATAGATTACATTTTCGTCTCACAAGGCATTCTAAGTCGGACCACGGATTATCGTACAGTTTTAATACATTATAGCGACCATAACCCCGTATTACTCGAAGTGGCCTGGGGAGCTCAGATGGGGGCACCCCCAATAACAGTAAAACTTGCACATCCCCTGAGGACCACTGATCAAGATAGACGAGTGAAATGGGCCAAAGTGATCCCGGAAAATTTCTACGCAAAAACCTTCCCAAAAATTAAAGACAAGGTAGAGTTCTGTAAAAAAGCTGGCGCCCAAGGGAAAAAAATAGTAGCAGCATATGAGGCAATATGTGGCCAGGTGTCAAAGGATCTTTTAGCCAAGCCAAAAAAGGGAACCCCAGGAAACAAGCGTTGGTTTGACTCTGCATGTTCGAATGCCCATAGAGAACTGCTGGTAGCCCTAAAAAATGTTCCTAGGGTTAAAGATGATATCTCTAGACTAAGAAAAAATTACAAGGCAGCCATAAAGAATCGCAAGGACTACATCAAACGCGAATCATGGGAAAATCTCCTTTCAGCGGCAGTGTTGAAGGATAGCAGGAGATTTTGGGAGATCATCAAACAGCCCCTATTCTCTGAAGACAAAAATGCACCCATGGACTGCGTGATTACCGATGAAAAATGGCTGTCTCATTTTAAAAACGTCTATGGGGGCGAGGAAGAAGGAATCAAAGAGGTCCCACTGCCCATTGTAGCTGTACACCCTATCATCTTTAATCCCCAAGAAGTGAAAAAAGCTCTATTGGCAACTACAAAACATAAGGCACCTGGCCCTGACGGAGTCCCCGCTGACTTTTTTATGTTCTCACCAAATCTGTGGGCGGAGGTTATGTCAAATGTGTTTAACGCAGTTAATGGTAACCCAGTCCCTGCCTAGTGGGCCATATCCACCATTGTCCCTATTTTCAAAAACAAAGGTCAGCGGGACGATCCCGCGTGTTATAGGCCCATATCCCTTTTGGACTCAACCATAAAAATCTTGGGTAGAGTACTTTTATTCAGACTGAGGGAGAATGTTGAGAGTTGTGGTGGGCTGTCTGAACTACAATATGGCTTTAGAGAAAGAAAAGGGACCATTGAACAATGTATCAATCTGCATTTACTTATCTCTAAATACACTGTGGCCAAGGAGGGTTCCGTGTTTCTTGCATTCATGGACCTCTCCTCGGCTTTCGACCTGGTCAATAGGACAAAACTATGGTTGATCTTGTTGGAGATGGGTATCGACGAAGCCTTAGTTGCGTTCATGGCCACTCTGCATCAGGAGCTTTTTGCAGCTGTTCGAGTGTCAAATAATGGCAGATGTACCCCACTGTTTAAATCTTTAAAAGGGGTACGGCAAGGCTGTATTTTAGCCCCCTTGCTTTTTACCATCTACATCAATGGCCTGGGGGCACATCTGTGGGGCCAGGAAGCTGACGTCCCGCGTGCAGGAGGCGCCCAAATCCCGGCACTCCTGTATGCGGACGACGCTGTGTTGATTGCTCGTACCGGCGTTGGCCTCCAGCTCCTTCTGGACGCCTTCGGTTCTTTTATGGATAATTTGGACCTTAAGGTTAATGTCTCTAAGTCACACACGATGGTAATGGGGCGTGAGTGCACTAAAAAAGACATAAAACATTCTTTTGCAGGGGGGTCCCCGTCTCTAAGGTAACTACATTCCCCTATTTGGGCGTATTGTTCGACCAGAAAGGATCATGGGGCCCACAGATAAGAGCAAAGAGGCTGGCCGTAATCAGATCATCTTCAGCGCTCCTGGGTTTCACTGGCAAGTTAGGAGCTAGGCCCATGGAAGCTCTTTTAAAAATCGATAAGTGTAAGCCTGTGGCTATTGCACTATATGGGTCCCCTTTGTGGGGGTATGTAAATCTCGACCCCATTCAGAGAGCAGAAAATAGATTTATTAGATCCCTGCTCTCTGTACCACAGTCAACCCCAACTTATTCTATTCACAAAGAGGTGGGCTTACCTTATCTGTCAGATACATTGAGTCTAGCCCCCCTGACCCTGTGGTTGAAAATGTGGTTGAACGAAGATCTCCCTTTGAACCATAAAATTCTACATTTATTTATTTATTTATTTATTTATTTTCAGGTTTGTATGGCGCTGTGAATCGATTCCCGAAGGAATATCTCCGCGCCTTAGGCCACAACCAGAGAACAGAAAAACTCGTCAACATTTTAATGAAATCGGCAAGAGATCAGTCAATTAGAGATTTGAAGAGGAATGTTTTAAGTTTTTTCCTAAAAGGGAAATGTTCCCTACATACTCTAATTTCCTTCGGGAGTAGGTTCCACAACTTTGGACCCGCTACCGATAGGGCTCTTCCCCCCTTTCTTGCCTTCATGGCCCTGGGAACACATAGTAGTTCCTGATCTCCTGATCTCAGGAATCTGGACGGTACATAAGGGATACATTTCTCAGTGAGGTAACCCGGACCAGTTCCAGTCAAGCATTTGTGGATGACGCAGCAGATCTTAAACATCACCCTCTGCTTAACCGGAAGCCAGTGCAGTTTGGCCAACAGTGGTTTTGAGGGAGTGCGGGGCGGGACATTCAGAACCAGTCGTGCAGCCGTGTTTTGCACAACCTGCAATCTAGCGAAGATGCCCTCGTTGGCAGCTAACATTAACCCGTTGCAGTAGTCCAGCCTGCTTAAAACTAGCGACTGGACCAACGTTCTCCTGGTGGTATCTGGTAGCAGGGGGAATACTCTCCTGAGAAGCCCGATGACATGGAAGCATGAGCCCACCACTTGATTAGTTTGTTGTGTGAGGGTAAGCTCATGGTCCAGTTTGACTCCCAGGTCTTTTACCACGGTTTTGGGCACAGGGACCGGGCCAAGATCTTGAGGCCACCAGTCCGGGGTCCACAACCTTTTTGCCTCTCCGAATAGCATAACCTCCGTTTTGGAGACGTTGCACTGCAAATAATTAGCTGCCATCCATGATGTCTTATCGCTTGACAAATACAGCAGCATTCCATGGCTGGCCTATTTAGTCAAATCATTTACAGATTTGGGTCGCCCGGAACTTTTTTCATCCCCAGAGAAAATTAGGGCTCAGGACATAGACTATATAAAAAAGTCATTTAGGGAAAGGAAGGAAGCGCGCCGCGAGGAATACGAACTGTTGAAACCAGCAGTAAGGGCACACAGCCTTTTGGTTAGAGCATCCTCACTTGCACCTTATCTTAGCTTTGTTACATTCCCTTATCACAGGTTTTTATTAACTAAGTTTAGGTTTAACCTGTTACATTTTTATTTAGGTTCTTTTAAGAGCTGGCAGAAGCCAGACTTAGCCCCTCCCTGTAGCTGCGACCATTTTTCCGTGCAGGATACAATGCATTTTGTCATGTTTTGTAGTTTGTACCAAGAGCAGAGGAAAAAATATTTGCTTCCCATTTTGAAAGAAGCCGGCTTCACACAGGTGCGCCCGGCGCTGCTCTTCTTACAACTTCTGTCAAATCCTCGCATTACTTTCTGCACTGCTAACTTTTTGGTGGCCGCTGCAAGGGCGAAAGCTGTCGGCCAAATTTCGTCTTAAAACTAATGGTTTTACTATGTTCTTTTTGACATGAAATGTAAATCTATTTTAACCATGTATATACCTTTTTAAATGTACACTTAGACTGTCGCTTTTTAGGAAAATGTAGGAATAAGTATTGCATGTTATGTTTTTATTGTTTTTTTGTTTCTTTGTATGACTTGGAACAAGTCGAATAAAGATATTCTGACTGATGTTATGTTGAACAATAAGTCCCGCCATTTCTATCGAATTTTGCCAGTGCTCTTCCACCTCTTATGTTTGCTAAGGCAAGTTCAATGGAGTGTATTTCCATTACTAGAGCTCACCCGTCCCAAGCAGTAGGTGGATCTGTAGCAATCCAGGCTCTTGCGATGCTTAGTTTAGCGCAGGATAATAGTATGATTACCAGGGAGGACTGTGGGGTTGAGGATGGGTGACAATCTAATAAGATAAAGGGAGCGGAGAGAGTGGGAAGAACGATCCTTTTAATTTTACAAATATTTTGGATCTCTTCCCAGAAGGTCTTAAGCTTAGGACAGGAAAATAGCATACGAGCTAAGTTGGCAGCTACCTCTGAACATTTAGGACATTTAATACGGTCTGTAAAATCTGGATTAGGGGACCACCTTGAGATCCTTGCCGGAGTGTAATACAGCATGCAAGTTGTTCTGTATTGCTGTAACCTAAGACTAGAGGATCTAACTAGTTTGTTGATATTGGACAAAGAATTCTCTATTTGTTTTAGAGTAACATTTGAGCCGAGTTGGGCCCCCCATTTTTCCTTTATTTTAAGCAAATCATTTGTTTTGTGTTTTAATAGTAGTTTATAAGCTATGCTAATAACTGATTTTTTTTTTTGGCATATAAGCAGGTCCAGATGTCACAGTCTGTAACACTTCGGATCTTTTTTTTGTTAATTAAAAAATCATGAATCTGAAGATACTTATATCTAGCATTTTCCGGTAAATCATATGTTAATTTAAGCGGGTTAAAGTCAGCAAATACCTGTGGGCCGTATAAATCAGACAAAGTATTAATTCCCTTCACAGCCCATATGTTGTTATTGTTATCAGAAAATACTCCTGGGAGACCCGGATTGCCCCATAATGGGAGCTTTGGGTGAAAAAATGATGTCCTGCAGTGTGTCAATAGGTTCTTCCATATCTTTATTATATCCCTGGCCGTCTTAAACCTTACCCTCTTAAAGTAGTTCGGATCGTTTGTTCTAAATAGAAACATGTTTGATTCATCCTTCAACATAAAATAGTAAAAAAATGTGGTTTCTTCCTTGTATAGTAAAGAACGTAATCGTAAAAAAAATGAAGACAATACAACTTAAAATCTGGGAAATTAAGCCCTCCCTCATTCGTAGTATTTTTCAAATGTTTCAGCGCTCTTCTTGGTTTTTTATAGCCCCAAATAAAGCTATTTAAAACATCATCCAGCTGTTGAAAGAATCGGTTATTCAGTGCCAATGGAATAGATCTGAATAGGTATAGGAACTTGGGTAAAACCTTCATTTTAATAAGATTAATTCTGCCTATAATATTCAAAGGCAGCCTATGCCATTTCTTTAAGAGTAAAGCCGTGGACTTAATTAGCCCATCATAATTAATATGATTTATATCTTGTATTTGGGCCGAGATTTTGACTCCAAGATAGGTGGCTGTCTTGCAGATCTCTGGAATAACCATGGAGGGGGAATGGTTGGCAATAACTTGCGTCTTCTGTATATTAAGCCTGTAGCCAGACACTTTCCCAAATTTAATGGCCTCTAATTTAATTCCTTTTAAAGCTTCATTATATCTTCTGTGTAGACAGCAATATCATCTGCATAGGCGGTTAGTTTAAGGTCTTGGAGGCCAAAGCGGAAGGGGACAATCAGATTTGGAAAATTGAGAGCCGTTAGGAAAGGTTCCAAAGAAAGGGCAAATAAAAGGGGTGAGAGAGGGCAGCCCTGGCGCGTCCCACGCAGGATTGGAAAATCCGAGGAGTTTAGGCCGTTATAGCTGGTGCAAGCAATAGGATTATCGTATAAGGCCTGTATACCCCTCAGAAACTTCCCTCTAAACCCAATTTTAGACAACGTACACCAGAGATAGTTCCACCCCACACGGTCAAATGCTTTTTCTGCATCTAATAAGATCATACCTAGTGGGGTGGATTCTATCTCTGCGACATCAAAGGCGGTAATGGCCGTATTTACATGTGACGTAGTGTCTCTACCTGAGATGAAACCGTGTTGTTGTATATTGACGAGTTGAGGCATAATGGGTACCAATCTATTTGCCAGGATTTTAGCGAATAATTTGGCGTCTGTATTTATTAATGAAATCGGTCGATAAGACCCTCTCTCTTCCTTTGGTTTACCCTTTTTAAAAAATATATAATTTTCGCCATGTTCCAAGATTTAGGTGCTTTTCCGTTACTCCCAACTGATTGCATAACTTCTAGTAGTAACAAGTCTAATTCGGGTAAGCAGGCCTTATAAAGTTCTAACGGAATAGTGTCTTCCCCTGTTGCTTTGCCCACAGGCAGAGAGTTAATAGCCTGGTGTAGCTCAGATATGGTTAGATCTTCAGACAGAGAACTCAAATCTGAGCTATCAGCATAACACGATGCATATTCATCGATATAATCCCGTATAAGGTCTGGTTCTCTGGGGTATATAAAGTTTTGTAGAAGCTAGCAAATTGCTCTAACACTTCCTGCAGTTTGTTATATACGTTATTATCTGAACCCCGTATATTGGATATTAAGGAACCTGCTCTAGATTCAGCAACCTTATAAGCCAGAATGCGGCCAATTTTGTCCCCCCCTTCGTATTGAGTTATTTTATATTTTTGAATAGTGGCGCTATGTCTCTGATAGAAGCTTTTCTTTATCTCGTTTTTTAGTGCGCTAAGTTTGAGTTTAATATCCGTAACATTCGGCTTATTAAGTTGAAGAGCTAGAGCTAATTCCTCTTCTTGGTTAATTATTTGTGATGTCATCTTACCTCGATTTTGTTTATGTTCGGTATTTTGTCTGAACACAAAAGCCTGTGTAAAACCCCTAATGCTAGCCTTACAGGCGTCCCAAACTACATCGCACGAAACCGAATTCTTATTAATGTCTATAAACTCAGCAAGATGAGCTTTCAGCTGCGAGATATAAGATAAGTCTGACAGGAGATATCTAGGAAATGAAAACAATCTAGAGGGGGATGTACTGTGTGGTATAGAAAATGATATGATTATGGGATTGTGGTCAGAGGAAATGCGAGGGCAAAGGGTCATAGAGCAAGTCTTTAGTAGATTGTCGCTAACTAGAGCCATGTCTAGTCTGGAGCATAATTGGTGAGGTGCCGAGTAATAAGTATACCCAGGTCGTTTTGGGTGTAATTGTCGCCAGGCATCTTTGATGTTATGTAAACGACATATATCTGATATAGCTGCCCTGGTCTTGTGCATACGTTGATGGCTATTATGTCTGGTCGTGTCCAGTTTGTAATCCATGATGCAATTGAAATCGCCCATAATTATAGTTTCCCCCGTCCAATCCAGAAGTTTGATGTTCAATAGATCAAAGAGCATTGGCTCATCTCTATTAGAGCCGTACACTGCACATAATACAAATATATTATTTTCATACTTGAACTGGGCTATTGCCCATCTGCCATCCCTGTCATGAGCTGTTTGCATCATTTCGATCTTGACTCGCCAGTCCTTAAGTATGGCAACCCCTCTAACAGATGTCCCAGCAGAAGAGCAAACCATGGTTTCATAACCTAACTGATTCATTAATTTCCTATCTTTTCAAATAAGATGTGTTTCTGATAGTATACAGAAATGTGGCTTATATCATTTTAGCTCTTCAGAAACCAAAGCTCTTTTGCCTTTGCTATTCAGTCCCGCTACATTCCAAGCTAAGCATTTTATTTCATGCATTTAAACGGTAAAAACGTCGGTCCCAGCTCCCATTTATCCATAGCCGGTGATAGTAATATATTCCAAAAAGAAAAAAGAAAAGGAACAAAAAACAACAAGAGCATCATAGAAACTCGATTTACCAAACAAGTAATGCTACATCTGATGTGCTTCATGTTTAGAATTAAAATGTCCGTATCTGGTCCATCTTCAAACAAATCCTTGTCAGCCTGTAAGCTTGTTTTAACTATTTCCCCCTCAACCACCCCCCACCCACCTTGACCTGCGGAGAAGGTCCCCTCCCTCCTACCCCCCTTGGTGTCTCCCCCGGCCGGGGAAGCACCACCCTTCAGCTTCAGCTGCCGTTGGAGAGGCAGCTCCATAAGGGGATCGTCCCCTCAGACCCCTCCCCCCTCCTTCCCCATCATGAAGCAAAGAAACCTATGTGAAGTACTACGCCGGAGCAGCAACGAAAAAAAAAAGACCCAATAGCCCCGATCGTCCACAACTCACTATTGACCCTCCTGACAAAAAAAATCTTAAGCTTCCCAGTCACCTCATCTTTTTATCGACTCCCTATTAAAAAAAAAAAAAAAAAAAGGAGGGAGACAGACGAAAGGAAGAGCCGGAAAAATACAAGATAAGTGGAGAGAGGAAAAGAAAAAGAAAAAGGCTAAACGAAAAAGGGGTCCCTACATAACTTCACTATTAATCTCTCTACGGATCAGTCTCTAATTTTTGTCAGAGTTAATGTTGGCTAAAAAAGCTTCAGCCTCCTTAATATCATTAAAGAAATAGGTGTGCCCACTCCTAATAACTTTAAGACGTGCGGGTTCTTGTAGGAATATCTGAGCGCCACAGGCTTTGATGGGATCTATCAATTTTCGGAGTTGCCAACGCCTATCCATAGTTTCTTTACTTAAATCTGAGCGAGTGAAGAGCGACATCCCACCAACCAAGATTGGAGAGTTAGGATGTGCTCTCTGCCAGACTGCCTGACGCAAAAGAAAATGCCCAAAATATATTAAGAATGGTCGAGGGAACTGAAAATTTTTGTTTCTCTGGACTAGTGGCAGACGGTGGGCCCGTTGGATCTGTGAGTCCCAGTCCCAGTCGGCCAGATCAGGGAAGGCTTTCTGAAGTATCCCGACCACATATGCCCTCGGATCTGAGCTTTCCGATTTTTCCGGGACCCCAAATAGTCTCAGATTAGAGCGTCTTTGTCTATTTTCCAAATCTTCAACTTTCTTTTGTAGCCCTGAGATCTGATCATCATGTTTCTCGGAGAGAGCCGCTACCTTAGAGGTTGTCTCTTCCACCTCCACCATCGGTTGCTGCAGCTCAGTTGTTTCCTGTGAGATATCACCGATTTTTGCCGCAAGTTCAACGAGAGAAGACTGCATCTTGTTATTATCTTCCCTCAGTTGAAGATAGTATTCTTGTGCCTCCGCCCGTTGGCTGTTTAGTACTTGTAGTATTTCATCCAGAGGAGATGGATTAGTTATTGCGGAACCGGAGACTGGTCCAGACGTTACTAAATGGATGCCGTCAGGGGTTGATTCTGATAGTAGAGCTGTTCTGGATTCAGTAGATGACAGCGAATGATTGCTGGTAGTGGCCGGTAAGTCCGCATAGACAGAGCCTCCAGAGGATGCTAACGTTGCCAGAGGTGAACTAGGGATAATAAACTCCTCTAAACCCTTTGCAGTTGGTTCCGGTAGCTGCTCAGGTGGCTGGGGCTAATAGTGTTGGACAAGATATTTATGGGAGTTGTTTCAGTTGAAGAAAAGGATCCGACAGCCATAGGGACAGCCATAGGGTCCGGGGGGCTAGCCCCTGATAATCTTAGTGCCATAGTTTTTACTAAGCCCTTTGCTTCTATCCACTTTCTCAGAGGGCTCTTGGCTTGTAGGGGTTTTCTATGCATTTGTCTATTATTGCTTTTAATTTTGGTTGGTGTTCTGTGCCCTTTGCCCCCCCTTTTGGTTTTTTGCTTGTTTTTGAGTTTGCTTACCCCCGCTCCCATTGGTGGATTGGATCTTTTATCATTAGGAACCTCATCATCGTCGGATTCCACCTCATAATCTTCGTAAGAATCCAAATCAATGTCTGCATCGGTGTCAGTCCCTAGATGTTTATCAGGAGGGGTAGCCACCTTGGTTTTTGCCGAGGGGGCCTCATCAGTCTCATTCAGGGGTAGGGGAACACTACTTGGGTCTATATCCTGTGCCGTGAATGTATTGGTTCCTTTGCATGGAGTTTGACCCAGATAATCTAGCTTTGGCCCCGAGGTCAGCTGCTCTTGGTGCTCTGCCCCTTGTGCCATCAAGGTGGCGTGTACTTCGAGAGCAGTTTGAGACGTAGATTGAGACCCTTCCTGAATAGAGCTTCGAGCTGAAGTGAATAGAGTACTTTTTTGAAGCTCACTCATAGAAGTAGGAGTAGTTACAACAGTAGTTACAACAGTACGCAGCCCAGCTTCAATTTCATCCGTCGTGTGCCCAGTCTTAGCAGCCTGCTTCCCCCCAGCCTTAACTGACTTAGAAGATACATTTTTAGTGTCTTTTCCCAATATTGAGGGCTTCAGTACCTGTTTGCCTTTTCCTTTTTCGGGCGCCTGAGTTCCGTCTTGACTCTGATTTTCAGTGGGTAAAGTCGAGATTAGTTGCGCAGGTGGCTGCCCCATACCTCTTGCGATGTTGCTTTCCCTGCCGTTGCCGCTGAGAACAGTATCATGAGCGGCACTGTGAGCAGCGCCCGCCTCCTCGATATCGTGACTTTCTGCAGCCAACTCCTCGATGGTTGGAATCAGTAAATTTACTGTAGGGGCTGCCGCTGCCGCTGGAAGAGTCGAGGTGGCTTGCTTGCTGCTCCTAGTTGAACGAGGAAGGTTCGGCCCCTTGGGTGACATCTTGCTCCGCCACCGCCAGCCGCCGATGGACGCCGAGTGGAGACTCAGTCCAAACCAGTTGAGATTCGAGCCACTGATCCAGACGCGGAGCACGCGTCGGATGAGACTTGCCGAGTCTGAAAGACTTAGCATCGGCTAAGAATCGGCGTCCTGCTGCACTCCACCACTTTGCGCTTGTAATTGAAGTTTGTTCCTTAGGCCCTTCTTAGAGCGGAGCCGGAGCCTGGAGCCAGAGCCTCCTGAGGTAAGTAAATGAAGGGCTCTCCTGTTTTATTGCAAACTCCTTTTGCTGTACCTAATGTAGACTTTTATCGCCGCCGTGCCAATACTGACATCCGCCCAGTCGCTCTCAGCAGCACTTCACCATCTTACTCCGGCGTAGATGCACGATAGAGCCCGTCACAGTCACAGGGTCATTGCTCACGGTAGGCGAGGATAGGAGAGGGTCAGAGCCTTCCGGACGAGCCGCTAGCACAGATCCTCACTCCACCATCTTGCTGCCGAGAATGCAGTCCGGAGCCTGAAATACATTCTGTATCAATTTTACTTTGGAGGTGTTTTACAAACATAGGAAGAGTAATGAATTTTTACTTTCAAGTATACTCTTATTCAATTGAATTCATAAGCCGGTTCTAGGTTAGTGGAAGATGTTTTTTTTCTACAGAGATACAAGGTAACGTGTTAGAGTATGCTATGTGCTGGAAATAGTAGATTTTGTTATGTTATGTTATGTTATGTTATTTATTATTTAGTATAGCGCAACGGTTACTCAAAAAGAGAATCCCGGCGCTTTAGGTAAGGTGAAGCTGGTTTCAGAATAACACAACACAGATAAAAACAGTTTAAAAGTCCACAAAAGAAACAGGGCTACTGGCAAACCTATTGAGAGAACAGCCAGGTTTTGAGGCCTTTCCTAAATTCAAGAAGACTGGTCGCCCCCCGCAAGGGGAGCGGTAAAGAATTCCACATCTGTGGGGCCAGAAGACTGAAGGAGCGGCCACCTAGGCGAGCCCTCTTCACACGCGGAACAGCCGCGAGAAGTAAAGATTCCGATCTCCACCACTAATAGCCATATTTTCAGGAAAGTTGTGCCACAAGGGATTGTTTTGTTTTCTTTTCATGCTTTTTATGCTGACATTCCTTTTTGACAACAACATGTGCATCAATGATTACAAATGAGCATGTATGTTGTTTTTTATAAAATAACTGGTGTTTATTCGACAACTGTATGCAAGTTGAAGTACTAACCTTTAATTATAGTTTGTTGTTTTCTGACTCAGTGCACTTCTCATACTTGATTCTGATCATGGGCATAGCCTTATTGCAGCACTCATTGTGTGAGAATGTTGAGAAAATCATTTGGTGAAAGGGATTATGATAATGTTAACTCTGCACTTCACATCACTGAACAACAGCAAGAGGAAACAGGATTTACGGATTATTTAGATGATTAAAAAGTTCTATAACTCAGTAAGTCCCTTTCTCTAATTCATTTAATTTTGAAACAATAACTTATGCTCCTATTCGCAATTAATGTGTTTTGAAGCAGCAATAAATAATCTTAATTTTACGGAATACTACTAGTTCCATTAAATGTATATGCATCATCCTACCGACAATGGACACACACATGAAAAGGTGTATGTGTGTGTTTGTGTGTGTGTGTGTGCTTGTGTGTCTGTGTGTGTGTGTGTGTGTGTGTGTGTGCGCGTGTGTGTCAGCTTCACATTCTCTGTATGGGGCTTTGTGAATCTTGAAAAGCAGTAAAGTTAGACTCTTGGTCTAAATTTACCTTTGTGAATATTGAAAAAAGTAGTAAAGTTAGACTTTTTGTCTAAGTTTACCTTTGGGAATCAAGCCCTATTTTTTAAAAATGTTTAATGAGGACTTAACCACAATCACCTTCATGCACTATATCAGTGGGCATTTAAACATTACTATAATAACACACTATCTTTGTGAGGGCTTGAAAAAAACTATAATAACACACCATCTTTGTGGGGACTTGAACAACACAGTAATAACACACTATCTTTGTAGGGACTTGAACATCGCTATAATAACATACCATCTCTGTGTTGGCTTGAGCATTCCTATAATTCCACACAACATCTGTGTGGACTTGAACATCATTAACTTTACACTACTTTTAATGGGATTTAAGCTTTGAATGTATACACTATTTCTATGGAGACTTAAACACAATTATCTGCACCCACTATCTCTGTGGGCACTTGAACATCTATTTTGGCAAAGCAGTAAGCAGCTAATCTAGCTCTGGGTTCCACTTGACCATATTCCTTAATTTCATAAGTTAATTTCTTTATGTGTTAGTTCCCAGTATCTCCTAAGATTTTAGGCACTAATAAATAAGTTAAATACACTTTTAAGTCTCTTTCTTTAAGTATAATATGTTATTTTCTGACACATTAACATAATCTGTATTTAATGTATACCCCTAGTATATATGTAGCAATTCATATATGAATAGATTATAATGTTGTTTGTGTATATTGTTGATAAAATAAACATTTAGCCATGTGCCTTCGACTGTATTCAATCACGAACAGTGTTACGGACTAGGTCCCCACAAGGATGGTAGCACATGTTCAAGTCCCCACAAGGGTGGTGCTGTGCGCATGATTAAATAACAATATATTTGCAAATTTGAAGCAGGATCTTCCATCCTGAATATTTTCTTAACATTTTTCTGTTATTAGTGTGTTGTACAAACATTGGGAAAGGTTAGGCCCCACAAGGCAGGTATTCACACATAGTCCCCACAAGAATGGTAACATGTGTATGTGTGTATGTGTGTGTGTGCATGTGAGAGCGTGTGTCTTTTCAACACATTTCAAGGTAGGGTTGACTGGAAGACACTAATCATCCAATTCATTTTTTTTATCTTCTTATGGAATAGAAGAAATTAAAGAAGAATATAAAGTGATGTTTTAGCTCATCCAAGACATGCTTATAGCGTTCGGCTAAAATTTTATTTAGCGAAAACGTGTAAATTATCACTCATTCACATACAAAATAATACAGGAAGAAGGCAAGGTAGACTTACAACACAATGGGGCATATTTATTTTCAAGGAACTATCGCCGAGTTAACAGCAGTTTTTCACAGCCGAAGTTGCAATAAATTTATCGCCCCATTCACAAGCTGGTGTTAACAGCCCAAGACACCATTTTACTCGCGATAGCAGCCGCAAAATATATCGCCACCGATAACCCCGGCTACTATCGCTAATGAGATGCAGAGTAGGCGTACCCGTGCCAAAAGCCGCAACAACACCACTCCGCAACATTCTCAACGAACAGCCACATAGGTGAAAAGACCAAGAAACATATGATAAGGCGCGTTAGCTGCAGGAAATTAACACCTGCCCTGACCTGGTGTAAAGTTGGACAGCAGCCTGCACCTCAAAAGGGAGCCCAGCTCACAGCCACACCTGAAGACCAACAGATGCCATGGAGCCACTAATTATGCGGGCCAGACAACCAAGAGGGCCCCAACACTCTCCACCACCACCCCCTGGACCACCCCCCCGGACACCCACCGCCCTCACACCAACACTGAGGCAGCGCAGACAAAGACAGCGACCCTCCGAAAATGCACTAACCTCACAGTCCCAACACCAGAGAATGTCAGTGCCCACTACATGCTCAAAGGGACAACCCTCCTCCACATCCTGACCCCCATTGCCCACAGGCTAACGGTACCAACACAGCGGACAACCAACATCCCACCTCAGACAAAGCTGATGGCTGTGCTGCACGTGTTGGTCTCTGGTACCCTCCAACCAACATCCGCCTGAGACGGAGGAGTCACAGAGCCAGGCCAAGGCCAATCTAAGTCCCTCACAACGGTCATGGATGACACCATCAGCTTGGTCACACTGCGCAGGAACAGCCGGAGACCAAGCAAGGCATCTACGCCACAGCTTCCTGCATGTGTCAGGGGGCAATTTACGGCACACATGTCCTACTAGTGGCTCCTGGCAACACTGCACACAATAAGCGCAACAGAAAGAGCATATATCCCACCAACGTGCAGGCAATAGTTCACCACGGGGGAATCTCCACCAATGCCGCCGCAAACCACCCAGGCAGTGTGCATTATTCCTACACCTTCTGACAGTCCATCATCAACCTGCGCCACCAGGATGGCTCCTACAGAAATGCACTGCTTGTTGGCCAATACCAAATGCAGACACCACACACCTCAACTCCACAATCATGCAACACACAACACAGGAAATGCACACGTCACAAGCTCACATACAACATACACACCCACCAGGCACGACAGCACAACTCACTGTGGGAACCTTGGACAGCCATGTACATTAGCCATCAACGGCGTGGCACCTTGGCCACACAATAGCAGAATGTCAGAAGAGGTGGGGATCAGGCCAGTGTGAAGGAGGAAAGTGACCCATGAATGAGAAGGTACGAAATGCCAAGTGTGGCGTGGATGTGATGGCCAGCCTGCAGTATGCAGACCACACACATATCCTTGTCAACATACACCGCTGGTGTATGGAGTGTAGTGGACAGTGGACACAACCATGTTACCCCAGCCAGTGGGGAAGATCACGGAAATGTAGCTTGTTACATCCCCCCGTAAGCGTGTGCGGAGTGGGCTGGTCCAGCATACGCCAGGCCAGCGTAGGGGGTGTGAATAAAAAGCACGTGCCCCAGGGCATGGTTCTGCACTGGGAATGTGCATCTGCATGTGTCTCCATGGCAGTGTGGGTCTCCTTTGTGAGATGTAGGTGGTCCCTGAAGGATAATGGATACCCACCTATGTGATCTTGTTCGCCTTCCATGGGTTCAGACCACACCTGCACCTGTCCGGCCACCTCCTTTTGGCGTTCTAACAACTGGCATTGGGGTGCCATTTGTGGGTCGGTGAAGTGTTGTGAGCCAGCCATGCTTGCGGGTGCTTCTTGATGTGTGGTCTGCTGCAGGGGCTGGGTTCTCCTCTATATAGCTTAGCTACCCTGTTCCTGGTGGTGGGTTGCGTGGGATGTCCATGACCTGTTACAGGGGATCGGTGTCGAAGGTGTGGTGGTCCTCTCGGGCATCACTGATGTGTGGTCTTCTGTGCTATGCTGGGGATGTTCTGTGTCCCTCTGCAATGTGGGAGATGCATGTTGACATTGTGTTGACATGTACATTGTCCTTGCTTACATGCAGACTGTATGACAATGTATATTGTGACTGTTTTGGAGGTGCAGGATTTAGATGCCGAATAGTGTACATTTGGACTACATGAAGGATGTGAGGTTGTACGTGTACATTTCCATTTCACAGTTTCCAGCTCTGTCAGATGTAGTAGGCCTGTTTCTGTGCGTGTGCAGAGCCAGAGTGTCGGGGTTGCACATTGCACCATATTGTCGTCAATGTGGATGTGCTGTTATTGCTATGTGTGTGTGCAGCAGTGGGCCACAGGGATGAGGTACATGATCCAGGGTCATTGTGAGTGTGCAGTGTGATACACATCGTTGTGCATGTGGGCCAGTGTGGCCATCTCCCCCGTCCTCCCAGTCCCTGGTCTTTACTCACCCAGTGATGTTGTGTTAGGTCCTCCCGAGCTCTGTCTGCACCCCTGACTCCTTGCACCATCTCCACACAGTTGGCTGTGGCCTCTGTTTCCTCCAGCTCCTCCTGTGGTGCAGGACTCCCACCTTCTGTCGCCATTGCTACCTTCCTTTTGGCAGCGGCTTTGTGCCTGTTTTAGATTTTCACATCATGCCAGCGCCTCTTGACCTCCTCGACACTCCAACTGGATTCCCAGTGGTCTAATTGTGGGTCAGTTGATGGTCGTGTTCTGTCACCTCCGCGATGCTGAACTGGTTTTGCTACAGACTGCACCCCGCCTTCCTCTCCCTCTACTCCCTGGCCTTCCCAACGCCGTTGTACCTTGCTGGTGGTCTGTCGGGCTTGTGGGGTTCGGGTTGGCTTCTGCGTTGGGTCAGGTTGCATCCATGTTGCTAGGCACTTTGGATTGTTTCTAGCGTGTTGTTATTGTAGCTTTTATAGTGCATTTTCCCACCAGATGCAAGGGATTTGTAGGCCTGCCGCTGGTTTTCGCTGCTTTTTGTATTGCAGCTTTTTTTGCGTTCGTGTTTTGAATTCTAGTGGCTTGGCGTTGATTTTAACACGGCCAGTTGATGCTTTATCTGGAGACTATCGCATTGTATCGCCGTGTTGTGAATACTTGGTCAACACTGAGTGAATTTCCAGCGATAGATGCGATGTTGAAGGTTGCGTTAAGTTACTTTTGAGATGGTTATCACACGTTCTTGAGAATATACATCATTGGGCGGGGTAAGAAGGGGACCACAGTAATACATTTTTAAACATCATGTAGCAACTGGAAGCAGACAGGATCGTGGAGATGATCAAAGCAGATATTGGAGTTTTTATCACATGACACACCCTGTTATTAGGATTCACTAAATGTTTGTCAGATTCAAATATTAATCTCCGTCTCACTTTCCAGTGCTGTAGCTGTATTTCTGGAAATCAAATTGAACACCATTTATGCTGCCACCAATGACCAGAACACTGGCACCCTAGTTAAGATTTTTTATGAATGGTCTCAACCATGGTCTTTTCAGAGTAACTTATTCCCTCTAACACGTTTTGGTGTGAAGAGCAACATAAAAGTTATGAACTTTGGAATATGTAAGCATTTTCTTGTTAGAGAATACCTTACATGTAGGAAATAACAAAACAAACCATAACGAGAATCAAATCTTTAGTATAAGGAGCAGCCATGTTCTCGTACATGCACATTAATGCAGGTTTCACACTTTGGTTGACACCCATCCACAGATACAAGTGGTGAGGTTTGAAGGCTTTCATGCAGAATGAACGATCCGGAAAAGCCATGAATCATCAGGAAACATTCAATTTCTTACACGCATGTTGCACAGAAAATCAATTAAGCTTTGATTCACAAAGGTATTTACATATAGTAAAGTTAAGAGTTCAGCATCTCTGTGAATCAGGCCCTAAATATCTCGCAGGAGTATTCTTAAATTATTTTAATTTTAGTTGTTACAACAATTAGGAGTATTATATGATCTGTGTGCAGTAGAGTGCCCCATTAAACTCATAATAATACATGGATAATAATATCGGGCTGCTCATTGTTGTAGAAAGAGCAATGCTTCAGAAAAGGCATCTTGATCATAATCTGGTCCACATTTAATATATATGAGAAATAGCTGCCTGCAATGAAAACAAGGAGACTTCAGCATATTATTACAAAGTTTCTTTCTCAAAATTATTGCAATTCTTAATGTTTAAATGTGCGTGACAATTCTCTGCTAACATGACCACGGATGAGATCAGTGTGTAGTAAGTGCATTTCCCGGACATTAATGGCATCTTCAGCATCACACCTTGGCACAGATAAATCTTTCCTACTTTCAATCTGAGTTTCTTTTAATTATTACATTTTTGTCATAAAATAGTGCTTTTACTGGATTGTATAATTATGTGGTAATATTTTCAAATATATACAAAACGTAATGGGTGTCCCTTCAAATGAACGCAAAGTGTTTCTTAAGAAAGAGGGGAAGAGACTAAGGTCTTTTTGTGAATGATGGTGATATCTCCAGTAAGATGCACCCCTCTATGATCCCCCCCCCCCCGAGATTGTGACGTTTGAAGAAGCGGTTATTAAAGACATCGAAAAATACCAACCCTAAGTACAAGAGACAACATTGTAATTACATCCACAGACAAAGGGGGCGCCACTGTGATTAAGAACATGGAAGATTACAGGACAGCATGCCTACTACTACAACGGGATGAACAAATTTACACCATCCTCCGCAATGACCCAACAAAAAACACCCAAGACAGGATTGAACTACTACTAGACGATGTCAGCGAGAGAAGTTGGATCAACAAAAAAGAGAGAGAATTTCTAACTACAAAGGAACCTAGCACCCCACGATTCTACACAATCCCAAAAATACACAAGGGACAAACTCCTCCCCCTGGTAGACTTCTGCAATTGGGTCTATCCTAGAACACCTTTCACAATTTGTAGCCTGGTACCTGAGGCCACTATTTTTTTTTTTTTTTTTTAAGACCTTTATTGCAAACGATACAAGTACACAGCAGCATGCCTACAACCCGTTGATAGGGCCGGCCGCAAGTGATTGGTAGCAGTAATAACGAAGCACACAATTAATGACATTAGACATCACCTACTGATATACATCAAAGCAGACACCAATCTGTGCTCCAGTCTTCACTTGTATCTTACAGTAGCGTCGTACACAGTAAATACGGTCTCATTTTGTGATTTTATACAACTAACTATTCAATACCCCAACAACCCTCCACCCCATACCCCAGGAGTCAGGTCTTGGCAGCATCACGCGGTGCATAAGGCCATAGATCAAGCAGCAACCATTACTCTGCTGTACAGTATATCAGGGAAACACATCTCAGAGCCCTTGATCGTCCAGATCTGTGTGTAGAACACGGCATTGGCGCACACACAACTCAAACACATGCCCATGTATGCAGGCGATTCATAAAGGGGGTGGGGATGGACAGAGTATCTGAATTAAGCAGAACACTCCTACCCAGTCAAAAGATCAGGGCTTGATCCATCACCGTTTATTTAGCTCACTGCACCATCCCAGCTCAGAACCTGGCTACATGCAAATTAGTCGGACCCTGGCCCAGTGCATCATGGGAACAGGGCATACCAAACTACCAAGCCAATTCTTTACTGGGTGCAGTTAGGACTGTCCCTAAGCCATTTGTCGAGTGCTGTGAAAAAACTGAATCTTTGCTATCCTAGCAGCTGCAGGGTTGGGGTGGGAGGGGTGGGATTTTCACATGGTTACTACGGTCTGCTCTTCGTTAGTTTACTAGCGAGGGCTGTGCGTCACTATGCCCCGACACATGGGAGTTCCCCACACATTAATGGTTGTACTGTTGGGGGTTTGGGGTCTAGGGGGTAGGGGACAGCTTTGGCAGGTTTGGGGTGCTGAAGTGGGTGGAGGGGGGATGTTGGGCTTTCGGAGTTTGTGGGTCAGGGCGATCTGTTTTGTGCTTTATGGTGGGGGGTTGGATTGGGCTGGACAGAAATTGAGTCGAACTTGGTCACTGGGTGGCCTTACATGTGCGGCATTATCTGCTGATTCTTGTTCGTTTGCGTACTACATGCTCTGCAATCTCTGTGGGGCCTTGGAACTGTTCAATTGTTTACAGGGTATACCTAGGGTTTGGTTAAATGAATAGGGGGAGTAAACTTACCTGTATTACCTGGAATGTGAGAGGATTGAATCGTCCGCAGAAAACTAGACAAATGATGGCATTTCTGAACACCCTAAGCGTGGAAGGGTATACTCAGACATGAGTCCCTTGCTCATTGCACCATCAGGATTCAAGCAAGCCAGGCCAAAGACGGCTGTAATGCCAGACACCGGTCCCCGGAAGCTTGTTTCCTTCCCAGTGTAAGAATTGGCTTTTGTAGTTTGGTTTGCCCTGTTCCCATCATGCACTGGGACAGGAACAGACTAATTTGCATACAGCCAGGTTCTGAAACTGGGATGGTGCAATGAGCTAAAAAACGGTGTTGGATCTAGCCCTGATCTTTTGACTGGGTGAGAGTATTCTGCTTAATTCAGAGACTCTGTCCCTCACCACCCCTTGTTGTAAATATTTTTGTCCACCCTAAGCGTGGAAGGGTATACTCAGACATGAGTCCCTTGCTCATTGCACCATCAGGATTCAAGCAAGCCGGGCCGAAGACGGCTGTAATGCCAGAAACCGGTCCCCGGAAGCTTGTTTCCTTCCCAGTGTAAGAATTGGCTTTTGTAGTTTGGTTTGCCCTGTTCCCATCATGCACTGGGACAGGAACAGACTAATTTGCATACAGCCAGGTTCTGAAACTGGGATGGTGCAATGAGCTAAAAAACGGTGTTGGATCTAGCCCTGATCTTTTGACTGGGTGAGAGTATTCTGCTTAATTCAGAGACTCTGTCCCTCACCACCCCTTGTTGTAAATACATGTATGCAGGCGTCAGAAGAGAATCTGTGGACGGGAGAAATCGCAGCACGCATCCAACACTCCTCTGCAGTGGACCCCTCCTGCATCAAGTCACAGTGAGCCTTCCTCCCCCGCCGACGAACCACCATGCACACTGCTAGTGCCATCATCTTCAGCCATGGAGAGCATATACGCCGTATACGGGCCCCAGAAATCACGTGGACGCGACTTCGCAGGGAGCCCCTCGTAATAGCAAACCAGTTGATGCCTGCAGTATGCCATGTCCTGTAGCCACAGCTGTACATCTGGCGCACGTCTCCCTCCCCAGGCCATAGCCACTCTGCGTTTAGCAATCTGCAATGCCAACACTATCAATCGCCTCACACTCGCAGGCACACTGGAGGCCAATCCCAACAAGCACAGGCGGATGTCCAGCGCAACCTCAGCTGACGTCATTTTAGAGAGTGCCTCGGTCACAGCAACCCAGAAAGCATACACACGTGTGCAACCCCAGGCCATGTGTACAAAGTCCGCATCGTCGATCCCACATCGAACACATTGAGACGTCTCTCGGAGACCATACCTCACTAACTGTACTGGTGTGTAGTACCATTTGTGCAAAAATGTATAATGGATAAGGCGAAAGTTGCCGTTGGCCACAAACCCCCCAGTCATAGAGCAACACTCAGACCACTCATCGTCTGTTAGCGGGTCAGGTAAGCACTCGTCCCATCTAGCCTTCGCCGCCCCTGCGCCTCCGCCCTCGTCCTCCTGCGAGGCTCGGTATAATCTGGAGAGTAATTTTACTTTATCCGGTGCAGTGTATAGTAATTGCAAGGCACCCAGCAGCAATGGTTCCTCCGGATATGTAGGATATAAGGCGTGTATGGCAGCTCGGAGGCGGGCATATATAAAGGTGGACATAACAACGTTCGGGGAACGGTCCGTCATAGCCTGCAATGAGAGGAAAGAGGCACCTGGAAAAAGTTTCCCAACCGTGTTGAGCCCCGCACCTTGTAGGACCTGCAAAGCCCCAATTTCACTGCAGACCGAAATCTCTGTGTGATACAGCAGTGGCATATCTGGGGCATACAACGGCAGTCGGTTCGCTCGTCTACCCAATTCTCGCCAGGCGTTAGCAGTGGAGCGCACCGTGTCCACTTCCCCCTTCTCAAACACAGAGTGTGTGTTGACTATCATTGCTTTCAATGGAATAGGCATGACTGCACTGGCCTCAAGTGCTACATGTGGCGTATACGGCGGGGCCGACAGCCAATAAGCAGCAAACTGCGCCTGGGCGCATAAGTAGTATAGTTTCATGTCCAGGATGGCAAAGCCCCCCAAGTCATACGGTTTAGTCAGTACATCCCATTTCACTCTTCGTTTCTTACCGGCCCAGGTCAGCGCTATCAGCAAAGACTGCAGTCTGGCAAAGAAATGCGACTTAAGCGGGAGAGGAATATTAACAAAAAGATATAAAAATTTCGGAAGAACCACCATTTTTATGAGAGACACACGATCAGCGAAGGTGAGCGGAAGCCGAATCCAACGTGCCACCTGATCCTCTAGCTTAGAAATAGCCACTCGATAATTAGCTCGAATGACTTCCTGACAGTCCCTATGCATCCAAATTCCAAGGTAACGCACCGGTTCCGTGGCCCACTCTAGCGGGAACTCTAAGGGGAAGGGGACCGCAACGTCAGTGAGTGGTAATATAACAGATTTCTCCCAATTTATGGAAAGACCCGAGTGACGGCCAAACCGAATAAATTTGCGCAGTACAGGTTCCAAATATCGCGCAGGCTCACGCACATAGAGGACCATATCATCGGCGTACATGGACACCGCCAGAGACCGAAGAGGAAACTTCAGGGCAGCGTCCGCATATCGCTGCCTCAGAACACACGCCAATGGCTCCATCACAAGAGCAAATAGCAAAGGCTACAAGGGACAGCCCTGCCTGGTCCCTCGCCGCACAGGGAATGGAGCTGATACATGGCCGTTTACCCGTACACGTGCTATGGGGTTCGTGTATAGCAGAGTCACCAGTGATGTAAAAAAGGACGGCACTCCCATACGATGCAATATCGCAATCATATACCGCCATGCGACTGAGTCGAAGGCTTTTGCGGCGTAAAGCATGACAGCCACCGCAGCCAAGTCCGGTTTGAGGAGATGTAGCACCGCAAAGATGGCTCTCAAATTGTGAGAGGTAGACCGGAGGGGGATAAAGCCAGACTGATCCGGTAACACCATGACCGGGAGGAGCAGGCGCAGCCTGGTCGCCAACACTTTAGCTACGATTTTAACATCAGTGTTCATAAGGGACAAGGGTCGATACGACTCGCACTTATTTTGCGGTTTACCCGGTTTCGGCAGTGCCACCAAAAGTGCCTCTCTCATTGTGGTTGGGAATTGACCCTGTTCCACCGCCTCCTCTAAGACCATTGCCAGATGTGGTAGCAAAAGATCCACATATTCCTTACAAAATTCGGATGGTAACCCATCGGTGCCCGCCGCCTTGCCATTCGGTAAGGCCGCTATCGCTTCCCTAAACTCACCCTCCATTATATGATGCATAAGGAACTCCTGTTGACCCCTCGAGAGCCAGACCAACGCTATATCTTTAAAGTATTGTGCAATGTCTTCCTCCCCCGCCGTCTCCTTATACTCATACATCTGTTCATAATATTTTGTAAAACAGTGCAGAATGCCAGTCGCACTAGTGACAGTGGTATCCCCATCCTCTATCTCCTGCACTGCACAATGTCTAGCCCAAGGGTCTTTAATACGATCCGCCAAACCTCGCCCTGGCCACCCCCCCTCACCATAATAACGCGCTCTAGTCTGCTTGGACAGGAATTTAACCTCCTGTTCCGCTAGATCGTTGTATTCAGTGACTTTCAATCGAATATTGGCCAGCAAGGACTCCTCAGGATGTTCCTCCAGATGTCTTTCAAACAACAACAATTCTCCCTCCAACCTGGCCATAGCATCCCTCAATGATGTAAGCACACTCGACTGCAGGCCTATACATGCTCCTCTTATGGTCACTTTAAAGGCTTCCCACACCGTGCACATACAGACCCAACATTCTTGTCAAAGAACTCCTCAATAATCGTCCTCAGACGCTCACGCAATACTAAGTCAGTCAAGGTACCCGCCGGGAGTCTCCAGGAGAAAGGGGCCGGTGCATGCGACGGCATCCCCACCTCCATACATACGGGTGCATGATCAGAAATCGTTCGAGGCATATGCCCAACATCTATCACCCATCCGCTGACATCTCGGGTCACCAACCAATAGTCCAGCCTCGACCACGTGTCGTGTGCTGATGTGTAACACGTGCCCTCCCTCCGCACAGGATGGTTCAATCGCCACACATCCACCATTCCAAGCCCTCCCATTCCATCTCGCACTGCATCAGCCGCTCTCTTGTGTGCATAAGGCCTATCATGTTTCCTGTCTAGCGCGCCATCAAGAGTGACATTCAAATCCCCCCCACAGATTATAGCCGATGGGGGCAGCAGGTAGACCTTATTCCATAGAGTAACATAAAAATCGGGGTCGTCAGCATTGGGGCCATAGACATTAAACAGCGTAACCAGAGTGCCACATAGCTTGCCATGTAATATGATATATCGACCATCCACGTCAATCTCTTCATGCAGCGAAACAAACGGTACATTTTTTTTTATCAGAATCATAACTCCACGTGCATATGCCGAATAATTCGAGGTCAGCCTAGTACCAGCCCATTGTTTACCCACAGTTTCAGCCGCCCTTCCCCTAAGATGTGTCTCCTGTATGAAAGCAACTTGTGCTCCGTGCCTGTTCAGAAATGCCATTTATTTACAACAAGGGGTGGTGAGGGACAGAGTCTCTGAATTAAGCAGAATACTCTCACCCAGTCAAGAGATCAGGGCTAGATCCAACACCGTTTTTTAGCTCATTGCACCATCCCAGTTTCAGAACCTGGCTGTATGCAAATTAGTCTGTTCCTGTCCCAGTGCATGATGGGAACAGGGCAAACCAAACTACAAAAGCCAATTCTTACACTGGGAAGGAAACAAGCTTCCGGGGACCGGTTTCTGGCATTACAGCCGTCTTCGGCCCGGCTTGCTTGAATCCTGATGGTGCAATGAGCAAGGGACTCATGTCTGAGTATACCCTTCCACGCTTAGGGTGGACAAAATTATTTACAACAAGGGGTGGTGAGGGACAGAGTCTCTGAATTAAGCAGAATACTCTCACCCAGTCAAGAGATCAGGGCTAGATCCAACACCGTTTTTTAGCTCATTGCACCATCCCAGTTTCAGAACCTGGCTGTATGCAAATTAGTCTGTTCCTGTCCCAGTGCATGATGGGAACAGGGCAAACCAAACTACAAAAGCCAATTCTTACACTGGGAAGGAAACAAGCTTCCGGGGACCGGTTTCTGGCATTACAGCCGTCTTTGGCCCGGCTTGCTTGAATCCTGATGGTGCAATGAGCAAGGGACTCATGTCTGAGTATACCCTTCCACGCTTAGGGTGTTCAGAAATGCCATCATTTGTCTAGTTTTCTGCGGACGATTCAATCCTCTCACATTCCAGGTAATACAGGTAAGTTTACTCCCCCTATTCATTTAACCAAACCCTAGGTATACCCTGTAAACAATTGAACAGTTCCAAGGCCCCACAGAGATTGCAGAGCATGTAGTACGCAAACGAACAAGAATCAGCAGATAATGCCGCACATGTAAGGCCACCCAGTGACCAAGTTCGACTCAATTTCTGTCCAGCCCAATCCAACCCCCCACCATAAAGCACAAAACAGATCGCCCTGACCCACAAACTCCGAAAGCCCAACATCCCCCCTCCACCCACTTCAGCACCCCAAACCTGCCAAAGCTGTCCCCTACCCCCTAGACCCCAAACCCCCAACAGTACAACCATTAATGTGTGGGGAACTCCCATGTGTCGGGGCATAGTGACGCACAGCCCTCGCTAGTAAACTAACGAAGAGCAGACCGTAGTAACCATGTGAAAATCCCACCCCTCCCACCCCAACCCTGCAGCTGCTAGGATAGCAAAGATTCAGTTTTTTCACAGCGCTCGACAAATGGCTTAGGGACAGTCCTAACTGCACCACAATACCTCTCGCAGTGCATGTCAGACAAACAGCGCCACAAAATAGTGTCCAGTATCCTTTGTACAGTTCAACAATGGTCATACCAATACAGCATAAACCCTCCCCGACACAGCCACCCACAGGTGCAGATTTTCAGATGACACATGGGCAATTGGCAAATCAACGTAATAAATGTGCAACCATAAAAATCCCAGTGAATGTAGCATACGCAATAGTCAAAAGTGGCTGTCGATCAAGGCGTGGTCAGTGTAAACAGTGTTCCCTTAGGACAAGGAATGGGACCATAAGGCATTAAGAAGTCAAACATCTTGAATCCGAGTGACCTCCCCTCCAGCAGCACGTGGATCTCAGCTATTCGTTAATAACAGCAGAGCGATCTCTTAAACCACCTCCTCTTTTAAATCCTCCTCCCCGTCATGCGCCACATTTGAATCCCTGTTACGTTTTTTCTGTTTTTTGGCATAGTCCATGGCCACCTTGGGAGAGGCAAAGATTTTGTTGTCCGAAGGAGGCCCAATCCGAAGCCTAGCCGGATATAGCATGGCGTACGGGATATTTTCGGCGCGAAGGAGCTGTTTCACTGAGGCGAATTCTTTTCGCGCCGTCTGCACCGCTACCGTGAAATCCGGATAGAATTCAAGTTTATTTCCCTTATACTCCACAGTACCTTTCTCCCGTGCAAGACGCAAGATGACATCGCGATCTCTATAATTAAGAATGCGGGCAATGACGGGGCGAGGCTGCGCCCCAGGCACTGGTCTTTTCGCCAAAGAGCGATGTGCGCGCTCCACAATGAACACACGCGATAGCTGGTCAGCCCCAAAAATGTCTACCAACATGCGTTCCATGAAGTCCTCCATCTTGCCCACATTTGTAGATTCCGGCAGGCCTGTGACGCGGATGTTATTGCGTCTGGACCTCCCTTCCAATTCCTCATTCTTTGCCTGAATGACCGCCAAAACACGCTCCATGTTAAACACCTTGGTGGATACCGTAGCCAGCCCGTCCGCAGTGGCAGACACTCTTTGCTCAACTTCGCCCATTCGCTCATTTTGCCGGTCAAACTGCGTCGCCATGTGGTCCAGCCTGTGATTGACCGCTTCCATGGTGCCCTCAATAGACTGGAGTGTCTTTTGCATCGCCACCAGTGTGGCCTCCAGGTTAGAGGTACCACCAACCACCCCGGAGGAGTCATTGTCTGGAGGGGCCTGCGAAGATGACATCGCTGTCTTTTTAGCGTCGAAGTTAAGTTTGGGCTGGTTCCTCTCAGGCCTGCCCATGTCGATTCACAAGGCCCACAGACCGGCCCAACAGCAGTAGTCCAAGGGCAGATTACCTCCCAGTGACCCTCTCAATGCAGGTCCAGCCAATGTCCACTAACCGGCAAGGCCGGAATGCGCCCGGCCTCCCCGCCGTCTTATGAGCAACTGCCAAATAGGGATACCAGGCGCCAACCCCGCAGGCCAAGGCTCCACTCTCGTTCCGTGCTATAGCTCAGCCGGCACTCCGCAGCAGTAGCAGTGACTCCCCGGTGTGTGCCCTGCCTTCAGATCTCCCCCAGCACCGCTTCTCCGCTGGGGTGTGTGCCCCCCCCGCGTCCCCGCCAGGCACAGCTAGTTCGGCGCGGCCCAGTGCGGCCCAGTGCCACCTCCGCAGTCCCGGGCTCGCCTAGAGCCCCACTCCACTCACCGCACGCAGCAGGGCCGAGCTCCGGGCCACAGAATCGCCGCTCTCTCCCGCCTCGACGAGACTCGCTCTCGCCGTCACTGGCGCTCGCCTCAGTTCCCTCGTCCACCTCCTTGACCCAGGGAAGGCACAGTAGAGCAACGGAGCAGCCGCTGGGATCCAACCGCAGGACCGCACAGCTCCAGAGCCGGTCCCGGCGCAGCACGCCACTGCCAGGAAAACAGGTCCAGCGTCCCGCTCAGCGATAGAAAGGCGCCTCCCTTTTTGCCGCAACGCTGTAGCTGTCAATCGCCGTCGGGTTGGTCAGTGTAAGCGGCAGGATTTACAGGATATATAAAGGATATAAAACGGTCTCGGCAGAGCCTCACATATGTGCGGCCATCTTGCCTGGCGCCCTCTAGCGCCCCCCCCACCTGAGGCCACTAGTTATGTGGAGGACACCACCCATCTAACCATCCTGAGAAACATGGCATTTGACCCAAATACCGAAACACTGATGTGCCTTGGAGCCCTCTGTATGAGTATTCCTCAAGAGGAGAGCCTAAAAGTAATTCAAGACCTTTTACTTACCGAAGAGTGGAAAAGGAACACACCAATCGCCTGGATCATGCAACTGGCCATATTGGCATTAACTGAGAATTTCTTTACCTTCGAGGACAAGATCTATTTGCAATGCCACAATACTTCAATGGGAAGTACTTTTGCCTCAAGCATGGACTGCCTATACATGGGATGGTTTGAAGATCACAACATCTAGACCAACAACTCATCTACCAATCATATATAAGACTGTAGATTAGATATATCGATGACATCCTGGTCATATGGAAAACTAACACCACCACCATGGATTCCTTTAATGATTGGCTAAACGAACGAAATGCCTTCATCATATTCACTATGACACACAACAACACCAAGGTATCATTCTTAGACGTCAATATAATCGTTGACAATGGAAAACTCAGCACATCTCAGTTTACCAAACCTACAGACCAGAACAGCCACCTACATTTTAAAAGTGCACACCCTAGAGCACTCAGAGAGTATCCACCAGTAGGGCAATTCATGTGCATATGACGCAACTGCTCCAGGATAGAAGACTACACAAAAGAGGAGAGAACCTATCAGTAAAACTCCAGGACCGCAAATACTGCAAATGTGAATAAAGCCAAGAAGAGAATATGCAACATCCAGAGGGATAGCCTTTTTGAGAAAATGAACAAACCAGAGAATACCAACCTAATATGTGTCACCACCTACAATAAAGGTTCCTATTATGTAAAACAGACTATCAACAAACACTGGTGCATACTTACATCGTACCAACTGGATTTTGAGAAACCCATGTTCTCATTTAAAAGGAACTTAAGTATCTGAGACAGACTAGTTCACAGTAACAGTACCAGCAGAACAACAGAAAGACAGAACACCCTTTGGAACCTTCACCGGTCAACAGCCACTTCCCATGCGGCATCTGTTCTGTGTGTCCCCTTACATCACACACGGGACCATTGATCTGGGCCTTATAACCCATGGTAACAGAGGTTGCACACAAACTGTAACAGCGCAAATGTCATACATATTACTAACTGCCCATGTGGTTTGAAATATACAGGAATGACTACCAGGAAAATACAAATCTGCATCAGCGAACACAGAAGCACCATCCGATGCAAGAGAACTACCACCAGAATTACAACCCATTTTTTGTAAACCAATCATTCAGAGACTGACATGCTGTGAACTATCATAGAAAAAAATCACATCACAAAATGGGGCACATAAGACACTTCTCCCGAAAGATCAAAGGTGGGTGCATCGGTTACAAACACATATTAGGGGTCTGAATGATGATATACATTGGAACCAACTCAACAACCTTAGCAGATAGCAACACTATCAAAGTTTCACACAGGTGTCATGACATAATTACAGTTCTCATACACATGTATTCAACAACACTGCCGTAACCATGGAAAATATACGATCTCCACCAAATAAATGTGAGTATCCCAAAATGAGCTGAATCCTTTTCCTTTCCCCAAAACCCTACAGGTAACAAATATGGTATCCTGATTTACAAAAAACCACACCATTAGGGACATCACTCAAGCGCCTTTAATATGGCCAACTTCAACGATGTGGTTACTCCACTATTATATTTTGTGTGTAAAAAAAAGGAATAAGAAACAGTAATGCAGTAAAATTCGATAGAATGTGGTACCCACGATCGATAAAAATATCACTCCCTGATCGCCCCACTACTCGGCATCAGACTACTATAAATTACCAATACAAATACGAGTGAGATTCCTTTTTAATATGAAGGAAATATCCCCATATACTAGCATCCATGGGAAAAACATGCTATGGCATGCATCAAACCTAAATTATCGGAAAACTGACAAGGACGCTCCAGCCGTCAGGAGGACCAACATAAATATGAGTGAGATACCTTTTAACATGCGAGTGATATACTCACATTCAAGCATCTATGGAGAAACATGCAATGGTATTCTGTAAAATGACACATGGCTAAATTCAGTGATGCGCAAGGCAGACGTTTACCTGCTGCCTCGCGCATCGGCCAAACTAATCAGAAAACTGACAGGGTGCTAAAGCCGCCTGGAGAGCCAAGCCCCCTACTGCATTTAATACCCACACTCTCTACAGAAAGAGGTGTGGCCGTCCGCCCGTCACACATCAGATGCAGCGCGCGCAAACAGAGGTATTTAACCAAACTGGCTCATACTTGCAAATCAGACAAGCAGAGGAGCAGAGCACAAAGTAGGTTGCGGCTGGGAAGGACCTTTGATGAAGTAAGTGGCTGATCCCCTTTGAGGACTAAGGCGCATTTAGACTGCCTCGTCCGACCTTCAATTCTCATCTTTAAAAGCCAGCTCTCACGGAGTACTCAGCTTTTCCCTTTTTTTCATTTACCCTTAGTGTGTGACTACGAGGCCTCCTCCCTATGTCCCCTTGTGAAAAGACGCTCTGTTTACTATGGGTGAGTGCTTCATACTATCTTAATCAACCAGGACAGTAATTGTATTTGTTTGAAGAAATGTACACACATTGTGTATGCTAATTGTGACAGAAGTAATGCATGTGTCTGTAACCCATAGCTTATGTAAGAAAAACAGACATGCTTGTGAATTTATGTATGACTCATGTGTGGTCACCTGATTGGAAACACTGTCCAGTTTGGGGTGAATCCTACATAATACTCAACATATCCACAGATTTCTCCAAAGGGAACTACACTATGATGTTTTACAGGCAACAACACGCCTTGGTATTTCCCTGCATGATACTACAACTTGCACAAAGTGTTTTTCTTGTCTTCCTTTCCAGAATTCTTCTCTTTATTCAAACTGTTCATCATCAAGCTCCCAAGAAAATAATTGCTCACCCAAAACGAATCATGAATCCAAAAGCAAGTGTCATGGTTATAGCTATATCTTTGCATGATTGCCGGTTTTGAAGTGATGATGCTTGTTCCTCCACATTCTGTACAGTGTTTGTTAGAAATTAGGGGAGGGTAAAAACACAATTAACATAACTGCTTAAATCTAAATTCAGAAACACAGACCATCAGAAAAGAGGTAGTTCAGTTCAATCAATAAAATTAAGGTTGTGCGCCCTGAATATTGAAACCAGAACATCAATGGGACAGAATATTGAGGACAAATTAAAACATCTAAAATATCAACAGTAAGTAATTATAGATTTTCTAAACCTAACCCCATATATATGCACCATTGCAATATATATATATATATATATTTAAAAATAACTCCCTTATCCTCCACACAGACTATTTTGTGAATTATTTGATATTTTATCACTCTTTTATCTATGGGCACTTTTTTATTCCACATTGGTAGCACTTTATGATTTTAATTGCGTGATGTTGCACATTCATCCAATGCACTGAACCACTAGCGATTTTTGCACAAGTGATTGAATTGCCCACATGGGCATTATCAACAACATGAATTTTAACCATTATGAAGTCATTTTAGAAACATTCTTTTTATTTACATGTCTTTTAATTGATTTTATTGTTGTTTTATTCAAACATACGGTTGACAATTTTAACATGTTTATAATTTTGGCAATCTTACAATTTGATTGCAAAATGAGTTTGGCAAGGATCAGGAATACATGTATACAATTTTTAACACACTATTATAACTTATGTGTTTTAAATATACTCAAACCTGATTCGCCAATCCATATATATATGTTTTCATCTTGTGCATCATTATGAGTTGCTATCTCAAGATCAGTGCAAATAAGTTTGATACAGCGTATTTATACAGCAAAACTGAACTAAAATCTGTATTTTACTGGCACTATATTATGTTGGTTTAAACTCTAATGTGTTAGAACTGCAATGCATTCAGGCACGTAGTATGTCTTCTATGTTCATCACGCACTTTTGCACTTTAAAATGGTGGCCAGGCCCCATGACTGCGTCATGTGATCAAGGCTTTTGGTAGCCGAAACGCGTCGTGGCAGACTGATGTTGGGCGCAATAAAACTTTAAACACCACGATTTGGGTCTCGTCTCGTCTTTACCTCGATTTGGCTGTATGCTGTACTGCTGACTGACTGAGGACGATTCATACCGCATATATATATATATATATATATATATATATATATATATACACTCACATATATATAAGTAATAATTGACAGTGACTCAATGACCAGCAGGGGGCTGTAAGTCTCACATTTGACTGCCCCTATGCGTGTGTGACTGTTGGAACTGGCGCTGCGGACAAAGGGGACTCGGGTGGTCTCCCGCCCATTTTCCTTGGTCTATGATCTACCCGACTCACCTGGTGCCGGCACTAACCTACAGTTGATCCCTCTCCCATACACCACCTGCTCTGCAGCGCCGGGACAGTGCCTGCTGGGATTTGGAGTTCGCTGGACTGGATTCGAACTCCTATTGGTGGGAGAACATTTGCAGGGGGAGGAGACATTTGTGCTGGCCATTATTTGTCCAGGAGGAGCTCATTAGGGAAAGACTCTTCACAGCACAGGGCACCGAAGAAGGCGAGTGTGCCGAAATGCATCTGCCGCTGCTGGGATTGATGAAATAAACGGGTTACCTACCCTGAACTCCCCTCAGGCCTCTGATCTTTTCTTTGAAAGGATGTTTTTGGATACAATGTTGCGCCTGCCGAATGCGCAAAACGGAGGGCCACGCGGCAACAAGTGACACGGAATAAAAACGGCAATCCGCTGCTTGCAGCGACATCACAACTGAGGAATCAGTATATTCCGATGTCCGCCAGAAACTACAGGACACCATGTATGGACTGAGATATTTCATCTCGAGGGGGCTGTAAGTCTCACATTTGACTGCCCCTATGCGTGTGTGACTGTTGGAACTGGCGCTGCGGACAAAGGGGACTCGGGGTGGTCTCCCGCCCATTTTCCTTGGTCTATGATCTACCCGACTCACCTGGTGCCGGCACTAACCTACAGTTGATCCCTCTCCCATACACCACCTGCTCTGCAGCGCCGGGACAGTGCCTGCTGGGATTTGGAGTTCGCTGGACTGGATTCGAACTCCTATTGGTGGGAGAACATTTGCAGGGGGAGGAGACATTTGTGCTGGCCATTATTTGTCCAGGAGGAGCTCATTAGGGAAAGACTCTTCACAGCACAGGGCACCGAAGAAGGCGAGTGTGCCGAAATGCATCTGCCGCTGCTGGGATTGATGAAATAAACGGGTTACCTACCCTGAACTCCCCTCAGGCCTCTGATCTTTTCTTTGAAAGGATGTTTTTGGATATATATATATATATATATACACTCACATATATATAAGTAATTATTGACAGTGACTCAATGACCAGCAGTGTATCATCGTAGGACGGCAGTACAAGCAGTACAGGGACAGTAGATGTAAATGTAAATGTAAATGTAGTATACTTGTATAGCACACAAATCGACCCTATCTGGGGTATCTCGGCTCTTGTACGCATACCGCTGTGGAACCCTTCCTGGCTTTTCCCTGTGAAGTGCCCACTCCTAGGCACCTCCAAGGTGAAGCCAGGCATCCTAGCGCTGTTGGGGCCGTTGTGGAGATTAAGCAAGCTATTGCCCAGAGTTGCAGAGTGGGACCCATGATTAGAATAGGCACCGAGGCTAGAATTATCAGGTCCAAGGAAATTGAGCCCAAGACCCGCCGAGGCGGGAATTGAACCCTGGTCCCGGACTAGACCTCTGCATCAGGGTCTGCTGCTCTAACCATTGAGCCTATGAATTTAGACCTTGGAGAAGAAATTGATTTTTTAGTGATAGACTGCCGCCAGCCTTTAATCAGCAAAAGAAGGAATCAGCAAAAGAAAAGAGAACAAGAAAAAACGCAGCAAGACGCGAACGCTGAAAAAAGCGGAGTCAGCAACAAAAGGCAGTACTGGCGCAAAAAGCAATGGTGGAGGACACTACAGTCATAAATTTGTCCACATTAATTTTATCTGAGGCTGAAAAACAGCTATTATGCCTTTGTCTTTCATTTTGTCCCATAAACGATTTCAATTAAAACTCGCACTCGCATTGAAGTTTTCTGTTATTTTCGAAAACTTAAATTGAAGAAGTACTTTAGTATAAAGGAAGGACTAAAAAATCATGAGCAAAGCTCTGCAAGAGAAAATCAACCCAACATTGATCTCCTTGCATCGGATGCTCCCACGTTGCTAATGCTACATGAACTTAGCCATACTAATTCACCAGACGAGCAAACAACACTGGAAGATCAATCAACACAACAAGGATTATCAGAAGCAGCTGTCACATAATGTGGGGCCAACATTAGACCATTCAAGCTGAAATCTAAGTTCATACCCAACATTCGATGGGATGCGATTGATATTTTTCAGGAGGTAATAGTAGAGGACCTCAAAAAGTTGCACCATCAGATCAAACATCGCAAGTGGTATGAAAGTAAGAACGAAATTCAATATGTAAGATTAATAAAAAAAACTCAGCAACAACCACCAAATAGAGGTGACAAAATCTGATAGATGTGGCAATATTGTGATCTCTGTTTTCTTTTTTTCTTTTTGTGTTGCATTTTTTTGTGTTGCAATATTGTGATCTTGCCACAGAAAGATTACATCGCAGAGGCACACAGACATTTAAATGATCAACTGTGTTATGAGAAATCTACTTCCAAACAGTATGATGCATCAAGAGATGACTTGAAAAAGTTACTGTTCAAATGGAAAAAAGAAGGTATGATTTCCACTGAAGAATTCCGCTTTCTGCATGTTGAGCATCCTGTTTTACCCAGATTTGACCTTATACCTAAAGTTCATAAGAAGACAGTGCGGGTCCCTGGGAGACCAATAATATCAGCCATCCACAGTATGGGAGAGAACATCACACAATATAATGATTTTTTCTGCAAGATTTAGTGAAAAAGCTTCCGACATACATCAAGGATATGGGGGACTTCCTTAAGAAAATCGACAAAGTCCCATGGTCAATGGATTCGATATTTATAACTTTGTATATTGAATCCCTTTATACCAGTATTGAACATACCACTGGGTTAACTACACTGTAACATTTGTTAAGTAAAAGACCTTTGGACTGCTACAACCACAATAACATGATTTTAGAGCTGGTACCTTGGTGTTTACACAACAATTACTTTTTATTCGGAAATTATATTTTCTTGCAGATAGAGGTGTGGCGATGGGAGCATGCTTCTCCCTCAGCTCTGTGTGTCTGCATGTAGGCTGCTGGGGGGAGCATGTCGTCAAACGCACGCACAGCACTGTATACTTCAATCATGTTTTAAAATGGATAAGGTATATTGATGATGTTTTTATTATATGGAGAGGGGATGAGCCAAGTGCGATTGATTTTATTAACCAAATCAACAATATTCATGCCAACTTGAAATTTACATCCCATATAAGTAAGGACAGCGTAGACTGTTTGGATGTTAAGGTGTTTCACCGTGAGGGAAAGATAGCAATGACCTACATAGAAAAACCACTGCTGGCAACTCCATGTTACATTCCAGCAATGCTCAAACCAGTCAATTGATCAATAACATCCCATATGGCAAATTATTGGGCTTGAAAAGAATCTGCAGTACCAAAGAAGATCTGGTCATGTGTACAGAACAAGCACGTGTTAGATTCAAGCAAAGAGGCTATAATGACTCCATCTTAAATGAGGCATTTAAAAAGATGAATGCTAGATCTAGGGAATCCCTATTTCCAGTTACTGATGATGTAAACACAGCCAATGACGATAATGATGACAACGTGGTCCCCAGTTTTGTGAGAACTTACAATAAACAAGAAGGAAAACTCAGTTCCATAATTACACCCAGTTGGCCGATACTTCTAACTGATGGGGCGTTAGCCCCTAGACTCTCCACTCACCCTACTATAACTTATAGAAAGGGACCTTCAATAAAAACCCACATTGTCAAGAGCAGCCCAGAACTGGATAAAGTCAAGATGTGGTTGCAGCCCCTGCTGGGGTTTGAAAAATCTTGTTCCTGCAGGTTTGGAATCAATACTACCCAGTATTCCAACCCCTTTAGTCCAGACATGATTACCATTAAAGGAAGTTACAACTGCAGGACAGAATATGCAGTGTATGTTCTGACATGCACCTGTGGCTTGCGTTATGTGGAAAGCACTAAGCTCAGGTGTATGTCAGAATCCTCCAACATCTACGAGCTATTGTGAATAACAATAGCTCATATCCAGTAGTAAGGAATTTCAAGCAAATACAAAACAATGATTTACAATGCTTGAGATATTTTGTTGTGACAGCGATTCCTAAGCCTCATAGAGGAGGTGACAGAGACAAGATGTTGAGAAGGATAGAGTCTAGAATGATACTCGAACTTGACAGTAAATTTCCTAATGGTTTGAATGATATGGATTTATATCACTTCCTATGACAATCAGGACGAGCATTATACTGATTTAATCACTGTGGTAGAAGTTATAAATTGGGGCGCGATTGGTATTCTATCCAGGGTCAGTCAGGCCTCCCTGCAGCATTTCACATTTTTACATAGTTTATTTTTTACTTTTCCACAATGGGTATTTGTTACTAAGGTTAGCACTTGCACTTTAATAGTAATATTTTTCTGGTTTGACACTCAACTTTGGTCAGGTCCAGTACATAACACTTCATAAGCGGCAGCTTGGTAAAAATGTAATATTGTATGGCAGAGATACAGCAAGTCCAACGAGATATCATTGTGTTAGTTGTTGAGAATGTATTCTTATGAGACACATGATTTTATGGTGATATTGTATTCACTTATTCATATATTCATTGTTCTATCTTTTGAGTCTAACTGCAGTTTTGCACAAGAGTCAATGTTTACTTGATTTTGCGGTATTTACACTTATCCATTATAAGCATTTATGCAGTAAAGTTTGGTGTTAATTCCCTCCGGGAGAGGGAAATGTACCGAGATATATTATCTTTGCACTACAGTCTATGTTTACAGAAAATTTTGCGACCTTTTCACATGACCAATACTAGCATTCAAGCAGTAACAAGTGGTGATAAATATTCAGTGTTGCACAGCAGTCATATGTTTAATCTAACGTGGAGGCGCAATTTGCACATACATCTTATTAGACTGACCATTCAACTAGTCAGTTAGGGTTGTTTTTAAAGCTTATGTTTATTTAAAGTCATTTTAGTTTTTAACTGAACAAAATGAAATAACAAAGAGCCGGAACAAAATTGGTCAAAAGATAGTAACATAAGCAAAACCATGTGCAGTATCTATGAAATGTGCAGCAGACAAACATCTGTTCACAACAACTATCTCTGCTTGTAGATTGATGTATTTATTCTGATGCCAACGAAAAATATAAATTATTGCTAATTATGTCTGGCAATTAAACATGTATTCATTTTAAAGAACAGACTGACCAGATTCAACACATTTAAATGTATAGTATTTCTTTTAATTGATCACGTGGTTAGCACAATGCATATTAAAAAAAATGGCGAGCTTTGCCTGGCTATCTGTGAGCAAGGACGTTCCAGTCCGAAACGCGTAAAATCTGAAGCTCTAATAAAACATCAACAGTGCCTAATTCTGAGAGGATTCCTGTTGTCTCTGTTCTGCGGAAGTGCAGATATTCCCTGGGAATATATGGATCAAACTACCCGGGATTTTTTAGGGGATATGAGGCTAGTTCTCAGCCAAAGAATGTGGGAACAAAATCAGAGTCAGAGCCAAGGAGGAAGAGCCAGAGGCAGAGGACGCAAGTGGGTGCCCAGATCAGGTGCCCCGGCATCATCAAAAAAACCAGGAGAGGCAACAGGAGGAAGTGGCTCCTCCGAAGAAATCGGAACAAAAACCAGGAGTATGCGTCAGAAAACCTTGAAGTAAATTGGCAAGATGATAATGCAACAGATGATTTAGTGATAATGAACTTATCATCACGTCCCCTAAATCCAAATGAACAATCACTATTAAAGTATGGTATCAACTTCTGCCCCACAGAAACAATGGATATGGCGCAGACGCGCATAGATATATATAAATATATCCGGAAAATCAAACTGGCAAAGATATTTCAAGAAAATCTGGAAATGTCGAACTATGCAAAGAGGAAAAAGAACAAACAAACAGAAATGAATATGGAAGTGCAAGGGCTTGCAGCAAGCAATCTGCCAGCACTAATGACGCTTGTAAATCTAGATGTCATGGAGGGAAATGATGTGATCCCTGAAGAAGTGGCCTGCCCCCAAAAAGGAGCTGGCCTCAGTGGAAAAAAACCACAGTCCAAGTTCTACCCACAATTGCCACAGGGCAATAAGATCGACCTTTTTCAAGAGGCAGTAATCCAAGACATCTATAAAATCAAAGGCACGAAATATCGGGATAATTTGAAAATGGAGGAAAGAGCTGCTCTAAAAAACCTCATGGAAGACCAAAAAATAACAATAAAAATGGCCGACAAGGGTGGAAATATTGTTATTCTTGACAAAAAAGATTACATAACTGAAGCCCATTCTCAGTTAAAAAACAAACAATATTACAGGAAATTGGAGCAAAATCCCACCCAAATCTTTAAAACAAATCTGGATAAGAAAATAACGGACTGGTGCAGTGAAAATCTGATAGATATGGATGAGAGCAAATTCTTAACAACGAAACACCCAGTAACTGCGACCATCTACTTCCTACCGAAAGTACATAAGAACCCACTAAAACCACCAGGGAGGCCGATTGTCTCGGCGAAAGGCTCGCTCATGGAACCTGTGGCGAACTATATTGACTACTTTCTCATGCCGTTTGTTCTGAACCTGAGTTCATACTTAAGAGATACAGGTGATCTCTTGAAAAACCTGCAAGATCTATCATGGCAACCCACCTACATGTTAATTACAATGGATGTAATTGCTTTGTATTCCAACATAGACCACAGCATTGGCATAAAGGCATGCGCATTTTTTCTAAAAGAAAGGAATATACAATTTAATAGCCACAACCAGATGCTTTTGGACATGATCGAGTTATGTCTCACTCAAAATATCTTTCTTTTTGGGGAAGAAATTTATCAACAGATAAAGGGTTGTGCGATGGGGTTCTCCTTTAGCCCAGCGTTTGCATGTCTCACAATGGGATGGTGGGAGCAACAGGTGGCCTGGCATCCGGACAATGATCATCATGTGAATAAAATAGCGAAATGGCTGAGATACATTGATGATCTTTTGATAGTATGGGATGGAACAGCGGAGGAATTCGAAATCTATTTCAAAATATTGAACTCCACGGATACGAATTTGAAGTTTACATATACCATCAGCCGGGAGGAAGTAACCTTTTTGGACACCAAAATTTACATACATGACAATAAAGTGGAGACCACGCTCTATAGGAAAGAAACCTCAACAAATGCCACATTGCATGCGGAAAGCTTCCACCAACCCTCAGTAAAAAATAACATCCCATACGGAGAATTCCTGAGGCTCCGTCGCATATGCTCACAGGAAAAGGATTGGACAACGAACAGTTGCGAAATGGCGAAAAGATTCACCAGACGGGGGTACAAAAAAGGTACTATCATGAAAGGCTGGACAAGAGCAAATGAGACAAAAAGAGAGGACATATTATAAATAAAACCCAAAAAAACTGAGATTCAAAAAGTAAGACTAATCATGGACCATTCAAGAGAATCAAAGCAAATTATGAATATCTTAAGGAAAAATTGGAAAATCCTGCATCTGGATGAAACTGTGGGAAAAATTATGGGCAAACATCCGGAGGTGACATACAGAAGAGCTACGAGCCTGAGGGACAAACTAGTTCACAGCCACCACCAGAACCCAGAAACTAAGAAAAAAGGCATCCAATGGCTTAAAACCAAAGGTTTTCAAAAATGTCAACAATGCAAAGCATGTCAAATTGCAGTTAACAAAAAAGAAGTAGCGTTGCCTAATAAGAAAACCTGGGTTATTAAACAACTAATCAATTGCAAAACGGAATACGTTGTATATGTGATCGAGTGCCCGTGCGCATTAAAATACATTGGGAGCACAAAGAAGGAGTTAAAGCTACGAATTCTAGAGCACATAAGGGCAACGGTGAATAAAGACAGGGCCAACGCCGTGGCCAAGCACATGGAAGCATCACACAACGGGGACTGGAAACTTCTAAAATTCTATGCACTTGAAACCATTGTTCCACATGAAAGAGGTGGGGACAGAGAACGCAAACTAAGATGCAGGGAATCCCGGCAAATATTAAATTTCAGAACATTACATCCGGAAGGTCTGAATCAGAGTGAAGAACTTTATGTTCATTTATAAACGTCTTTGTAAATAAGTAAGAATCAGAGCTGCAGAAGTATCAAATTGGGACAATGTATTTTTATAAATGTAGAATAATTGGTTTTCTTCCATAAATGTCAATGTAACAAGTAACAGCTTATAATTAATAGAGGAATATGAAGTCAAAAGTGGTTATAAATCCAACGTTGTTATGGCATATAACTTGAAGAATGTTTATAGTATATAAATGCCTTAAGCCCACTGGAGGGCGAGAAATCGTTTAAAAGAACACGCATGAGCCCACTAGAGGGCGAGATTGATTATTTTTGGTGTTTATGACTATACGGATAAGACAATAACACTAGCGCTGTGATGTGCGTATTGAATATTGTATTCCTGGCAGAATGTATAAGCTATGCAACTACATCATCCAGAATCCTCTGGCATTGACAGGAAGTGTTGTAAATCATGTGACTTTGCACAACCACGCCTTATAGGTAGTTGAGAGTGGAAGACTATTGACCGTGATCAAGCCGTCTGTAGGCGGTGAAACGCGTTGGTATCTAACTGCAAGAACTATGGTGCAATAAACAATCGTAAAGGAAAGATCCTCTCGAGTGCGTTTTCATTGCCTGCGAGGGTGTTTTTGGAATATATATATATATATGACATTTTAATGGACATTTGGTTGCTCTCCACATGGAGAGAGAAACGCTGAGTCTGGGGGCATTCATTTAAGGACTACTATAACCAGAATGCCTGCGCCCACTGGGGCGGGACTGTTAATCGCAATAAAGCATTGTTTTGAATCAGACCGCCTAGCGTCCATATTGCCAGTGACCAAGAGCACGTTTGATGCTTGAAACGCGTTTGGCTTCCTGGGATGCCTGCTACTTGCTGCAATTCATGCTGCCTGTGATGGTTTGTGCAGTAACCCTACCTGTGTGACTTCTTCTAGGGGGCAACCTTTGTGGAAAGATATATATATATATACATATATATATATATATATATATATATATATATATATATATATATATATATATATATATACATATACCCATATTATATATATATATATATATATATATATATATATAAATAGAGAGAGATAGATCGATATATTTAGATACATATATTACCTAATGGCATTTTTGGTTTGCTAATAACTTTGGCCCCGTTTGATGAACTTTCACAGAACTTTCTTTAAAAAAGGTACATCCAGCTCAGCTCCTCCCTGGAACGTTTCCATCATGTGGGGGCCCAGAAGAACAGGGGGTCACAAAAAATAAAATCTCCATGCATTTTTCAAAGACTTCTTTAAGACAGTTATAGCAAAAACTGTTCATTGGAATTTCACCAAATTTGTCAGGAAGCCAGATTCTAGTTCACAGATTGACCTTTTTGTGATTTAGTGTAAATCAGTTCAGTAGTTTGGGCGATTTTGAGGGTCAAAATAATTGTACATTTTGGCAGTTGGGCTCGCAAGAGTCCTGTGAGCATGTAAAATAAAAAAAATGAAGCCCTGTGATTGGTGGAGGGGCCCCTTTTCCTGTGAGCCTTCACACTTTTGTTTTAGTAAGAGGCTCCCATGAGTACTGCGAGATTGAGTGCTCTAATTGGCTGGCTGTTAACATTTTAGAAATGAACTGGCTGCCATTATTGTTTACAGTGAAAATTTGGAGGTGTTGTGGAAATGAAGAAAAAAATTATTGTTAAACTAGGATATATGCATATTTCAGTGCCTAGTAAACACATCTTCTACGTTAAGTGACAATATTCTTTCTAAAAACACAAGGGTCCTTACAAAGGTTAGTACCTATGACGTAGACACTTTCTCCTGTTAGAAACTTTTTCGACACAACAAAAACATTGTGTGGCGCATAATGAATACAAGTCAACTGTCAGTTGCACACAGAGTTACTCTTGAATGCAAACATCTTGAATACCTGTACACAGCTAAAGTACATTAGGAGCACATGCATTTAGTAAACACTTATATCCATTAACTGGACCCAAGCGGTAAAAAACCACGCCGAAAAGGAGAACGGTAGTTACCCGCCACTCTTTAAACTGTAAAACAAACTTGCTCACTCATTGGATGATGTCATCAATGATGTCACTTGAGATGTCATCAGTAATGTCATAGAACATATCATCATAGATGACATATATGAGGTCATAAGCAGTGCATGGTGGGGTGCAAGTTATAGCCATAGGTGATAACATCAAGGAATGCATCCAGTTCTAGGCGTAACTGAGCATTTCACAATATAAACACAAAGGCTCGTGTCAGGGGCACCCTATTGCAATATTGTTGGATTCTTTCATGATATAATTCCTTTTTTCTTCTGTACTGACTCTTGGGAGAGTCTTGCCAGAGCAGGAGCACCCAAATATCTGCCTCACCTGTTCTCAAGAGATGCTCATGAGCCCAAACATTTAACCTATATTTCGGGAATAATAGCTCTGTATCATAGGGTGTGTGTATTAAACCTCATAGACACGCAGGCCTCTGCACTGAAACCAATTTTGTGAGAAAGATTTTCTCTAACCCCCTACTTGTTTTTAATTATTTTATTTATGATCCTGCAACAGTCTTGTGAGATTGAAAAGTTTGTGATGGTGGATTTTACACGTTTCTTCATTACAGTACAGACACCTTATTTTACACAATAGTAGCGTGTGGAAAGAAAGTAGCCTCTCTACTAATGCATTTCCACTTTATGACAGGAGTGCGTAGTAAGGTGTGAGGAGAGACTGGGCTCCTGACTGACACCTCTCACAGAGTGACAACTGTGTATAGTAGGGTGCGGAGAGTGAATGCCTCTCCGCTGAGACCTCTCCCCAAGGTGACCAATTTGCAGAGTAGGTTGTAAGTATAGACTGGCCTCTCCACTGACACCTCTCCTCACGGTGACCAGTGTGCTGTGAAAGGACTGGCCTCTGTTTTGAGTCTTCTCTATCAGATGATCAGATACTATAATCGGGTGTGTGAAGGGACTGCTATCTCCACTGAGATCAATCTCTTGGATGACTCACCAGTATAGTAGCACGTAGGGAGGGACTGGCCTCTCTTGTGCATGGCAGCTGTGCATATTAGGGTGTATGAAGGGATTAGTTCTCTGTTAATTCCTCTCTCTCTGATGATGGGTGTTGATAATAGGGTGAGGAGAGAGACTACCCTCTTCATGAGACCTCTGTCTGAATGTAAAGTATAATTGGGCAATACAGTGTCCCTCAGTACATGGGTACATATGATAATTACTACAATGAATTCTGTTGGGTCCAACAAATTCTTATTGTCTAGGTAAAACAAATCATTATTAAATATTTACAAGTTTGAAAATGAGACGGATCAGTCGAGACGCACCAAACAAGCTAGCACATTAAATATGTTTTTAGACTTTACATATCCATTAATTGTTGCATGGAATATAAGGCTGTTGTACAGTGTATTGATAGGACGAAAATAAAGACAAAAACAAAATAACACAACATACAATGTGGCGTGCACCATATATATATCTACAACAAGTGACATACACAAATCAAAAAATAACGGCTACAAGTTACTGGAACTATAAGTCAAAATGTTAGATATGTGGTTCAAACTAAACCCTGAGTAATCCTTCACAATGATTTCGAGGGTATAGTGACTCCGGACATGATATCATTGAGCGTGGATGTTGCGACCCAGGATGTATGTGTTATTGATGAAGCATCACAGGGGTCTTCTTCAGGACTGTGAACTGTCCCGTCTGAAGCCGAAGTGGGTACAAGAGTAAATGCACATTAGTATGGTGTGCCAGTTTGTGGTGTATGAATATAGTTTATAAAGATGAGCCAATTGATGTGACCCACCAAGCGAAAATAAATGGCAAGTATTGGAGGTTCTTCTAATTTCTGAAGAAATCTTGTAGGACAATGCTGCATTCAATCATGTCCAACGAGTGAATTACTCAATATCTAATGGTAAGTCAACCATTTGCATTAGAACTTTGAGGGGTGAGAATACTAACTGCATTATACAATCAGGGACAGAAACAGAGTCTTTTCAACAATCAGATGCACAGAGGTTGGCGCCTTCTCTAGACACAGCAAAACATGGACAAGCAGACCCCATGATAAAACTGTCTAACTACACTCTTACAGAATCTGAAAAAAGCATTTTGGCAAAGGGCCTTTCATTCATCTCTACTGCCCCTCCCAACATCTTCAATTCTATAGTTTAGTTACTGCAATTCTTTAGAAACATTCTGCTAAAATATTTATTTAAGAAAAATCCCTCACCAGTGTCACAAAAGGCAGCATATCTGCTTACACAAAGAATCCTTGCATTCGGGCAAACAGTCCTCAAGGAAGTTATGGAATTAGTCAATGACAGAAAATACATTGAGTATAATCTCAACAACATGGAAAAGAGAAAGCCTTGCAAAACTCCGTAATAACAGAGAGATTGTCTTCCAAGCCGCAGACAAGGGGGGAGGAGTCATTATACAAAACACCTCTGACTATGTCACTGAAGTAAACAGACAACTAGGCGTTCAGGAAAATGATCAGAGATTCAACAAGCATCCCTCTCAGGAGATCGCAAAATTGATACACAGCCTGACCTAGAAAGGGCTGGAAGATGGTATCTTAAGTTAACCAGAACTCCAATACCTTAACAAAACAAATCCATGCTTTCCCACAATATATACTCTCCCCAAAGTATATAAGGATCTCGAACATCCACCAGGGAGTTCTATTGTTTCAGGATGTGGTTCCATTTTGGAACCCTCAATAAGTATATAGACACATTCTTGAAACCATCGGTATAGAAAACTAGGTCCTATCTCAGGGATGCTATAGAAGTCATACAACTGGTCGAACACCAACCATTCGACAAAAACAAGCATTTTTTGGTAACACTAGATGTTGCTTCACTTTACACACGCATACCACAGGATCAGGCTTTGAATGTAGTCCGTGAGGTTCTCAACAAAAGGGAAAATCCATGCTGGGTCTTCACAGAATTCATGGTTGAACTATTATTCATAGTTGAACTCAGGTTAACGCACTCAAAGGCTTCCTCGTTGACCAATCACTTACTCAAGCCTGCACATTACCAACTCACACGAAAGGTGCCACACTGGATTGGATCATTGCTAAGGCAACGGCAGTCAGGCTTAACTCAATAGATCCATGTGACTCGTCTGACCACCATGCTATTATCGTCCTATTGCCTGGCACTCACAAGACAAGACCAGCGCAACCTGTGAAAGCGAAACTCTGACTCAGGGACACAAAGAGCCTAGATCTCAAGAAGCTGGCTGCATATTGCAAGAATGACCTCCTCCCCTCTCCAAATCTCTCAAAGGTCAACAACCTTACAGAACACTACAACTCGACTATGTCTGCGATAATTGATAATCTTGCCCTGCTAAAGCGAAAAAGATCCAGAGTTAAAGACAAAAACCCTCTTTCAACGGATCCCTCAGCAATGAAAGGAGAACCCTTAGACAACCAGATAGAACCTTGAGACAGCACACCTCAGCCTCCCAACTAAAACTTCTCTGACAAACCAGAAATGCTTACAAAAGGTACATCCTCAAATCAAAAATAGAGTTCTTGAGACCAGAACTGAAAAACGCTAAGAACAGACCTTGTCAGCTCTTTGAATTGGTCAAACACCAATCTAGCAAACTGGCTAAAACTTCCCAAAAACCTCATAATCCCTGATAACCTGTGAGGAGTTCTTCTCCTTCTTTACAGCAAAAATTACCTCCCTAGGAAAATGACTTAATTCCTCCACCAACATCCAAACTCTTGTTTCAGGGTCCCATCTCTCCTCTCTCCCCCCCCAGACAACACCCAAGAACCAAGTTCACTGGTCGAACCTCAAGTTATATGAGGATCATTCCATCTTGAAAATTCTATCCTTAAGGGCCATATGTATCAACAACCTATTTTGCATTTCCTAAATAGCTAATTTTAAGGAATCGCTATTTAGGAATTGCAAAATGGTATGTATGAAAAAAATCGCTATTTTTTAGCGATTCCTTAATATTCCTTATTTGCGAATTCGCATTTTGCAAATTCGTAATTAAGGAATAATTTCCAATGCATTCCTATGGGCCAGGATGCCCATAGGAATGATTGCAAAATAATTCTCAATTTGCGAATTCGCAATTTGCTAATCGCAATTTGAGAATTATTTCAAGGGTGCAGGGGTGTCTCAAAGACACCCTGCTGCACCCCTGAAATATACATGTGTGTGCATATGGCGCACATACATGCCCTATGGGCATGTGTGTGCATCACATGCCACCTTAAAAAAGGCCAAAATATGCATTTTTTGAAGAATTCGCAAGTTACCATCAGCTAAAAGTTGGTGGTAATTTGCGAATTCTTAACCATATTTTGCTAGCCAAAAATGCTACATACATAGCATTTAAGGAATCGCAAAATTGCAATTGCCTAAATGCTATGGCAAAATAAGGAATCGCACAACTTTGCAATTCCTTATTTTGGGAATGTTTCATACATCCCAAAACATGCAAAACGGCCGTTTGCGAGTCGCAAAGGCCTCCTCCAGCTGCCTGGAAGGGACCTCCCCATTTGGACTACAATAATCAATGCTTCCCTACTACAAGGGTCCATACCTGACTCTCTAAAAGCCGGTCAAGTAGTCCCCATCTTTAAAAAAAAAACCTTGGATCCTACTACTCCAGACAATTTCAGACCAATATCCAATATCCCACTTCTAGCAAAATCTCTGGAGAAATGTGTGCAACTTCAACTGAGCCAACATATCACCAACTTTTTTCTGCTTGACAAATTCCAATCCTGGGCACAGCATGGAAACTACTGTTCTCCATATTGTGGATGATGCTTTCCAAGCCCTAGACCAAGGCAAAAAATTTCTTCTAATTCTACTGGATTTATCCTTGGCATTCGACACAGTCAACCAAGGGAAACTACATGAACACCTCGAATTTAGTATGGGAGTTGATGTCTAAAACTGCCAGGTTTCACCTGAGCTACCTGAGGAAACTACCTGAGGAAACTAAAACCTTTGCTTGATGCCTCAGACCTAAAAATGACAGTCCAGGCTTCAGTTATCTCCAGAATCAAATACGGATGCTCAACCCTTTCAGGCCTGCCCAAGATCTCCACGGCCCCCATAAAAGCGTGCCTCAATGCAGCCGCCAGACTCTTAACAGGCTCAAACAATTCGACCACATCTCACTGAATGTGAAGGCGCTGAACTGGCTTCATTTTGAAGCCAGAATCCAACTCAAACTGGCATGTATCACCCACAAAGCATATCTCACTCAGAAAATCAAGGTTTCCGGAGGAACCAGAAACTCCAGGTCTGCCAGAGACTTTGTGCTTGAGCCACCCCACTTCCGAAAGGAAAAAACATACAAATGTGCTTTCTCTGGGGCCACACCAACAATCTGGAACTCGCTGCCATCTTTCATCAGAAAATTCCCTGTCTGTCAATATTTAAAAAGGAAGCAAAAACCTTCCTAATGGGCAGGTTTCTCCCATAAATCATGCATTGCACACACCACTCAGTGGCGTTGCTTATTTTTTTTGCCACTAAAGTTTGGACTGACTGGCTGCTATCCATCCTGTACTGACCTTGTACTCTCACAAATGTATTTTCTGGATTTCTCTGCATTATGTTCTGAACATTGTATACACCCCAAACGTTTCACCTCCTTCTACTCCTACTTATGGCATTTTGTTTTTTTCTTTGACTATTTCATACTTGTATACAACGTGTTATCCCTGTATAGCACTCTAATACACTAATGGGTCACATTCGCGCTCTATACAACACTAAATAAACAAAATAAATAAATAAATTAGAAATAGCCATGAGTAAAAACTATTTCATTTTTCAAAAGGAATTCTTTTTCCAACAGAAAGTAGTAGCAATGGGATCCAGCTTCTCACCTAACCTAGGTAATCTGTTAATGGATAAGTACGAGGATGAACACATCTAAGATTTGGCTAACCCATTTTAGGATAAAATCTCAATGTGGAAACGCTATATTGACAATGTGTTAATAATTTGGACTGGAAATGCTATACGTCTACGTGACTTTAACTTGTGGTTTAACGGCAGATCTCCTGGTTCAAAATTTACCGTGACACACAATAGAGAGACCATAAACTTTCTGGATCTATCGCTTAAAATAGACGTAGAAAAGATATTCAGCACCCTCTTCAGAAAACCCACAGAAAGAAACACACTCCTTTTGTATAATTCACATCACCCATGGAACTTTCAAGACAATCTTCCATTTGGACAATTTTTAAGGCTGAGACGGAGCAGTACACAGTGAGCAGATTTTTGTACGATACTGACATACTTTTGACAACATTGCAAGACAGGGGATATTCCAAGGGACTCCTTAAAAGAGCCAGAAAAAGAGCATGGTTTGCCCTTGTGATACTATGCTAGAAGTAAAACCAAGAGATACGGTAACCAACATATTAGTGTGTGTCACTGCTTTCAACTCCAGGAGCAATGACATCAAGAAGGTCAACAATAAATATTGGAACCTAGTTGGGTCATACATCAACATACCAGAAAAAAACGCTGTTTGCCTTTAAGAGAGGGAAAAACATCAGAGACTCTGTAGTGAGTGCATTTCATGACAGTACACTCACCCCTGACATTAGATCTCAACTGAACTTGCCACCGTTTTTGGGCAACTTTAAAAGTGGGCGCTGTAAAGCTTGTGATCATACATTAGAAAGAAAAGAATTCCTGTATAATGATCGCACTTACACATTAAGACACCATACCAACTGCAACACGACAGGGGTGATATATGCCATCATATTTCATTATGACATGATATACGTGGGCCAAACCACACAAAAAGCCAAAACAAGGATCCTTCAACACTGTAGCAGGATCCATTGCAACACAAAAGAGGCACCCATGGTGTATCACTTTCCATCCTAAGGCCACAATGTGAAGGATATCAAATGGTGGATTCTAGAGAAAATTGCACAAAGCCCAAGAGGAGGTGACTTAGATCTAGACTAAACACAAGCAAGTGCATATGGATACATACCCTAGACACAGTGGCACATGGTTGGAATGAGTCTGAAGAGATCAACGGACAGATTGCACTTTTGGGACGCTGATCACGTTTCCTCCTTAATTAAGGTCCAAACCCCCAAGTCCTTCTGTAATCCCTAGGTAAGATGTCACTGAAGTTACTCTTTTATTCATGATGGAACCCATGTCACAATTTGAGACTGATATAGGATCCCTAGGAAGGATGTCACCAAAGTCACAAGTGATTTTATGATGCCACTCAAATGCCATCTTGGTCAGCTATTTTGCTATTTTTACTCAAGTCACAAGTGGTTCCCTTAACAGGATGTCAATTAAGTACAATGAAGATATATAAATCAACTATCAGAAACAACACAAGACACAACATTCTTTGTTTTAAGATTAGATGTGTCATCATTTCGTCATACAAACTACAATTTCATCATATATGCAAAGTCTCCAAGTAAGATGTCCTGTGAGTCACCTACGCCACATCAGTCATTGTGTACAAAACAATGTGATATTCTTTTCTCTAACACTGCAACAGCAGCCAACTTACTGAAAACGATGTTACAGATGCACACTTTTACAATATTGCATTTCACCTTTCAATACCAAGCATGATATGAGAATTGGAATATATTTGAACACTTCCAAGTATGATGTCACTAGTGTAAATTTGAGATTAAGCAATACTGTTGATGCCACAAATGTCACTGCATAGGCAACTATGTGTCACTAGTTCCATTATTTAATTCAAAAGCAACATTTTACTTCTATAATTGCCATTAATTTAATGAAGTATTGCCACTGTCCACTTCCTTAGCTTTCATGCCTTCAAAACAAAGCAGTTTTGTCATTGTTGACTCACAAGTGCTTCAATCTCGAAACAACACACAACCAAACAGATGATTTGTTTGATGCTCATTTTCCCGTGTAAACGAGTCCCTCATTCCATGCATAACACCCGGATGTGCATGCAGACGCAGCGGCCGTCCTCCCTGTCTTCAGGAGCATCCCGCCGTCAGCGTGATGTCCTCATTCACGGAGCCGCGCCTTGCTACATTAGCTGCCTGCAGGTGCAAAGGTGAGTCACCTCTAGACCTTGCCCAATTTCTTTGGGTTTTTCACCGAAGGGTCGCGCAATTTCACTAATAGGAACCCCATTCTTTTGATCTTTTAGGTCACTCTGCAATACGAGCCAGGACCTTACCTGTAATCGAATAAGGGTGAGTTCACTCATGCGCAACAACAACCCTTAATCCTTTAGGATCCTCATGTGATTCAAACACTAACCACTAATTTTTAAAAGCAGATATTGCCTAAACAGGAAACCGTTCTACCCTTCGATGACCATAGAAGGACAAAATTAACAGTGTTACCTTTCTGGAACACCACAGGGTGAGTCCCTAATTCCACAACAGAGTTTTAAATCCAAATGCCATCACAACTCCAATACACCTTAGACCATGTAGAACGCCATTAGTCTTCTCACCCCTCAAATTTCTAATGCATATGGTTGACTCACCCTTAGATATCAAGTAATTCGCTCGCAGGACATGATTGCATGCAGGATTTCTCCAGAAATTAGAAGAACCTCCATTTATTTTCGCTTGGTGGGTCACATCAATTGGCTCAACTTTTTAAACGATATTCATACCACCTCAAACTGGCACACCATACTCGCGTGCATTCACTCTTGTACCCACTTAGGCTGTTGAGGGGTCAGTTCACGGTCCTGAAGAAGACCCCAGTAATGTTTCATCAATATCACATATGTCCTAGGTCAAAACATCAGTGCTCAATGATATCACATTCAGAGACACTATATCCTCAAAATCAGTGTGAAGGATTACTCAGGGTTAAGTTTGAACCACATATCCAACATTTGGATGGCTAGTTCCAGTAACCTTTTGTCATTATTTTTTGATTTGTGTATCAGTCACTTGTTGTAGATATATATATGGTGCACCGCCACATTATATGTTGTGTTACTTTGTTTTTGTCTTTATGTTTGTCCTACGAATACACTGTACAACAGCCTTATATTCAATGCAACAATGAATGGATATATAAAGTCTAAAAACGTATTTACTGTGTTACCTTGTTTGGTGTGTCTCAACTGATCTGTGTCATTTTCAAGTTTGTAAATATTTAATAGTGATTATTTTTGAGATGAGACCTCTCTCTAGGATAACGGGTATTCATAGTCGAGTGTGTGGAGAGACAGCCCTCTCCTCTGAGACCACTGTCTTGGATGACGGGTGAGCATAGTACAGTGTATGGAGGGACTGCCCTGTATACTATATTAGAGTATGGGGAGTAACTAGCCCGTACACTGACATCTGTGCTCATATCTCTCCCCACAGTGATGGATATGCATAGTAGAGTGTGGGGATGAACTGGCCTATCTGCTGACATCCCTGCCTTGGATGATAGGTATGTATGAGTAGGGTGTGAGGGGGAGCTTACCTGTCTGCTAGCCACCTCTCCCCAGGGTGACAGATGTTTAAATAGGGTGTGGGGAGGAAATGACATCTATGCTGTGTAGTCTGTCTTGGATGACAAATATAGAGACTAGGATATGGAGAGAGACTGATCAATCAGACCTCTCCCTCTCCCCAGAGTAACACTTGTATGTAGTACACTGTGGATAGGGACATATCTCTGGGCCCCCACCTCTCTTTTTGGTGATGAATGTACATAGTAGAGTATACAAATAGAGTATCCTCTCAGTTACCCCGAAACCAGTCCCAGGATGCTTGTTCCCAGTTCTGGGTAGACCTGGCTTGGCAGTTCTGGCTATACTGTTCCCATGGGGCACAGGGTCAAGACTGATTTCCATATAGTTGGGTCTGAACTGAGGTGGCAAAGTGAGCTAAAGATCGATGATGGATTCAACCCAGATCTGTGACTGGGGGTGAGTGTCTGAAAAGTTTCAGCGCTCAGTTCATCATCTCCTTGTGTTTGCTTTGCTTTTTAAATAAAGCATTTCTTTTCATACATGCAATCTGTTTTCCTTAAAGGAAAAAGGGATGCATTTAAACAAGAAAAATGAAATGCTTCTGTTTCATTTTCTAATCACTGCCTGATCTTAAAAAATATTTTCGCATTCATTGACAAAGAGGAAGGGGCCCCCTGGGACCCCTTCATGTTTTCGAGTGGCTTATCATCTACTTGAAGTAGGTTGTAAACTGTGAGGGTTTTGCAACCACAAATGCAAATGTAAAACAATAGTATATACTATTTGAATTTGCTATTAGGAAGGGATGCCCCTGGCATGCCCCTTCACAATACCAACTTGAAAATGCTATTTTGCGAGTCACGGACCCTCAAAAAAGCATTTGTACATACCACCACCTTTTTTTGCGGTCGCAAAAGAAACACTTTCCCATTTGCGACAGCAAAAAACGGTCATACTTCTGGCCCAGAATCCCATAAATAATTAGGCATACAAATATTCTGACATTAAACTGTGGACAATACAGGCACGCTCTCCAGAGGACAATGCTGAAAAAAAAGCACTTGTTACAGTAAGTTGATTGCTGTTTTTTTAAAGTCATCTGCTGCAAATTATCTCACTATGAAAATGCATTAGTATTTATGTTCAATGAAGCACCAGAGACAGTAGTGCTCTGTCTAGTATAAATTATTTTGTAATTAGCCTGTTTTCCATTCATCAACAATCATTCAGTATTGTAGTAAAGGTAATCGGGCGGAAACAGATGCCTCGTCTCATTTCACAAATGGTTTTGCGTAGGCAGGGTCGACTTCCAGGAAATTGATTATGATAATGACTCACAGTCCTTCTCTGCAGGTACTGCAGGTGAAAATCACACAGGCTTCTAAAGACAGCCTGACAATGAACAGGAGGGAGATGGAATCTGATTTTATTCAGGACTGCATTCTGGTTCATAGGGAAAACAATGGAGCTTTTTTAGCGATTAGTTGGTCAGACACAAGACGGTGTTGCAATGCTTTTTACTTCAGGATCATAATGATCTCTCGTGCATATACTCATACTTTAGAAGCAACTCGCATCCGTATCCGCTACGTCATTTTCCTTAATTCAGTTGCAAAGTCCTCCGCTGTGAGGAACCGTCACCTTTTTGTTCTTGTCAGGCACAGGATTCACCTGCCAGCCATTATGTTACTTCAGCAGTTTTTAAGTCCACCACAGAGAAAATGGGGACATAATTTCAGATGTGTGCATGATTTACCAACTTTGTAAATGCATAATTTGAAAAAAGATGCAATCAGGAAACATTTGCAAGGCCAGTTTAATTTTGGTGTCTGAGAAATAACTTAGCATTATTTTAAGTAAGATAGTAAGAACATAATACAACGGCAAATCAATATTGTAAAGGGACAAACATATTCCTACTGATTGCTACAATGATTCTGAAGCAAACATGAAGGTTTATGGAAGTGTCAGCATTTTCACATACCAAAATTAATGAAGAAAATATTGGGAGGAAGGTTATTTCTGACACACACAATTCTATATTTCAGAAATGTGAGTGAATGTGAAGCAAAGGACGAATAAATAAGTGAATGAAAGTATGAAAATGTATTAGTGGCAGCTACCTCACTGGGTTTCAAGCATTAAGGCCTGGTTTTATTTCATCACATTAACATATCATTTGCTCAGGTAAAATTCACATTTTATAGTTACAACGACTTGCAGTAGTGGGCGCGCTGGACTTAGGAATAGTATAATTTACTATTCCTACTCCAGTTTGTGCAACAGCAGGGAAGGTGTTGGATTGTAAATCCAACACCAGCACGCCCCCTTCATCAAATTGTTGAAACAACTTACGATCTAATCGTTTGCGTTGTAACACCGAGTTGTAATGGAATGAGTTGTAGCACATTCGATGTAAAGGCTGTTTCCCCTACAGTCACCATGAGCACATGCTCCAAACTCACCATGCAATCCCAGTGCTTCTCCCCTGCTATTACTCCCAGAATAAGAGAAGCGTTGGGATTGGGCTGAAGCGAGCCGGCTTCACACACCAGCAGGGACTGGGAGCCTGTGCTCCTAAGCCCTGAAGATATCTCCAGGGAATAGCCTGGAGATATCTAAGTGTGCATGTCTGTTTGGCTGGCCATGGACAGCCTGCCCAACTCACATGCCTGCTGTCAGTGCCCAGTACTCCTCCTCTCTTTCCGGGTGATGCTGAAACCTGGCCCCACTTCGCTCCACACTCAGCGGACTCAGCAAACTCAGCCAAGTCAATGAAAAATAAAATGATAATAAAATAATTTTCTGCCTTTAAGCAGAAGGGCGATGCTCCTCTGCCATAGAGAAGGAGCTGCCCATGAGCTATTGCTGCTGTTTTTAGTTTTTGTATTGTAGGTTATCCTTGCTTTAGCGGTGGTGACAAGTATGGACTCATATTAGCCTCACATTTTCAGATGCACAGACTAATGTTTTCAGCTTTGTACAACACAGGGGTTAAACTCGCTGAGGAGTCCTCGCCGTCCTCTCTTAGTGCCATCTCGCACTATGAGAATAGTCATTATTCAAAGTGTGCTGGGAGAAAAGTTCAAGGCTTCTTTGTGCTAAATCCAAGCCTTTGTAATTCCAAAATTCAGTTATATGTAGAAACAGGTGGAAAAAGCTCTGTAAGGTACACAAGCCCACATTCTCAAAGGTGTCATGGAATGCTGCGCAACAGCCAACAATGCTGCGCTGCATTGCGTGACAGGGAGAGAGCAGGATAGTGCAATAGTTACAGTGAAATGGCACTGTCCTCCCCTCTCCCTAGCACCAGCACTTATTTAATATGCCTTACGCCAGGCAAACACCTTAGTGCCATAGTGCTACGGTGCACGCCTGAGTCTACCATAGTATTTTGTACAGGAAGAACAACCTTCCTGTACAAAATACCATGGCTAAACAAGTGAAAAACCTTTTACTACTTTGAAAAAGTGCTGTACCTTTCAGCTCACATGTAAAGTCGTGAACGAAAGGAGAAATTAAAACATTTCTCCTTTTAACGCCTGCTTTTCAGTGACGTTATTTTTTGGCGCTGATCCCTGTCTATTAATGTTAGTAGATAGGGTTTGGCATCAAAACGCATGGTTGCTTGTATGGGAATGGTCATGTACCACCTATGTAATCCCCTCTTGAAGCAAAGTAATGCAAAGTAGGATTTTGCACTGCTTTGCGTTACTGCTGGGTACTTTTCAGGGCAAAACAACTTTTGAACTGGAAAGTGAATCAGGAAAAAAACATCTTGTGATGGTTAGCGTCACTTTTGTGACGCTAATCCACTGCAAAATGGTTGAGAATCTCCCCGTAGTTCTTAATAAGTAAAAAAGTAAGTACCTGGGACCTCGTCGGGAGGACACTGCAACTCTCACCATCCCTTGCTCCTGCCAGCAATGCCAATGACACCACCTACACAAATCCCACAAGGGTGACAGTTCAGACTATTCCATGCCTCCAAAGTTGTAAGAATGGCTTGGGTGCCAGGTATTGGTCATTTTTAATGTTTAAACAACAGTTATTGTGATCATCTCTAAATTAGGTAGACCGTGTTGGTAGACAAGTGTTGACAATTAAGTGACCTTGCCGAGCACTGGAAGCCACCAGCTCAAATTGATCACTGAAGGTAAACTTGGTTCACATTTTCGAATCTTAGAGGCTTATTAAGAACTATGGTTGTTAAAAAGGTTTTCAAAAAGATCATAATGCCCATCATTACAAGTGACTCAGAAGCAGAAGGTACCAAGCCCATTAGAATTGTAAGCTGGGCACATGTCCTAAAAAAAGATGACTAATCAGGTTAGGCAGTATTTAAGTGAGATCATGGCACATGACATCAAAGCAAGTGACATCTTAAGTTGCATCACAAAAAGTAGTATCACAGGAAGTGACATCAGCTCTTAATACTTCAGACATATGTTTAGCAGTTCTATCACAAGTACATTCGAGTGCATTACATGATTTAACAAGTGATATTTTGTGTTGGGGCAATAAAAAAAAATGACGCAACCCGGCACATAATCTGGGCCTCCACTTATAAATGTATTTTTGAAAACTCTAACACAAAGAAATTGACGGCGAGGAGAAATGTAGCAATAAATATATTCTGCCTAATTGCTTGCAAATTCTGCATTTTAAAATATCTAATGAGAATGTGGCACCTACTGCAGAGATTACAGTAAATCTCATGGAATAACATTAATGGTAAAATAACTCTGGAGGTTATCTCATTTGCTGGACACATCTATGTTCTGTATAGCCCCAGTTTTGAATCAAAGTAGCATAGAGGGTTAATGTGTCTCTGCAAAGCGCATCATGTAACATGCAGATAACAAATTTTAATTTTATGTAGCTAGGTAGCTGTTTTTCCGCCTTTAACACATAGATCATTTTGTTACTTGCAGTTCATGAATTGTATTCAAACATATATTATTTATTGTCAATCTCTAATGTTTATATGTAATGTAAGAGCTCTGACAGCCTGCATTGGAATGAGTGGCATTATAAAACAAAAATCAAAAAACTAAATAGTGGTATTTAAATTGTTATTTGTCTAAATACTAGGGCATACAAACACATTTGACATCTTATATTGCATGCATCTCTATTATATACAGGGTCAGAAGAAAGCCGAATGCATGCCTCTCTTAAGTACCTGTGAAGTGATAACATGCTGTGCGCCTTTGTTCCCACCCATTTCATTGAGGTTTGAGGCTCCAGATAGCTCCCAGCCAAGAAGAAAAGGACGCCTGATGACCCCTTAATTTCGTCCTTTGTTTTAAGCCAGGTGGAATTTAATAAAATATGAAAGTTCCCTCTGTGCCTGCATGTTGCTGCTCCGAATGAAAGCAGACAATATAGGTACTGCTGAGAGTGTGCCAGAATCTGAAAACTACACGTGACAAATTTAGCATATTTTAGTGGACCATACTTCTTGGCAAGTAGGGCGGCGTCAACCCTGTAAAAAAGTGGGTTGCCGCGTTCTACAGATGTGTACCCCCCACTTGTGTCCTGATTATACATTTAGTGGGAACAACATTGGTGAGTACTATTGCACTGGGCATTTCCACCTGCTACAAGTAGGCAAAGTCATTCAAAATGCAATTAAGTTATACCTGGGATTCAGCATGGTAAATCTAATACCCGTGTTTTATTCCCCAAAAACCTATAATCCCCATGTATTACCCCTCTCTAAAATGACCGGGATGTCTGGCAAGGGTATGTTTGAGGGTCTACGTGTGGCTTGCTAGGTTTTTGACCAGGTTCTTGATCCAGCCTGGACTCAGTGAGCCACAAGGGATTGGAGCTCTGAACAAAGAATTTGAAATGGGTGCAGTCATTGGTAATTCTTGGACATTGGCAGGTTCATCATCTTCCCCACTCTTATTTTTAGGTGGAGAACCCACTTTCTGACAGTGGAGGTACTTCTCAGGCTGCAATCGGAAACCCTCTGCCGACAGTTCAGCATTAGGATTAGCCACACGCTGTCAACTGTGATCCTGTAGAAATATTAGAATCAATTTTATCAGAGCCTTACATTCAAGAGAACACTATATTTTTCTTGTAAATTAACTGCCCCTCAAAGCATTGCTAATAGGAAATTCATGTGGAAGGCTCTGAAATGCCTGTTCATCTAATCTAAAGATTTTTCTCTTGTGATGTTGCCTGACTCTGATGTTGCTGAATGGCATCTGTTCTACGACTTCTAAAGAACAGGAGAGGTGTCTCCTCCATAAAATATGTAATGTTTCATTCTAGGAAGGTCATGTTATTTATTTAGCGTTTTCTTGTGATGATAGGTGATGTCACTTTCCAAAAGACGATCAAAGCATGATTGCATTATTTGACTCTTGCAGCTGATTGAAATATAAATTATCCATAAGCAGTGCCCTGCATTAGAGACTGCCTTAAAAAGTTAGTCACTCGCGTTTTGTCACACAAGAACTGAAATGTCACTGTTTGGCTACAAAGCAGTGGGCTCGTGACTTCAAAGAGATGTGAAATGATAATTAGTCAAGTTTCCAGAAAACTTTATGGAGAATTTTGAGGAAATACACCAAGAGTGTACAACATATTGTCAGACGTGTAGGGATATACAGCATATTTTTAAGATAAGTGCTAGCAAAACAAATGAGTATATTCCAGTTATGCGGATGTATTTTATATGGATATCATGATAATCGGTCATAGATCAGGACTGCCTGCACCCATTTTGCACACCCCTGGTGCCCGATACACAGGACACATTTTACCTATTTGCACCACTGCGCACTTTTAAATAGTCCATAGGACCCGCTATCCCCCATCCAGAGGAATGCCATCAGGGGATGCAATGGCAGTGCACCACCTTTTTTTGGTGCATTCTCACAGTGCCTCCTGACAGCTTCTTTGCCTACGTCCATAATATATCGCAGTGGCAGAGGTAAAGAGATTCCCTCATTTGCATGGGGGCACACCCCTATCCTCATGTGTAGTGCTGACACTCACTACATGTGCACCAATCTATCTTTATAACAGAAGGGGCTGAACAAGTGTCTGTGGCCCCTACTGTACTACAAAAGTTAAGTGAAGTGTACAAAGTGGGCACACAACCCCTTTGCACCCAGGGAGTGCTTTATGTAATACTTCTCCTGAAGTACTGAAGAAGCATTGGAAATCCAATAGTTAATGTTTTAATGAGCTCATGCTAAGACAGACATGTTACCAGCACTGCAATGTAAGGGAATAAAAAAAACAGACGCACTGAAACCATGGGAAATAAAACAGGGGACAAAGATGTAAGAGGCACATAAAAAGAAGATTGCTGGGAGAAACAAATGACATTTTCTGTGTTTTGTGCTTGTCTGTGTTTCCATTCATTGGCACATTTAAGTAAATCTTGCAGGCTTTGATTATGTTTGTAAAAACATTTTTGAGGGTGCAAGAGTTTACCATTTCTATTCTGGGTTTGGAATGGGAAGGTTGTCTCAAGATTGGAATTGTGGTCTGACCAACAATTTGAGGAGATTGGAGATTTGTAGTACATCCAGACACTTGTGGAAATGTACCCCATTGAGGGCACACTGGTGCAGGGTAAAAAACCCTCTCGTCCACGGGTCCGAAGACTAACAAATGGGAGATCGGCACTGGAGTGAAGTAAAACAAACCAGGTTTATTAAATGCTCATGAGCAGGACTGCATCCAAACAACACCCTCAAGTGTTGTGGGAGGATGTGCACATAACGTTAAAACCATCGTCCCTATATACTGTTTGTTAGAATGCAATCTCATGAGAAGGTAAACTGGAGGGAACAGGTTTAATCATGGAAATAGCTATAGGCAAACAAGAACAAAGCCTGACCCGATGGTTAGGAGATGAGGAGGGGGAAGAAGGTATGTTTATGGCGGCAATAAGCTATCAATCTATAACCTCTGAGACCAGGTGCACCGGCAGCTGCAACCCCCCAGCACATACACCAGATTGACCATGTCAGAGAGGTCAGCTGAAGGTAGAGGACACAGGCTTGGCGAAAAGACGAACAGCAGAGAGTAAAATGAACATGACAGAAATGAAATGGATGCGACAGTCAAAATTGCTGCCGCTTATGCTGACGTAAAATTTACACTTTTACACAGACAACGCTTTTAGCATAAGCTAAGACAGTTTTGTTCCTTCATAGAGGCATTTCATACGTCCTCAACGTCTATTGTCATGAATCCATATATTTCTTGTTGGATTGCTAGAAGGGCATTTACATTTTGGACATTCACTTTAGACGGTATGCAGGTAGTACAGGCAGAAGTACAGAGGGAACAGAGCATCGGGCCACAATGAATACACAAGCACCAAGAGAAGATAATAGCTATTAATATTAACAGGTCTGATAGTACTTTTAAACCCCAAGCTGAAAATAAGTCCCAAAACCACCCAGTCCAAGTCCATGTTTCTGGGTCTTGATGTATTTTGGTGTCTATTTTGTGCAGTTTGGGGATGGCCACATAGAAAGAAGGTGAATTGTCTGTTATGAAGACACAGCAGCTTGTTCCGATGATGTGGCATGCTCCACCTTGATCAGCTAAAACATTTCAAACAAGTCTATTCTGTAAAGCAACCATGCGGAACAATGCATGTTCTTCTGACACTTTTCCTGAGGCTGAAGTTGTTTGATTGAGCTGGACCATGTGCCATATGGATCTGAGGGTAGAGGAATGCAGTGGGCAACTTCCATTTAGTTACTTCTCAGCTCCTCCAATATCCCTCATCGTCCAATGCTCCCTCCTTAGCACATTGGTCTAATTCATCAAAGGAAGCAGATTGTTGCATATCCAACACTTCCTGTCTATCATCATGCCAACATTCAGCTTGCGACTTAACCACATACAAAGACGTGGTGCTTCACTGTGTTGCGGTCTCATGAGCTGTGAAATCTGCAAAGGCATTACCTGCTCCTATTTTATCTGTCACCTTCTTGTGTACACTACACTTAACAATAGCTATTTTCTTGGGATAAGTTAAGGCAGTAAGAAGATTATGCATTAGTTCTCCATGCACTATCTGTGTTCCATGTGAAGTGAGGAAACCGCGTTCCTTCCACAAGCGGCCAAAATTGTGCGCTACCCCAAACGCGTACTGTTTGTCAGTGTAGACTTTGACAATCAAGTCTGTACTAAGCTCACATGCTCTTGTTCGAGCAATCAGCTCAGCTGCTTGGGCAGATTTCTGTGGGATGCGAGCTGTCTCAACTACTGTCTGGAGTGTCATAATAGCATGGGCAGTAGATGTGGTGCCATTGGGTAATTTCAAACATGACCCATCAACCCACACCTCCCCATCTGGAATGGAGAAGGGAGTGTCATGCAGGTCAATGTGACCCTTCGTCTGTTCTTCAGTGAGAAATATGCAATCATGTGGCTCTTGTGACTGAGGCTGGGTAGCTGGAAAAGGTAATAGTGTGGCAGGATTTAGTGTCAAACATCGTTTTAGCGTGATATGGGGGCCAAAAGTGTCAATTCATATCCTGTCAAGCGTGCACTAGTCAAATGCTGCATCTTTGTTTGGTTTAGCAAGGCATCAACTCAATGGGGTACAAACACAAGCAGTTTGGGTGATAAAACTATTCCTTAAATCTGGCATATGGATACAGCTGTTGCTTCCACCATTGGAAACATCCAGGCAGCGCACGAGCGACTGGGTCAATGACAGCAGAAAAATATGCACATGGCCGTTGTTTATTGCCGTGTGTCTGTGTATAGACTGAGAGGGCACAACCATCCCTTTTGTGAACATAGAGCGTGAAAGATTTAGTGTAATCTGGGGTACCTAATACTGGTGCGGAACAAAGGGCTTGACGTAACTGTTGGAAGGTGCTCCGGCATTCAGTAGTCAGCGGGAAGGACTTCGGAGTGTCTTTGGTCAAAAGGGCTAACAAAGGTTTAATAATGTGCAAAAGGGAGGAGGAGCTACGCTAGCAACCAAGATGGCCGCATAAGCTCCCGGCTCCGTCGACCTCCGTCGCTGGCGGATCTATCCTGACATTAATCCTGACCTCCCGCCCGACTCCCGGGTGTCTGAATCGTTGCTGAGCCCAGGGGGGCAATCCCGGAGTTTTTCTCACTCTGATTGACGAAGTTACACCGTCTTTCATTTTTGGGCCTACTACAGTGTGTAAACCGGGGCCTCGAGTACTGACCCAGCCGGGTTTCAGTTGAACAACATCGGCCGCGGGTACCTGGCGGGGTCCGGTCTCATCGGAGTGTAACTTGTCCCGGCGAATACTAGACAAACGGCGACGAGACGTGTTTGCTGCGGTGGGTGGGGGGCCAGGTCCCGGGGACCCTGTTGCATCCCTCGGGGTCCGCGGGTGGGGCCCCTGCTCGCGGCAACAGTGTAAAGAGCGCCGAGCCTACAGGTCGCCCGTCGCTTCCTTCCATCCCGCTCCTGTTTGTTTCCCCGGAGTGGCCGGCCTACGTTAAGGACCTGCTCTGTTATCTTGCAAGCAGAGATGGATCGGACCATGTGTGGCCATCACTGGGGACCGTAATGGCTGTCATCGGGGCTCTTCACTTGCAAATGGAGGCTATCTTCTACAAATTGGCCGTAAACATCGAGACTGTGTGTTTGAGACCGGACTCCAGCCCTGTGTCAGACCTGCAACATACGGTGACCCCCGCGAAGCTTGATCTACCTCGAGAGGAGAACCCCGAACACAATCAAGACCTGGTGCCATTTGTCTATGCACGAGTGCAACGGTACGTTGCCGGAGCCCTTGAACAACTAGCACGATCGGCAGAGTCATCGCCCGCGCAGGACTCATTTTTTCCCTTGCTTCTGGAGACTTCCTTTCATACTTTTTTGACTGACTTCCGTGTATCTGGTAGACTTCGAGACTTAAAATGTTTGACCCTTTCAGGCAGTTGGTCTTCTTTTTTTACAACGTTTTGACTCTTTTGCTATTATGTCGGTGCTACTGGATGGGGTTTGTGCGATGGATCGTAAGGGCCAGGGCTGAATTTGACTGTCTGAGCTCGGTACAGTGACTATCTTTTGGCTCTGCTCGGTGGTGTCTGTGAGCGTAGGGGCCAGATGGAAGTCTGATTGTCTGGGTTTGGTACAATGACTATGTTCGATAAGGGATTTGCTGCCTCTGTTGTGCCGGGGTTGGGCGGGAAGGTCTTCTCTTTTTCTGTGACTCCCCTATCTGTTTGCTTATTAGTCAGACCCCCCAGGATATACCGGCATGGATTAGCAAATTTAGCGGCACAAAAATGGAAATTTAGCGGCACAAATATGGAAATTTAGCGGCAATTTTGCGGCATTTTATGTGGCCATTTTTCCTACAACAAACACAGATATCTTCGTTTTTTTAGTTATTTAACAACATGAAGCTTCCCTGCTGCGGTGGGTGAAGGCTCACAGCTGGTGCACAGACATAATATCGACTCCAAAATATCGACTGGAAAGAATATCGAGTTTTAAATATCGTTTGGAGAAAATATCGACTAGACAGAATATCGACAGTCAAAATATCGTTTTTAAGGTAAGTGAAGTAATATCGACTGTAAATAATATAGACAGTGAAAATATCCAAGTATATAATCTAGATAGTAAAAAATATAGTTTTTTCAATAATATTTAATTATTTATAGTGTTTTTATGTTATAATATATGTGAAAAGTGTCATTTTTTTTAATAATTATTTTTAATTAATAATTTTTTTTAATTATTGTGTAATTTTATTCTGTAGCGGGTTGTGGGTTTATAGGGGAATAGGGTGGGAAGTAATTTAATTATAATAAATTAAATATGTAAATTTATTAATTGGTAGTAATAATTAATTATTTGGTAATTAAATAATATATGTTAATTATTTACAATTTAATTGGTAATTAATTTAATTTAATTGATTAATTGCTAATTATGTAAATTAAAATAATGTATTTTCTGTAGCGGGTTGTGGGTTTAAGGGGAATAGGGTGGGAAGTAATTTAATTATAATAAATTAAATATGTAAATTTATTAATTGGTAGCAATAATTAATTAATTGGTAATTAAATAATATATGTTAATTATTTACAATTTAATTGGTAATTAATTTAATTTAATTGATTAATTGCTAATTATGTTAAATTAAAGGGGTATTTTTAGGGTTCAGGGTCAGTTTTCAGTTTTTGGGCAAAGGGGTATTTTTAGGGTTCAGGGTCAGTTTTCAGTTTTTGGGTAAAGGGGTATTTTTAGGGTTCAGGGTCAGTTTTCAGTTTTTGGGCAAAGGGGTATTTTTAGGGTTCAGGGTCAGTTTTCAGTTTTTGGGCAAAGGGGTATTTTTAGGGTTCAGGGTCAGTTTTCAGTTTTTGGGCAAAGGGGTATTTTTAGGGTTCAGGGTCAGTTTTCAGTTTTTGTGCAAAGGGGTATTTTTAGGGTTCAGGGTCAGTTTTCAGTTTTTGGGTAAAGGGGTATTTTTAGAGTTCAGGGTCAGTTTTCAGTTTTTGGGCAAAGGGGTATTTTTAGGGTTCAGGGTCAGTTTTCAGTTTTTGGGTAAAGGGTTTTTTTTAGGGTTCAGGGTCAGTTTTCAGTTTTTGGGTAAAGGGGTATTTTTAGGGTTCAGGGTCAGTTTTCAGTTTTTGGGTAAAGGGGTATTTTTAGGGTTCAGGGTCAGTTTTCAGTTTTTGGGTAAAGGGGTATTTTTAGGGTTCAGGGTCAGTTTTCAGTTTTTGGGCAAAGGGGTATTTTTAGGGTTCAGGGTCAGTTTTCAGTTTTTGGGTAAAGGGGTATTTTTAGGGTTCAGGGTCAGTTTTCAGTTTTTGGGTAAAGGGGTATTTTTAGGGATCAGGGTCAGTTTTCAGTTTTTGGGTAAAGGGGTATTTTTAGGGTTCAGGGTCAGTTTGGGGTTTTTGGGGTACATATACAATATTGCCTATTATTTAATTAAATTTTGTTACTATATATATATGTTTTAAGAAATATGATGAAAAAAAAATATTTTTTTACTTTCATTAATTATTTAATTATTAAAAGTTATTTTAAGTATTGTTAATTATATTTTAGTAATTAATTTTTTATATTAATGTAATTAAACATTGTTTTTAGTAAAGTCGATATTTTTAACAACGATATTTTTGTAAACGATATTTTGTACTCGATATTTTTGTACTTACCTGTTTGTAGATAGAAACTCGATATTTTGTACTCGATATTTTCTCAACGATATTTTGGGTAGTCGATATTCTTTCAGTCGATATTCTTTCAGTGATCCCTCACAGCTACGGTAGGTTTCATGTCTGGCTGCCACTAGCGTTTCCATGACCATTAAATGACAGGAGAGGTAAGAATGTTCTAAGGACACGAAGGATGGCAAAGCCCATGCCCACCACAGAGTTGATTTGAGTATGAAATGATAGTTGCTTGTTGAATTTAAAGCCCAGGGGGCAGATTTATGATGACTGGCGCATCCCTGCAAATCAGCAGAGATGTGCCAGATGAGATGTGTCATGCAAGTTTACCCATGCGCCACCACAGATGCGCTGCATTTACAATGTGGTGCATCATGGCGCAAGGATAAACAGATGCATGACGCATCTCCTGTCAGAAGGGTGGCGCATTGATGGAGTCGTGTCGCAAACGCGACGCAACTCCAGCAATGCTCGTGGCCTGCCCAATTACATTCACTCAGTTACTTTTAGGAGGCGTTCCTGCGCCGGAACGCCCCCCCCCGCGCCAGAACGCCTATATGTGGCGCAGGGCTTTAAAACGTGATGCATCTCCCAGGTGCGTCACCTTGTAAATACCGTGCAGCATGGCGATGGCTTTGCGCCACGGCTGTGTCACAAAAGTGACGCAACGGCAGCATAAAAGCGGCACAAGTGGCTTGTAAATCTGCCCCTCTGTACTTTAGTAAAGCTTTTAAAACCAGACTACAAAGAGGCCCAACCTGTGGACTTTGTCAATTCCTGTTGACCTTGCTCTGTGGTGCAAGTTCCTGTTTGCGCAATATGTGGGCACCCCTGCGTACTCACCAGTCTGACGATCGTTAAGCCATCGCTTTTCATTAAAAAAACAACAAACATTACAATCCAACAAGTGTTATCTGACAGCAGTATAATTGAATTACCCTTTAGGAGTGACATATTATCCAACAATCTGAATTGTATGAGCTGACTGTTACAAATCGAGTGTCTTCCTCCTCTTTTTATTATACCTTAATTTTCAACTTTTTTTAAAGCTCGGCTTGCGTAGTATGTTAAAGGTCCCAGGGCTTGGTTTCAGTGTCAACCCTGCTATCCTACCCACCCGCCAATACAGCGAGGCTGCCTTTGGGCAAGGGGGCCAGGACACCCACTGAGCGGGTTAAATTTCCGGATTTTCATTTAGCAAAGTGGACTTCCAAATGCTTGTTCTTTATTAAAGCCAACACCTCACGTTGTTTTTTTCGTACAGTACAGAAATGTATCTGAAATACAGAATCAGAAATCTAGCCAAATAAAAACTAGAGACAATACTTTGCAGACATCAATGTACTCATGAAGCAAACAGAGTGTCATTCCCCTTTAAACAGATTAGTCACAGGTCGCACGGGGTTCCTCAGTCCCTGCATCGGTTGTAACCCATAATTGTTTTGCTAGGAGGCGAGCGCCGAGAAATGATAGTAAAATGCCAGCACACAGAAGTACCGGTGTCAGACGTTCCTACCATGGCGATAACATAGAAGAGAAGACTGCCGAAATTACGAGGACACATGAGTTTAAATATACCTGACACTGAATAATGTCTCCCGCTTCTAACACGAGTGCTGAAACATTTGTATAAGCAAACCTTCGGAAAGAAAATAGAAACGCCGCGTAATTTTACACTTTTAAATAGTATAAGCACACGAATGATGTGTTTGAAATGGAAATGTGCCATAGCCCCCAAGAGGGATCTCTCTGGCCGTCTCGGTCTGTCTTAGCGGCAGCCAACAGTTATTTATTAACACAATAGACAGCAGACGCCCCAGGATATAGCGGTTTTTGTAAAAATGCCGCGCGATTTCTTCAAAAGTGCCGATTTCGCGGGCACATTTGTAAAAATCGCGGCATTTTTACCAAAGTGCCGATTTCGCGGCAAACCGCGAAATCGCGAAATCGCGATATCCTGGAGGGTCTGATTAGTCTGCTTTAATTCGCTTTGTACGACGGTAGGGGCTGTCTGCCTTTGACGGGGGGAGGGGAGTCCGGGAGCTCGTATTGTATTGTATGACATTTCCTCCTCCATCTTTTCCCTTCCTTGGGGTTTAGTTTAGTGGGCGACAGGCACGCTGCTAGTGGGGTTAGGTCATAGCCATCTGCAGGGGTGCAGGGTGAGGGGCTGAGTTATTTTTTTTATTTTTCCTTTATTATGTTCTATGGCCTTTCTTTTTCCCTTTTCCCTTCTTCACAGGAGATGTGGCATATTATCCTGAGCCACTTTGTTCCTCATATCTGGGTGTCGGGCGTTCGATTTTCATATCCTGTCTTCTGGGTGGGCGGGTCCCGATGATGTTTGCATAAGGTTCTCTGTACCGTATTGTTTTGCCCCAGCTCTAAGCTGGCATTGTTGACTTTCAGATGCTTATAATTGTTGTGTATTTCCTCAAATCATTTGCCCGTTCGCCATTGCAATATGTTCCTCCAAACGACACCCGATATGTAAATTTCTTCTCTTGTGTTATACTTAATAAAAATATATATATTAAAAAAAATAATGTGCAAAAAACTGGGGATCCACTGCCAACAAAAATAAGTAAGGCCAATCAATGCACGGACATCCTTTTGAGTACAGGGTACAGGGTTGTCTAGAATGGTTCGGTAGCGATCTGGTGTTGGCGCACGTCCCTCCTTAGACAGGAGGAGACCTCAGTAGGTAACCTCCTGCCTACAATATTGCAATTTCTTTCTAGAGACTTTGTGATTATGTAATGCAAGAAACGATAGCAGTAACAATGTACCTACTTCACATTTCTCAGGAGTGTCAGCAGCTAATAGAATGTCATCAATATACTGAATGAGGGCAACCCCTTTTGGTACGGAGAAGGAACCAAATTGTCTCTTTAATGCTTGACTGAAAATACTTAGGGGCATATTTACAAGGATGGAGTTAAAATTATCGCCGCTTTAGCGGCAGGAAATTGGAACAAAAATGGGCATGCTGTAGTGAATTTAACTAGTCTGAATTCAAGTGGCTGTGATAGGGGACAAGGTGTAGGTGTTCTATTGATCTACTGGCACCTCAACCAGTCCCACAACCTGTCCTAGGCATCCCTATTCATAATTAGAATCTATCGGCATATCAGCAGAGTAATCAGTCATTTGGTACTGGTGTCATTTGTCAAAAGCATTAGGGTAATTCGGTCCCTGTTCAACTGCCTCAAACCTGGGCTGAGCTCCTGCACCTCCCCTACTTCCTGCATTCCCTGGGAACCCTCTCATACTTTCCCTTTCCCGCTGGTATTGCTGACCTTGCAAAACAGGGCACCCAGAACAGCAGGGCCCAGTCTCTTTACAATAGGCACACTGATCAGGAGAAAAATTTGCCCGAAGGAGATGGAGTGCTCCTGGTGCATGCATTGCACGTCCGCCTCATACACCTCCTCTAAATGGCAGACCATACACTTGAGCTATTATAACCTTTGTTTTTAAATCTTTAACCTTTTTATCCTCCCTTCCCTTCGCTTCTAGTTCCTGTTGCTCATAATATTGTGCCATTGTCAAAAGGGACACTGGGAAGGACGTGGTAAAAGAACTTTCACTGGCCTTGAGGCGACTAGATATTTCTGGTAACATATTAGCAACAAATCTGTCGACAAACAGGTGTGTTTACCTGTCTCGTCGGCCAACGACTGGCCACTAAAATCATGAAATGTCTCCTCAAACCGTGAAAAGAAATCAGAGACTGATTCATCTTTTTTGTGTTTACAAGATGCTAACAAATCCCAATATTTTTCCTAGGGGGTATGAGAGTCTTCAATTTAGTCATAATTGCTTTAGGAAGATCTAATATCTCGTGTTGGGGTTTTTAGGCAGGTAACCTATCCGCATCTATTTCTTCACATTTTTCCCAAGTGTCACCAAATGCCATAGCGTCATCAATTTTACGTATTGTTCTCCACACATCAGGGGCAAAATAAGCCCAAAGAACATATTTATATCCCCTAAGGTCATAGTGCAAGAGCTGATGGCTCCCTCCACCTCCTCATAGAAAGCGGCAAGGTTTTTCCGGGGGCCGGGCAAGGCAGCCTTAAGGGCCATAATATCTGCTCTACTCCAAGGAGTATAGACCAAAATATAAATGAAATATCCCTTTGCATCATCAGAACCCTTATCATCACTTGTTCCCGCACCCTTCGGGGGATCATACAGGGGTGCAGCTTCACGCATTGGTCTCATAGCAGACTCACTACTACTGGGATCATTCGCATCCACTGGAATATCGGTCTTCTCTGTCTTAGATTCTGTTGTCTCAACGCCTGCTTGCTGCTTTTTAGCTAATTAGTTTTCCTTTTGCATTTGTAATATATCATCCCGTAATTCAACCACTCATCTAATTGTGTCAGATATGTTTTTGAAAGGGTAAGTCCCATCTCTTAACTGCCTATAATCTGTCTTCAAATCATTTGGGCCAGATTCATCAGAAATATGTTGCCAATTATATAATACCTTCCCAACAGAACTTTTCTAGAAAATATAACTGTTTTGTGTCTTCCCAAGCCTGAACTGTAGTTGTGAGGATCATCTCTGTAGTCTTCCGCTGAGATTCCTTTCTAGCACTGCCCTTCAAATTATCTTTATCGGCGCTAGACAGAGTAGAGCGAGTCTGTCGCATGGATCGCTGATCTTTGTCCTTACCATCGAATGAGGAGATTTTCTCATCAGAAGCACCTCCCTCAGGGGATCAGGAGATTTATACAGGGGTGGGGATCGCTCTAATAAAATAGAGTCATCATGAGGTTTATGAAGTAGTGGATAGAAAGCACGTCTAATAGGGTACTGGCCAATTAACTGCAATCAACGTTCTATCTCTACCTTTTCTATCCCTTCCTGCATCTCCTTATCTCTTACTTCAACACATTTCTGATACACTGTTTTCCTTTTGAAAAACACTCTAATGTGAACAAACCACATTATGGGACAAATACCAAATTTTATATACATATCTCTATTCAGCGTCCCTTCTGGAGGAGCCGGCTGACTTTGTTCCAAAACACTTCTAGTACTACAACAGCAGCACCACTTACAAAGTGTGCTTAACGCAGGCATGCTTTTACAAGTACATGTAAAATATTACTTATCCAAACTAGTTTCAGAAGGAGAAAATCCTCACAATACCTGCCTTCAGTCTTTGTAAAGAATGAATACCAAAACCAAACCAAACAATGAAGAGTGCTGCATCAGCAACCTTACCAAACAGAAGTCTTCAACTCCCACCTGCCGATCTCTGGGCAACCTAACGGTCACTGCAAATTCACCAAAGAAGCCGTGGTTGAGACTGGTCACAACCCGGAGGGTCAAGTCAAGAAAACCGCAAAGTTCATGTTGGCTTCAAAGACAAAATTCTTCTCATGCCGTGAGCGACCTCAGTGATAATTTCAATCTTCCATCAGGACCACTCCTTCAGACGGCTGCATCTCCAATGGGGCCCCATGTGCTGGGTGCCAATTGTGGAAATGTACCCCCATGAGGGCACACAGATGCAGGGTTACCCTCTCTTCCATGGGGCTGAAGATTAACAAAAGAGAGATCGGCACTGGAGTGAAGTGAAACAAACCAAGTTAATGTGCAGTACTGCATCCGGACAACTCCCTCAAGTGTTGTGGGAGGAAGTAAACATAATGTAAAAACCATCATCCTTATATACTGTTTGTTAGAATTCAATCTCATGAGAAGGAAAACTGGAGGGAACAGGTTTAAGCACGGAAATAGCTATAAGCAAACAAGAACAAAGCGTGACCAGATGGTAAGGAGATGAGGAGGAGGAAGAAGGAATGCTTATGGCAGCAATAAGCTATTAATCGATAACCTCTGAGACCAGGTGCACTGGCAGCTGCAACCCCCCAGCACGTACACCAGATTGACCATGTCAGAGAGGTCAGCTAGAGCTAGAGGACACAGGCTGGGTGAAAAGACGAACAGCAGAGAGTAAAATGAACACACCAGAAATGAAATGGATGCGACAGTCGAAATGGCTGCTGCTTATGCTAAAAGAAACAAATTTACACTTTTCCACACTCTTAATATAGGTAGGGAAGGTGCAATGCTGTGTTAAGTTACTTCTGTTGGGAAGATTTGAAAAGTGATACGTGGGTAACTTCAGCATTTTCCCTGTGGAGGTTGAAATATTCTATGAAAATCTGATCACAAGGAAGTTGATCAGTGTTATAATCAATGAAACTAATAACAAAACTGTTTTTGACGTCAAGAGATGAAACAGGGTGTTTGTATGCGTTGATTTGCCAATCTCATGGTCAAGCATTAGAAGGAGGAGGAGTTAATTTGGTCAATTAGTTCACATTATAGGGTCTTTCATGAATAAGTATACCCCCTAATAGCTTTTTTATCCACAGAAGTAATTGATATTGAATCCTATTGATCAGGTAGTGGTAGAGAGGATAAGAATCAGGTTTCCATGAGTGCAGTGAGGTCAAGGTCATAATTTTAGAAAAGACAGGGATGGACATTGCATTATAGACCAGCCATTAATATTACAGCAGTGTCACTTTGAAGTGTAGGACATGGGTCATTTGGCTGTGGTGAGGTGAATCGTTTACAATTGCTTAGGCTGATTGTTCTTTAAGTGTATTTAGGACATCTAGCCTTGGAAACTGTGTTATTAGCATTGGGTATGTTTTAAGGGCTCTGTGACCACGGAACTATGAATTTGGGTGGAGGATGCTAGCATGAGAAATGCACCGAAGCTTTAGGGTTGTGTGTGAGTTGGGCTCTATTTTAGCAATAGAGGAGTTGACTGCGAGGGGCAGTAAGGAGAGCAGTTCCTGATATAAAATTTACTTTCCAGAAAGAAAAATGAAGAGGATGATTTTCAGACTTTGTATAATCTCACCCTAGTGACACAGCTTCGGATTAATGACAAGAAGTGAATCTTGAGAAGTAGAGAAGATGTGTGCTTTGCCCAGTGTAAATGGCTGTATACAGCATAAGGTGAATAACTGAGACTCTCAGGTGAATCATGCCAAAGGGTGTTTGATTCCTTCTGTGGTGAGTCAATTTTAGAGCTTTATATTTTGGTGTAGCTGGACTGCATTGAGAGCTTGTGTGAAAGGGGGAGGGAAGATGCATGTATGAGCAATGGTAGCTGACATGAGGGAAGTGTATTTGGTCGTTGGCAGCATTTTAGTTTCTGTCAGTGTAAAAGTAGCTATGATTCATATTATGCTCCCAACCTTTATTTAGGTTGAAATTATGTACTCTAATTTAATGCTGTGAGTTGTATCAGGTGTTTTTGTGGAGATGGGTGACTAAAGGACGATGAGTAAGTCGTGGTGTATTTGTTAGAGATTGTAGGCATGATATCACTGTTAGCGTCTCTTGCACATTAGAAACATCTAGGGTATTCATTGCTTGAAATGATGTGTTGCAAATTCAGGAACTGATGTTGAAGGATTGGACCACGACTTTCCACTTTTCATAAAGAGCGATGAGTCTCTCTCTTTTCTGGTTTTTGTTAAGCTGGGATAGCACGTTTTTATTTCTCCAAAAAGAGATTTTTGCCGCCAAGCTATAAGGGCTCTGAGAGAAAAACGTCCAAGCTATTGATCCTGAGAACTTAGGGCCATATTATCAAGAAAGGGCAATACATTATCGCCGCTTTTATTGGTAGGAAACTGCCTCTAAAGCGGCGATAATGGGCTTGATAATATGCCCTTGTGAATTCCCATAGAAGCCCATGTTAACACCATAACCTGGGCTTCTATGGGAATTCACAAGGGCATATTATCAAGTCCATAATCGCCGCTTTAGCAGCAGTTTCCAGCCGATAAAAGCGGCGATAATGTATCGCCCAGTGTGCGACTCCCAAGATGCAAACCTGGGCTATCACTCAGTGTAGTCAAAATTTACTTCAAGACAGACTTTGAAACCATCTTCTTAGAATTATTCTGTTCATGGTATTCATTAAATATCCTTCTGTAGTGTCACATCAAAGACTTTCACTGAATGCTTGGAATTATTTGACTTATAGTAGCTCGGTCTTCAACCTCTTGGTTAGTGATAGCCAAGGAAACTATTATATTAATTTGGAGTATGAGACTCATATTTGGAACTTTAATGGTCTCATCTACATATTTAATGGCATTCTGTCAAACCCCCAAAATTGTGCTAAAATAACTGCCTCATGGGCCTCTGCAGTGTTGTATGCAGATCCTGTATGAACATATTTTCAGACGAGTGTCTTATGTTTTGCTATTGATTATTTTGGCTCAAGATAAAGGCTTTGTGCTATTGACATGTTGAATGTTCACTCCACTGTATCAGCTACTAGAGTAAATCTTGTGTATATCTTATTTCCTGTTGAATGTTACCATTAATGAGAAATCAATGAAAATCAAAAACTGCATGTATTTTCAGTTGCAAGAGTATTGTAGTATTGTGTTATATTTAGTCTACAAATGCTGTCACTCATACAGGATTTTCAGAAAATAATCATGTAAGACTAGCTACCGACATCACTCGTGGGCATTCTTAAATGTCCCTATCTCTCTGTTCTTTTCTTCGCTTCACCGTCAGCACTGTCTTGGACGTATATAGCACTGCAGATATGAATGAAGGCTGATAGGCTCCATATCTTTCCTGCAGAAACATTTGGATCTATCAGATTGTGGTGATTTAAGTCTGACAATACATAACACTGTTGCATGTGCGGCTTCAGTGTATTAATAAAGGGTAACACTTTGTTACCTGGTGTTCCCCCATCACCTTTTTGGAATAAAATTCTTTATTATTTTTAGAGAGAACAGGTCTGATACATCAATGAAATCCTGTGGAACTAACTGATTATCAAACTGGTATAAAGATATAAAGTATAGAAAGCAGTAGAGCATAAAGGTACCATCACAATAATACAAATAGTGTGCATCGTTCCTCCTTCACCCCATAACACCCAAGACTACTCCTCTACCAACCTTTTGATTTTTTTGCAATTCTGGAGATCATGGCTCCACTCCCACATGATATTGTTTTAATTTATTGTTTTTAGTGAGAGCGACACTTGCTATTGTGATAGCTACTTTTTATATGAATTCATTTTTATTTCATTGGGTTTTCTTTGACAGCTTTCTTTTATCTAGATTTCTTTTGCTTGGATCTTTTTACAGACATGCTTCATACTTAAAGCCATAATAAATATAGTTGCCCAAAGTCACTAACCTGCTGAAGCTGACCCGAAAGCAAGCCCATTTGCAGCTGTTCGTGATTCAGCCATTGCCAGTGCAGTGTCCTTGGCTCTTCTGCCCTCTGCATTATCTACACATGCAATCAATTTCTGTGGATCCGTGATGCCCTCAAGGTACACATGTGTACCTTTCTATCACTTTGCTATTATCCCCTTCAGTTCAACCACATCACACCTTACACAACACATTCCAGTGTTCTCAGCAACATTCACTTAGGCACCTCTTTAAACTGCAAGTCTCTAAGCACACACAATCATGTATGAACATAAAATCAGTGTCATCCAGTTGTCCATACATTCTCCAATTCTTTCAATAATTGGATACAGATTTCTCTGCCAGCCAACACGTGTTTCGTCAATGGATACGTTACCATGGGCCAGATGTAGGTAGCTATATACCGGTCGGTAATGGCCGAAAATCGGTGAATTGCCCGTTACCGACCGGTATTTAGCCCTTCCCAATGTAGGAGGCTGTAAACAAGGATTCGGTAATTTACCGATTCCTTATTTTAAGGAATCGGTAAATTGCCGAATCCTTAAAACCTATGTAGGTAGCACTTAAATGAGTGCATTTTTGCTTTAAGGATTTGTTATTTACCACCAACTACAAGTTGGTGGTAAATACCGAATACCTTCAAAAAAGCAGTTATTTGCTTTTGTCAAAGTACCATGTGGCAGACATACATGCCCTTAGGGCATGTATGTGCGCCACATGTGCACACATTCACCCTTGAATATGCTCTCGCTATTACCGAATCGGTAATACCGAATCGGTAATAGTGAATGGCTTGCCATTCATTCCTATGTGCCTCCAGGCCCATAGGAATGAATGGGAAGGTATTCCTTATTACCGAATCAGTATTACCGATTCGGTAATAAGGAATATTACAGAATCTGTAAATTTTACTGATTTTCTACCTACATCATATTTACTGATTCCTAAATACCGAATTGGTCAAATTCGATATTTAAGAATCGATAAATTGAGATTACCTACATCGGGCCCCATATGACTTCCTCAGGGCTGGAAAGATTCAATTGAAATCCCTCTTACAGAGTCATCATGTGTAGACATTTGGAGCATTGCACCAAGTGTTTATATCAACTGATACTCATTATATTTATTAAGATGCATTAACTGATGGAAACCTATGTTTCTTTACACTCGAAGAACCTCTTTTACAATGACCAACATCACCATAGGGGTGCAATTGTTTACATGTGACATACTTTAGTACTTTTCTGCACCTATTGCTTTAGTTGCCACTACAACCTGGCGGTAGAGCATTATCATCTTAATAATGAGAGCTGTATGTCCATATATCAGTACGTTAGATCAGTTATAAAGTTGTGTAGAATGAGTGAAGTGACTGGTAGAAATTGTATAAGGAAAGGTGTAAAAAAACGATAGAGCTAAAACACTGCAGGCATACCAGGTGTATTAAAACTCAAGATAGCCACATTAGTTCAACCCAAATATAAGTGACCATCATCCTTCTAATAAAATACCCGTTATCCGCAATTTCACTCTATGAAAGATAAGATATCTATAATGAATGCTAGTCCCATAGTCCCACCCTAGTACAATATCAATTCTATAGTATGTAGTATCTCAGGGTCACATACCATAAGTTGGTTGATTCTATCCCCCACCTAGCAGGCGTAGCAGTGATATATTTTAATTCCAAAATCAACTTGCAGGTGTATTTGCACCTAGAAAAACTTGCAACCTGAAGAGTGAAAGAAAATAGTAACTAGACTAAATCAGGGGACCAGTACCTGTTGTTACCATGACATTCTGGAAATGTTGCTCAGTTGGTGATACTGACGCGCCCCTGTGTCCCCAGAACTGCGGGGTCAAATTGCTCAATTGTTAATATTGAGGCGCCCCCACCCCACATTCCCTGAACTGCATTCCGTTTCCCTTTATTGCCATAATTATTTAGACAATTAACTTTGTCGGTAACCATGACACGCCCCCGCACAATAGGCAAATTACTCATTGTCAACTTAATGCAAATGTATTTTTTGTGTGTGTATATATAACCATATTTTAACACAATTATTACAATCCCTCAATTTAGGTGCTCTAATTTTCATACCGCCATTGAGTATATCATCAACTTAGTTCTACAATTGTGCTATATGTCACTCTATGGGATGTTGATCATTGTTCAAGTGTAAAGAAGCATGGGTATCCATCAGTGACTGCATTTTCTAAAGTATAATGAGTATCAGTTAATATGAGCACGGGGTGCAGTGTTCCAAATGTATACACATGGTGACGCTGTACAACAGATGTCAATTAATCTTTCCATCCCTGACGAAGTCATAGGGCGACTTACCCATTGACGAAACACGTGTTGGCTGGCAGAGGAATCTAAATCAAATTAAAGAAAGAATTGGAGAATAGGTGGACGACTGGATGACTCTCATTTTATGTTTATACATGATTGTGTGTGCTTAAAGAGTTGTCTCAATTATCTTACATTTGCATTTAGGGATGCAGGGATAACAACCCTTCTCTTTTGAGCACTGCACTAATATAAAAATGCTGTCATGTATGTGTATTATGTCCTGAGCGCCGAATTCCCTTACTCTCCCCTTAACGTGCATTTAATGTATAGGATGGCAGCAGGAGACAAACACCATCAAGTAGCTTCAATATGAGTATCTCCATGGATCAAGCGAAAATGGCAGAAGAAATATTAAAAAACCTTAAGATGGGTAGCAGCATAAAACAGGCAGCTGGTGGCGGAACTCTAAATAAAAAGTAAGGGTGTAGAGACAAATTAGTAAAACTGGAGAAATTGAAAGGGAACGAAATATCGAGATTTCAGGATAGTGTGACACTGAAGGAATATATAAAACTGAACAGGATACCGAGGGTCTGAGCTCACATATGATTTCATCTTATGATGACCTTGATGTGGGTTGGTTATTGGTATGGGAAAAATAATTAACCTCTAGCTCTACAAGGGTAATGGAAATACTAATAGAGAATTGTGACAGAAAGGACTTCAGATTACTCTCTGAGATACAAATTGTGAAAGATGAGATTGAGAGTATGAATCTGGTGAAAGCCACTAATAATAATTTCTTTGCTAATCAATTTTATCGTTTTTTTGAACAAAGATACACCAGGGAAAATCAAATAGAGCACATTACAGTAATGATAGGCCGTCACCACATTATGCCTTTAGAAGTTATATACTTTGCAGTTCATGAGGCCACATACAATATATATTGTCAGGGGAATGGAACCTATTTATTCAATATGACCCAACCATTTGACCCAAACCTTGTGATGTTTAGCCGGGCATCACCAGGCTTTGTACAGAGGTTTCTCTTGTGCCCCACACAAGTCTACCCCTCTGCACCACTTCGTTATACTAGGTGGGATAGGGTTTTTCCAGTTGCCAGCAAGGTCTCTTTTAGCCGCCAATATGGCCGTGTTGAGGAATAGCTTGTCAGCCCTGGTCCCATCCAGCTCATCCATGACCCCCAGGAGCGTGTTCAATGGGTTGTGTGGGACCTCCCAACCCAGGACATCTGTGAGTTTCCTTTCTATAGGCTCCCAATATTGCACTAGGAGGTGGCAGATGCACACTATGTGAAAGTCCGCCTGTTCCCTCTCGCAGCAATTGCTGATTGCAGTCAACTTCAGGCAAGCACTATGAATGCGCTTTGGGGTGAACTAGGCAGCATGCAAGTAGTACAGTTGGCTGAGGTGGTGACTGTTTTGGGTGCCATCAGTGCGTTCCTCCCATCCTCTTCCTCAAGGGGTCCCACCCAGCTCTCCCATTGACTCCTGAGCCAGTCCAATGCGGTTGGAGTGTTGTTAGTTAGGGAACCATAAATACGTGAGATTCTGCCTTTCCCCAGATTTCCCATCATGGTTTGTGCCTCTGGAGGGCTATATTCTTGCAATGTTGTGCCGTTTGGTATGTGTATATGGAGGGCGTGGCCTAGTTTCAAATATCTGTAGAATTATGATGAGTGCAGGGAGTGTCTGGCCTGCAGATCGTGGATAGTGCGCATGTGGTCGCCAGCCCACACATCCCCCAACTGAGAAATACCAATGAGGTCCTACATCCGGAACCCCTCCAATTCGCTAACCTCCATGAGTCAGGTGCCCTGCCAAAGCAGTGTGCATTGGGTCAATTTGTTCGTCACAGGGTATGGCGCAAGGAAGTGCGCCAGGCTGGGAGAACTGCTCGTGTCACCACTGCCAGAGTTCTGGGTATATGTACTCCGAACATCATCGCCTGGATCCTAGGCCGGCCCAGATATCTCAGTTCGCAAGGTCAGACCAGCCCCCATTAAACCAGCCATGTAGTGTGAGTAGGCGCGTTGCCAGGTAGTACAGATATAGATTGGTCATGCCCATGCCTCCATCAAAGGGTGGGGTCTGGCATAGGGCTAAGGCCAAACTAGGTCTCCGCCCACCCCAAAGGAATTTAGTGGCTAGACTGTCTTGCTCTTGAACCAGGTCCTTGGGAAGTAGAATGGGGTGTTTTGGATCATGTAGAGGAATCTGGGGAGGAACATCATTTTAAAAAGGTCAACTCTCCCTAGGGGGTTAAGCTGCAGTGTCTACTGTTTACAGAGGTTATCTCAGTCTCAGTCTCTCCTCCCTAATGGGGTAAAGTTGAGTGACCAGGCGAGGTCAGGGAGCAATGTGACCCAGATTCCTAGGCATTTAAACAATTGCTGCTTGATAGATATTGTGGATTGCCAGTCGAAGAAATCTCTTGTTATGTGTAGAGGGACCAGGACAGACTTGCTTGGGTTCAGTCACAGGCTGGAGACCTGTTAGAAGAAGCACAATACCTGGAGGCAGTGGGGGCCAGATTGAGCCAGTTCCGCATGGAAGAGCAAGACGTCCTCCGCGTACAAGGCAATTTTTTCCTCAGGCCACCTCCATCCCTGAATTCGGTCTTCGGACCGAATGAGGCATGCCAGGGGCTCCACTGCTGGGGCAAAGAGGAGGGGTGAGATGGGACAACCCTGCCTCGTTCCTCTTTTAATGGGGAACATTTTTGATAGTGCCCCATTGATGAGTACCCGAACTTAAGGTCGAAAGTACAAGACCTTAACCAGTTGGAGAAATGTTGGCCTAGTCCCATCTCGGCCAATATGTCCTCCGAGTATTGCCAATCCATGGAGTCAAATGCCTTTTCAAAGTCAATTAGATGAAGTGTTAAATAGGGGGTTAGTGATTGGCGATTTGCTAGGGCGAGGTAAAGGTGTCAGAGGCAGTGCCTAGTCCCCCGTGATGGCATAAATCCACACTGGTCGGGATGGATCAATTTGGTAAGGTAGGGTCTCAAACGGTGGGCCAGGACCGAGGCAAATATTTTAACTGCTGTGTTTATGAGAGAGATTGAGTGGTATTTGGCACAGTTTGGCGAGGCAGGGTATGTTTTAGGAATGACAACAATGGTGGCAGCATCTGTTTCTGGGGGTAAGGAGGCCTTCTCAGAGGCTTCAGCACATAAATCAGAGAGGTGTGGGACGAGTTTCTCCAGATAGTTGGCATAGTACTCTTTTGGAAGTATGTCAGGGCCATGGGTTTTGCCCGGTGCGGTACGCGATATGGCTTCATTGATTTCTTCTTGGGTGATGGGGAGGTCAATATTGGCTGATTTGGCCGCATTGAGGTGGTGAAGGTGGAGGCATTCCAAGTTGATCAGCTCCAAGAGAGTAAAGCTTACAGTAGTAGGCGGCAAAGATCTGGGCCATTGCTAGGGGGAGCGGTGAATAAGGTCTTTCCAGTCCCTAATCTCTGGGATTATGCGAATGGCAATGAGATATGTGGTTAATCTATGTAGAACTTCCTGTTCTTGTCCGTCCAGCCGTACACCCTAGCTATGGACAATCTCCTTAGTAGTTTGGCGTCTTCCATGGAGATTTGTTTGATTTCATCCCTCGTGTGCGAGCTGCCTCGTCTGAATGTCAGCTTGGTCTCCAGGCAGACATTTCTCGAGGAAGGTTGCCAGGGCTTTCAGGAGGGTAAGCTGGCTGTCGTGAGCCAGACGTTTTAGTTTGCAGTGGCCTTTGGTGAAGCCACAGATAATGACCTTGCCTGCCTCCCACAGGGTACCCCGAGAGGGGACAGAGCCATTATTGGTGAGAAAGTACTGCTGAAGTTCTGTCCAACTGCTTTTTTAAAGTCTTTGTCCTCCACGTCGGGCAGGTTGTGCCAGGGGGGTCCCTCATGTCCAGGAGCATGGGTGAGTGATCCGAGATGTCCCTGGGAAGGGTAGTGACATCTCTGATCATCTGGCTGTCGAGAGCAGGCATGAAAATGTTGTCAATTTGTGCATGAGTTTGATGCGCTGCAGAGGTGTGAGTGAATTGCTTGCTGTGGGGATTCCAAATTCTCCAAGTGTCACAGATGCCCAGGGTACTTGTCCAGTTTGCTAAGTGCTTAGTGGGTGTGGTCCTCGCGGCGGAGGATGCGCCTGCGGTATCAAGGTCTGGATGCTCAACAGCATTGAAGTCGCCTCCAACTACTGTCAATCCCAGAGGTAGCGAAGCAATAAGATAGGAGGTACGCTTCAAGGTCAATGTGAGCATTGATGGAGGAGAATATATAAAAGCAAAGTTAAAGGCATTCCCTCCTATTGTTCCACTCAAAGCCACAAAACATCCCTGAGGGTTGTTAGTGGCCTGTGTGAGTACAAAGGGGTGATTGCGCAGCAGGAGAATTGCCACACTCCGTGATCCCCGGGTGTTAGAATTGGGTGTCTCCAGTTGGCACAGGTAGGTACTTGTGACAGATAGGGACCTTTGCCTCTTGTCAGGGTAAGGGGTACACTCCTAAAATAACCCCAGCTATACCCCTTGGTAGCTTGGCACAAGCAGACAGGCTTATCTCAGAGGAAGTGTTTAAAGGATTTATGACCACATACAGTAACCCAGTGACAACACTACAAATGGACACCACACAAGGTTTATATCAAAAATAAGTATTCTTTATATAGACTTAACACAAGACCATTAAACGACAAAAATCCACAATACTATACTTAAAGATGGTAGTTTTAGCTTAGTTCAGTTCAGTTCTTAAGATGCGACACTTTGCGTCAATGTACCTTACAATGCGTTGCGCTTCCACAAAAAGTAATGTTGCAGCGATGGAAATGCGGCAAAGTTTCGGTGCAAAGAAATAAAGATGTGAAGATCTTCCAGATGCAGCACGGTTCGATGCGTCAGCTGCAGCGGCGACACCCTTGTTCAGCGATGCGACGGCAACAGGCTTGGCTGCGGCACTCTTCTCCGACGTTGCGAGAAGCTTCCGCACAATGCGACAACTACAGTGCCGACCTTCAAGATGCGACGGCAGCAGCTCCGACGGCAGCACGCTTCTCCGGGGATGCAAGGTGCTTTTCTCGATGCGGTGCAATACGACAGCTACAGTGCCGACATCCATGATGCAACGGCAGCAACAGCGACACGCTTCTCCCTCATTGCGAAACTCTTCTCCTGATGCGGTGCAATACGACAGCTACAGCGGCGACCCCCTTCCTTGGAGTTGCAACGGCAGCAGCAGCGACATGATTCCTCTTCATTGTGAGACGCTTCTCTCGATGCGGTGCAATACGACAGCTACAGCACCGACATTCACAATGCAACAGCAGCACCAGCGATGGCGACACACTTCCTACTCATTGAGTCGCGCTTCTAGCTCCTTGCGACACGCAGTCCCTCAGAATGCCCAGACAGGCAGCAGGTACTTCCAAAGAACTCTGGGGAGCTGGTGTTTGAAGTCTGTTGTCCCTTAGACTTCAGCAGGAGGCAAAGTCTTTTCCAAGCCCTTAGAGATCCTTCACAAGTTGAAAGTAAAGCACACAAAGTTCTTTCTCCTCTCTTTGGCAGTCAGGCAACCACTGCAGGCCAATCCCCTAAGCCACACTTCAGCTTAGGAATAGTCTCTCCTCAGTTTCCAGGTTCCTCTGCTCAGCAGAGGTTTCTTCTTGTAGTCCAAAAGGGATCAAGGTCCCAATAGTTATACCCCAAAATCCTTTGTCCTCTGAGGGCAGAGGGGCCTTTGCCCAGTCCAAACCAGTTCTGAAGCACTCTACTTACAAGACTCTTTCTTTCCTTTCACAGTGCAGGGCAAAAACATCAGATGCCCCACAGGAGGTAGAGCCAGAATTGTGGAGGGAAAGCACAGCCCGGAGCACTTTGTTGACAGGATTCATTCTCTTCTTTCACTATGCAGGGCAGAGACATCAGACGCACCACAGGGGGTTGATACAGCACTGTGGGGGGCAGGCACAGTCCGATTCAGGTCCCAGGTGCAACTCCTCCCTCCCATCTAGATGAAGATCTCTCTATTCACTACTGGGCGGACTCATTCTGCCTCCTGGAATCCCCCAGCCCTGTCACTCACAAACCAGATAGTCAATTCACAAACTTCCAGAGGCACACAGAAAGGTCAGACAAGAAAGCAGCCACTTTCTAAAAGTGCTGCTTTCAAACACAGGATTTAAAAAACATCCTTCCTAAACGATGTGTTATTACATTCTGAGTTCAGGGATACCAGACTTCAATTTTCTATCTTGCTCCTATGGGAAGATATGCAGGTAAACATTATACACAGCATTCCCCATTATAGCCTATGGGCAAGATAGCCTTTCAATAGTGAAAAATAAAAATGGCTGTAATTCACTACCAGAACAGGTCACCCACACTAGAACATGATCTACCCTTCACATACACTGCACCCTGGCCAGAGGGGTACCTTGGGCCTTCCATTGGGGTGTCCAATGTGTACAGAAAGGAAGGGTTAGGCCTGGCCAGTGTGGACACTGGTCAGGTAAGCATGGCAGTTAGCAACTGCTCACAGGCACTGCGGTGGCAGGCCTGAGACACCATTTTAGGGCGACTCAGGTGGGTGTCACAATCAGTGCTGCAGGCCCACTAGTAGCATTTGAATCACTAGCCCTGGCACACTTAGTGCAATTTACTAGGGACTTCCTGGTAATACAAATGTGCGAATCATGGATAACCAATAACAATAACAGTTTATACAGAGAGAATATGCACTTTAGCACTGATCAGCAGTGGTAGTGCCCAGAGTCATACTGCCAACTACCACAGGTCAGGAAAAACAAGGGAGGAAGAAGCAAGAAGTTTGGGGATAACCCTGCAAAAAGGGCCTTTTCCAACACATCCCCTTCCTCAATCTCAAGGGTTTTCCTTGCTTCTACCCAGGCCCTCAGCGCCTTGTAGAATTCCTCCTTCCTTCTGAATACAGCAGTGGAGACATTGAATTTTTTGCAGAAGTGCTTCTGCTGTGTTACTTTGTAGCTTTCTAGCCTCTCCTCTTCCCAATCACAATCAACAGAGGCTATGGATTATGTTTCCTCCATGACAACTGAATCTGGCACCTTTCAAAAAACAGAAAATCCACAAAGGAATCTACCAAAAGGTATGTAGTTGCGTTATGGTCTGCACTCACTAAGTAGTGTTTACCAATCACTGAACATGAGTCACAAATGCAAGTCCAGAATCCTCACTGCTGACCACCAATGTTAGATTTGGGGGTCTCTAGTTGGCACAGGTAGGTACTTGTGACAAATAGGGACTCTTGCTTTCAGTCAGGGTAAGGGGGTACACTTCTAAAATTACCCCTGCTGACCCCCTTGGTAGCTCGGCACGAGCAGACAGGCTTATATCAGAGGCAGTGTGTAAAGCATTTGTGATCTCATACAGTAACCCAGTGACAACACTACAAATCGACACCACACAAGGTTTATTTAAAAAATAAGTATTCTTTATATAGACTTAACACAAGACCATTAAACGACAAAAATCCACAATACTATACTTAAAGATGGTAGTTGTAGCTTAGTTCAGTTCAGTTCTTAAGATGTAACACTTTGCGTCAATGTACCTTACGATGTGTTGCGCTTCCACAACAAGTAATGTTGCAGCAATGGAAACGCGGCAAAGTTCTGGTGCAAAGAAATAAAGATGTGAAGATCTTCCAGATGCGGCACGCTTCTCCGAGGATGCGAGAAATCTCGGTTCGATGCGTCAGCTGCAGCGGCGACACCCTTGTTCAGCGATGCGACGGCAACAGCCTTGGCTGCGGCACTGTTCTCCGACGTTGCGAGAAGCTTCCGCACAATGCGACAACTACAGCACCAACATTCAAGATGCGACGGCAGCATCTCCGACGGCGACACGCTTCTCCCTCGTTGCGAGACTCTACTCCTGATGTGGTGCAATACGACAGCAGCGACACCCTCCCTTGGAGTTGCGATGCCAGCAGCAGCGACAGCGACACGCTTCCACTTCGTTGCAAGACGCTTCTCTCGATGCGGTGCAATACGACAGCTACAGCGCCGACATTCACGATGCGACGTCAGCAGCAGCAATGGCAACACGCTTCTACCTTGTTGAGTCGCGCTTCCAGTTCCTTGCAACAGGCAGTCCCTCAGACGGCCCAAAAAAGCAGCAGGCACTTCCAAAGAAATCTGGGGAGCTGGTGTTTGAAGTCTGTTGTCCCTGAGACTTCAGCAGGAGGCAAGCTCTTTTCCAAGCCCTTGGAGATCCTTCACAAGTTGAAAGAAAAGAACACAACGTTCTTTCTCCTCTCTTTGGCAGTCAGGCAACCACTGCAGGCCAATCCCCTAAGCAGCATTTCAGCTTAGAAATAGTCTCTCCTCAGTTTCTTCAGGTTCCTTTCCTCAGCAGAGGTTTCTTCTTGTAGTCCAAAAGTGATCTAATTTCTTGGGATCAGGGTCCCAATATTTATACCCCAAAATCCTTTGTCCTCTGAGGACAGAGGGGCCTTTGCCCAGTCCAAACCAGTTCTGAAGAATTCTGTTTACAAGACTCTTTCTTTCCTTTCACAGTGCAGGGCAGAAACATCAGACGCCCCACAGGAGGTGGAACCAGCATTGTGGAGGGAAAGCACAGCCCTGGAGCGCTTTGTTGACAGGATTTATTCTCTTCTTTCACTGTGTAGGGCAGAGAAATCAGCCTCACCCCAGGAGGTGGAGCCAGCATTGTGGAAGGCAGGCACAGCCCTATTCAAGGTGCAACTCCTCCCACCCATCTAGATGCAGATCTCTCTATTCACCACTGGACTGACTCATTCTGTCTCTTGGAATCCCCCAGCTCTGTCACTCAAATACAGACAAGGAATACACAACCTAGCAGAGGCAGGCTTGAAAGGTTAGGTAAGAAATATCTACTTTCTAAAAGTGGTATTTTCAAACACAGAATGTTCAAACCAACTTCACTAAAATATGTCTTTTATCATTCTGAGTTCAGGCATCCTAAACTCGAATTTCTACCATGTTCCCTCAGTCGGTTAAGATTATAAGAATGTCATCATCTAACTGCCCATTCTGGCCTATGAAGAACAGGTAGCCTTGCAATAGTGAAAAATGAAGATGGCTGTAATTCACTATTAGGACATGCCACACACACCAGGGCATGTCCTACCTTATACTTACAAAGCACCCTGCCCTTGGGCCTACCATAGGGGTGTCTGCTATGAAGAAAAGGGAAGGTTTAGGGACTGGCAGGGGGTACACTTGCCCAGTCAGCATGACAGTACCGGACTGCATGCAGGCTCTGCAATGGCAGATCTTAGACATATTTTACAAGGCTGATTCTGTGGGTGGCACAACCAGTGCTGCAAGCCCAGTAGCAGCATTTGGATATACAAGCTCTGGGCACTCCTGGTGCACTGTACTAGGGTCTGATAGGTAAACCAAACAAGCCAATTATGGAATTACTAATCCATACATCAATTTACAGTAGGGAGCACTTGCACTGTGGCACTGGACAGCAGTGGCACCGTGCCCAAAGCATCTAACACCAGCAAAAACACATGAGACAACAGCAAAAAATGGAAGGGAGACCCACGCCAATGGTGCCATGTCTAACACCGGGCAAACCCTGAGTGCCGAATTCTGTCATAGCCATATCTTGCAATAAAGGGACAATTGTTGCTCATCAGGTGGGTCTCTTGAAGTAGAAGTATGTTGGACGCTTGGCATTGGGCAGATCACAAGACTGCTGTCCGTTTAACCCTGTCAAGCAGCCCATTGATTTCATGATAGTTTTCGGAGGGGATCTCTGTTATTACGTTTACATGTCATGGTGGGTATGGGTCAGCTTGGAGGCCTACAGGGTCTGGGCTGGACATGGGATTGGTTGGGGTATGTTCTTGTTGCAAGGCGATAATTGTAGCGCCGTCTTGCAGGTGATATATGTGACTATCATGTTGGAGAATGCAAATGCTGGTATGACAAACAAGATACAAAGACAAAAACTCGGGACAACGGTCCCACCTGAAAATGGACTTATTTAAATTTGTACTACATTTGTAACTCAAAACACTACTTGTGAAGAATCAAAAAAACAATAAAGCTGATAGTGTGCAAACGACAAATCTGTTGTTCAATGATTTATATATATATAGGATATAAATGACACAGTAGTTCTACTATCAACTACAGATGTTGCTGGGACCCAGTCATGACACCCAAAGTAATAGAGGACTTGAATATGCAGACAGATGTAAGCATAGAGATTGAGTTAAAAAATAAGTAATGTTGGACGCCACAGTTAGCCAGTGGTAACAATATTGACATGTTTTACAGATTGGACAGTGGAGACAAAGATGCAACAAATGTAATGATAGTCTAAGTGAAGGTGTGTGTATAGCACTTAAATCACTACAAGCTAACAATGACTTCAATATTGTTATAATGAATTACCTTGACTGTAATCAAGAAATTCACTAAAAACTTAGCAATGCTTCCTGCTACAAAAAATTGTATGGGAATCCAATTTTTGAATTAACCTAAAAAATCAACATTAAACTAAAACTGGTACAATAACTGTCTCCTCACCATTGATGAATACCATTGTTTCGTAATAGATCATCTTGGACACCAATGTCTGTATACACTTTCATAAATTCACAAATAATCTAGTGTTCCCCCAGGAAGACATATTGTGTCTGGTATTGGTGGGTCAACAGAGAGACTTTCCAAATATGTGAATGTATTTACTTTAACCATATTTAGAGAAGCTTCCTTCGCATAGTTGTGATACTAAACATGTTTTAAATCTGTTAAATGGCATACAATGGGAATCTGGGATGTGGACGGTCACTTTAGATGTGATATATCTCTATACCATCATTTCACATGGTAAGGGTATACTTGCCTTGAATCTCATTCAGAATACAAGATCAGTGACACTTTTGGAACATACTCAGATGCTGAGATCTATGACTGACATCATGTTTTAAAACAATGTGTTCCTATTTGAAGAATCATGGTAAAGGCAACTACATGGCGCTGCGGTGGACTCCAGATTTTCCCCCTCATACGCAAATCTTTTCATGGGGTGTTTGAGGAGGGGAATGTCTGGGGATGTAAATGTATTGCGACTTATATAGCGCACATATCACCCGAAGGTATCAAGGCGCTTGCTTAGGGAACCCGTCCTGGTATTCCCCTGTGAGATATCCCGGCAGGGTATCCACAAGGTGAAAGCCAGGCATCCCGCCACGAGGGGCCGTAGTGGAGATTAAGCAAGCTATTGCCCAGAGTCGCAGAGTGTGACCCCGTGAGTTGAGTAGGCACCGGAGCGAGAATTGTCGAGTCCGTGGAATTTTTGAGCCCAAGACCCGCCGAGGCGGGGAATCGAACCCTGGTCCACGGCCGATCTCAGCTTCCGGGTTTGCCGCCTCTAACCACTGAGCCACACTTCTCCACTCCACATGGAGCAGTGCCAAATGGGTTGAGCATATATTATACTCGGGAAGTTACATTGGCTACTGCCTGATGACATGGACAAGCAGCGAATTCAATTGAAGGAATTTATAACACATGTGACTCAAAATGATGTCAATATGAGGTTTACATCAAAATATAGTATGAAAGCAATTGAATTCTTGGATGTGGAGTTGTATGTAAAGGGGGTTAAGTTGCATAGCAAACCTATCCGTAAATCTACATTATGTAATGCAGCCCTACATGCTTCCAGACCACACCCAAATAATACTATACCTTTTGGGGAGATGATGAGAGCTAAACGGAACTGTAGTGAGGAGCAAGAATACTAAAAATGCATATAAGAAATATAAACACGATTCATAGAAAGAGGATAAAGTATGTGAGGAGTGAGATCAGCAAAGAGAAGAATAGGAAATACACATTGGAAACACACGCCAATAAGAGGGACACATCAGAACAAGCACACACATTGCAGACAATAAAATAATTACCACAATTAACACTATGAAATCTAAATTAAATAAATATAAATAAATAAAAAATATTAATTAATTTATTATAATTAAAATACTTCTTACCCTATTCCCCAATAAACCCACAACCCGCTCCTAAAAAAAATAACACAATTAAAATAATTATCAATTAGGTAATTAATAAAAATTAACAACCAATTAATAATTAATTAATAATAAATGAATTACAACAATTAACACTATAAAATATAAATTAAATGGATAATAATAAATAAAAAAATATTGATTAATGTATTAAAATTAAATTAGTTCCCACTCAATTCCCCTATAAACCCACAACCCCCTACAGAACTAAAAAACGCAAAATGTAATTAACATAAAATTAATCACTACTAAAAATTTAACACATATATAAACACAAAAGCAATACTTATTTTAAAAAAATTAGATCACATACTTTAAAAATAGAACAACATTTCTTACCTTAAAGTCGATATTCTGGACCACGATATTCTTGGTGTCGATACTGCTTTATCACGATATTTGCAACTTGATATTTTTGTATTCTGTATTCTGTCTATGCACAGCAGCAACTGCTCCGATGCTACTCAGCTGTTAGCCTTTTATCATGTCTCATATCTCACTATTGCAATTCCTTACTTTTTGATCTTCCCAAAAGCTCTATTCAAAAACTTCAGCTCATTCTAAATTCCCCAACCAGATTTTTCTTGGGCCTTCAGCACACTCAGCAATCTCTTTCCATCTCATCAATCTTTAATGTCTATCTGACCCAATCACTTTTTATTCAAATCACTCTGCTTTGGTCATTACACACTGAGTAAATACAGTCTTTTATTCGTCCAGTACAGTCTTCTCACCTAATCTTCATTTAGGCTTCTTCATTCTGCTTTAACTCATCTTTCGAATGATCTCCAGAATACATATTGCTAAAAATTGGAATTTGCCCCATCTAGCAATTCCCCCTGATTGAATCTATTTCTACTTCTGTAAAAAGCTCAAGACCTTGATGATAAGAAGTCTATTTAGATAGCTGCCCACTCGATTGAATCCTAGCACCAGCCCTGTTACCATGGTAGGGTAACAGAGCACTTGAAAAACTATAATTAGTTTATTGATTAAATAATCAATTCATTCAATCATTCAATCACATCCTAGCTCAAATTATTGGCGTCTTTTTGAATTAGTACTCCTTGCATGTTTGAAGATAAATTCTCTTCTTACAATAACATTTTATTCATAGTGACAGTAGATATTTAAAAGTCATCTTAACTTCCCCGCATAAGATATCCATATGGGATTTTGCTATTTTTGGAATGTTTCAGGCTTACATTATTTGGCTATATTCCCCGTTGTTACTTATAGTGATTGTTTTTCGCTTTTCAGAAATGGTGAAGTTTTTGATTAGTATACTTTATAAAATGTTATTCTTCTTATGTCTATTTCTCCTTTTACATTTGGTTTCAACCTTTTACTTTTGTATTTCTGTAACTATTGTTTTCTGCACTTTTAACATGGCACCTTGTGTATGCTAAAACTATGCTAATAGTGAGCCACGGTCGTCTTAAAAAGCCTAGTGTACCTCTGTCAACCTTTGGACACACCTTGCCGGACACAGCGAGTTTGGCTCCCTCCCTGTGCCTCTGAGCCAATGCGGGTTACCACTGGGGTACCGCGGGGGTCATCACTGAGCCCCCTACTTTTTAACATCTATGTGACTCCGCTGGTTTATCTTGCGGAATCACTAGGGGCTAAAGTGATGGCATACGCTGACGACACCCAGCTCTTGTTCGCATGGAGCATGGAGGATGACTCTGTAGTGAGGGCCCAACATTGTCAGTCTTTTGTTTTCCAGTGGCTGCCCAATGCTCAGCTAAAATGTAACGAAGGGAAATAGAAAGTACTCCTCTATGGTTCATTCACTTTGGATTTTAAAGAAAGAATTTGGCCTACAGGTTTTCCCCGTCCTTTGGCAGACAAAAGTGCTGCAAAAAATCTGGGCGTCTGGCTTGATGAATTTCTCTACACAAATAAGGAAGCTGGCGCGCACATGCTTTGACACCTTGAAAATCTTTAGGAAATGTCTTCCTTTTTTGTCAGGCAGTGCCAGAGAAACTGTGGTCCGGGCTCTCATCTTGTCCCATCTGGACTATGCCAATGCCCTATAGGTGGGCAGCCCGGGCTTCCTTATCAAAAAATTGCAGGTTGTTCAAAATTCGGCGGCCAGACTGCTCTTTGGATTGACATCAAGGCACAGTGTGCACCTTTATTTGCGTTCTTTGCTCTGGCTTCCAGTTGATTCGCGTTTGAAATTTAAGATGCTGACTATCGCTCATAGGGCCCTCCATCGGCTTGGTCCCATCTATTTGCAGAGGAGGTTGTTTTCTACACTCCAAGAAGACAGCTGCGCTCGTCCGCTCAGCGGCTGCTACAGACCCCTAGGTTCAACCACCAAAGACTGGGTGGTAACTCGTTTTATATAAAATAATGGAGGTAGTGGCTTGAAAGAACACTCAATAGGAATTTGTTAATTAAAAAATTAAAATAATTTATTTCGAATTTGAATTTCAATACATATGTTTTTATCTTGTTATGCTTTATATTTATTTTAGAATTATTTTTATTTTGATACATTTATGGTTAATTTAATTTAAATGCTATAATCTTTCAACTTTTAATTACAAAGGATGATAACTGAAATCAACTATGTAAAATGAGTTTTAATACAACTTAATAATAATAATTATCCATACAAATGTTGGTGAGTGTGATATTTAGTTAAACATATCTATATGTATTAATAGTAAATATTCATTAAAAGAATATATTTCATCAATTTAAATATTTATAAAACATTTCATTTAATGAATTAATGTACTGTACCATTCAATTTTTTAAGTTCTAGTAGTTCTTAATAATTATTGCAATTTACATTATTTACAACAAAATAGTGTTGGTATTTCTGTTAATAAATATTACACTTTGTTACTTTTTTTCCTATACTCTAAAACAGAGAGTTCTTGGTTCCGGTAGTGGTGACCTCCTCTTACATGTAAATAATTAGTAGTATTAACTTTACACTTGTGAATCCTGTTCCAACAGGCCCCATTCCCAGGTTTGAGTACGTGGAGACATGTAAGCTGGCACATTCAGAAACAGTGAATAGCAAGAATGTCTAAACTTAATACTAAATGATGTTGTAAGTCTACATATGAGTAAATCTACACAGATACATTTACCATTGAGGATAGGGCCCCTAGAATTTAGTCATTTACACCATGCCTATTCTCTCATTTTTTGCAGTTGACATTCAGTCATTCTGTATATTATGAAATTACAAATGACATAAAAAACGTAGCCTTCAACCTTAGCCTGATATATGTCTTAATCAGAGTACTTTGATGTTGAACTGATAATCAGGTAACGTATCAATCTCTGCTATTAGTACTTAAACTGTTGAGTTATCATGCTAGTCAATTGAATGGAATTTCTCAAAACCGCAGGTCCAGCATTTATCTTCTAGAACTGCCTATTTAAATTTCAATCTTGGTATTAGGCGATCATGGCTCACAAACTCTCCCTTTATGCAACCCCAGAGAAGCAAGAACAAACAAGGAGGAGTCTAGACCACTTACAAGCACAGTTAACCAAGGTTAATTGTTTTTGTGAGGTATTGGAAGCCACAAGGAATACAGTATAAGAAGATATTAATGTAATTAATTTTATTTTTCCTTTATGAGTACTGATTAGTCCTTCAGATGTCCTGAATTTGTTTCAAAGCATGTCTTACTCTTCCTATGATCAATCCCCATTTTTCCTTCTTCCCTTTCCACGTTACGTCCTCCCACTGTACTATGTGTTTCCATCGGCATTGCAAAACGGTATCAAGCACAACACCTAGAGAGTGACAATATCCATGTGTTACTTTTTGCATGTGCTTAAGTATACTCACCCACATGTTGTGAGCATTATTAGCTGATAGATAAACATATGTAAAAGTGCAAGGTGAGTCATATACTTTAGAATGGTTTTTGTGACTTGGTATCTTGAAACATATTTTGGGGTCGATTCCGATCCTGGTAAAAATACCGCGGTACGAATCGTATTCGTCGCCGATTCCGTACGAATGTGAAAAATCCCTCCGAACTGCGAAGTACGATCCATATCCGGATATCTCCACACGATTCCCAGTGAACCGTGCGAAGCGCAGTCGGAGACCCGTACGAATAAGCGTCGGGAACCAAACCGTACCATTCGTAAAGCTGCCATACAAACTGCCAAGTACGATGGACTGCGACAACCCAGTACGCGATATGTACGGAGTTACGGACCAAAGTAGTCGCGCATGAAGAATGATTTGTACGGAAAATATCGCGTAACAGCAAGCCGCATCAACAAATACGACCCGCACCCCCCCGATCAAGCGTACACGAACCCCCCCACCCCCCAACGGCCCGTATAAGTCACATGCATCAACAAATACGACCCGCACATCCCCCCGTTCATGGGTACACGAACCCCCACCCCCAACGGCCTGTATAAGTCACACGCATCAACAAATACGACCCACACATCCCCCTGATCAAGCGTACACGAACCCCCCACCCCCCCAACAGCCCGTATAAGTCACACGCACCTACAAGTACGACACGCACACATAATGCGAACCCCTAAACCAGCACAAGGAGGTTGCAAACGAGTCGCACAACACCGCAAAACATGTCCCCTGTGTACACACCATTGGGAAACAATGTCCTGGCCACATACAAACAGGCAAACAGAGGGCCAAAGTAACACCCACCCCATATAACACACACACACACCACCAATTCAAAATAAGCCACACCCACAAATGGACCAATAAAAGGGTCCACACATACAACCCATCATCCTTTGCAACATACCTATTTGCAAAAAGAAGACACTGCCAACTACTGCAACCATTAACTCTCACACATACACCCTATCTCATCTACACCCACAACACCCCTTCACAATCAGACCCACACACCCCCATCCATACACACCATCACCCCTTCACTCACATACACCCCACACCATGACTACACCAAAGAATCCAAAGTTCACTAACCCGGAGATGGAGACCTTACAGATGAAGTCATCAGAGTGGAGCCACATCTGTTTGGCGCATTGGACAGACAGACCAGCATAGCTCAGAAAACACGCTTGTGGGAGAGGATCGCAGACCGGGTCAATGCTGTTGCACCCATCAGGCACACCAGGCAGGAATGTCAGTCCAGGTGGTATGATCTGCGGAGGATGGTCAAGAAGAAGATGGACCAGGACTACGCCTCTGCACACCACACTGGAGGTGGTGGTCCCCGCAGACCTCCACAATACCAGCCCTGGGAGGAGAAAGTCATGGCCCAGCTACCACCGGTGGGAGTTCACGGAATACAAGGAGCCGTTGAGCCTGGTGAGTATACAAACATCTCATGTAATTTGGTGGGACTCCCAGCAGTGTCCAACAGTATGGGGGTGTGATGGATGAGTCCCAGCAGTGCCCAACGGTATGGGGGAGTGGTGGATATGAGTTCCAGCAGTGCCCAACGGCATCGGGGTGTGGTGGATATGAGTCCCAGCAGTGCCCAACAGTATGGGGGTGTGGTGGATATGAGTCCCAGCAGTGCCCAACGGTATGGGGGTGTGGTGGTTATGAGTCCCAGCAATGCCCAATTGTATGGGGGTGTGGTGGATATGAGTCCCAGCAGTGCCCAACAGTATGGGGGTGTTTGTAAGGGGGAGGGTTACAGTGTGGAAGGTGTAGGGTAGGAGGCTGCCCTCATCCCATATGTCCCGGGTACACACCCAAGCACCATGCCCAATTCAAAGGGAGTGTGAAATTACGCACATGATAGCAGACAATGGGCCCTGGTGTAGGCAGCACAAGGCCCTCCTGTGACCAGTGCAAACACAAACACCAGGACAAGGTCAGACATCCTGTGCAGGAACCCACAACCACGATCATGGCAGCATGCTACATGGGGGTACAGCCAAACCACGAAGGATGGACTCTTGCAAATCACACTCAAACAACTAGCATGGCCTGTCACACACACCCCTTACAGAAACTTATCCCCTGGGGACAGGCAATGGAGTTCAACACTGTCACAATTGTCATGTAAGAACAAAACAATCACTGATATGAATACGCATACTAAATTAACATGCACAGTGCTGTTTCTCAAGTCCATTGTGCCTCTCACACAATGCACTTGACCCATCACATGAACGCTGTGGATGCACTAAACTTGCACCATGGACATGGGTATTGACAAGGTGATGCGTCTTGGAGAAGTGCCACGTTCTAAAGCTATGAGCTAGAAGTGGGTATACAGGTCAAGGGTGTTTGACATCGTTTGCCCATCATGGAACAGTAACACCTATCAAAAGTAGCTGAATTGAATCAGAACTATTCGGCTCTGTCTCTTACATTAACATGGCATCCCCCCCCCCAGTGCTCCTGCTGGTTTGCACTACTGTTGTCTGGACTGGCGCTAATGCCCTCAGGGCTCCCCTAGCCTCAGCAAGGACTGACCCCGCCGGGTCTACCGGGGCGCTCCCCCCTCTAATCCCCTGTTCTGCCAACGGTTCTGGGGGGTGGGGGGGCGGGCCTACCACTTGGGGCAGGGGGGTGATGGGACCTACTGGACTCGCATCCCCAGCTCCTGGTCCCTGCACTCTGTCCTACTTTCTACTAGCCCCCCCTTCACCTTGCGTTGTACCTTAGGCTCCTTTACCAAAGGGGGGGAAGGCTGCTCTGGATGGCACTCCCTCCCTGCGTGGGCGGACCCCCAAACCCCCTGGCACTGGTTCCTCCTGGGTCACCGTCTCCTCATCACAACTCTCGTCACTGTTATTGCCCAGCTTTGCCAGCACCAACTTAAGGAGCTGGCCAATCTCAGGGTCCTTGTCGTTTCTCCTATGGCTCACTTTCTTAGCTGGCATGACAGCTCTGTCCTCCCGCTCTTCTAGCGCTGTGAGTCACTGCCCTGGCGCCTATTGCGTTATTGAGCTGCTCATCAAGCTTTGTCCCTATCCCTTGGCACCAAAAGGACCTAAAATAACCGCCCTCAACACCCTCGTGCTATATACGCCCTATGCGCCTCTGCCTGTTCCCTTCCGGCGTGTCCCGTGCTAAACAAACTCTTAAATGTCCGAGCGCTGCTGCCCCGCAATGATGCTGCTCCGCACCCACAGCCTGCACCCGGACCCTCCCAGACTCGCCGCTTAGCTCGGCAAGGAATCAGCGCACCCGGGGGCCCCCAGCAGCCGCCAAGGACCCAACAGATACCCTACCAAAAATACCCTGCCCGCTCACCTCGGCTGACCACTGGCCCCCCCAGCACACACTACTCCTCACCTTGCGAGTTGGATGGTCACACCGCGCTTCTCACCGCCGCCTCCTTCGTTCGTGGGCTGTACCGGCTCGTCACTCACTCGCACTCCACCGCTCACAGGGACAACGACAAGTTAAAGTTAAATCACACTTTCTAGGGATGGGGCGTGGGCTGCACCACGAGCGAACACAGCCGTTCTGGAGTAGGAGGGGGACAAAGAGACCGGGGCTACAGTGTCCGAAACCTAAATAGGCCCCGGTCTCCGCCCCCTCCCACCTGGAAGTGCGTCAATAGACCTGGAAGCAATTGGCCAAGCTGGGGGCCTCCAGGGCACCCCGCCCGCACACCTGATCACATATGAAGGGGCGGGTGCCGGTGGGCCCGACCCTGTGGGCGCAATCCTGCCGTGATTGTCAAACCCTGTGCATGCTTGACGCTGGCATAAGGATTGACACTGTATTGTGAATGGTGCATTCAACCAAGCACTGCTGTATCTGTGTCGTGCCGGCAACACAAGCCACAGCAATGGCTGTGTCAGTCATTCTCCAGAAAATGGAACATGGCTAATACCCCTGAGCACCTGTTAATTGGATCCCAATACATAAACATACACCAGTGAACAATGACAACAATATAAAGCAGGTTGAACTGTGATGCTGACAATGGAGAAGAAAAAAATATGTGTCATGATAGTGCATTAAATGTAAATGTAAATGTACATGTATTTATATAGCGCAAATCACCGACACGGTATCTAAGCGCTTGCTTAGGGAACCCGTCCTGGTATTCCCCTGTGAGATACCCCGGCAGGGTGTCCACAAGGTGAAAGCCAGGCATCCCGCCGCGAGGGGCCGTAGTGGAGATTAAGCAAGCTATTGCCCAGAGTCGCAGAGTGTGACCCCGTGAGTCGAGTAGGCACCGGAACGAGAATTATCGAGTCCATGGAATTTTTGAGCCCGAGACCCACCGAGGCGGGGAATCAAACCCTGGTCCACGGCCGATCTCAGCTTCCGGGTCTGCCGCCTCTAACCACTGAGCCACGCTTCTCCACCTAGCCTTCTGACTACCTCAAGACCTTTGTCTGCCTCATCCCCAGAGAGTTCCTCAGGATCCTCCTCCTCAACTGCATTTACAGTGTCTGTCTCTCACATCCACAGGGCAACGTGTGGAAACCACCCCCAACCAGGGGGGAGAAGGATCCCAGTCCCAGGCTCAGCAGGAACCCGACCCCACCGACAGCGACGCCTCACAACACACCGTGGATGACCCCAACCAACCTGGCCACTCTGGATCCCAAAACCCTGCAGCAACTGGATCAGATACATCTGTACCAACCACCAGACCCATTCCCACCACATCCCAGCAGACAGGTCAGAGCCCTGCCCATGATCCACCAGAGAGCCAGTCTGAAAATGAGGGACACCCTTCGGCGGGCACCCTGGAGGTGGCAGACAACATCCTCCCTGCTAACACTCGGGGGTCCCGTCGATCCGATGTCCCCACAAGCGCAGGCCGTGCTCATGTGGGTCAGGGTGGTGGGAGTGGCGCAAGGCGGAGGCAAGATTCTGGCCAGGAAGCTGCAGGCCCCGGTATGGCTCAACTGAGTACCATCCTGGAGGCATACCGGCGGGACACCAGGCAGGTCAGCCAGGTAGTGGAGGTCCTCAACGAACTGAAACAACAGCAGGCCAAGCAACATGCCAGGCAAGTACGACATCATGGACGGGTGGAGGCAACACTGGCTGAGCTCTTGACGGTGCATCGGGATATGAGCCAATCTCTCAGTCAGATGTCTGCCAACATGCATCACCCTCCCTGTGTCACCAGGCCACAAACCTCAAGGCAAAGTTCTACACCAGCCACAGGGAGGGAGGAGGAGGAGGAACTGTCTGACGGAGCATCCCATGCATCGTCAAGGCCTGCATTTGAGGGTCCCCTAAGGAAGGTGGGTCATCCACGGCGAAGACGTTGAGAGGCAATGGGCCATGCACAACTCCCAGGACACCTGGCTGGCATATTGCCCTTGGGTGCAACAGCATCACCTATTTGACTCTTCCACATGGACTTGCTGGTCACAGTTTGCCCAATGATGCCACGCACTGTGGCCTGGACTCTGTTGACTGAAACTGTAAGGCATCGCATCTCCTGCTGTGAACTTTGGATTCCACTATTTATGTACAGCACCTAATCACATTTCCTGCACAAGATCACCCAATAAATCTAATAAACATCATACGCATTGGTGTAGTAATCTTGTACCCAGAGTCTAAAACATATTTGTGTGGAAATGTCTGAAATGCTAGAGTATTTAACAAACTGCAGCCATCCACACACTTGGAACTGAGTCCGGTTGAGGACACACATAGGTAAATTTTTTGTAATGACAAAATACAGGGATGGCAATACACACCTGTGATGGTTACTAAATGCTGTAGGGGAGTTTGGCTTGAAATACGGTAATTACAGACAGGCACAGGAGACTCACTTGTAGGTGTATAGATCAGGGTTCAAATGTAGGTGTCCACGTAGGGAGTACCAACATCTGTGTCCTGATGTATGAGAACTATCATCAGCATGCAGCTGTACTGTGGATGTGATGAATGGTGCACAGGCCAAGGGTGGCAGGACAAACTGTGGGCAATGGCCTGTTGCACTCTCTACAAGCTCACCTGTTCACGTGACTGCCCCCTATGCAGCTACAACAACCAAACCCATGTGACGGGTGCTACGCATCCAGAACGCCTTGCCACGTCTGAGAAATCTCTTCGCCAGACCGGCCACATCACACGACACCCAAGAGACGTGGTTTTGGTGTGTGTTCCCGGTGGCTATTTGACTGTCTGTGACGGCGATGTGGAGGTGGTGTGCTGAGGTTGCATACTGCCACGTTACTGTAAGGAAGGCGAGGTGTGCTGCTGTGGTGTTGACAAGGTAACACAGTACAATATTGTGCAGATGGAAGGTGTGTGTGTGCTGTACGAGGCACATTGCCTGGTTGTACGTAGACATACTGTCATGTGGGACAGCATAGTCTTGCCAGTATGTGTTGCACACACAGGCAGAGAAGCTGTGATTGGTGAGTTTGAGGTATCGTGATACCAGGTGGATGAATGTCTGGTGTTCTCTGTGTGTAGGCTGGCAGGTGCATGCTCTACAAATGGATAGAAGGAGGAGTATCCTGTAGGTGTGTGCTGTCCAGGATCTGGCCAATCGGTGCTGCATTGTGGATGTGTCTGGGTGACTCAGGGTCACTGCAAGCAAAATGGCAGAGTAATCACCAAATATCACGGTCACAGGATCAGGCCCCTTAGGGCCAAGTGGGGCACAGGACACACAGCGTCAGCAGGTGTAGTCTGCACGTAGTGGGTAGCAAGGTAAATAGCACTGACACAGCCATCTACCTCATGCACAATATTGAACTTTTGTCTTTACCAACACAATGCATGTTGTCACTGTACACGTATCAACATATGAACTCTTATTTTACATTAGGCCATATTTAATACATGCACATCAGAAAGATATGTGCATTGACAGCAAAGAGGCACAATTATTCAGTGGAAATCACACGTCATACACAACATGATGAAGTTCCTTGGGAGGCCATGCAGCATTATCCAATGTACATGGCCATTGGCATTGCCCTGAACACAATAACAGTCATGCAATGATGTCACCTGTAATGCTGCATGAAGATTCTCCACACGACTGCCAGGGACTGTCCGTACCTTTGATCATCAAAGTAGTGCGATGCTGAAAGGGTTCCACCTCCAAATAGCCCCTTGGTCTGAGTACACATTAAAGACACAAAAGGGTGATCACGTGAGGGAAGGAGAGAATGGGAACTGCAGGGAGGGAGATCTGAAACAGAGGCAAACAAGCATTAGGATAGCATTTTTATGTCACTGATTCAACAAATACCTCATGAGATACACTGTACCAGTCACACCTGTGAAGTGTAACCACTGTACCCTATTTGAGATCACACATAATGCTATGACATAAGATCAGATGCATGTACACAGACACATCAAATATAGTCCAGTCTGTCACCTAATATAATCTTGTGTAACATTCACAAGTCTGCTACTATGCAATGAGATCCATGTTGACAAAAAAAAGTCACAGTGTATGATGATGTGTCCCAAAACAAGACATAAAATTGCATGGCAGTGCTACTTACGCAAAGTCAAATACTGTATTTTGCCCTGTGTATCCGTAAGGGCCATGAAGGCAAACTTGACATCACCCACAACAGCTGTAAGCATCTCATATGATGAGGAAGATATTGACCTAAATCCTATGAAGCCCCTCTGGAGCCAGTCTGTTGCTCTTGCAAATGAGCCTCACTGTGCTAAACATGACAAGCAGGTTGGAATTAAGTCAACAGCAAGTAATGAGGAGCTAGGCCACAGAAAGAACCCTACCGTCACCATGAGATGCTGCACGGGACCAGAGAATCATGTGATTAACCTCACTCCACTGGTGGCCGCCTGGCAAAAGCACAATTTTTTGAGGAGCGAATACAACTTGCCTCAAACTCCTCCAGGGAGACCTTTAAGGTGGTGCAAGAACTGCTAAAAGTTCCTGAGCCAGCAGTCACCCATGACCCTGAGAGGTGTAAGGAGTTGGCCAATTTTTTTCATACTAAAATTGTAAAAATATTCGACTCTTTACCCCAGGTTGCTATATCTCATGGGATTCAAGAAGAACCCCTCTTTATGGGGATAAAAGAGTGTCCTTTCTCCCTTGACACGTTTGGCCCAGTCTCAGAAAGTGAAACACTAAAAGCTATAGTTTCCATAAAAAGCGGTTCCCCCACGGACTCTGTCCCTTTTAAAATCCTAAAACAAGCGGCAGTCGCTGTGGTTGGGCCCATTACGAACCTGATTAACGCCTCCTTCTCTCGCGGTTTGGTGCCACCCACCTGGAAAAAAGCTGTGGTCAAGGCTCTTCTAAAAAAATCTAACCTTGACGCGGCTGAGCTGGCCAATTTTAGGCCCATTTCTCTGTTGCCAGGTCTCAGCAAAATTGCTGAGAAACTTGCTAACCATCGACTGTCCAACTTTCTTGAGTCGAATGGTCTGCTCCGAGACTCGCAGACCGGCTTCCGTCCCGGCCAGGGCACCGACACGGCCCTCCTGGCGGTCGTTGAGGAGTCGAGGCGCATCTTAGATTCAGGAGGATCAGTGGCAGTGATCCTCCTGGATCTGAGTGCGGCATTCGACACCGTTGACCATCAGGTGCTGACCCAACGGCTATCAAAGGTGGGTGTGGCAGGTGTCGCCCTGAAATGGCTTAGTTCATTTCTGGAAGACCGCTCCTATCAGGTCTGGGAAGGAAGCAACAAGTCTCCATCTATTTCTCTCCAGTGGGGGGTGCCGCAGGGCTCGTCCCTGAGCCCGACATTATTTAATGTCTATATGGCCCCCCTGGAGGATGTGGTGACCCCTTATAACATCAAAATCATCAGCTATGCTGATGATACTCAGTTGGTGGTCGCCCTTCCTCAACTGGTGGAGAACCCTGACTTGTTGTCCTCATGTCTGGCGGACATCCACACCTGGATGAGCAGTTCAGCCTTGAAGCTGAACGGCTCTAAAACAGAGATTATGTTGCTTGGAAACAAAGCGCCGCTACTGTCACCGTCATGTTGGCCAAGCTGTATGGGTGACTTTCCAACCATGAAAGAGGAGATTAAGAGCCTGGGAGTCTGGCTGGAGCAAGATCTTTCCCTTAGAACTCACGCCAAAAGAACTGCGGGAGTTTGTTTTGCCCTGCTGCGGGCTGCGCGGAAATTTTTTCCGCTTCTTCCTTTTCCATCAAGGAAGTTGTTGATTCAGGGTTTGATAACATCTCGCCTTGATTACAGCAACAGTCTGTTTCTGGGCGCCCCTGAATCGACTTTTAATAAGCTTCAGCAGGTGCAAAACGCGGCAGCTAGACTCCTTATGGGTATCCCCCGAACAGAATCCGCCAGACCCGCTCTCAAGGCACTGCACTGGTTACCAGTGCGGGAGAGAGTACAGTTCAAGGCACTGTCCATCGCCCATAAAACACTCCAGGGCGGCGGGCCTCCTCTTTTGAGGAGCTTGGTAGTGCCTTATAAAGCGAATAGAGCACTGAGGTCTGACCAGAGATGTCTGCTCCAGGTCCCGAGAGTAAAAAGATCACGCACGGGCGGGAGACGATTCTCTGTGCAGACAGCAATGCTCTGGAACTCCCTCCCCCTAAAACTCCGTGCTGAGACCTGTACCCTGCGTTTTCGCAGAGGCGTGAAAACACATCTGTTTCCCTTGTGAGTCGTTATCATTATTCCATGATCCCACGGTTGATGTACTGTTCATAGCGCCGGGATGCCTCAGGGTAGCTGTGCGCTATATAAGTTTTAATAATAATAATAATAATAATAATAACATGTGATTCAGCCCACCATTCTAATGTCATCAGCCCAACATACCTGGCATCATGGGAATGGAAAGTGAACTTCAACTCACTGTGAAAGCAAGCGTAGCAGTATTCTCAACCTGCACTGAGGTAACGACATGACAGTGACATGACATACTGGCACAAGGTGCAATGCATCGATGCTAACAGACTCACACGACAGTTGTCTTAACATGAGGGACATACACCGGCCCACATCTACACAACATGGTTTTTTGGAAACCAAAGTGTACTGGCCCACAGCGTTGAGGGGATGATCCAGACACATCCAGCTGCACACAGTGAGGCTACAATCCCCCACAGAGTCTGTGGTTGTGATCTCCCACACAATGTCTAAACATGGTATATGAAATGTTTCAGTGTCAATGTTTAAACACATTGATGCATTCAGCAGAGTCAAAACTCTACGACAGATGACTGTCAGATAGGGTGACTATCCTGTCATGGGAGTGGGGCTACATGCAATCGGAAACCTGATGTTGTTGCATGTACGCATGGTCCAACAACTTGCGCATGAACATGTACCACGCAATTGAAACCATACTGTTAGAACTGGCTATTTCTGGTAGGCTAAGGCTGACGCCAAAGCCAAGCAGAAACCACCATTCTAGTCAGGGCATGGGAGTCACACGCCAAGATAACCCCTGCTCACCCCCTTGGTAGCTTGGCACGAGCAGTAATGCTAAACTCGGAGGCAATGTGTAAAGCATTTGCGCCAGCACACAACAGCAACAACATCCTAGGCACACCACAAAAGGAACTCCACACAAGGTTATATTAAAATAACTTTTGTATTGTCAAAACACATCAGATAGAAATCACACATGTACATTGTGCCAACTGGCACGGGCAATATTCACAAGGGATTATTTACAAGACAGGGCCACATGGGCCACTGTCAGAATCAACACTTTTAGAAATAGAAATACTGTCAGAAATTAGAATAAAAGGATATAAAATCACTGTAGCACAAAATAACCATTATAGATCACATCCAGTAACTACTGGGAACAGGTAAGTACACACTACGCAATACTAATAACCATAGGCCTAGATCACGCATGGACACATAACCTCTCTAGTGTAACTATACTAGGCAAAACACAACCACCTAAGAATAAAATACATTTAGGGGTAGAAGCAAGAACACATTACACATGATGCATCAAAAACACATTCAGCGGTGTAGGGAAAAAGGTAAACACATGATGAATAAAACATTCAGAGGTGTAAGGAAAGAAAGAACACATGATGCATAAAAATACATTCAGAGGTGCAGGGAAAGAAAACACAACTCAATAGCGCAAAGACACATGATGCCTAAAACATTCAGAGGTGCAAGGAAAAACCACACAATTGCGCAAAACCTACATAAGCCACCACCTATGGCAGTCCCTAGGCCAACTGGCCTTGTTGGGGCTAGGACGCCCTGTAGTCCAAAAGTCAAGGGCCTAAACGGTGCAGGTGCCCACTACTTGCTGGGCACCTGGGAACATCCCAAGACCTAAACGGTGCAGCTGCCCACTAATTGCTGGGCAGCTGGGAATCATCAAAACTGCACCAGGGCCCTCACTGGCCTTAGAATAAAAGCTGCGCCAACTGGGAGCCACACAGGCTCTGACACCAAACACTGCGCACGTTGGAGCCACACAGGCTCTGGACATCACACATAATCAAACGTTGGAGCCACACAGGCTCTGAAACAATTATGCTCCATGGAGCCCTCAGGCTCTGAAACAGCTGTGCTACCGTGGGGCTCTCTTAAACAAACGTGCCCCCAGACGCTGTGCCTACACAGGCACCGAAATGCGCCCCCATGGAGCTTCTCAGGGCTTTATACAAAGAAATGCCCCCACGAGCCTCTCACCAGCTCGTAAATACAACTGCCCTCAAGAGCCTCACTGGGCTCTAAATAACGATGTGCCCCCTAGAGCCTCCGTGGCTCTAAACACAATCTGGGCCCGGAGCCTCTCGGGGCTTGATCACCAAACTGCCCCGATCGTCGGAGTCCCCCACTGGGGACTCTGCAAACAGTGGCCCCTCTGCTGGAGCGGCCCGCAACGGCGGGACCGCTCAGAACTGGAGCCGGGTTGGGACCTGCTAAACTGCGGCACTCGTGCAGCCCCCACCAGCCCTCCTTACTCACCGGGCGGTTCGGGACTCTGCTCGGCTCTTCATGGGCGTGGCTCTCCTTCACACACGGAGCCCCGCCTGCACCTTCCGCCGCTTCTCTCCTCACTATCCGGGGCCGCAGGGCTCTCCTCGGACTTCCGAGAGCCCTGCGCACGCCTCCCTCACTCCTCTGGGAGGGACAGCCGGTTTCATCTCCTCCCGCCTGAGCTCTTCCCGCAGGTCACTCCAGGATTGGCCAGCGAGCTGCTTCCTGGTGTCCCAACTGGTCCCGCCCCGGCCTGCCTGACTTCCGGTTCAGCCGGGCGGCGACGGGGACCATTTTGCGGGGCAATGCCGGGTGGGCACCGGCTGTAGAGATCAATACAGCGCTCCGAAAGCGCTAGTGAAGAAAATAAAGCCCAATGTCCCTGGCAGGGTGAGCGCCTGCCAGGGGGCTTTAAAATCGGCCATAAAAAAACGGCATGGCAGCCGTGAAAAGGGAATATGCCGGGTGGGCACCGGCCTCAACAACCAAAGCGCTCCCAAGCGCTATAAAGGCAAATACAGCGCTCCCAGCGCTAGAGGGGAAAGTAAAGCACTCCCAGCGCTAGGGCAGGAAATAAAGCGCTCCCAAGCGCTAAGTAGGCAATCCAGTGCTCCCAGGCGCTAGAAGGGCACAAGGTAAAGGTCCCCAAGTCCAGCAAAGTCCTTCAGGAGTCCAGGGGCTGGGCAGGGCCCAGGGATTCCCCTGGGCCCAAGCAGCAGCACCCCCCTGGCAGATTCAAGTCAGAAACAAGAACATTTTGGAAGGGGACACAGCCCCTTCGTATACAGAGAAAAGTCTTTGAAGTCTTTGTGCAGGCAGTGTGAGAACCAGCTAGAACTGGTTATAGGGAAGTCCTTTCAGTATCAGGGACAGAGGTGACAGTCGCCCAGTGGGGAGGTGGAGCCAGCATTGTGGCAGGCAGGCACAGCCTCATTCACTCCCAGGTGCTATCTCCTCCCACTTCCCTGTCAGCAGATGCTGCCTTTCATCCACGTGCTGACTCAGACAACCTCCTGGGGGCTCTGCAGCCCCTGTCACCCTCAAACCAGACAGTCAATCCACAAGCAGGACCAGGCACTCTGGGCCAGGCTCACCAGCCAATCACACGCCAGGCACAAATTACACAAATATGCCAACTTCTCAAAGTGGCACTTCTAGAGTAGACACAATCATGCCGCATACACCATTACACAGCATTCAATCTCACGAGTTTGCACATATCAAACTCGACCCTGCACTCCCCACACATCAGGAACTACCATGGGCATACATATTCCATATTCATTCCTATGGGAGGGCAGGTCACTCACCATACATACACAGAGAGCTCACGCACTTTACACTGTACCACAGTGAAAAAGTACGCCAAGGCCTAAAACCATCAATACTAGGTTCCAGAAACAGGCTAGGAAAAAGCAAAAAGTTTCGGGGTGAACCTGCCAAAAGGGCCAGGTCCAACACATACCAACACAAAAAAGCCTTATATGAGTCCTTACCCAAACTGACATTTCCACATGTCCACGCATGGTCCGTTGATTTGGCTGACGTTGCTATCATCATCAGCAACAGCAGGCTGACCAAGATGACACCAACGGACAACAGGCAGGGCGACCTGGGAATGAGAGGCACACAAGGGGTCAAGTACATAATAATTTCATTCAGACATGGTCATGTTGAATAGACTAAGGTTGTACTACACTTGTACATTCCAAGTTCACACATAGCACGTCTGTGTGTGGCATTACATCAGCACCTGTGTGACACTGCACAACAAACATCAAAGTGATATTGCATACAGTCAGCTGGACACACAGCAGGCTACCCATTCAACTCTATGGTACATACGTGAACAATATTCACCTAGGACTCACCATCATGAGAAGAAGTTGTGGATGAGCTGACTCCGGATATCATCTTCAACCTCCTCGTCACTGGCATCCTGGCCAAGTCCTTCATCCTCCATAGGCGGATGTTCCAGCTCATCAGGGTCTAGGATGAGTGGCACGGCCTCCTCCACTGTTGTGTAACATGCAGCACACGGTGAAGATGTCACACACCTTGAGTGGGGTGTATTGGAGGGCTCCGCCTGTCTTGTCCAGGCACCTGAACCGGCTCTTCAGGAGTGCAAATGTTCGCTCTATCACCCGCCTGGTCTGCCCATGAGCATTGTTGTAGCGCTGGTCTGCAGCCGTCCTGGGGTTGCGTAGCGGAGTCATGAGCCACGGCATGTTTGGATATCCTGCGTCTCCTGCAAATTTACATCATTAAAGTGAGTGTGTAATGTGATGCAGTTGAGGAAATAATGACATACAGACATACATGAGTAAAAGACTTTACCCACCAACAAGACATGCACGATGGTTGCGCAGCTGCAGCATCATCTGTGGTACACTGCTACGCCTCATGATGAATGCATCGTGGCAAGATCCTGGAAAACGTGCACAAACATGGGAGATCAGCATGTTGGCAAGACACACCACCAGGGCATTTATCGAGTGGTAATGTTTCCTGTTGTGGAACGCTTGCTCCTGAGCCTTTGGTGGCACCAGAGAAACATGTGTTCCATCAATAGCACCAATTACATGTGGCATGTGTCCCAGGCCATAGAATTTCCCCTTGACATCTGTCAATTGTGCAGGAGTAGGGAATTTTATGAATTCATCCATGTGCACCAACATGGCTGCCAATACATCCCATAAAACCCTGCTGCACATAGTTTGGGACATCCCCCCACATCAGCTATGGTAAATTGGAACGTACCTGTGGCAAAGAAATGTAGTGCTGCCATCACCTTTACCTTGGGTGTCAGCGCAGTTGGATACCTGTTTCGTGGTTGGAGATGTGGTTCCAGCCTGTCCGTCAGGTTCTGAACCAACTTACGTGTGAAGCGGTAACGCCGTATGCAATCACGTTCCCCCATGGCTTCCAAGTCTGGCAACGGCCTTGCCAGAGGGGATGCCCTGCACAACATATAAAGGAAAAAAAGGGTACAACTATCAGACAAAGACAATTACAATGGACAAGGCACATGCAACACTGCTTCAACGCATCTAATCATTTATGGTCTGGCGTGGGATACACATTGAGGACACATGTGCCAGCTGGCTGCCACTCCTCCATGATAACTGATAGACCTGTTGTCTATGTAATGGACATGACATGCATGCAAATGATCTGCTGTACTTGTCTGAGTGAGCAGGACCATGTTTCATGTCAGTGACACACGTCACGTGAACTGCATGAGGAGGTTGTCTGCACATCAGACAGCTGACAGCAATGCACACACCCACATAACATGTGCCATCATTTGCACATATCAGACATATTGTGCTTGAGGTGTGCATTTGCTACAACTACAACATGTACATTATCAGACTGCAGATATGTATGTTTGGGGACAAATGGTCTATAATCCCATCACACATATGAGCGGATGATTAGCACCAGTGGCATGTTGTGCGTACATGTGTAACCCTATCATCACGGCAAAGACCCATCATAGATGCTCCTACAGCAGATGAACTTGACAGTATACAAACAGCATGCACAAATTCGCACATGGCACACACATTACGTGGTCACACACGGTCATGCTGGTCGTCAATTTTAGATCTGTGACAGTGGCCATGTTGCTGTAATCATGTGACAGATGACTGTACTGAATGTTGTACCATACCAGTGTTGATGTGCATCACAATATGTTCTAGATGTAACTCAGGTGAGAAGTGTTGAATGTATGTGGAACACATGTGCACCGTGATTAATGATATGTCTGAACAGTTCTTCCCACATCCACTGTGCCACAATATCACATTCCCTGTGCTACGTCACTGTCTGCCACACATAGGGCCTGGTGATGTAAGGATGGCATGCAAATCTATACATCCACATCCTCAACATGAGCCTACACCTACATCCCTGCCATGTGATTTCCTGGTATCACTCTCCCAATGTTTACATGAATGAGCTTATGTACGCAGCCTACACATACATTCACTTGAGCATGTCAAACGCACAGTACCCCGATTGAACGTGCGTGTGTACGGCTCGTTTGCCTATTGCATTGTAGCTATACGCGAGCAATGCGTACCCCAAGTGAAGGTGCGTGTGTACGGCTTGTTTGCCTATTGCATTGTAGCTATACGCGAGCAATGCGTACCCCGATTGAACATGCGTGTGTACGGCTCGTTTGCCTATTGCATTGCAGCAATACGCGAGCAATGCATACCCCAAGTGAACGTGCTTGTGTACGGCTCGTTTGCATATTGCCTTGTAGCTATACGTGAGCAATGCGTACCCCGATTGAACGTGCGTGTGTACGGCTCGTTTGCCTATTGCATTGTAGCTATACGCGAGCAATGCGTACCCCAAGTGAACGTGCGTGTGTACGGCTCGTTTGCCTATTGCATTGTAGCTACACGTGAGCAATGCGTACCCCAAGTGAACGTGCATGTGTACGGCTCGTTTGCCTATTGCATTGTAGCTATACGCGAGCAATGCGTACCCCGATTGAACGTGCGTGTGTACGGCTCGTTTGCCTATTGCATTGTAGCTATACGTGAGCAATGCGTACCCCAAGTGAACGTGCGTATGTACGGCTTGTTTGCCTATTGCATTGTAGCTATACGCGAACAATGCATACCCCAAGTGAACGTGCGTGTGTACGGCTCGTTTGCCTATTGCATTGTAGCTATACGTGAGCAATGCGTACCCCAAGTGAACGTGCGTGTGTACGGCTCGTTTGCCTATTGCATTGTAGCTACACGCGAGCAATGCGTACCCCAAGTGAACGTGCGTGTGTAGGGCTCGTTTGCCTATTGCATTGTAGCTATATGCGAGCAATGCGTACCCCAAGTGAACGTGCGTGTGTACTGCTCATTTGCCTATTGCATTGTAGCAATACGCGAGCAATGCGTACCCCGATTGAACGTGCGTGTGTACGGCTCGATTCACCCTTAAATGAGTGGCATTTGCGACGGCAATCGCACCGTACTTGTGTGGGGATTCCAGAAAATACATAGGGAACATCTAGGGGAACAGTGGAATGGTTAGAATGCAGCCAGGTTGTCAAGGAAACAGAGATTTGAGAGTGTTCTGCAGGTGTTCATGAAAATTCAGTTTGGCTACAGTATACAATGTTGCAAAAGTTGTTGTTGAGCTCAGGCTCAGTTTTCAAACCATGCAAATGTGTGTCATGGCCTTATGTGTAATGGCATTGGATGATACATAGGATGCAAACTAATCTGGCCTATCACACACTACTCCTTGGACTCACAGACCCTCTGCAGCACAGATATAAGGCAGCATGTGGCTGTGAGAGGGCACTTGCCTGCACAACATTGGAGTGGACAACCCAGCTGCTGTCTCTGTATCCTCTGGACCCTGATTAGCTGAGCATGGAGAGGGCACCTGCATTCAGTGAGGGGGAGAACAAGGCCCTGCTGGATGCCCTTCTGTCTAACTACAGCAAGCTATATGGGAGACCAGAGGAGCAGGTGAGTGATGTGTGCACTACCTTGGGCTGTGCACCTATTGTGTGAGTGACACAACAGCTATTGTGTATGTATTGTTAAGAGATGCTATGTTTTTTGTAGTGAGTGCCGGTGTGTACAGTGTGGTCTCTCACATGCAGTTAATGATGTGGTGTAATAGTGTTTACTGCTCCTCAGCATTGTGCTAACTGTGACATTAACTGCAATGTGAAGCACACTTTCTGCTGTGCCACACCTTGCATGTTCATTTTGGATGTTTTCCTGAGCTCTTGCAGTGTTCCCCCACAAATGACAGATGAATGTACTCACTGTAGATGGATTTGTTCATGACGTGTGCCTGTTGGACAAAAGCATGCTTTGAAGTGATGTACATTGAAGAGTGTGATAGTTCTTTGTCACCTGGCAAATTGTGTTGGTGATGTTTTTCAAGACTGGTGCATGGCGTATGGCGCAGCTATACCCATGTGATGAGACAAGTATGCAGCGCCGTGTGCATGACTTGGACAGTAGCTTGAGGCCTGTGTCACATATTTCGCAGGTGTGACATGTGTGTGCTAAGTGATGTTGTATACACTGTTGACAATGACAGGCAGATGAGCTGTGCCAGGGTGTGCATGTGTGGTCTGTAGATGGTTATTTGGTGTCATGTGATGTGTGATAGCATGTCACGTGCTGCAGTGCACCATGATGTAGCATATATTGCTCAGTGTGTGCCATGCTCAAAGAGTGGTTTGAACCCCTTATGGCATCTGTAGCCTCTCTATGGCGTGTAGTGCATTGTTGGTTGCTCACAGGCCACATACACATGGACAATGATGCAAGTGTGGTCAGCATCCTATGCCCAGTTGTCATCGTCTATTTGGTGCAAGTGTGTGTCTTTGGGACATGGACCAGGTGTACTGATGTTGTCTCACTTTATATTTGTGACAGGTATCTGCCTATGAGAAAGGTGACATCTGGCTGGACATCGCCAGGGCTGTCAGGAGTGAGGGGGGCCTCGCAGGTGGCTCAGTAACATCAGGAAGAGGTGGCAGGACATCGGGTGCTGGACCCGCCGCATCGCCAGGGTACAGCTCAAGCTTGAAGCTCCACGCCGGCATGGCAGCACCCGCCACCTCATCCATCACATGCTCTGGGTCCTGGAAGTGGTGTTCCCAGACCTCCATAGGCAGTTGCAGGAGGGACAGCAGCAAGAAGGGGGTAGGTATATATCTGTTTGTTGTCATGCTACCTGCAGTGCTCCGAGGCATGGTAACACTCCCACAGTTGGATTGGTGTGGTCAGACAGGTACTTTATGCATTGGCATGAGTATGGCCCAGTTTCAGCAGATGCTTCTTTACATGCCTTGCCCTACTCAACATTTGACCAGCGCTTTGGCTATTGATTGTTTTTCACATGTACTCCTATGGTGCTATGTCTTAGTATGCATATTCCTTTGCACATCATCAAAGGAGGGGGGGTCTGTGACACCTGTTGGTACCTTACATGTAGCACCACATGTGCACTGTGTCTGCCCTTCTTCAGATTTTTGGCACTGATCTTGAGTCTCAACATGTGATTTCTGCACGAGTCAGCCTCAGTGGCCTTTGTCCATGGTACACTTTCTAATCGTCATGTGTTAGCTACAGGTGCACACTGTACAGGTGGACAATTTTTGGCTTGTGCATACTCACACTGGGCAGTGCGTGTGTGAATATTCTCAAAATATGTTGCATGTTGTTTGTAACTAAGATTGATGGTCAGCCACACAATTTGACTTTGCGTGTAGACAGCTGTTGATGAAAAAGGGTTCAGGCAGATCAGGTCGTTTACCCCTTTTCTAGGTTTGCCCGGCGTTAGCCTCTTCTCACCCAACTCACGATTACCCAAATAAAGAGGCAGGCGCTGGAGACTGGAAGGCAGGAAACAGGAGTTTATTTCCGACGGAACAGAACACGTCAAATCAGACAACAGGGTATCTTCTCGAGGTGCTCTCCCAAGTTTCTCTACGGCTCCGTCTTTTATACACAGGTTTATGATGTACAAACATTCCTTATTGCAATAAAGACACTTTGAAGTACAAAAAGGGCATGTTTGGGACCCCAGCTCCAGGCCCATTCCCATACTGACCGCTCTGATGTTGTCTTCCCCTCCCAAATGTGACATGTGATTGTAATCTGCAGCCGGACATTCCAACAGGGCACGAGGGCAGGAGGGGGTGGTCAGAACTAAGGTTGGGCAGGCGATAAGATCGTGTTTCGCTATGCGGGGCCGGAGGGGTACATCCATGAGACCTAGTTTTATGATGTGGGACTGGGTCGAGAGGCCAGGTGTAGCCGGGGGGGGGGGCCATCAGAAGAGAGGAAGGGTGTTCCTGGGAGGGATGCGGGGGTGTCGGTCAGGTCTAGGGGTGTGAAGGCCTTGATTAATCACCGCTCCTCTGATGTGAGGCGAGGTCCTACTGTAGGAAGCAATAAACTGCATCTGTTGGGCTAGGTGATGGCCTGGGATCAGGCCGGGCAATCGGGCAGGGAGGAAGAGGTTACCAAAAGGGCCCGTTCTATGAGTAGAATGAAAGAGCCAGGGGGCAGGGGTCCAGAGTGGTGACAAGGTCGTGTTTAGCGGTGCGTTTATGGCCCGAACAGGAGAGACCGGGGGCTGTCGGGGCGCGGGGTGCTTGCGGGGCTGGAGAGAGAGAGAGAGAGAGAGAGCGAGAGAGAGAGAGAGATGATGGCTATCGGCAATGGGCAGAGAGGTCATGACACAAAGATGGCTACTATCTATGTTCGTGATGGAGCATAAAAAGGGAACAAGATGGTGGGGCCACTGTTTCGTGACTTTCTTTACCTTCAACAGTGGCGAGGGTGAACACAAATGAACGCCGCTTATGTACATATACATTTTGTCATTTTCCACAGTCGCCGCTTTTTACATAAGATAGATCATTTCCGTGTTTATCATACATATAGTCGTGTTTAGTCAATGAAATAGCGTTTGTCAATATTGGTAGACTTACATATAACCGTGTGTAGTTGATGCAACATACGAGGTGGAATACATATAAATTTACATTTGTCGTACTTGAAAGTGACCGATGAAACATTTTACAGGCAAAAGTGATTGAGGGAGGAATTTAGTCCAATACAAGCAATTAGTCAAGGGGTGTAGAAAGTTCCGAAAAAGGGAGGTCTTCGCCACAGTGTCTTTATTAGTAGCGAGTCATCACTGGTAGGTTCTGGTAGTTCGTTTTCTTCCGTTGGCGCTGTTGAGCACCGGCGGTGGAGCTATAGGTCCAGCTCGGGTCCTTCTTTACACGTCGCAGGGTGTGATCTGTCCTTTGCCGTTAGGCCACAGTCCTGTTTCCTAGCTAATCTCTCTTAAGGGTGCCTTATGTTGGGCACCTGCATTTCTTTCTCGGAGTCAGAATCCACGTGGAAAGCATAGAAGGGGTTTTGTCGGATAATCGAGGGAGGAGAGGGCGGAGTGGGACCGGATCTTTGAGACGGACCAGGGGAGCAAAAGGGTGATGCGCAGGCAGGTCCATCAATCTGGCTCAAAGGGGTGGGGACTTCTGGCAAGCGTGGGTCAACAAGTAGAGGGCTTCAAGGCAGCCCCCCATTCCTTCGTTTTCTGCGTTTGAGAGTGGTGCATCGTCCCGTGTCCCGTTGCTCTGCGGCTCCATCTTAGGTCGAGGTCACACGCGCCTCACGATCTGTGGCCAGGCTGTGCGTCACGTCCAGCCCCTCTCCTCCGGTGGCTGTGTATCCTTGAATGGGTACAAAACAGGTTTTAGCGAACTGGCAAGAGAAGGTATTTATACATTTCAATTCCGTCCCAGATCTAGGTAGCTGGGGGTACGTTTCATCGGTCACGGTCAGAAGTTATCACTGTGGAGTATGTATACAGGCGTGTCTACTGATTTTGAAGTAGGTCTATTTGGCGTTCATTCATGTCGCATGTGGCTTTCTGACCCTAGCCCTGGCAGTCTTTTATCATCATGAGAGAGGGGTAGAGGCTAAACACTCTTTTCTCGGGGAGCAACAGTTAAGCAGGGTCATCAGTTATACCTCGAGTTTACGGAGCTGGGGTCAAGCGGGAGGAACGGGGACGTTTTGGACATCCGTACTTGGGTGCGGAGGGGTGGGGCAATCTGGGCCTAGGAGATTGTGTTTCTAACGAGCTGAGAGCAGAAGGCCACTGACGTATAGTCCTCCTATAAAAAGGGCCAGATTAGGGGGACATCAGTCGTCTTACCTGTCCTTTCCTTATAGCCAATTCGAGTTCTGTCATTTTTACAGGAAAGGAGAGGTAGTAACATGGCAAATTACAATTGTTTTAGTTTCTGGCAATTTTGTCGATCACCTTTGTGTTCGAAAAACCAATTAGGCTCGTGCCGGCGGGGCACAACATTACCACACAGAGGAAGAGGGAGCAGGGGTCGTTCGCATTTTAAATGAACTATTCGGTACACGTACAACATGAAGGGAAAGGACGAGAGAGAGAAACGTGTACAATAATAGGCCATTTTGATGCGCACAAAACACAAAACAGTAGGGGTCATATTATATAGAAACACAGACTGAGGGACAACGTAAATCCATATACCACGTACACATGAATTCAGGCGAGGGGGGTACATGCATTTACATACAGAATTCAAGACAAAACATAGAACAGTACTTGGCCAAAGACATTTCCTCCTGCATGCTGCGCATCCTTAGTTTCCTATTTAATTCGCCTGGCTGTCTTTTGCTGTTCGTCTCTGTTGCAAATACTTATACTTTCGTCAATTGTTCGGGAACTATCCTGGTCGGGCTAGTACTTACGGTGGGATCTTTGAATCATTTTTAGCGGACGGGTATCCAGGCCAAGGCAACGGAGGGTGTTAGTTGGGGGAACAATGGGCAACTTCGAGTTTCATGGCGTAAGAATCTACTCGTAGGTGCACGTCATTCTTGGTTGCATTATTAGAGAGATGGTCGTTTCTAAGTAAGGGTGCGTTATATCTATGTCTGTTCATCGTGTATAGGTGCTATGTTCAGACCCCCTTTTTCCCCATTCCATCGGCCGTCCAATCATCACTCAAGTCGTACAAAGACATCTCTCTTATCAGGTCAACGCGTGCAACGTATATCCAGTCGAGTTACACACATTCGGTCATACACACATGCATTCATATCACCCAAATCCGCGTTGCTTAGGTCTTCTTCACACTTTAGTCGATGTTCTGATGCGACCTGCAGAAAGAAGGGGAAGAAGAAGGGGTGGGGGCGGCGTTTAAAGACACATTCGCACGCATAAACCTAAAAGGCTTTTTACTTACTACGTATTTCAACCTATCTCCGCGGGGTGCAGTCCCTTCCATCTCGGCGTTTTAAGCCCCGTGGGACTGGTGGTGCGGGAGGCATAATCATTTATTGACTGCACATTGCATAGATCGCCCACGTGTGGTATTGCGGATCTTGTGTGGGGGGGGTCGAAACAAAAGGGCAATCAGGGTAAAGTGGGTGAACTCGTGTTCTTCTTCGAGGAGTCGGGGTGGTCTACAGTGGTACCGGGTCTGGTTTAGGGGCATCTGAAACAATTTCCCTGAGATATGTGGCATACAAAGTAAAACAGAACATCGGGACCTTTATCGATTGCCTTAGGTTGCACAAAAGTAAAAAAACACACGCAACAACTTGGATCGTTCACATTTTCAATATTCCTAGGTACTTTGCTTTTTAACCTTTCAGTAATCGACTTGCTTTATTTCGCCTATATTTTACGTAGATCGGAAACAAGGGCTATGTATTCAAAACTTACCAATCCAAAAGCTGCGACTGTATTTGTTGTCACAAAATCTTTATTTAAAAAATGTTGACGTACAAATGCAGGCCTACAACCACGTGGGCCAGCCACGGAGCAGACTGGAACTGTACATGAGGGCATATTTATCTGCGGAAAACATAACCGAGTCGGTGGTTGTTTTATTTCATCAAGGTACGATAAGTGCAATAAAATCATATCGAAAATTCATTGTGGGTAAGTACCATCAGTGTCAAAAAGATTCGAACTTTCAATATTACTGTAATCAATGATGCGTCAGAACTTAATATCAAATTCACTGTTCGAATGTTCGAGCAATACTCATCCCCTCCCGCCATGTGCTTCAAAACTGCATACATATCTCACGATATCAAGTCTGAGCATCCGGAACACAACGGGGAATTGTGAGTTTCGTTTGTACCGGCGCCATTTTGGGTGGGGTCAGGCGGGTCCAAGTATAGTCAAACTGTCTCTACCAACTCGTGGTTGGGCCAGAACTTCTTTTCGGCAGTCCAGAAGTTGCGTTAAGGGGCAACAGAAGGGACCGGTGACATGAACCATCAGTCAAAGAAAAGGGAGGGGCAACAATCTTTCCTACAGGGTCATACTGATGTTCCACCGGAACTGATCAAATCGGTAGTCTGCAGTATCTTGGGTCATTCAAAACTGAGACTGGCGCCAGCATGAGGGCGCCGACGTCCCGTGGCTTCGTCTTGGTCGTTCTGCGGGCAATCATGGCAGTCATTTCCCATTGGGGGGCAATCGGGGCCCGCGGAGGTCGAGGGCCCTCCGCAACTCTCGTAGAATCTTCAAAGCTGAGGAGAACGTTTCTGAACGGAGGACTCGTTTTTCTAGCTGGCCAGCGACCAGGCCATCCTTGCACGTCAGGTTCGTTCCTGCAAGGTCGACCGCCATTTTTAGGAGTTCTGCAGCTACCGGCAGTCACTGGGTCAAATGAGCAGACGGACTCCAGCCTGTTGGGTGAGGCGTCGTAGCACCGCCACAGTGGACGAGACCCTGCTGGGTGTGTGAAGCGTCCCTATACTGCAAGAGTGGACAAACCCTTTGCCGGGTGCGTGGAGCATTGGGGGTGCAGCTGAGGGGCCTCCACCTGGGGAGGCGGGAGAGGCTCGTCCGCGCCGCCTCTCCCTCCCAGTGCACCCCACGGCGTCTCGCTGACATTTGTTATGGCGGGACCAGGCGATGAAGAAGGGGGGGGGTCGGAGGCATATGCAAGACATTCCCCCCCGTGGCCTGCAAGGCGTCAGGAGAAGAAGGGAATGGGAGGACGAGTTCATTCCGGGCCGGGCCATTCACCCCACGACCTCTCCGGCCGAGGGGCGGCCAGCCGCTTCTCCATCCCAGGCCACAGGAGCGGGTCCCTTGGTTCATCCTGGGGACAGGCCTTGGCGCGTGGTGTCGCCTCCGGACTATTCGCGTAATGGTTCTCCACCCCAGGCCGCCGCCGACGGCTTTTGTAGACTTTCTGACGCCCAAAAACCTACTAGTAAGTAGCCCAAAGTAGCCCGACATTGCTACTTTGGGGAAAAAGGGACAGGAACGGCGTCAAGCAGACGGCGAAATGCATTGTGGGTTTGTTGTTGCAGCTGTTTGCCGTGTAAATAGTTGTTTAATATATTTTTGTTCAAAATAAAAACGTTTTAACCTGTTACTTTGCTATAGTGTTGTATATTTCTAATATTTGCCTAGGGTTTGTCGTTAATTGGGCGGGGTGGTCGGTGGAGCCGAGCTGTCTCGCAGTCATCATGGCGTTGAGTTCGGCTTTCCTCACTAGTTTCATACTTCCTGAGGGGTTGTTCCTAATGTTTCCATTTCAGTAAGGTTGAAAAGAGATCTCATCAGTGGCCTACTGACTTTACTCGATTCCTTTTGTTTTTCCTAATGATTCTTATGTTCTTTTATTTGCTAGCACGATACCGCGGCTAATCCGCATTTTCTTTATATATGTCCTTTTTATTAGGGGTGTCCTCCGGTGGAGCCAGATGGTCTACCTTTAATAAATGGTCCGGGCTGAACCAACTACTGAGCAATGGGGGGGGAGATAGGCATGACGGGTTACAACGGGGACAAAAGTCAGCACTACCTATCCTTCACTACTTTGCGGAGACTAGGTAGAATATTTCTATTCTACAGTATTCGCAAATAGGGAATACCCAAAGAGAGAATCAATTCCAAACAGTCAAGTTCGGACAAACAATCAATCAAATGAGGAATAAAATAGGCGCGATGGGTTACAACGGGGGCAAAAGCCTGCGCTACCTACCCTTCACTATCTGCAAAGAGAGAGATCTTCCTGTTCCTCTCTGTTTGTAGGCAGAGAAGATCCTTTCCAAGAACCAATTCCGAACGATCAAGGTCCGGTCAAACAATCAATCAGTGGGGGATAAAAATAGGCACGACGGATTACAACGGGGGCAAAAGCCTGCGTTACCTATCCTTCACTATCTGCAAAGACTAAACAGAGTATGGCGGCCCTGTGCTTGTTTGCAAATAGAGAATGATCCAAAAAGAACCAATTCCAAAACAAAAAATGCTTGGATAACAATCAATCAAATGGAGAGGGAAGTAGGCGCGACGGGTTACAATGGGGGCAAAAGCCTGCGCTACCCACCCTTCACTATCTGCAAAGGGAGAATACTCCTATCCTTCCCCGTTTGTAGACAGAGAATCTCTCAGGACAAAACAATCAAAATGCGTAATACTAGTATTTTCCAATGACAATCAAACAATCAATTCGCAATTTGTCGTGTTTCCACGACCTTACCCGGACCGTATGGACGGTTTCTCGTCTTCCGTTTCCAGCGCCCGATCGTCCTCTATTCTCCGTAATTGCTGTGGCACTCCTGATGGTTCCCAGTCAGGACCGTAGATCACTCGAGAGAGGTCTGTTCGGAACCGGTGAAGTTCGGATGATCGGCTGCCAGACAAGGGTCTATCGGGCAGGAGCTCTTCCCGATCGTTGCAGTCGTTCACTCTGTCGTTGGGACCTCTCTCACTGGATCCACGTGTCGCTGATGGGCCCCACGTTTGGGACGCCAATTGATGAAAAAGGGTTCAGGCAGATCAGGTTGTTTACCCCTTTTCTAGGTTTGCCCGGCGTTAGCCCCTTCTCACCCAACTCACGATTACCCAAATAAAGAGGCAGGCGCTGGAGACTGGAAGGCAGGAAACAGGAGTTTATTTCCGACGGAACAGAACACGTCAAATCAGACAACAGGGTATCTTCTCGAGGTGCTCTCCCAAGTTTCTCTACAGCTCCGTCTTTTATACACAGGTTTATGATGTACAAACATTCCTTATTGCAATAAAGACACTTTGAAGTACAAAAAGGGCATGTTTGGGACCCCAGCTCCAGGCCCATTCCCATACTGACCGCTCTGATGTTGTCTTCCCCTCCCAAATGTGACATGTGATTGTAATCTGCAGCCGGACATTCCAACAGGGCACGAGGGCAGGAGGGGGTGGTCAGAACTAAGGTTGGGCGGGCGATAAGATCATGTTTCGCTATGAGGGCCGGAGGGGTACATCCACGAGACCTAGTTTTATGATGTGGGACTGGGTCGAGAGGCCAGGTGTAGCCGGGGAGGGGGGGGCCATCAGAAGAGAGGAAGGGTGTTCCTGGGAGGGATGCGGGGGTGTCGGTCAGGTCTAGGGGTGTGAAGGCCTTGATTAATCACCGCTCCTCTGATGTGAGGCGAGGTCCTACTGTAGGAAGCAATAAACTGCATCTGTTGGGCTAGGTGATGGCCTGGGATCAGGCCGGGCAATCGGGCCGGGAAGAAGAGGTTACCAAAAGGGCCCGTTCTATGAGTAGAATGAAAGAGCGAGGGGGCAGGGGTCCAGAGTGGTGACAAGGTCGTGTTTAGCGGTGCGTTTATGGCCCGAACAGGAGAGACCGGGGTCTGTCGGGCGCGGGGTGCTTGCGGGGCTGGAGAGAGAGAGAGAGAGAGAGCGAGAGAGAGAGAGAGATGATGGCTATCGGCAATGGGCAGAGAGGTCATGACACAAAGATGGCTACTATCTATGTTCGTGATGGAGCCTAAAAGGGAACAAGATGGCGGGGCCACTGTTTCGTGACTTTCTTTACCTTCAACAGTGGCGAGGGTGAACACAAATGAACGCCGCTTATGTACATATACATTTTGTCATTTTCCACACTGTGATGCCAGTGTGAGGTGATGGAACACTTGGTTCATGTCCCAGGCTGGCATCACATGGCAGTTCGGGCAGGACGTTTCCCATGTGGCACAGGGTCAAAGTGAATCAAACATGACGAGGTCTGGATTTGGATGGCAGGGTGGGCAAATGAACTGTCATTCATCATCAGCTATCCTGTTGTCAGGCAGTGGCTCATCATTGTGTCTCTCATACAAATTTTTGCCTTGCCTGTTACTTCTATCCTACTATACATTGAGCGTTGTGTCTCTTACAATTGCCCATGACTAGGTTTAGCATTGCGCCGAGTTCAGTGGCATGTGACTCATGATGCATGCCATGTTTAGAAATGTGCCCAAATCATTTGTAGCTGATAAGTCTGATGTGTACAGGTGACTGATATGTTTTTCTTATTCTCCTTGCCAATAGCATCATCACCACAATCTGGAGGATACACAGGTGCGGACCAGGCAGAGGGACCCAGCGACAGTGCCACCTGTTTTGAGGAGTCTGAGGAAGGCAGTGGCACGGAGGGTGAGGAGAGTCAGACGGCCGGACCTCATGTGCACGACACCTCCTACCATGCGGACGGCTCGGAATCAGACTCTCCGGAGGAGGGGGAATATGCAGCTATGCCATCTTCTACATCTTTGGCTGTCCCCTCCTCCTCCAGTACCATCTCCAACCTCCAAGTTGTTAGGGTCCCTACGGTCCGTGCTAGCCCCCGTGTCTCCTTTGTTCCCGGCACCGCAGCCGCTGCCCCTGTCTCCCCTGCTGCCCTCAGTGCTGAGTCTGTGGACCTACTCCGGCAGCTTCTATTAGGTCAGACATCCATGTTGACTGTCCTCCATGGACATACACGAATCATGACACAGTTGTTGTCGTTCGTGGAGGGCATGTCATCTGCCATGTCTGATCTACGTCGGAGTGTGGCTGCCATGGAGTCATCACTGATGGCAGCACTTTCCACCCAGCAGCATCTGCCCCCCCACCCTCCTTCCGACCCATCCACTTCCGCCTCTCCCGAACCTATCCAACATACACGCAGACGCCACAGGTCAGACGCAACAACAGACACACCCAGCACACCCACACGGCAGACAAAGCGCAAATCTCCACGCACCCAATCTCAAGGGGATGTAGGCACACCCACAAGGAGAGGGGACACACGTCACACACGCATCCACAGACCCACGACCACACACTCACAGCCCTCTACCTCCACCTCCAATGTGTCCTCGGGTTCAGGTGGTAGTTTTTCTGAACTGGCTGAAGTGTGCAGCCAAGTCTATGCAGCCACATTCGGTGAGGCACCGGCCAGTGTGGAGGGATCCACACCACCTGCACCCACTACACCTGTCCTTCCCTCTCCTGTCCCTGCGGTGCCGGAGGATTCCCAAGATGATACCCCAACTGTTTCCACAGACAATTGAACTCTATGTGCAGGCAAGTGTGGGTGTGACAACATCCAGGATGCCACAACCTTTTTTCTACTTTATTTGGACTAGCCATTGGCCTTCTATGAGCATGGACTCATATTTACGTTTTATCTTTCGATGCGGCTGAATAAAGCTTTAATTTTTCGGTTCAGTACTTTTGGTTTTCTGATAATGGCTTTGACTGCTGTGTGCCTGGGAACTGGTGTGATGTTCACATTTGGGTATTGATACATGTGTCTATTTCCTGATGGTAATGAGGTTAACCATGGCATGTTTCTGCTTTCACTGCTGGGCACTGCTGGTGGTTTTAGCCACTCACACACTCTAATGCTGGGCACTGCTGGGCACTGCTGGGGGTCTTAGCCATGCACACACTCTAATGCTGGGCACTGCTGGGCACTGCTGGGGTCTTAGCCACGCACACACTCTAATGCCCATCTGGAACAAACTACCCCTGGCCTTGAAACAAAGTACTACTTTGATGGTCTTTAGGAAAAACATCAAAACCTGGCTTTTTGGCCTCTAGAAATCTATGGACATCTTGGGGGAGATATTCACATTATTTCAGCGCCAGGACACCGCCCGGTAACAGCGCCCTTAATAAATGGTATAATAAATAAATAATAAATAAATGCTGGGCACTGATGGGGGTCTTAGCCACACACACACTCTAATGCTGGGCACTGCTGGGCACTGCTGGGGGTCTTAGCCACGCACACACTCTAATGTTGGGCACTGCTGGGGGTCTTAGCCACGCACACACTCTAATGCTGGGCACTGCTGGGCACTGCTGGGGGTCTTAGCCACGCACACACTCTAATGCTGGGCACTGCTGGGCACTGCTGGGAGTCTTAGCCACGCACACACTCTAATGCTGGGCACTGCTGGGCACTGCTGGGGTCTTAGCCAAACACACACTCTAATGCTGGGCACTGCTGGGGGTCTTAGCCACACACACACTCTAATGCTGGGCACTGCTGGGCACTGCTGGGGGTCTTAGCCACACACACACTCTAATGCTGGGCACTGCTGGGCACTGCTGAGGGTCTTAGCCTCGCACACACTCTAATGCTGGGCACTGCTGGGCACTGCTGAGGGTCTTAGCCACACACACCCTATGATGCTGGGCACTGCTGGGTGTGTTTCACACACATCACTTGGATGTGACGCAACATACACATGCATTACTGACGTATGTCCCACATGTCTCACTATTACACTGGTGTTATGCGGTAGCGTAGCGTACCCCGGGGTCGATGACGTAGGTGCGCCACGTCTCACTAGTACAATGGTGATATGCGGTGGCATACCGTACTCCGAGGTCGATGACGTAGGACCCCGAGGTAGATGACGTAGGTGCGGCACGTCTCACTAGTACAATGGTGATATGCGGTGGTGTACCGTACCCCGAGGGCGATGACGTAGGACCCCGAGGTCGATGACGTAGGTGCGGCACGTCTCACTAGTACAATGGTGATATGCGGTGGCGTACCGTACCCCGAGGTCGATGACGTAGGACCCCGAGGTCGATGATGTAGGTGCGGCACGTCTCACTAGTACAATGGTGATATGCGGTGGCGTAGCGTACCCAGAGCTCGATGACGTAGGTGCAGCACGTCTCACTGGTACAATGGTGATATGTGGTAGTGTACCGTACCCCGAGGTCGATGACGTAGGTGCGGCACGTCTCACTATTGCAACGGTGATATGCGGTTGCGTATGGCGCAACGTACCCCAACATTACCGGCGTGCAATGGTGATGTGCGCGAGTGGCGCCACGTACAGGTATACTTCAGTTGTTGGGGTTCGTTGTACTCACCGTCTGCGCCGTTGTCGGTTTCTATGTACGAGGTGGTGGGCATACAGGACTGGGATCACACGGATGATTGCGTTAATGTCTTGTTTGTCGCATACCGGGGAGCAGTTTGTGCCGGACTCTGGTTTTACGGTAGTTTTGAGCTCTCGTAGCAAAAGAGCCGTACGGAGTGTGTTCAACACGGATTGTACTTCCTGGTACGGATGACGCGGTCTATTTACGTTCGGACGTGGCGTGGTGCGTCAGCCGACTGCAAATCGTATGGACTTTTGATTTGTACGGAGTTTTTTACGAGTCGTACGGAGTGATGCTTTTGGTTGGGATCGTATTTGCTGATTCGTACGGGGAAAAACGCTCTGTACGTAGATTCGGAGCGCTTTTTACCCGATCGGAATCGACCCCTATATTTGCATTTTTTTCTAAAATTTGGTTGCACTTCACTAAGGGCCTCGTTTATGAGGATTTGGGGTAGGGCAATGCCACAGGTCTTCTTGCTGCGCTGCTCTATGCCAATGTGACAGGAGTGCATCATATTTATGAAATATCGGGCATTCCTGTTCATTCCCGCTGCACTTTCACACAATTTGCTTCCTATGAACAACGTAGGTACCCTTGCCCCATAGTTCAAGCGTGTCTCCGTTGGAAGCAGGATTGTTTTTCTGCAGGAAGGGGCCATTCCTACACAAAAACAATCATAAGAGGCATTTTCCTCTTTCTATGAATGCAGCACATATGGAGAAAGAAAAATATGTCTCCTTATTACACCTGCTCTGGTGAGGTGTAAGGTTTTGACAATGGCCCAGCTTTACGTAATTAAGTAAAACTGGGGCTGCAGCAAAATCCATGGGTATGGCATGGGAAAACCCAGTGTGACGCCCATGGAATGACTCCTTGGCACAGAAAAAAGGCAATGCAGTGACTTGTGCTGCATTATCTTACTCCATATCTACAAGGCCATGCAAAGCCATGCAGAGTGGCTTTGCGTAATCTCATCGGTACGATTGAGAGCCTTGCGCCTCCAAGGCATCAGAAAAGTGAACCTCAGGCATTGCAAGCCTCTCATAAATAAGCCCCCCTGATTTTTAAATCATCAATAACCTGTTCAGTCTTTCTTAAGTATACAATCCTCTATAAAATGTGTAGTGTTTGTGGTATGGCCTATTCGTACAGTCTAGAAACTTGATTGAGCTTTGCTTGAAGCATCACATAAACATTATATCTCATTCCCACTTATACGGTGGTGAAACTAATATCGCTCACACAATCACCGCTATCGCCTGGCACAGTATGTATTTTCATCAAGTATGGACATTGTGGAGCTGGTTGGGGTGGGAAACATCCAATATCTGTTCTATAAAGGGGGGTACATACTGCCGTTGGAGTTTTCCCTTTACCGATCATTGTCCACCGATCTGAAACAAGTGGCTTTTCCTATCTCATAGCCTTCCCTATCAGCTTTAGTTGGATTTTGCTGCATTGTATACTTATTTCAGACTGTTGCTGATCTTACTCCTGTTTTGCACTCTTTGTTAACCAATGTGTCCTGAAATACACATAGAGTTTCACAGAGTCTGAATTGATGAAATTGTTGAATAGTGTTTTATCTGGTGCTAATCTTCACCTGAGATTGTACTTTGAAGTATAATGCCTTGCGGGGTTGGTGCTTAGGCTTTCCTTTTCTATTAACTCAACACCAATTAATTGACCCCACCATTAAACCTTCAATGACCATTACCTTGATGTGCCATTTCTCCACTCACTGCCACTGTTCTCACACTCAGGTAGTCTTGTTCTGAATTAGAATTATAGCTATCTGCTCGGCTGAACTAAAGTCGCGCTAATAGTCTCATACACCTAATTCGGAATCATTTTTGAAAGAGGCCCAACTTTTTTTATGTATTTTTTATTTTGCAAAGAAAAATTAAGCCCACAGTAGGTTTCATTAAGTACGTCTCTCTCGCTCTCTACTATCTAGGCATCCACAGTATCAAAGGATTAAAACTAACACCTGTTTTTAATTCTTTCTCATTAGAGGGGAAATGCTTTGCAATATTTGTTGTAAAGAGAAATACAGAAGGCTGTACGAGTTCGATGAAGCACATCAACAAATCGTGCACGAAATGTTTTTCAAAGAGATTCAATATTTGTTTTCAATGCTTTATGGCTAATCAGCATGCGCTTGGCTTTAAAACTGCTTCTATGTAAATTAATTAGTCCCTCAACATATCTCGAAATGAGCTGTTCATGGTTTTTCCAGCTCTATTCCCTGAGCCATTTGTGTGAGAAGCTGAGTTCAGAATGTTTACCAACATTGTGATCTGATAATCTACAGTTAACTGACATTAAAGAAAACCATTGCCATGCTCAAAAAAAGTATAATTTCACTATTCTAAATGATTACAATTTTAAAATTAAATAAAGAGAAATCTGTTCACCCTTTTTGCTGCAGGAAGTAAAACAACACAAATCCCAAACTAGTAAAATAAAATACAATAGTGCTACGAAAAGGAACAGGGTTTCAGAAAATTAGAAATTGTGTACATAATGCACTAGCAACCACCAAGCAAAATATTATCACAACAACGAGCAAGTAGATGAGCGAGTTGGTTGCAGGTGACATGGCCAATACTGCTATATACACAACATGAGGCAGAAACACAGTGATAGAGATGAGTGATCGACAGCCCGTTGCAAAACATGTTCTTTCATGATGATATAAAGCTCCGATTCTGCATTTATGTTTCATTCTTTCAGGTTCTGGATCACGCTTCCCAAAGAAATACAATATTCTAAAGCAGACATATTGTTAAATGATCTGTTGGCTTTGTCAGGTATTCATCAAAAGTCCCGATGTTTGTGGTTTGAAGTAACCGATACAATAATCCAGCTTTTGACCAGAGTATGATATAGCAGTAGATACCTCTCGGCAGGAGGGGCATAATGCTAATAGATCATTCCATCCACTGAGGGCAGAATGTTTTAAATTAAACAGAGAGACACAGAAAGCCAAACACTGAAATGATGATGCAAAGGACATAGTCCATCCATTAATCATCCTTGACTATACCACTGCGTTCAACAGGGTTCCCAACAGTCCAATGGTCTATTAATATATGTCATAGTCATTATACCGAATTCCAGCTCATTAGGTACTTCATTGTCTAGAAGGAAATAATCTAAGGCCAGACAGTCACTCATCATCTCATTGCTCTATCTCACACGATGGGGGCATTGTTTCAAATAAATTTAGATTACAAAAAAACCTTCTAATATATCCTTGTGTAAGGAAATGTTACATCGGTGGCAAGAGCTCATCGGAGATTGCAAGTGTTCAGGAGAAGGTGTGGTTCTCCCGCAGAGGGCAGCATGTTCCTGTAAGTAGTTCTCAGCATGTGGTTAAACCACCAAGATCCCTTTGGAGTTTGTGCCTTGCTGTCACCTGCAGGGATGGTGCAGGAACTGGGCAGAGGGAGGAGGAGAAGGACAGCTGCAGGAATGTGAAGTTCAGTGCTGGGCAAAGGATGCCATGGTTGCACTTTTTTGTCACGTGCCAAATCATATCTAAAGAGCTCTTTATAAATGCATTAGTACGCCTGCCTTTTGAGACCTTGCTTTTATATGGAACAAGCATGTACACATTTGTATTTAGACCACTACCAGCATAGAGCAAGCAGGGTCTGGAGTGTTTTGCAAACATTTTCCAAGTGTGACAGGACAGGGTTCATCTAAGCGAATAATGCTTTCTGAGATCTGCTACATTTCACCTTACTGGTGGTTATACGAGGTGTATAGTTTTAAGTTGAAAGTTTAAAAACAAATGATAGAGCTAACCCCCAAACTGGAAGTTTGAAAAAAACAAAAACTTGAAAACACTTAGCTTGAAACATTATAAAATGTCAAAAAATATATATTTCACAGTGAATACATGATGTGAGTTCAGTGAAGGGATAAGTTAGGGATAGAGCTGGGTATATAACAAAGAATAGTATTTCGGCTAGCATTAGAAGTAGGGTTAGATTGATGGATGTGTTTGGGAGACAGGGTTTGAGGGATTCATTCGGGTTTGTTGTAAGGTCCAGACTTGGGAACGGTCCTGAGCTGTCATAAGCTTTGGACTATTAAAGCTTAGGTTACTTTGAAGCGTGGAGATTGTGAAGATGTTACTCGTAGAGTTAGAGAGTGAGATATACGGCTAGGGTAATTGTACGGTTTGAGATTACGGGGATGTGAGGTGTGGGTATAGGAAGCGTTAAGGTTCAGGTGCAAGAATAGGTTTGCATTAGACCTCAGGTAATTAGGTTGTTGTTGGAGTTAGGGTACTTCCCTTTATGATAGACTACTAAGAAAATGATGTATATGAGCACAAATATAAGCTCATTGAAACTTTTTTTTCAAATGTAATGCAGATGATATAGTCCGTATTAAAATTCAAAACTAAAAGCTTGAACATTTTGCTTTCAAACGTTCAGCTATTCAAACTTAAAAAGTGAAACTTTCCACCAAGAATAAAAGTGCAGTGCACTCCAAAGGAATTGCTTAACTGGAGTCACCTAAAAGGCATTCTGTAGTGGCGAGTGCCAAGCTGAATGTGGTGCGTCGTAAAGGAACAACTGAATGTCTTTTTACTAATAACCTTCTGTTGTGCAGACGCTCCACTGAAGCAAATCCTGCCCTGCCTTCTGTTGAGCAGAAGATATCAGAAGAATTTCTGTTGGAAGCAGGAAAAATGCTCTGCATATGAATGATGAGATGGCAGATGTTTCACCGCAAGCAAGGGAATCAGATGATGCTCTTCTCGGTTGCCGGACACAGACACACTACTGTGAGACTCCATTGCATACCATAGGCATGAAGTATATTAAATCAGCAGTTTTCTAATGGTTCCAACCAAAAGGCTGAAGTACAAACATGCAAGAGGCATATAATGCACATGCAAGATACCATCTCGGGCTATAACATTGGCTGGAGCACAATACGCAAAAATGTGTCAATGCCCAGACATGGACTTGATCCTTGAAGCATGACCTAAGGCTCAAAGCCTGCATAAACTATGGTCACCTTCTGAGTCCTCGCACAATGAGTGGGAACATATATTGGACATCAGCTGCACATCTCTTGTACGAGGCAAATGTCATCACTGCCTCTGTAACATCAATTGAGAATAGCACTGGAATACGTACTCTGATCTCAAATCAAATTTGCAAATTTTCAACCTTCATTTTTGTAAGGGTGTTGTCAATAATAGTGGTCTCTCACTTACAGTGCTTCACAATATTCCTTCTATTCTTTATTTTACATTTATTGCTAGTCGTAACGTCTCCATATCCAGAGCATTATAATATTGTTACTACAATGCTATTTCCAAGACCTGTTCAACTTAGTATGACAGTAAATACACCCTCTGTTTTATGCCTTCCCCCTCGACTCTCGTGTCCATGTACAAACCAAAGTCACATACTTTCTGTCACAACAAAGGGATCACTGAACCACATCATCCAGAATTTGCCAATTGGGGACCAAAAGTGTAACGTCTGACATATGGTGCGATTAGATGTGCATGGCCTGGTATTCTTGAAGTAGTAGAAAGTGTGGTGTGCACACAAAACTTTGAAGTTTTCACATGGCTTTTGGGAGACACTGTTACAAATTGGGGGTTTAAGTTAAGAGGGTGATGACCCACCATATGCAATAGATACAATCTTTGTCAGGGAGAACCACTAAAAATCACTAAATTAACCCGAGCTGAGTCACCAGGTAGCTATGGCACAGACCTGGCAGGCATAACTAAGAGGCAATGTATAAAGTAATTATGCAGCACCAAAACAGTAATAAAGTCAAAACAAAACATAAGAATATTCTCAAACTGAATGAGAGAAATAGAGCACATTTTAATAAATAAAAAGACTCCAAAGAAAAAAAATCCAATAAGTAACACGGAGATATGATATTTTAAGGTGCAAAATAGCTTTAAGCGCCAACTGCTGTCAACCTGTCACAGTGGACCGGGACATAGGCACGATATGAGGGTGACCATGATGAAGCTCAGGTCGGCTACAGAAACCAGGTTCAACCTGGACAGAAGTTTTACCTTTGAACTTAGACTCTGAAATTTAAGTCAAAAACCCTCAGCAGGGCAAGGAAGCAGGCTGTAATAAGGGAGGGCACCAAGTCATTAGATATCCAGTAAATGAGGTCTAAATGAAGTTGACTTATGGCAGAAAATCTCAGAGTGGGAGAAGTTTGAATTACACACCCAGGGAAGTTCCATCACTAGCCACATGCTTTTGATGGCTTTGCGCGGTAAAGATTTTTATGTTAAGGCTTAGTAACTTTTTCGTGCTTACATTCCTTTGGTGAAGCAAGGCTGCAGGCTGTATTCAAAAAAGGTCTCCACAAGGACATATAACTTCTCCAGATGGTCCAGCTGGATCAGATTTGCTGATACAGTAAATCTCTGAGTGGGAGGAATTTCAATCTTCAGCCCAGCGGCAATGCACCTTTGTTGAATCATTTTGGCAGATTTGGCACAGTTCTCCAGAGATCTTTGGTTTCAGGAGATATTCGGAGGAGGGCACTTTGACACAGCTTAGGGTTCCAGGATCTCAGACTAGCATTTAGGGGTTAAGACTCATTCCGGTAGAAGCCACCAGCAGGGACCAGTGTAGGTCCATTTAGACTTGGTGAGATGGGCAGCTGCAGGAAAGGCCACCCATAGCTTGTTGTATCTCTGTAGATGTTAGGGTGAGAAGGAAGGGGGCAGGTGATTGCAATGGTAACACTTAGCAAGGAGACATGACAAAGTAAATAATAGGCTACTTAAAGGATAACTAAAGTCATAGATGAAGTTTGGAGAAGAGATGACTGTAAGCAGAGACAGTCAAGAACAAGGTCGAGCAAAGTAAGGGATGCACTGGTATATAACAAGAGGTCTCTTAGTACTGTTGAGAACGCCCTTTGGACTGAGACCAACAGATTGCTCCTACAAACAGTCATATAGTGAAGTCATACTTTGGCCTGCTGTTAGAAAGACTTTGTTATTCAGTGCAGGATGGAGCAAACTCAGAACAGCAGCAAGACTCTGAAGGACCTAGATGCAACAGAAGTCCTTTCCTTATGGACACAATTTGGAATGGAACAGAAAACTAGTGGTTTGGAAAGAATAATCAGAATACAAAACAGACAACACAGCAAGAAGACAGTGAGAAAACAAAGACAAGGAATTATGAACAAAGTTTTAGAAAACAAGAACAGGACTACTGGGATCAAGAGCAGGCACTACCCAACAGTCACAGGGAGAAGTAATGCCCCGTTGGTACATGGAAATGGAAATCAGAATCAGTCCAAGGCATTCAAGAAAGGACCCAAAATGCAATGTTATGGTGGCAGTGGCACATAGAATGAAGACAGATATTTAGAACAGGGTCAGAACGGTAAATCAGAACAAAGTAGTAAAGGGATAGGCTGCCAGGTCAGTGAATTCATGGTCAAAATCCTAACAAGGAAAACAGAGAATTCAGATTATGAGGCTAGAAAGGATGGTCAGAAAGTTGAGACTGTAAAGAAAGAAGAACACAGTAAGCACAATGATGCACAGGGTAGCCACAGGAAAGCAAGACTGTACAAAACGTAGTGGCAGGAAATATGACTCCTCAGGATTTCAAAGGTTCTGCAGTGCAGGCTACTGGAGAAGAAATCAGAAGCTCCTAGCAATGGCAGCTGAAGCACAAATTCTGAATGTAGAAGCGAGTCTTCAATCCCTCTCCAGCTCACAGTCACACAGGATGACTGAAGCTCAGAACAGGTGAGCGCCAGCTCCAGCACAGTGCAAGTGAGACCAGTTAAAGTCACTCTTTCATCTCTCTGCCTGACGGAGTGCACTGAAGTTCCAGATAGCAACCAGTGGGTAGAATAAACCTTGAGTGGACCAAGGATAGAGTTCAAAGTATAATAGGATCCAACAAATTCTTGCCAGCTCTCACCCTTTGCAAAGGCATACATGAACTATAATGCATTAAGAATGTATAAGTAAACTCTGGAATGGAAACTGGAGTGGATCAAATTTCCAGGAGGATTTGTTAAGAGTGTGAACTAACATTGGTTCCAAACTAGAGTTTACAATAGAAGCATGGTCACAGGAGGTCTTCATGTAGCAACACCCGTAGCAAGTAGTGCCACCCGATGGCAGTATCGAAGGATCCTGACAGTAGCTTGAAGAGTAGCTCAGCCTTGTTATCCTTGAACTCCACTTCTTTGTCTTGGGTACAAGAGGGAGAGCCGGTCCAGTCTTTAAGGCACTTCTCAGGTCTCAAACAGCAGGTTCAGTCCTCTTCTGATCTTCGACATGTTCATAGGTGTTCTACAGAGGGTACTGTGGGTGCCACATTTATGCCTGGCATCAGACTGTGGGTAGGGGGGACTCCAGTCTTCTCACTAAACAATAGAGTGAATGTTCCCAGGGCTTATGCAACCCACTTCTGCAGTGTTTCCTGTGTGTCCTACATCAAATAATCCCACAATGCCATTCTCTGCCTCACTCCAATATGGTGTAATCCTTCTCCCCTGGTGCAGAGCCTGTGTGCCCAGCACAGAGGTGTGGCCAGTAAAATGAGCAACACCTCCTCTGTAGTCATTTCACAAGAGTTCTGTGGGCAGCTCCCATTCCACTCGAGTGAAGTCTGGCTGGTTGAGTGAATAGAGAAGGAGTCAATGCAGGTGTCACCTGACATCTGTCTGTGATATATGAGATGCCTTTAAAGATAATTAAGTTCCTGGGCACTTCCCAATTGGCCACCCTGTCAGACAAACAGAAACACCTGCCACACCCAAGCCTGAGAAGTTTTCATACCTTATTCAGGGTTCAGTAGTCAGAGTGCTGCAGCTGGAGGCTAATGCACATTAGCTTCGAGATTCTGTGGATAGGTAAAAGGTACCTTTCTAAAACTACATTTTCCACAATAGTTAATGAGTATTTCAAAGAGTCCAAGAACAATATTTCTAGGTGGGTCCCAAGTAGAGATACCATTATTGAATTTAGTACTGCATCCCAATGCTTTACTGTGCAACAGCCAGCCTTACTACAATGAAAACAGCTTTTAGGGCTGTTCCACTGTAGGGACGTAAAACAGTACATGTGTCTACATGCAGGGCTGGACTGACTACCGTGCAGTTTGGAATGCTGCCGAGCTGGGGGCTGATTTCGTTAATGGAGACCTGCGTTTGCTTCAAAATAATGAAAGCAAAACGAATTTTGTTTAGTACACGCAGGTCCCCATCAACGAAATCAGCCCCCAGCTCAGCAGCATTCCAAACTGCCCGGTAGCCAGTCTGGCCCTGTCTACATGCCCTACTTTTAAATATCATGCACTCTGCCTTATTGGCAATAAGACCTACTTAGGGGAGACATATTAATATTTTTAAAGGATGTTTTTACCTCTCAAGAGTGTTCATTTTGAGAGGTCAAACTGCATTTTAAAGTTGCCACAGCCTGGCTACAAATGGTAGGTCTGCATGCATGTTTGGCCTGTCACTTTACTGGCTGGCACAATGGGTGCCTGTTAGACTTGGAAACTTTTGGTGTGCTTTTCCTGAGTTTTTGCTTTCTGACCTCCCGGTTCTGACTCTGTTTTTGCTGGCTTAGTGTCTCTGCACACTTTTCTCACTGCTGATCAGTGGTAAAGTGCAAGTGCCCTTGTTGTAAACTGTGTTATAGATTGGTGTTTCCATGATTGGCATATTTGATTTACCTGTCAGTCCCTGAGTGTGCCAGTGCCTGTAAATCAGATACTACTAGTGGGCCTGCAGCACTGATTGTGCCACCCACATGAGAAGCTCTGAAAAGGTAACTCTGGCCTGCCATTGCAGAGCCTGTGTGCAGTCTGGGACTGCCATGTTGACTTGGCAAGTGTACCCACTTGCCAGGCCGTAAACTTCCCTTTTCTTTCATGTCAGTCACCCCTAAGGTAGGCCCAAGGTAACCCTGTGGGCAGGGTCCAGTGTATGTGAAAGGTAGGACATGCCCTGGTGTGTGTGGCATGTCCTGACAGTGAATTACTGCCAATTTGGTTTTTCACTATTGCAAGGCTACTTGTTCCTATAGGACAGAATGGAGAGTTTGTTTATAACATCTTATAAACATAACTGGCACTGGAAATTAGGTAGAACAATAATGTTTAGTATGCTTAAACTCAGAATCTAAAGGTGCATCTTTTAGTGAAGGTGATTTTTACATTCTGTGTTTAAAAATAAATTTTTTAGAAAGTAGGTATTTTCTTGCTCAGTCATCCAGTAGGCCTCTTCTGGGGTTGTGGATTGACTGTCAGGGTTTTGGATCACAGGGGCTGTGGAAGAGTCGTGGCTCCAGATAGTCTGGGTGGGTCAAGAAAGAGCTGAATGGACCTGGGCTGCATTTAGAGTAGGGTGAGGAGATTTCCTTTCACCTGAATGGGCCTGGTCTGTCTCTGACAATGCCGTCTCCACCTCCTGCTAGAAAGCCACACCAGGGAGGGCAGAACTGGTTCTGGCTGGGCACAGACACTCTCTGTCTGAGAGGAAAATGCATTTAGGGCCATAAAAAGTGGGGGCCAAACCCCTGAACTTTAGAACTCTTTTGGACCAAGAAGACTGCCAAGAAGAAGAGCTGGAGAAACTGTGAGGAGGAACTACCACTTTGCTAGGTGCTTTTCTGTGTTGGCCTGCAGTGGCTGCTTCTGAATTGGGCAGTGAAAGGACTGGACTTGAACTTTCTTCAGTCTCTTTTTGTGAGTGTCACCAAGAGCTTGAGGTAGAGCTTGCCTCCTGTTCAAGAAGTCTCAGGAACAGCAAAGACTTCAAGTTCTTCCGCCCTCAGCACTGGGGACTGTGTGTTTTGTGCTGCAACAGAAGAAAAAGCAACCCGATGCCGTTTAGGACACCGCTGCTGACTCCGTGTCCGGAAGGAACCGCATAGGGCACCGCCGCAATGCCGCACCGTGACCCTGGTCTCAATGACGATGCCTGCTGACGCTGCCACCAAGCCACTACTTGCACCGCGAAGTTTGGGCACCACACTCTGCATCGCCTTGCTTCACGACAACACCTTGGTATCCCTGACAACTCCATTCCACGCCGAAATCGACGTATCTGCTTGCATCGTGGTTCGAGGGCACAGCTCGTAAAGTTATATGACTCACCGCCCTCATCCCACACCGCAGCCTTGGCCTACCGACCCTGGTGCCATCGACTCCAGTTCATCAGCCGACGGCAGAGCTTCAGCAACGACGCTGCTTGCACCATGACCTGCCAGCATCGCGACGAGCACCGCATCACATCACACCGCGACCCTGGTTTAAACGACAACGCCATCTGACGCCTCCAGCGAGCGGCTGAAGGCATCGCACGCCGCACTGTTGCTCTTTGCACCACAGCACTCGACACCCACAAACACCAGCACGCCTGACTTCAACCGCGAGGAGTTTGATCTGCAACACGTGTGACTTCAAGGGCCCAATGACTCCTGCATGGACCTCTGGAACCGACGCCTGCGGAAGCCATGCTTTCGGAAGCTCAACAAGAGGTTGCCGACGCCCTGCATTTCTAAAGGTACTGTTTTGCGGGTCTTCTCGACATTGTAGCTGGCCTGGGACACCGCGGAAAACCAGAACTGTTTGGATTTGTTTGTTCACGATGCTGTGATAGCCCCGTCCAGAGCTATCAACTTCAAGAACAGTATTTTAAGGTTATTTTAATTACTGAAGATTTCTATGTACTGCATTGGGGATTTTATCGTTTTTGGTCTTGTCTTAAGTATATAAAAATATTGGATATTTTTCTATACTGGTGTGGTGTCCTTTTGTAGTGCTTACACTGTATTACTGTTGGTTATGTGTAAATGCTTTACACACTGCTTCTAAGATAATCCTGACTGCTCGTGCCAAGCTACCAAGCACATGAGCAGGGGTTATTTTAGGAGTGTAACTCCCTTATCCTGACTAGTAAGAAGGGTCCCTAATTGGACAAAGGTATCTACCTCTGCCAACTAGAGACCGCCATTTTTAACAGTGCTGCAATCCACTAGTGGCATTTAACGTACAGTCCCTGGGTGCACTTTGTACTATATACTAGGGAGTTATATATAGCCAAGCCAGGTTTACCAGTTAGGGATATACCAATTTCATAATATTGAAAAGAGGCGTGCAGCACTTTATCATTGTTTGCTCGAAGTTCTACAGTCAGGAGTTAAGGCAAAATTATGGGGGTAAACCATGCAAAAGATGTCCATTTTCTACAAGTGTCATTTGAAGTGATATTTGTTATGTGGAAGGGATGACACTGCTTAAGTGTTTTTACTGACACTCAGACGAGGATGGCACTGTGAATATTTTTGAATTGCTAGTTTAAATTGATCAGCACTTTGTTTGAGATGGGGTGCTGTAGCATAACTTCGAACGGGTCCTAGGATGCTTGTTTCCAGTCCAGGGAGGACCTGGACTGGCAATTCGGGCTGAGCTGTTCCCATTGGGTCCAGGGTCAGGACTGATTTGCATTTAACTGGGTCCAAACTGGAATGGCATGGTAAGCAAAAAAACGATGGATATAGGCCCAGATCTCTGTACTGGGGTGAAGGCATTACATTGTTCTGCATTCTGTCCATCAATTGTTCTTGTAGCATACCATCAGCAATTCGTATGTGTGTTAGAGGTATTTGAGTATTCAGGGTGGCACTGTGGGTTGGATAGCCCCCTAGAAGCAAAAGGGGGTGCACCTTGTATAGGATGGCACTGTGGTTATTATGGTCTGTGTAAATACATTTCGGTGGAAGGGAAATTTGAAAGAACACTGCTTGAATTTCTACTGGAAAAGCACTGAGTGTGCCATGGCATGCAAATATACACTGTAGCTGTAGGTGGCACTACTGCTTAGGGAGTACATTGGGATGTACCCTGACTGAAGTTTCACTCAGTTAGGATAACGTGACCATAGAGTCCAATATCTGCTCTGCTTAGGTGGCACTGTGGGGGTGTACATGATGTCAAGCTGGGTGACATGACACTGTGCCCAGTTTGCGCCTTGAAAGTGCTTTCCGGGTGGCACTTTGGGTGGAATGGTGTGAACACATCGTAGGCAGGATAGCATTCTCACAGTACACTGCATCAATTTCTACATAGGAAAGCTCTATGCAAAAGATGTCTGTCAAAATACACTTTAGCTGACTGTATGTGGCACTATCAGTAGAAGTGGACTGGGAGGTACACTGATTGAGATTTTACTCTTGTGGGATATTATGGCAATAAATTGTAATAGTGCTGTGCTTGGAATGGCTCTGCAGTAGTACACGTGCAGCTTTTTAAAGTAATAGAAAACTGCTTTTGCTGCCAACTATGCAAATAGCTATAGCGCATGGTCCACAATTCATGGCGGTGCCGGAAAAGGTTCCAGTGTGTATGAGTGCAGTGTCACATATATGCTACTAAGTTCAAAAACTCTTTTCTAAAAATATCTACTGTAAATTAGCCCGTTTACATTTTGGTAGGTTAATAGGTTAAAATAAATCCTTGTGTAACTTGTGAGTTTGAAAGAGGTTAAAATAAGTGTTTGTTAATGTTATAAAGAAAGAATACGGTGACAGATATCTGTTAATTGAAGACTTCATTCCTGGTCAATATATCTGGTGGCTGAAGCATTCAATTATTATTTCAATCCAATAACGATCAATCGTGTTTTTAATCAATCATTGAGCTAATCGCCTGTTGAGTCGTTGATTAAATCGATGAACGAAATGAACATGGAGTACGTCACTATGAAATGGCTAACAAATGTGAATTTCCACCATTCATGACTGACGTCACAATAAAATCTTTGAGGCTAAGATGTTTTTAATAATGTATGAAAACGTAGTTTGATGACTTTGAATATACAAACTATGAACAAAAGGATTTGAAATAAGAGGAAAGGAATTGTTTGAAACAAATATGTTCAAATTAAACTGATGATAGAAGGTGAATGCCACGAGCATTAATAACAGATCGGGAGTGTTGATAAACGCGTATTGGCTCAGTATTAATTAATTAATTTTGGAAGAAAAATGGCAAAATAAAGTGGGAAAGGCAATTTTTGCTAACTGCTTTCTTGTGCATTGAACACATTAAACTTATCTTTGCCTCTTCAATAAATGTTATCCCATGCTATCATTAGGGATTTTCCCTCAAAATAGTTGATGTTGCATGGCTACGATAATGTTCCAAACGATACATAATGAAAGACGTATCCTCTACCCACATATTCTCTATTTTGCAGAGATATAAAGAGATTGTATCTTATTGAATAAGCATGCGTATGTGCGACATACATGAGTGATTTTGCGGGAATATTTATTTACTTTGAAATGAGTATAGATGTATGTCCTCAATGTGTCACCTCTTAAAACATGTCTTGAACTCATTCATTCATGTGTAATTCAGATGTAATTTTTACTTTTAGTCTATGGTTTCTTATGGGACATGACCAAATGGCTCCAAGCGAAGCTGTTAGATTATTTGTTTTTTCCAGGCTCAAGACATTGTTGAAAGCCGAGACGTCTAAGGGTATGAATAAATGAAGAGACAGGAACTTCAACGTACCGGCTATTACAAGAGAAAACATGAATTAGCTAAGAGAACAAGGGTGGATGGACGTGTACGGTTAGCATTTTTTAAATGGCCATTAATAACTAGCAATAGCAGCTCCTGGAGGGAGTGCTGCAGGGCGGTGGGGTGAGGCGGGGGTAGTAAACTCCGGTATACGGCAGATCGGAGTTGGGTAAATAAATAAATCAATAAAACGAATTAGATTGCTCGTGCTGCAACGCCAAATGCCTTGCAGCACACACAATTTAATTTGTTTTATTTATTTATTTATTTACCTAACTCTGATCAGCTGAATGCCAGAGTTTACTACCCCCACTCTGCCCCTCCCACTCCCCCGCCCCATCGCTCCACTGCACTCCCTCTATGAGCCGCTACTGCAACTGGTATTCCTATAAATTGCGAGCAAATGCCCACTTTGCATGCCTCACCAGAGGAGACACTAACACTGCCATGCTAACTGCATGTCAGGAAATCCTGTTGCAAGATACCCTGTTGGTGGCCATCCTGTGGCTGAAAATGTGTGCACAGGCATGAGGTGCAGGAAAGAGAAGAGAAAAGAGACAGTATGAGGGCAGGGCATGAGATAGCTTTGGTCACTGAGGGGTGGGCTGTAAACCTGCAGGCAAATGGCAGTGCATGACAGAAGAGCTTAGAACTCTGTCTGTGTTGACAGTTTGGAGTTTTGGTTAGTGAATGCTACAAAGTATTAAAAGCCAGCCATTGCGATTCATGCCAGTGGGAAATCTGTTCCCTCCACTGTTAGTGGAAATTATTACTCCAACCTCTCATCTCATGCACAGCTCTGAGTTCCGGTCACTGTCCCCTTCAGAGCTACGCAAACAAATGATTGACAAAATGTTAAATGAATCAAAATTCACCACCATTCTAGAGATCTGTTTTAAATCCATTGTTATTTTGCTCACCATGCCACCCAAGTTTTGACCCAGCCATATGCAAATCAGTATTTACCCTGCTCCTCGTGGGAACAGTCTGCCAGAACTGCCAAGCCAGGTCCCCCCTGGACCAGTTTTAGGATATCACCCCTCCTCCGCCAGTCTAGCTTGAATCCAGAGGCACAGTAATCAAGGGACCCACGTCTGGGCATGCCCACCCCACTTAAGGGGAAAAGTGATACACAAATAAATGATGGATGGAATGCTGAATAAATCAAACAATGACCCCTATGCAAGAGATCTGGGTTAAGTTCAATGTTTCTATCAAGCATATTGTCGCTCAGTCGAGGATGCCCCTCATTGTTTTAAAGCTTAACAAGCTTTTTTCAATTCTATTCAACTCTTTATTGTTTAGGTTAATTAAAACCATAACAATATCACACTACAAGTAAAGTATAAATTTAAAATAGTTAAAAATATATATAAAGGAAGGGACCAAAAGAGAAAAGACATGTTGATTATTTAGTCCTGAAAACCGGAAGTGGTGTCCTCATTATGAGACCAACCAAAATATATTCACAATTCTGTAGTGTCAGCTTACCGCCGAGTCACGGTTCCAGCAAATAACAACATTAAAAACATTTTAGACATTTAAAAAAAAAAATTGCAATAAGAAATCCTAAACATTACTGTATTGGCTGTGCCACTTAGTTTTTCTCATGAAATAATAAGAATTTCATCATTTTACAGGTCAGCTGAGAGTCTGTTGTAACAAGTCCTCTTATGATGGCAGATCTACAAGTTTGAATACCTCTGTCATTAAAAGTCTTTTTTAGTAGCGAGACGCGTTTCAATTTTAGGCTGGGGCAGACACATATGAGGTGGATCAAATCTTGCCATACTACACCACATAAGCTACAAGATTTGACGCCTGTATACTTCCAAGCTGGTTGATCTGCCAGACTTGGTAATACCCCAAATCTTGTGGCCATTAGCTTACGTTTCATATGAGGCGAGTATGTTGTGCCGAGATATTCCGCTGGTCGGAGTGATGTGTATGATTGGAGAACCATCCAGCCATGAGATCTTTGTGCTAAGGTGCATTAGTCTTCCAATAATGATTGTAGCTTCGCCGCTTTGTTTGTTATGCTGTGGAAGATTTGGAAGGAGGGGTTTTGTGCCCAAAGTTCCTTCATCTCGGTATCCTTCAACGCCATTTTCAGGTATTTGCCATAGCTTGAGTTTGGATCATCTTCCTTGGCTTGCCACAGGGTGTTGTTTAATACATTAGATAGATTCTGCCAAAGTTTATACCAAGATTTAATCACAGCATATTTTCTCCCTATCTCCTGCTTGATAAGGCCGAATTCCAGTCGGACCTGTGCCGGGGCTGCTGTCTGCGGTAGACTGAAGACTTTTTTATAGGCCCTTGTTTGCAGAGAGTCCAGGAGTTTTCCATCTTTACCATTTAACACTATACTTGCGTATGTTAATGCGGGTAGTAGCTCCGCGGCCATCACTGATGTTAGTGGCGTGAAGGAGGGACCATATAGTTTCTTTGCGATCGTGCAAAAAGCATAAATAATGCAATTTCCTTTTTTTCCAGGTATTGTTTTTGAAATAGAAAATGGAATCTTTTGTCTATGTATACCCCCAAGTACTCATAAGTACTTACTGTTCCAAGGCGCGTCTCTCCCATTTTGAATTGATACTGATACCGTATGCTATTCGTGACTGACATAGTTTATGTTTTAGTGTAGTTGATTTCCAGTGCATTGGTATTAGCAAACATTAAACGCTCATTATGTGCTCTTTGTAGGCCTACTCGGGTCAGACTAAACAAAACTATATTGTCTGCGTACGAGAGATGTGTTATGGACAGTGTTTCCAAGCGCGGAGGATGAGTATTTGCTTGATCCAGTCAGGGTGAGAGGTCTGCCATAAAGAGATTGAATAGATAGGGGGCTAATACACAGCCTTGTTTTAGTCCAATCTCTGTTTGTACCTTTTTGGATAATTTTGTACCATTCGCCATTTTCACACGGACCCACGTGCACGTGTATAGTTGTATAATGGGTCATAGAATTGATTCCGGGAGACCCAGATTCACTCGATCCAATGCGGCTTTGAAGTCCATAAAACACAGTTGTAGTGGTCTGGCATTTGCACTTATCTGCTATTGTGGCAAGGGCTAAAATATTTGTTCTTGTGCCACATCCTTTGCGGAACCCAGTTTGGTTAAATGGGATCAGCCCATTTATATTGGACCATTCTACCAAGTCCTCTAGGATTAAAGAGGCAACATATTTCGCTTCCACATCCATAAGTGTGATTAGGCGATAGTTTGCCGGGTCTGCCCGGTCACCTCCCTTGAAATTCGGATTAATGATTGACCTTTTCCAACTTGCGGGAAGGGTATTTGTTAAATTGCTTTCATTGTGGAGACCTGATAATGTTTTTGCCCAGTAGTTGGGATCAGGCCTAAAAATAGCCCGGGGAATGCCATTTGGGCCTGGGGCCCCATTGTGGCGACCCTTTTTTATTATTCTGGCAATATCTTCAACTATGTAGTATTGACTTTCTGGGGCTGAGGTAGTACTGAGATCTTGTGATTCTTCTCTTGGAGTTTTAAATCAAAAGTGTTGCTGTTACTATTAATTACACTTTTTTTGAATGCTGTGTGATCTTCAGATGTTTTACTTAGATGAACTACCCAGCCGTTCTCTGATACCGAGGCATTGTTTATCACTTTTTTTGGTCATATTGTGCCATTTACTAGTTCCCAAAAGAGCCTACTATTGGCTTGTTGGGCACTAAAAAGTAGCTTTGTCCAGAAAGTCTCCTGTTGTGCTTTCTGGTCCTTCCAGATTTGAATTTCATACCGCCTCTTGATAATCTTTATTTCACACCAGATTTGGGACTTTCTTTTTCCTCATCACCTTTCTCAGTTCTTTTCTTAGCAAGTATGCCTTGCTGGAAATATTTACCTCGGGTTTGAACCTTCTAGTCTGTGCATAGTTAATATTAGATGCCTGAATTATTAGTTTGTTCATGAAGATTGCCCAGTTCTCTACTGAGTTTTTGACGTAAGTAATCTTTGCTTCAATTATTTCTTTTGCTAATGATGTTAATTCAGGCAGTGTTTCCACTGACCATTTTATTTGTTTCAGATTTGTTGTAGTCAATTGATCTATCTCAATGGGAGCCGGGCGATGTTTTAGATAGCCTATCTCCAGTTCCAATACCTGAAATGCGTGGTCACTTTGAGTTGAGTGCTTGATCGTAAATTTCATCACACAAGCGAGTAAAGGTAGTGTTAAAAATTTATAATCTAAGATTGACTGAGAGTGGGCACCCTGATAGGTCCACCGCGGAGGAGTGTTGTCTTTAGTTCTACCATTTAAGACTCACAAGCCTTGATGTTCTAGTGCCAAGACCAGCTTTTGCCCATTCAAATCATGTCTCTTTTTTGAAGAGAATGATTGAGAAGGAACCAACCATAGTTCGTTGTCGGCTATCAGCTGGTCATCGTCATCTGTTGTATGGATTAAATATGAATTGAAGTTGCCGGTTATTATTATCTCCCAGGCTGGGTTTTCAAATCTGATAGAGGTGATTATCGACATCAGTTTTTTAGATTGTGCCTCTTTTCTCCTGGCATTTGGATGAAAGTAGAGATGTATTAATATTACTGTTGTCTGGTTATTAGGACCCTCGACCATTTTCATTAGTTGTAGGTCTGATGTCGTACTCGATAGCTGTTAAGCCACCCTTCGGCCTTCCATTTTTATGTGTTCTAGTTGCCGTTACATGGTGGAGTGTGTAGTTAGCCACTTCCTTGCACTACATCAGCCAAGTTTCTTGGAGAGCAATGATGTCATAATAATCCCAATATGCTTTGGCATTATCTTCCTCTAGTTCCTTTTTTGCACCAGCGATATTCCAGGATAAAAATGTTTCGGTACTATTATTGGTACTTTTACCCTTTGTGGCGAGTCATTCTATTTTCTGGGCGTTTAGGGCAGTGGCCATCCAATTCCATTTGTTACTGTCTTGTTGTGGGTTATTATTCCCTGTAACATCTTCGGAAGAATTTATATTTCCTCTGGCGTTTTGAAGTACTGAGTAGACTGGGACGATCTGTTGCTCTTTTTTTGATTTCTTTGGCACAGTTTGCAGAGGTGAGATATATTGTTGCTTAGTTGGTCTTGTCATTGTAATGCCCCAAGCTTCGAACTCTTGTCTGGCATTTAGTATTACAGCCACTATTACGTTGTTTTTCCAGGTCGATAGTGTTTTTTTCCATGCTGCTATTCTCTTCTTTGGCAATACATTCAATTGACAGTAGGTCTGTAGTTGTCAAATGCTTTAAAGTAGAAATTTCAGCTATAAGTCTTAATATGTTACCTCTGTTGAGGAGGTCTTGTTGCCCCTGAGAGATATAATGGGGGTTAATATAATCTGCTTATTGCAAATATTTTCTTGACTGTTTCCCGAATGTTTAACTATAGGTGCTGAACATTGAAGTACCTCTCTTTGACTGATTCCATGTCTATCGCCTGTTTGTGTATTGATTTTAATTATCAATTTTTCCTTTGATATGTCTTCTTTTGGGGGGTTAGTTTGCTCCATCTCAGTGGTGCCCTTTATTTGCACTGTGTTATTCCTAGAATCAGATACTTGCTTCGCACCAGTCAATTCTGATACCTCTCTTTGGTTAATTCCATGTCTGTCATCTATATGTGTGTTGATTTTAATGATCAATTTATCCTTCAATATATCATCTTTTGGCAAACTTCTTTGCTCCATCACTAGAAAGCCCTTTATTTGCAAGTGGTTTATCCTAGTAGCCAATGATTGCTTCACGTGAATCCATTCTGATACCTCTCTTTGATTAATTCCTGGTCTGTCCACTATTGATTTATTGAATTTTATAGTAATGGTTTCCTTCCTTTCCATCCCATTTGGGGGGTGTCTTTGCTCCTTCTCTGGGGTGCCCATTGTTTGCACAGGGTTATTCCTGATAGTAGATGGTAGCTTTGCGAGAGTTAGTTCCGATGCACATTGGTTTTGAGTTTGATTTATCTGCATCATATTAATTGATTCGTCCGTTTGTTGATTATGACTTAGTGAGGGTAACCAAGAGTGATCTCCTTGTTGATGCTCTTCCTCTACTGTTGACCTTTGGTCAATATGTGTACTTGTCATTTCTGGGCCTGTGATCGTTTTTTTTGGTTTCAAAGATATGGAAAAATCTCCTGCTGGTGTTCGTGTCTTGTATTGTGTTCTGATTGTTCTTTCTGGATTTTCTGGCTCTTTTCCTCTGTCTCTTGGTTTTCCGGCATATCTCTATCTTGCATTGGCCATCTGGTAAGGCTAGATGAGCATTTGCGTGGGCCATGTTTTTGTCCATCATCCTTATCCCTTCACTGCTCATCTATGGTTGATCCTTCCCAGGATTACTGCTGTTATTTTTGAGACATTCAGCTCTGTCCGAGATCTTTGATGTATCTGCCAAAGGCAGTACATTTGAGTGACCAGAAATAGAAGTTTGTAGGTTTGGTTTTGAGGTCTTACTAATGGGGTTTGTGCATGTTACCCCACCATGGTCGATCTTTTGCCTTTCGTTTAGTATTCTTGTTAAAATAGCTGGAACATTACTAAGCTTATCGATTATTGGGCCACATGCACAATCTTTGCCTCCTACTGCATTTATTTCTCGCTCCTTAATAGTCGGATCTGCTAACGTTTCCAATTTCGTATTAATTCCGACGATATATGAGGCGAACATATTCAGGTCAATCTGGGTATCTAACTTTTCTGACTGCATATTAAGTACTGTTATTGTGGTTTCTAGCACTTTTAATAATGATGAATATGCTGACTGATGGATGCCTTCTTTTATTTCCAATGCGGGCCTTCCTCTGTTACAATCTCCACTTTTGTCATGTTCCACTTCTTTGTCTGCTATTATTGTATTATTCTGAAAAAGACTTGTTGTGTTGTCACTTTTATGCAGCTGTACAGTCAGGTCTTGATCATTTCTTTTCGTATTGTGACTTATTGGGCTCTGAGTTTGGATAGGCTGGTCCAATGTACTTGACATTTCAATTATTGGTTTGGGAGCTTTATGTTCTTTCCAATTGATTCTTTACTCTTTCCGTTCTCTGTGTGATTAGGAGTCTCAGCTTCCAGAGCCTGCAGGAGGTCTGTGTTATTTGTTAATGGAATTGAGTGCAGCCATGAAATATTTTGCTTGATATTAGCAGATTTAGGGTTATCTGACGCTTCTAATTGTATCAATTCTGACGTTTGTTTGAATGGTACTGGATTTAATACAGCTTTTGGTGTTGAATGTGAATAGTCAGAATAATCAGAGGCATGAACTTGAGCTTGTATGACTAGGTGACTATTATTGTGTGTGTCTTTGATCTCCGAGTTGTTGGTCTCAGATCTTAATAGATTTTTTTGAGGTGTTAATGGGTTCGGAAGGCCCTCCAGTTGGCCTGTTTCTGAAAAGATAACTGTCGTGGGATCTTTTAGAAACATAAATTTCCTATTAGGGGCCGGTATCCCATATATTGAATATTGTAAAGGAATAAGTGGGCTTGTCATTTGTTGGATTGATTTCTCAGGTGACTCATCCATCTCCTTGGATTTCTTGCCACCTTGCTTTCCTGCCTTTTGTGTCAGTTGCTTTCTGGATCTCCCTGACCTCATTTTTTGCTTCGAATTTGGTTCATAAACCTTGCAGAGTGTTGTTAAGAAGTGAACTTGCAAGTCACCTGGCCTTGCAACTTCACACGCCCTTGGTGTTAGTGGTGTAGTTCTTACATTCATTAATAGGTACAATAGTTTGAAGGGTCATTAGAGCTCTGTGCATGGCTCCAGAGAAAGACTATGCAGTGCAGTAGCGGTCGGTGGATCGTTGCACCGCCAAATTCGATACGGTGCGCACAACGATTTTTTATTTATTATTTATATGTTTGCTTACCTGCATTTGGGTGTATTCTGTAGTTTACTACCCCCCTCTCTGCCCCTTCCCCGCCCCATATCACCGTCCGGCAGCACTCCCACCACCGACCGCTACTAATGTAGTATACACATTACTGTTGCCTCACATTTCAGGAAATAAACGGAAGAAGAGAAACTTACAGTATAGTCAATGAACAATCATAGTGAAACATACAGACCACATGTGTCTGTAAGAAAGAGCTAAAACATGTAGTCTTCATGCTTCTTCTGAATGTCTGGAGAGAAGGAGGCTGCCTGAGCGCCTGCGACAAATCCTTCTAGATTTAGTTTCTTAAGTAAGATGACATTTCATATGTTTTCTATGAAATTTAGGAATTCTGAGTTGAGCTAGGGTTTGGTTCTAGCAGGGACTAGAACACACAATGATACACCATCTGATGGACAATGGAGACATTGGAACTTTGGTGTTATACTTATCTATAGCCTTTGATACTGTTGACCGCTCCAATCTCATAAAAGCATAGTCTTTAAGGCAGTTTCAGTGGTATTGCAATCAACTGGATTTCTTCATAATTACTTGACCATCACCAGATTACTTCTCTGCTATCAAACTGTTGGGTCCCACAGAGTTTAAATCTGTCCCAATTATTGTTTATTTGTACATTGAACATTTGGCTGCTATGTTGCAACATCAGCGGGCCCATTTCCACATGTATCAATCAATCAATCAGGGGTTTATAGAGTACGCTACTCACCCACTAAGGTCTCAAGGAGCTGGGAGCGGTCAGCAGCACCGGATCCGTCGAAGAGCCAGGTCTTGAGGTCCTTCCTGAACGTGTGCATGGTCGAGGAGCGTTTGATACCCAAATCCTAGCAGATTCTTATAACAATCAGCGCACTGAGCTTAGAAATACCATTTTACTCAATTACCTGTCTATAATATGCTGGTGGATGACAACACACTTGATAAAAAGTAATCAAACAAAGAGAAAGGTTCTGCTCACTCATTATACCACTTTGTCTTTAGTGAAATATACCCTGAAACCATGCAAGCTGTTTCCTCTACTAAATTTGTAATGTGGGATTGATCTTGAATCCAATGTGACATTGGAAATATATGTAACAAAGCTATCTAGAGTGCTCTATGTACAGCTTAAAGTCCCACAGTAGCAGATACAAGTGGTCAATTCTCTAACACAATGCAGATTAGAGTATGCCATTTCTGACTATCTGGATACCTTGGGTAAACCAATTCATCGTCTCCAGCTGGTACAAAATACTGCAGCCAGAATCTCACAGACATTTTAAAATGATACTGTATATTGCACTCTCTACATTTACTCTCCATTTGGGCAAGAATAGCTTTCAAACCTCTAAATAGAGTAAACAAAATCACTCGTCCACGCTTCCCTCAATTCTGAACATTGAAATGCCAGCTCTATCAGCGGAATAGATCTCTGCACTTGGCTAACCCACTGTTGCAAATTGTGCCCCACACCAGAATGGCTACACCCGGGGATAACGCCTTCTCCATCTTGGCAGCTAAACGTAGGAATTCTCTCCCTCTGGCTGTTTTCTCTGATCATCTCGTTCTTTTCAAATGTTATAATACCAATTCAGTGTTAAGAATCTTTGTAGTAGATGCCCTTTAGAAATATAAATAGCATAGCAAGAGTGGGGTCTACCTTCTACTCAATGATGGCATACACGGTGATGCAGTAGACATTGAACAGATTGCTAAAATGGAGAAGGACCCACTTCTTTTCTCTCAGGTGTATTGTTGAGGTGATGAAGTAATGTCTGAACTCATTGCATAGGGCAGCCACAAATCAGACACTCTTCGGAGGTTAGGTTGGTGTCAAGCAGTCTGGTGATGTTTCCATATCAGACCCCTTCGGAGGTTAGGGTGGTGTCAAGCGGTCTGGTGATGTTTCCATATCAGACCCCGTTCGGAGGTTAGGTTGGTGTCAAGCAGTCTGGTGATGTTTCAATATCAGATCCCCTTCGGAGGTTAGGTTGGTGTCAAGCGGTCTGGTGATGTTTCCATATCAGACCCCGCTCGGAGGTTAGGTTGGTGTCAAGCAGTCTGGTGATGTTTCCATATCAGACCCCTTCGGAGGTTAGGTTGGTGTCAAGCGTTCTGGTGATGTTTCCATATCAGACCCCCTTCGGAGGTTAGGTTGATATCAAGCGGTCTGGTGATGTTTCCATATCAGACCCCGTTCGGAGGTTAGGTTGGTGTCAAGCAGTCTGGTGATGTTTCCATATCAGACCCCCTTCGGAGGTTAGGTTGCTGTCAAGCAGTCTGGTGATGTTTCCATATCAGACCCCCTTCGGAGGTTAGGTTGCTGTCAAGCAGTCTGGTGATGTTTCCATATCAGACCCCCTTCGGAGGTTAGGTGGGTGTCAAGCAGTCTGGTGATGTTTCCTCCAATCCTGCTGCAGGAGAGATTGAGTCTCTGGTCTTTGGTCCAGAAGATGGAATGAGATAGAGGTTGATATTGTTTACTGGTATCAGAGTTTTGAATTTCTTTGTGAGGTGTTTTTGATAGAAAGGTGTATATAACACCGTATATTTAATGCAACCAATAAATTATGGGAGAAGCTAGAAATAATCCTATCTGTAGGCCGGTTAGCTGAGTTTGCCAGGGAATATTTTGATGTTAGCTGAGCTTCAGGGTGTTTGCATTACCCGAATGACCCAAACTTCGTTGTGTGATGCTGGCTGTCTGTTCTCTGAGATAGCTGGTATCTGTTGATACTGGGATATTTACTTCCACCCCAGCCCTGCCAAATGTTCCAGGTCAAGGTGTGACAAGTTGCTATAGACAAGGTTTTCTTTCTTTGAATCATTGGACTTGTAGAACTGTTTATTCCATTGTAAATACACGACTATAAATTCTAGAAATCAAACAAAAGACCTGGACTGGAGCAGCTCATCGCACATCGCCTGGGAAATAAATTTGCCAGCTATAGAAACCAATTGTAATACGACAGTGTTACAAAGGCTTAAATGGCTGATAAAACACATTGCCCCAATAGATGAGGGTGGGGTAGCTGATACGGGAGTATTCTTAGCAATACCCCTCAAAAATGTGCAGCCATTACTCATTCGAGGCGAAAAGATTCAACTTTTTTGACTTTTTTATTTTCTCATAGAATATGTTTACATTTACATGAGGCAGGAAAATTAGTACATTTAGATTGAGAACAGCATGCTAATCAATGAAGCTTTACATAAGGGAGATCTTAACAAACGGTTACGTTTGGATAGATGTAAAAGATAGATTATGTAAACCAACCAAGATAAGCAGAATTTCAATCGCAAATATTATTGGGCTGTGCAAAATATGGAATTTTGTTTCTGCTCATTAATTTGTTTTTAAACTCAGAAGCAGTACTTTACCTTCAGTGCGAAAGAACCTCTAAATCTACTGCACGTGGAAATATTATTATAAACTAGATTCGTATCTAAGAAACAGTACATTAAATATTTTATGTGTGTATTAAAAAAGTCTAAGGGAAATGCCGCTTGTTAAAAACATTCGATAGAAACGCGGCTTGCTCATGCATCTGCAGTGTTGAATAGAGGTCTCTCTAACACTGAGAATACCTGCACAGTTTCCTTGTGGTCGTGTATATTCATGTTTTCAGTTAAATTCCGTAATTGTCAGCTTTCTATCTGTCTTTACAATATCCTTATCAGTCAAGCCATGTATTTTTACAGAACTCTTTTTCTAAGTTGTAGTGAAAAACAGTTTGTTTATTGTGTTCCTGAAGATGCTGAAATAAAACGAATGCACAGTCAGCAAGAAAATGGCATCTTGTGATACTATTGTCGAAACATTTTGACAGGTGGGAGGTTTACTTACACACAATGCACTGTCTATTTTAATATAATGAAATACAGACATCTTAAATGTAAGGCCGTACGTACGTACACTATGTATGCCAATTGGTATTCCAGGATTATTTTCGGACCAATGGCGCATTCACGTCAATGCGCCCATATTGCCTAAGCTATACCTACTTGGACAGATGGGAAGCCTGCGGGTTATGGAAATTTTGCTTTACTTCCCGCTGATGGTTAGATTTCCTTTGCTAACTAAAATAGCGCGATTTCGCCTTAAGAATATTAAAATGGAGAAATGTAACTTCATTGTGCGTAGAAACACGGTGAAATGCATTTCCACATTCACACCAAGGACTGGTAGTGCTTCCTAGAACCGTAGAATCTCTTGCAATCTTTAAGATGGTGTCCCTTGGCGCGATGCAACTGTCACTCAAGCTAGACCCGCACTGTTCTTGTGTTTTCCGGGTTTGTCCTTTGTCTGAGACGATGTCATCACCTGCCTCCGAGCTGAATGACAGGGGAAAAAGACTGCTTAAAACAATGATGGATAAATTCGTTGAAAAAAACGTAAGGCTGATTTACTCCATTATGCGATTACATATTTTATCTATGATGTTGATTGTCATTTCTGAATGGTAATCCCTTCTTCTGCATTACGGTCTGTTTAATGTATGAATCCTCGTTTTTTCTGTGTTTCCAGAATTTCAACTGAATGCTTTATTTTAATTTGTATTTACTTAATATTTGCTGTCATGTGAAACATATATTATAATTCAGCAATTGTCCTTTAGCACTTATTCCACAAGGTACCTCAGGTATGCTTCCGAGATACTCAATTCAAGAGTACATTTCAATCCTTAACACATAATGAATACAATTAGTAATAAATACAGGACACTCTATTTCTGTAGACACAATTTCTAACTCAGCCTTATTCAGGGCAAGGTGTGAAATACACAATGTGATCAAAGTGCAGACGACACAGTACTCAAATAGTAAACATATGTACAAAACTCATAAAACAAGAATCTTGGAAGGTAGTTTATTAGTAGGTGCAGGTAGATACTAACAACTAGCAATTACACTACAATCACAAATAAATTCTTGTCAAATTAATTGTTACTCAACCTTTGACAGCTTAGCAGACCAGCAGTCAGACTTAACTCAGGAGAAAGGTGTGTCAAACTTTTAATATTACCAAAACAGTAAATAAGTAAAAGACAGAGTACAATACAAATCCAACACTAATTTATGAAAATAGAGAATATTATCTTTAACACAAACTCAAAACAACAAAAGTCCAATGCAGAGAACTAGAGATATGAATTTTTAAAGATGAAGTAAAAAAAGTGCTTTCTAGTGCCAAAAAGTGTACAGGGCCAACCATGACTACCTGATTGCACTGGACTGGGCCAAAGACTTTCTTACTTAGTCATATTTTTGGGAGTTTGTTCTCTTGACATCGAGCAATCATGTCTTTGGATCCAGGTTTCGATTCAGCATTGTTAGCCAGTTCCAGTGCAATGCCTCAGTGAGCCCTTGAGGTCTTTGTCTTTGTTGTCAATTGTGAGGCGCTCAAGAGCTCTCATCGGGGCAAACCTGTATGGTGAGGCCGAGTCGCTGTTCAACGTCGCCGGCTTGACTCTCGTCGTCAATGCTGGCCTTCTTCTGGAACTTTTTCTCAGAGTTGGAAAAAGGTCCCAAAAATATTCAGTTCTTCTCCTGAAAGCTTCCTTGAGGACAAGAAAGGTTCTGCAGATCCACTCCAACTAAAGGTTCAGAACCTCTAGTTTGCCTTTTGGGGGTCTGGGGCTCCAACTCCCACAATACACCTGGCCAGTCCAGGAAAACCCAGGTGAAGCTAGTCAGCTTGAGTTGTCCTCTTAATGGATGTTGTAGGTAGCTTCTTTTAGCACTTTTCTGCCTGTTGCTGCCCAGGCAGTCCAATCCTTAACCTTGAAGACAGGCAAAGGCATTCTTGTGTAGAGCCTTCAAAGTGCAGAGGTGCAGTCCTCTGTTGTGCAGTCCAATGGTCCAGCATGGCAGTCCTTCTTCAGATGTTTCAGATAGTGATCTGAGGTGCTCTTGCAGCTCTCCATATTTATTCTCCATTTTGGGTTGGCAAGAGGAGGGACACACCAACCATACGGTTCAAGTTGCCACCTTCTGCTATGACAACTTCCTGGGAAGTATGGCATATTTTTGTCCCAGAAAGCACATCTCTTTGAAATTCAAAATGGAGAAAATCTCTCCTTGGAATATAGGTCTAGCTAACCCAACACATAGGTGTGGCTAACTTTACCTACACCCCTCTTTCAGCCCCTCTCCTTATCCTTTTAGAAGGTATCCCATCTACCTGGGGATCAAGGAAGTGAGGGCTGGCCTGGGTCCTGTGACATCTGTGCTTCTAACTTTGAAGACCAGTTTATTTCCACAGCCCCCTTCCTTTTCCTGGTTGCTCCAGGAAGCAAATCTCCTCCCACCAAATTGCTGTACTGTTTCAGCCCCAGGCTTCTTCAAACCCAATCAGGGAGCTCATTGGCTCATGCTGTCAGAGGCTGCTGCAGGGCTATTTTAGGTAACTTCAGGAAAGTAAACTCAAACACGAACTTCCTACAATACTTATAATAAATCTGGCCATGGCAAATTGTTAGATTTATTGTATCTGTCATTTTGACACTTTGAATGAATTTGCTGGTAAATTCCTGTGAAACATTAGACTTTATAAAAGTTTAATAAAGCCTTCCAATGATAGCCTATAGATATAGCAGCACTACTATGAGGAAAAAGGACTTTGGCTTTGTTTCCCTTATCAGGGCACATAAAACATATTTCATAATGTCCTTGCTTTTTATAGCAATGCACCCTACCCATGGGAAACCTAGGGCAGACCTTAGGAGTGGCCTGTAGGTAACAAATAGGCAGTTTTGGACTTTGAAAAGACTTCTAATTCCAAAGTTGAATAAGGACACAGTATTATGATAAAACCAGTATTCAAGGCAGGTCTGGATTTAAATGACACCAGACACCACAGCAGTGCACACTTAATAGAATTCAGTCCACCCAGGAGTCTTACACCAATGATCATGTTCCTTTTAAGGACAAATCAAAGGCCCTGGGTCTGGTTAACAGATCCCAAGGGCACTTTCAGAGTCAATAACCACTAGTATGAGTCCAAAAAATGGGGGTGATTAGGGCAAAAAGGATGACTTTCCTACAAAGACACTGTACATGCCTCAAATGTTGATCAATGAATTAGCATAATTCAAAATGGAGAGAATATCTGTATGTCTACTATAGCTCCTGGTGATATACAACTGCTAAGCAACCAAAAGTGTGGGGGTTGTTGTCAATGTTTCAACCCAAAGTGACTATCCATCAGGACATTGTAATCTTGCTATTGCATTTCTTGTTTTTTTTAAATTTTTTATTTATTCCACAGTTGGAACAGATGCCACCAAACATACAAAAAAAAACAGTTATGACATCAAATATTCAAATATTAACAACATTGATCATATGACCCCAGGCTTGTCACATCTCTAAATGTGCATTAATTGCCCCCCAAATCAACATACCTAATTGCCGTTTTTTCACCCCCTTTAAGGCATAAAGGCTCCATTCTAATTCATATAAATTATATAATTTTGCTCGCCAGAATTCGAAAGCTGGAGCTTCCGGTTGTAGCCAATCTGATGCTATACACAAACGAGCAGCGGTCACAGCTACAAATAAAATATGCGTATGTTTACAAAGAGTAGTACCTTTTCCAACATTCTGTCCTATCCCTAATAACATAAGAGCTGGGGAGATCTTAACAGTAGTATGAGTGATCATGGTGAGAAACTTTTCTATACCAGTCAAAAATTGATGCAATTTACTACAGCTAAAGTATATATGTATACTGTCAGCATTATCACTACCGCACCAAAAACATTTGCCATCATATTGTGTGCCCCACTTTGCTATCCGTTCTGGAGTGTAATACAATCTAAATAGAGTTTTGTAAAATTGAGCTTTAAGATTATCAGACAAGAAAGTTTCCTTAGACATCATGATCGCATCTCCTATTGACAAATCCGGTTCCCCTAGCTGAGCCTGCCAATAACCATTATATTTCTGTATATTATCTGGTCTATACTCCATCAACATTTTATACAAGATACCAATTTTTTTTCGGGCGTGAATTGCCTCGACCAGATCATTAGAAGCTGGTTGAATATGCTTACGTATACAGAAATCACGCACTTGAAGATATTTTAAAAAATACGTGTGCGGAAGGTTATATCTTAATCTTAAATCTTCATATGTGTGTATGAACCCTGAAGGTGCAAACAGATCGCCAATTAATATTATACCCTTATCTGACCAGTTTTTAGTAGCCCGATCCCAGAAAACCGACGTCAATATTTTATTTGCATTGATAGGTGTGTAGTATGTAATCTTCCCTAATTTCATCAATCTGGATACCTTTCTCCAGATTTTAAAGGCTCCTTCCAACACTTTAAAGCGGGTTCTTTTATAGTAATTACCTTCCAATTCCTTCATTAAGCAACCGCTAGCTTGGTCCCCCAACAATAGAAAGAACATGCACGGTGCTTCAGCAGGTTCCTCTACCGGCTCCCCAGTTAAAAGAAGTCGAAGTCTTTGCAAAAAACTTACATAATAGTAAAACAAAAAGTCAGGAATCCCTCGGCCTTCTCTTTCAATCGGGAGTGCCATGAATTTCATCGCACAACGCGATTTCCCCGGGGCCCAAACAAACTTAGCACATATAGATTGTAACTGTTGCAAGTAATTAACTGGAATCTCAAGGGGAATAGCCCTAAATAAATATAACACTTTTGCTAGAATACTCATTTTAATAATATTGCCTCTTCCGACTATAGTCATCTGCACCCGCCCCCATCTATCTAAGGCCTGTTTTATATGTTGTGTTGTAGTATTCCAGTTAATATCAAATATGTATTTCATGTTTGTTTTAATTTTAATACCTAGATATGTAACTTCCGACGTGACTCTAGAATCGTCAATTTGAATATTGTCAGTACACAAAACTTGAGTTTTAGAAGAATTTAATTTGTATCCAGAAACTGAGCCAAACTCCTGGGCCAATCGCTCAATCTCTACTAAAGCCTCAACAGGATTCACTGTTGCCACCGCAATATCGTCCGCGTATGCAAAAACTGAGTGCTCACTATTTTGCACAGTAAATGACTTGATATGCGGGCTGTTAGACAGTTTATTTAAAAAAGGGTTAATGAATAAAGCAAAAAGTAGTGGAGAGCAGGGACACCCTTGCCTAGTTCCCCTTGTAATTTTGATCATTGCCGATTTAATGCCCATGGCAGATATTCTTGCATTTGGAGCGGTATACAGCACCTGGATTGCAGTTAAAAAGTTTTCTCCAAATCCGGCTCTCCGCATAACCTCCCATAAGTAATGCCATTCTACGCGATCAAACGCTTTCTCAGCGTCTAATAGGATTAATCCTAATTGACGTTTATCTGCCTGCGCAATGTCGAATAACGTAATAACTTTGTTTATATGTGTAACAGTCACACTCTATTTGGAATAAACCCATGTTGATTCAAGGCGACTAATGGAGTAATAACCTTAGAGATGCGGTTTGCGAGAATTTTAGAGTAGAGTTTACTGTCGCAGTTAAGTAGCGATATCAGACGATATGAACCGGGCAACTCTGAGGGTTTACCCTTTTTTACAAAAACCACAATTGTGGCGTCATCCCATGTTTTCGGTGCCCTGCCCATTTGTGCAGCTCTAAAGGTCTCAAGCATAACGTTCTTTAAATTATCAAAAAACAATGTATATACTTCCACCGGAATGCAGTCCGGGCCCCCAGCCTTCCCATTCGCCAGATTTTTTATAGCTAGTTCTAATTCCTCCATAGTAAACGGGCTATCTAACCATTCCTTGGCGCTATCTGTTAATTTTTATAAAGGTCCTTAGATCTGGTAATGAGTCTGGGCCACCAAACTTTTTCCTGAGTATATAATTCCGTATAAAATTGGTGTAAAATAGCAAGTATTTTCTCAGGATCTTCTTGAATATTACCGTTCTGATCTTTTAATTTAGTAATTAAACATGATGATTCCTGCATTTTTAACCGTAAGGCTAAAGATCTCCCAATTGCCTCCCCGTACTCATGAGATTGTCGTTTATATACCAAATATTTCTTAGCAATCTCCTTTCTCCGAACCCCCGATATCTTGGCGCGGCATCGTGCCACTGTATCTTCAGATTCTTCAATTCTGGCATGGTTATCAGTTTTTTTAATCTCCTTTGTCAATTGCTCCTCTGCAACTTTTAATGAAGTATATAAATCTCGTGTTTCCGCCCTCAACTTATTCTGGTAAAAATGCCCATAGCTCAAAACCTCCCCTCTGAAACATACTTTAAATGTCTTCCATACCATATCTATACTAGCGGAGTGCAAATTAGTATTAATAAAATCCGTTATCCATTTTGACATGTGTGTTCTAAATTTATCATCTAAATACAATTTCCTATCAAACGTAAATTCAGAACGTGTATTTACGATTTTTAACTTGGGTATTTCTATTACTTTTGGCGCGTGATCAGATGATATCCTTGGGAATAGTTGTGCAGAAGCCCCGGTCAATAATGAAAGGGGTGCAAAAAAATAATCTAACCGGGCCATTTTCTTATGAGGAAATGAATAAAACGTATATCCCGGGAGCGTTGGATGTAGCTTGGCCCAACGTCAATTAAACCGTGATCAACTACCAAATTATGAAGAGCTTTAAACACCCGTGGCTTAAGCCCCTTATATTTATCAGGCCCACCAGCGAGCTCTATTGTATTCAAGTTAATATTCAAGTCCCCACATACTATCAAAGGTACAGTCCAATTTGCTAATTCAATATTTAATCCTTGTAGAACTTCCGCCTCATCTAGGTTTGATCCATAGATTGAGCGCAAAGGGAATTGAGAGTCCCAGATCTTTAATTCCGCAATAACCCATCTACCCCATTTATCGGTTGAGGTGCGCACTGTGGTGCAATATTGTGTCTTAGCTAGAATCATTACCCCACGAGTCATAGTTGTTTGTTGTGAAGCAGCAATAAGTGAATAACCTAAATAAGATACTAAAAGTCTGTTATTCCAGGATAAGTGTGTCTCCTGGAGGCATACGATATCTGGTTGGATATATCGAATCTCTGATGAGACCCTCTTCCTTTTATTTATATTGCTGAGGCCAGAAACATTCAAGGAACAGATCTTAATACTTCATGACATCAGCATGTATCTTGACAAACAAGCAGTCTATAGAGATGTGAATTTTATTTCTCAGATACAGATAAATGAAAGTAGTTTTACTTTTTCCTTTAATGCGGTCTCCTGTTTTCAACGTGGTTTTTACCCCCTTTACCCACCACCAAACTCCCCACCCCACCGCTACCACCCAGCCTCCCCCAGCCCAAAAACCCTACCCCCCTTAGTCCCCCCCTTTACCGAGGCGTTAGGACTCATGGTCCTGAATATGGAAAGCTTCCCAGCCCACCTGCCATTGACCCACAGGACTGTACTATAGTCAGAGACATTTTTTGGGGGGGAGACATAGCCAGAGAATAAGAAAAAAAAGATTAGATACAGTTAAAGGGCTAGAAGGCTACACAAACAGTGCAAATTAACCAACGTATGTTACATCCCTGCCAATTGAACCTAAATGACCTACAAGGCATGTAAGAATTCATTTGCAACAGCCACATTGGTAAAAAATCGTATGTTCTCTTTATGAATAACTTTCAGTTTTGCAGGATTCATAATATATGCTTGCGCACCCTTGCTCTGAAACTGAGTGACCAATAGGCGCAATAGCCAGCGGTTCTCCATGGTGTATTTGCAATAATCGGGCGTAGCAAAAAAATTCAAACCCTTCCCCCATACGTTTCTTATTAGGCCGGGTATGCAAAAATACTTCCTCCCTAGCCAGGAAGCTGTTAAATGCAACAATAAAAGGTCTAGGCCTAGAGTTAGTTTGTCCGGGGCGAAGACGAATATTAAAATGGAATCTATGCGCCCTCTCTATTTCTCTCTCCCAGTCCCATTTAGTAATCTCGGGGAAAAGCATTTCTGAATAGTTCGACAATAAATTTACGCTGATCCTGTCCCTCTATTCCTTCCGGAATCTGCATAATCCTTAAATTATTCCGACGTGCACGATTTTCTAAATCTGCTATTTTCCACTGTATGTCACTTTTATTTGCACTCAGTGATTCGGTAGCAGTCTTTTGCCGGGCTAGATCATCCTCAATATTCAAAACTCTTGTTTCGACCTCCGTAAATCTTTCCCCAAAGTCAGATTGGGATTTTGCAAGCCGCCGTATAGAATTTTGCAGCTTCCGACATGAATTCTGTATTTAGGTGACTCTCCTGCTCCGTTTTATCCATGTGGCTCAAGATAGTTTGATCAATTGTGGACAGAGTAATGTCTTCCTCCGCAAGTGCCTTCGCCCCAGTGTGAGTCAGGTACGGCTGATGCCCCCCAGAGGCCCCTTCCTCCCTTAATGATTCTCCTCCATCCCGTACTTTCGCTGAACTGTCCTCATTGTTATCTGTGAAATCGTCTGGCTCTAAGTCACTTTCATCAGCCATACGCATTTGCTTAGAATACTGTTCAGCTAGGTCTTCACATGATGAGGCAGAATTCTCAGAGAGAGAGTAAAAGTCCGCTGATTCCGCATCATTTCCCAGAGATTGTGCCACCAAAGGGGCCTGTTCCACTGCTTGTTTTTGTACTACAATCTTAGAAGTTAAGTGATCTAGCTGCTGAGTGTGTGATGGCGGTAAATTACCCTCTACCAGTATAGCGCGTTTGTTACTAAAAAAAGAGTCATTAATCTGAATATCTCTGCGTGTTGAACCTCGGGAGGGGGTTGAAACGTTATCCCCTGTTGTCGCCGCCATTACCATTACATTAATTGTTGCATTTGTTTCAGGTAATGCCTCATTGTTTGCCGTATCATTTATCTCCTCACCCTCTATACTGAGTCCAGTTTCCGATACTTCTTCCGCATTACCCTCGTGAAGCAAAATTTGTGGCTGAAAGTAGTCTTTTTTCCTCTGCGTTTCTCCTCTGCAGCGGAAAAAATTGCGGAAATAGTTCTGGTTTCGATGACATTTTTACTCTTACTAGCATTGTTCTGGCGTTTCTCCGTTATCTCCACGGCAGCAACTTTCGGGTTTTTTCCGCCCTCTGAGTCCATCTCTCCACTGAGTACCTCTTGAACCTTCTGCTTCCCTCGGATACCTTTCAGCGGCATTGCTTTTCCGTTACACTCTCCACCTCGACCTCTCGCTTGAATAGCAGCACAGTGCAGCTGCCGTAGACCGCCGACACCTGTGAAGGTAACAGCCCACCTGGTTCACTGGAGCTTAGCGGAACAAGCAGTAAACGCCAAGAAAATGTCCAACATCGAAGGTTATCTTGGCAATATCGAGTCTTTCAAAAAAGAAGGGGCTTCCTGTGAGTTTCGCCTACCGGCCAAACGTAAGTTTTCAAAAGTCCGATTATCAGTGATTTCTTTGCACCGCAACCTTCTCCGCAGCACTGAAAACCATTCCGTGGCTCCTCTACTCCTGGTCCTGTGGAGTGGCAAGAGAGGTCAGCTTACGTGTCCACACCCGCGGGCGCCATCTTGCCTCTTATTGCATTTCTTGTTTGTGAGTACCTGGGTACTTCCTGATTTCACAACAGTTTAACAATATATGCTCAAATTTCGCTCTCACAGTGCCTCAGGCGGTCAGCTGGAGCAGCACATTACAAAGCGTCTCCTCTCTCCAAAGCCGCCATTGCTTTGACAGTAAGAGACATAGTACCATTTTAAAGCACTCAATTAAAAGAACTCCATAGTTTAATCAAAGTAATCCCAATAAGTAAAAATGTATGCGATTATTTAAAAAATCACTCACATTTATTAACATAGTAGAAGATAATATTGAATTAATCACAGTTGGAATAAAATAGATGCCAAGTGGCATATCTCCTTATACACTTAGAGTCGTATTACAAGCTCGGGGGATGTAGATTACTTGTGGGAAGACCACGACTGAACCGCCAACACCACCAGCATACCACTGACCCTAGGGGTTGTGGATGGAGAAAGGCCGCTGTCATAGGATGGTACAGGAGAGTTTCAATGCTGTCCGTATTACGAGTTGGCTTTTCCATGAGCTGACCATGATGGTGAGACCACCAGCTTCAAGTCAGCAGAAATATAGCATTTGGGGTGCGTACTCACCCCTTTCATGTTCCTTCGGCAATAGTTTGATGTGGATCACTTTGTTCAGGTCCCCCCTTCGTAGCATCTTGACTCCAAGGATTACAACCCTGTTTGCCGCAATGTACAAGTGAGTCCTTTTTTGTACCATATACTCATTGCCTGACTTGCCCCCATATGGGCCCAATCCGGCAATGGGTAGGTGATATTTTTCCACATGTATCATGCATATGTGCACATCCAACACATGTTCAGTCAAAATGCTCACATAGTCATCAATACATGTGGAAAAATAATCACCACCACTGCAAAATCTCTGCAGCCACACTGCGGTCACCGCAGTAAACTCGTAATACGGCGGTCTATAGACCTCTGGGCTGCGGCCTCCTAGAGGCCGTGGTGTTCGAGTGGTCGGACTGCCAAATTAGTAATGAGGCCCTTATTATGCTTTATTTTTCCCTTTCTTTATCAATTACTGAAAAGCATGATTTAATTCTATATACCTTAGAATACAGATAGCCCTCCTTAAAACATATCTCATATTGAAATAATAACATGAACATGACATATTTTTTACTTAGTACATAAAAACTACATATTAATTCAATTCACAGTCATTTATGTCACACTCTAGGCATTAGTGCATTGCATTAGAATGTGTCTCTACTGAGGCCTGTGTTTATCCAATTGACAAGAAATGAATGCACATGGATAAGTGCTATCAAATGGTGAGTGCTGATAAACAATGGCAACTGGCAAATTAGGATTTGTTGTGGTAGAGTTGCTGGCAGGTAAATTTAAAACACCTGAAAGCACAATACAATTGATGCTCAGCAGTAGGGGAGGCAGAAGCCCACTAGATAATGCTGACATCCAAAATCACTTGTGTCCAAGGGTGGAGACAGAGGAGTCTCTACGTAGGATACTGGTCCTTGTAGACAAGGTGGAGTGCTCGGGTTATACAGACTTTACAATACAGTGTTGTCCATGTGGTACCTTTACCGCACAGAGTTTAATATGAGTATATATTTGTCACACATGCCTTCACCTCGCATGTCTTTAACACACGTGTCTACTAGATATCTATGTAAGTCTGCAGGTAAGCTTAGGTAACTATGCAAATTTTTTGGGGGATCTATGTGTGAATTCATTTTGTATTTTTCTAAAACGTGGAACAAGTTATTTATAACATAGCTTTTTTTTCTTTAAGAGCGAGACGTTTTGTTATAGGGCATTAGGAGTTAATTCTTAGTTTTTTTCTTGAAGAAATGTTTATTATATAAATTACGAATCAAATAACAATTGTCTTTTTTTAATTTGAAGAAGGAAGTTAGGGTTATAGGGAATAGGTTGGTGATTCTTTTATTAAAGCTTAATAATATTTGAGATGTGTGTATTTTTTTCTGGGGTGTATTTAATTAGTGGATTAATATATGTATATACTTTTTTAAACCTCAACATTTTAATTTACAAGCAGGATTTGGGGGATTTGGTATGTTAAAGGGGACAACCTTGTAAATATTGTTTAAGAAATTGGGAGAATTGGGGTGTGGGTGGTTAGCTCCCAGCCCCCAAAAAATAACGTTTTTTTTTTTTTGAAGCAGTGAAGATGTCATGGATTTCAAGTGGGTTTGGCAGGGGCTGGTTAGAAAGTTACTAAGAGGTAAATATGGTTTAACAGAGTGTGTTTAAAGGTGGCTTAGAGGTCTTCCCTCTTTTAATGATAGGAGGAGAGATAGGACTTCTATTTTGGGGGATGTTTAGGTTGTACAGTTGATGGTTTTAAAGGGAATTTGGAGGTTTAGGTTTAGCACCCAAAAATGTTATAAAAAGGTTATTATGTTTTAAGGGTAGTGAGGTGAGGAGTTGTAAAAAATACCTCACATAACAAAAAATATTGAAAACATTGTTTATAAAGGTTTTTAAGTATGTAGTGTGTTTAAGGTTAGGGTGTTGGTATTTATTCTTTTGGGGATTTTTTGTTATTTTTTGAGGGTGTCAGATTATTTTTCAAAGCAATAATATTAGAACTGGACATTTTTTTTTAAAGTGCAGGATTCCTGGTTTATAGGGCATTAGGGTGAGGAATATTGTAAACTAACAGGAACATTAAATTTTGGGAATGGATGAAAATCTTTTTTTAATTTAAAGAGCTTTATAAAATGTTATTTGTTGTCCTTAGGAGTGGCATGCAAGGTTATAGAGGATTGGAAGTGGTTAAATATATGGATAATTATAATTAGGTGTGATTTCTGTTTTTGGATGTGGATGTTAATTGCTTTTTTTAAACTAACATTTTAAATAATAAAAAAGTGTTTTAAATAAAAATAATTGTATTAGTTAGGATCAGAATGTTAGGGTTATAGTAAAAAGGGGTGCGGTGTTCAATTCAAAAGTGTACATATTTAATTAGAGGAGTATTTATTTTTTCATAAATCATTCTTTAAAAAAAGCATGTTTTAAAAGATTAAGGGGTGAGTTTGGCACTTATTTCAGTTTAGGGGTTTGATATTTTTGGGGGGATGAGGGAATTTATTTTCAGATGTTTATTGTGTCATTGTTTCACTTTGTAATGACATTTTACAATATTAAAAATGTAATAAAAAAGTCTAAAAAGATAATACACAATAATTGTTATTTTATAATTACATTTCAATAATATAATATAGACATTTCAGTTAACACAACAATCAAAAATATTGAAACAAGTCTACACAAATATATATTTGAAACATAACATTTGTATTAAACCTAGTTGAATTGCTTTTGAAATTAATGATAGCATATTTTACTGCTGTATCTCTTCAGTAATTTGTAAGATGTAAGACTTTTTTCCCACACTTTTATATTCATTATAATGGAATTAATTGTCCTACATTTTTTTGTGTGCCATCTTTTTTATTCTCTGGACTGTTTTGCATCCATTTTGTTAGTCCGTTCGTATTCTCAGTCTAGGTCCGATGGGTGCAGCAGCTCCGCTCACGTATGAATCTTATTTATTTTATATTATAAAAACTAGGGGGGCGATTACGATGCCGTAGGAAACGGCACCGACCCTCAGTCAGAGCCGTTCGAACAGCATCGTAAACAACAGTTTGGGTTAATTTCCAACTGACCCATTTGAATGGAGTTGGTCAGAAATTAATCCAAACTGGATTTCCTAATGGCTTCCAGAGAGCCTGTCTGCCATTTAGAAAGCCTCCAGTAATCCCAAGGGCGGCTCTATGCACCCGAGGGATTACAATGTCAGATTCCGACAGCCTTTCTTTGTCAGCCTTTCCGACACAGAAAGGCAGTTGGAGGTAGACTTTTCGGACCCCCAGCAGGGCCCCCATGGGTGCAAGGCCTCTGAATGGTGGCCGAGGGGGCACCTATGGTACCATTTGGTGATCCTTGCACCCCATGGCAGGCAGCTTGAGGTGCCTGCCATGGGGTGCAGAGATGAATGAACTGCACCTCTTCTCTTTATAATGAGAGCCTGCATTCCGGTGAGAATGCATGCTCCTTTTGTAAAGAATAGGACTGTGAACTAACGGTGTTCGGTTGCATCCAATTGCTGGACTGGAAGGTACTGGGACTGACCGACAGGAGGTCGGTCAGTCCCAGTACCCAATCAATGTCAGATTGGCTCAGGTCCGTCTGACATCTAAATCAGCCGCTTTGGTGGGATTATTTAATGCAATGAGATTTTAAGGGAGGTGTGTAATAATAGGAAGTATATATTTGATTATATTTGAATGTTATTGCTGTTGGTGAAAGCCTTATTATTTTTTGAGTGTTTTTTCTTGAAGGGTGAGTTATTTCTGCTGTTATAACCAGCTATTTTGGATTCTTCCATCAGGTAAATTTTTTTAATGATCAAACATGAGAGGTAACCTTGAATATAGTCGGTGTTGGGTTTATTACACACCATCATTTCCTCCCTAAGGGCATCATTATGATGGCAGAGGGTTCGCCACCGCCAGCCGTGTGGTGACGGTCCCTCCACCATTGAACCGCTATTTTTTTCCCTGCCATATTACGATGATGGGAGGAATCGATGTGAACGCCTGGCGGTCTGAATGACTGCCCACCACGGTTCTGCAAAGGCAGTGCTTTTTCGACTGCCCTGCTGAACGAAAACATAAGACAACATTGCAGTGGTGCCTTGAAAGCACCACCCTAGGGATTACAATCTCCCTTTCTGCCAGTCTTTTCGCGGCAGGCAACCCTCCACGAAAAGAAAGGTGGAAACAGATTTACCCACTTCATCCCTGGGCCTTGGACAAGTGCAGTGGGGGGCACCATTCCTGCACCATATGGTAGGCACCGCATGGTGCCTGCCACGTAGTGCAAGGATATGTAAGTGCCTTCATATTTGAATTGGGGCTGGGGTTGCTGAACGCATTCTCGCCACAATGCTAAGTATGTGCAATGCAACTGCAATGGTTGCGGTCGCATCGTGATCAGGTTACAGGACTGCCACCTTACAGGCCGGCCGTCCCAGTCCCTGCTACGATGAATATCTTTTTTCCCAGTGGAAATGGGGTATTTTTTTAATATTTCTTTTAATTTTGGCTTTTTAAGGGCTTCAACACTCTGCATGGACATCTATAGTTTCATTTTTTTCCAACTTGGGAAAACAAAATAAACTATTTTGTGAACCTTTTTAGCAATTCTTGCAATGGACTTAGGCTTTTTCTGGATTCATATTTGCATTGTGGAGACATAATTACATTTCCATATGGTGTTGAGGAATGAATGTAACATTTTACCAATACCTGAAAAAGAAGGTAAGATGTCATTTTTATTTACAATTTTAGGAATATGATGTAATATTTTTTGTTCAATTTGATAGAATATTAAAATTAGTTTGTTTCAATTTTATATCAGGGAATAGCCAATTAGAGGTTTGCCCGTTATTATTTTGTAGTTTGTCATAGCAGAATATAAAAGTTATTTTCCCTTTTTAACAATTCTATTTTGGTAGTACAGTTAGTCGTTTAGTATGTGTTTTCTAGGCTCGGTCCCCCCTAACATTGCAAATTGATTAACTTTTTTTAGGATCTCTCGTTCACTTCTTTAGACTTTTTGTAGTACATTTGGGTTGCTGGCTACCTGTTAAACATTGTGTTTGCCTCATTTCCTGGAATCTCTGCTTGTTTTACAAAATTTCCAGGGAATGATAAGTTATGTTAACATTTCCCTATAGAACTCCTGAAGGAGCTATTACAAACGTCTATGACATTGTTAATTGTTGCACCTCCCTCTACCCAAGCCAAATAGCCATTATGCCACTCATCTTGTGACACAACTTGTTTAGATGGCAAACTGAAGTTCCCCCGTAATAATTAAGTATTAGTGCCAATATTTCTCAATTTTGAAAAAAGTGTTGGATGGAATTTTTATTGTGTAGAATTCATCTCCATGTTCAGAAGATACACAATGCAACACAGTTAGTTTTTTCAACTCAAATTGAAGATTGCTGTCGGACGTATACTCTTCTGCTGAGGAAGTTTTTGTGTTTTTTTCCAATATGTCTAAACATGAAACAAATATCCTTTCATCTGTTCAAAAGGATACCGTTTTAATTGTTGTGATAATTGATTACTCAATATTAATTATTATATTTCAAAGGTTTTTATTTGTTGTTTTATCTTTTGTTACCGTTACCAATTCAGATTATGCAGAGGAGTGTTTGTCTGGTAGCAAAGCACAAATCAGAGTTATTGTAGTGTTATTTATATTACTATGAATAGTGTACATCTGAATGTATATGGTGTTGATTTGAACATCCCATCTAGATTTCATTGTTCTCTTATCTTATCTTATCTTATCTTATCTTATCTTATCCTATGCAAAGTCGCAAATATTAGACTTTTTTCTGAGAGTCTTTGTTGTCATAGAGAAGAAAAAGCTCATGGTTGAAGGATTCGATTAGTTCTGGGGTAATATTGGTTGTTTTAGTTGCACATTACTTTTTTCTACTAATGATTCTTTCTGAAATTTTGAATGGTGAGCATATTGCCTGCGATATGCATTTAGCTACCTCCCTTAGGACTGAATGACAGGGCTCACTGGAGATTGCTTCTAAAGTTTTAAAGTGCTGGATATCTTCTCCTACTTGTACTCTGGTGCAGAGGCAGACTAGTTAAGCTAATTTGTTCCCTCAATAACATCGGCAAGGTGACTTCTCTGCAATGATTTGAGATTTAGGGGCTCATTACGATGGTAGATGGACAGCATTTTAGGGCCCTAGTGTAATTTTCCCGATTCATGCCCTTATATAGGTATACATCACCATGTTCTTATATAGGCATAGGAATCATAACCATATTTAGACGTAGCTAATGCAGTCCAAATACGGCATGGCTACTTCCACTAGTTCTGAAAATGCACAACGATTTCTTGGAAAACTCGGCTTCAGGAGTTAGGGACTTTCCCTTGCTTAAATATAGATTTGTCCAAGAACTCAAGGAGTTTTCAAAGAACTGAGACTCCTTGATGACGTTATTATGTTCACGTTTTCGTCAAACTCAGCACCTTCAAGGTATAAATATGCCCACACTTTCCATAGCAAACACACGGTGGTTTGCAGCAGTTTGTCTATCTACTTGCCCGACGCATCTCGCTACAGCAAGTGCCGAAGGTAGCAGACCCTCCAGCAGACGCACTAAGAGAGACGCTGTCTTTTCTCTTGTCGGGAAATCCAGCTCCAGTGTTTCCAAGTTACCCTTGCGGGTTGTTGGGAAATCGAGTCCTGAGACTGCCCTCCTTCATTCTAAACCAAGGTACGGAGTTGATTAGACCCTAAGAGAAATCTTGGATAGATTCTTGGCAAAATAATACTAAACTTATGCTACACCACACTTACTTCTTCCTTCGTACTAGACTTGGGTTAGGTACATCGAGGTAGGTATATTTTAGAAACACCAGTTGAGTACTTCTTAGTCTTTATCTATTTATGTATGTATTTTATGGCTTAGAAACCATACCATGCTTTTACAGTATTATTTTATAATACTCTTCTAGCTATATGCATTATACTTTACAGCCAGTATTACGATTGTTGCAGTTAATTTCTTCTGCATAAGAAAGAAGACTGTTCAATAAATACTTTTATTGAAAACGCCCGCCTCTCTATTTCTCTGCACCTCTGATGAAACAAAGCATGCACGAATGACTGAGTAAAATATCTATCTATTGTTTCCACGACTCTGAAGATCAGTATTATCTTGGGGAAACAAAGTTGTCATGTTTATGCGGTTGTCAGAAACTAATCTCTTCTTGTGAATTCGAGAAAGTTTCTAGTGACCTCTGAGCTAGCTGGCACTCACAACTAAGTCTAATATATTCAATAGAGACCTAGTAGACATAAGTCCTACGTCACATCTATAGGATATAATATTCCAATGCGCAGAGCCTCTTGGGAATATAGGAACTACACTACATGGCGCCCAACATTTGGTAAGGCACTAATTTAACGCTAGATACTAGAGTAACTCAGTTGTGCTTTTCACAGAGACCACTTTTTACCGTAAAATACTCCAATAGACATCTGGAGTGGGTTAACATATCTGCCATAATTGAGTAGAACGAAAAATCCTATTTATTAGTTTTTGGTTTTGTTCAACGTTGAAGGATACAGTGTTCCAAAAATATTGTGCACCTTATCTTTGTCTCCTTGAAACTTGCTCTGCAAACCTTTCAACAAAATGGCCAACGAGGATAATCCCAGGGCCAGTGGAACTGCAGTGTCTATAGGCTGACCAGGTTTAGACGTTACACGTTTCCAACAAAATGACGCGGATGCTATAATCATCCCTGAAAACCTAAGGAAAACAACAGCTCTAAAGCTTATACACATTACCAGGCTCGGTCCATTAGGTAGACCAGGGGCGATATGGCCGGTACTAGCCAGCTATATACACATCCTGACATTGAAAGAATGACAGATGTAGAACTATTAGCTCAGCTAAAACAATTAATTAAAATACAAAGACAATTGGTAGAATATGTCATGCAGACTATAACAGTGCAACCAACTATCAGGATTCTACAGCAAACCCTTCATCAAGGGAACACAAATAAAATTACACGACAGTTTATACAATCAGTCATTGGTAAATTACCCACAAAAAGGGAACAAATTCCATTCTGGTTAGCTAAAAAAAATTACTCAGATTGAGGCAGTATTTCCCAATAGCACACCTCATGAGAAACACAGGATTCTAACAATCTGTTTACCAATGGGGATCGCACCACAGCTGGTGGACTGTGACACTTGGGGTACAGTCTTTGCTGCAATCTACACAAAAACTCATGGTGTACCGTCTATGGCAGTGATACCAGATGTCCTGAAACAGATTCAAAATGAATACGGGGCAGACCCTGCTTTAAATCTCGGTATGAAGTTATTGAAGGATTTCAAACAGGTCTCAGTTATAATATTAGCTAATATTAAAGCTGAAGCAGCATCCGTGGCAATCCGCCAAAAACGAAAAGAACTTGATGTAACTGAGCAACCATATGCACTGGCCAGAATAATAGAAAAATCCTATGAAGAACTAGGTAGAGATAGTTTGGGAGGGAAACCAGTAAAGCCCGAACTGACAAAAAATCCTGAAAAAGTTTTTATTAAAAATACACTCATTACTCACTACTAAAATGAAGTGGGACAATACTAGACAGATACTTCCTAAAGAGAAGCGTTCACAATCTATAGGTAGGTCTCCTCAAAAGGAGCCCTCTGAAAAGAGGTATAACCTCAGAAACAGGGATAATTTGAGAAAACCAGATAGATATCAAGATACTGATACACGTTCCTCTCGTACCTTTCATACTTCCTCGCAGAAATCCAAAAGAAGAGGACGATCAGAACACAAGGAAGAACGCGTGAAGTCCAAAGATGATCAACACATTCCAAAAAATAAGAAAACTCAATTCACCAAGAAGAAGGTAGCAAGTCTAAAAATCAGACATGCCGAGGATCTTGAGGACACAACTCAAGAACAGGGAGTGGGCCCAGACAATGCTGGACAGCGCAGCAGAAGTTACGATAGCTTGCAAGATCCTGAAGGATCATCTGGAGACAGTGGACCTGAATGAATAAATTCAGGTTGAAACTGCCGATACTAGGGTTAGTGTATCCCATAAGTTACATGGAGTAACGCTACGGATAGAGGGGGACATAAGTAGAAAAATAAAAGCAATCTTTTGGGAAAAACTATGTAAGGGTTATAACATCCTTCTGGCTGAAAAAGACTGGCCACCTGAATTTGTCACGGAGTGCCCAGATGGCGAAGAGTTCATTATGCGAGCCTTCTCCAATCATATTCCTATTCATAAAAAATGCACTTATGCCAGAAAATGGGCTGTAGCAAAGGCTCCAGCATTATATAAAAATCATGTGGGATGGGATGAGGACTCTCCTCACCATAAGATCCAGTTAAAAAATCAACCTACTGCTCGGAGGCAGTATCAAGTTACACAAGAAGCTAAAAAACAGGTCAGGGAGATCCTAGATCAACTTGAAAACCAAGAGGTGATTGAAACATGCACCTCGTCCATGAACAAGCCTTTGGTTCCTGTCTCCAAACCAGACAATACATATCGTCTAGTTTTGGACTACAGACATTTCAATTTCAAAATACTTTATTTGGCATTCTTTCATAGAAACCATAAAAGTAACATTTTAAAATACAACACGTTCAATGTCTTAAAAGCAATTGATAACAGTGTTTCACAATGATAAAAACAATTTAAAACGGCATTAATACAAGGAGGGGGGGGGGCTAAATTGACCATTAGAAAAGACCTTTGAGACACAGTAATTTTAAAAGTCTAGACATTTTCTGTAGTTCATTGCACATTTCAGGAAGCCGGCCACAAACGGGATACAGTCAGGTTTAAGCAATTGCAGATAAAACAGAGCGGGACGTACTTGTGCAAAATTTAGCTTTTTTAAAAGAGATTTCAAATAAATAGTCCTGTGCATTTCATAGTATTTACAAAAAACATGAAGTGAAATAGGTCCTGTGGAGACTTAGAGTCGCAGCCACAGGAAGCCAACACACTCCCTTTATGACTGCCCCTTGGAACTGCCAATAAAAAATGAAGAAGGTTAAATCTGAGCCTAGTTAATAGAAATCGCTCATAAGCGGGCAGCGGCCACAGTAGATACGGCTCAATGTCTAGAGTAGTTTTGAGTATCAAATGTGTCCTCACACTAGGTTTCAACAGTTATTTCTCTTCTCTTTCCATTTTCCTAATTTGTGTGAAGGAATGCTTTACAAGCGCGACATCCAGACTATTGATACCTTCAGGATTTAAAAACAAGTCCAAGCGTCCCAACTCATAAAAACGGGCTTTTAGGTATTTGAACCAGGGAATATTTGACTCAGCGCCTCTCTAAGTATAGTGTGAGTGAGGTTTATGTGTTTGTTGAGCCAGCATTGCAACCAAAATGTAAGCGGACATAAAGCCAAAGTGTCACTTAAATAGGGCATGCCAGTTTCCTCATGGACAGACAAATTAGCAGTCCCCTTTGGGACGCTCAATAGTTGTTTTAAAAAGTTGTTTTCTGTCACCTGAAGGCCCTTGAGGCCGCAATATCCCCATAGATCGCTACCATAGCTTGCTATAGATATGCACTTAGCCCAATACATTTTTAGCATCGCTGCCACTGTCTGGTTGCCCATTTTGGCAGCAAAGCCAAAAAGTGCTGCATTTGCCCTGGTTACCTGGCCCTTTTTTTTGTTTAGGAGTGCAGCCCAGTTAAGCCGATGATCCAGCAGGACGCCCAAATAGGAGAATGTTGTACAATTTGGCACCCTCACTCCGTTAACCACAAAGGAGTACTCTCTTTTAGGACGAGGCCCTATGTGCATCACGTACGATTTTTAATTGTTTATGGACAGGTCACGCCTGTCCATAAAACCGTGAAATGCATCAAGTAGTATTTGGAGCCCTTTGGGGGTTCGTGCCAAGAGGACTGCGTCGTCCGCATAAAGCAGGACTGGCAGTCCTCGCTTTCCCACATACGGAAAATCCGCTCCAGTTTCTAGCAAGGAGCCTTCCATATCGTTAATATATAAATTAAAAAGGATGGGGGCCAGTATGCACCCTTGCCTGACCCCCCTTTCGATATCAAAGTTCCTCAATACCTTCAGGTAATTGGAATATCTAATGTTGGCCTTGGTGTCTCTGTGAAGGTCCCTCAGGAAGTCAACCAAGGCGCGCTCCACCCCCATGGCCTCCATGGACCACCACAACCTTCCCCGATTAACGCTATCAAAGGCGGATGAGAGGTCAATGAAGGCCATGTAGACGGATACAGAGCGAGCCATGGTGTACTTCCCTATGATGCAATAGAGGTTTAGACATTGGGCCATGGTAGAATGCCCTGGGCGGAACCCGTACTGAATGTCCGAGATAATGTTGTTGTCCTCCGCCCAGGTACACAATCTTTTTAAAATTGCCCTCCCAATGACCTTAAAAACAGAGTCAATCAGAGAGATTGGCCTGTAATTCAGCATGCTGTTTCGGTCCCCTTTTTTGTGCACAGGGAGGATCGTCGAGACGCCCCAGGAGGAAGGGCATCTTCTTTTGGCTGCAGCGTTACCCACTGCAGTCAGGATCTCGGCCCAAAACTAGGGTTTTGATTTAAAAAGGTCCGGGGGAATACCGTCCGGGCCTGGTGCTTTTCTATTGGTCAGGTTAGCAATGCCCCCCTCAATTTCATTCATGGAGAACATCAATGTTTCCTTATCTGTGAGCCTATCATGGGGGTCTAACTGGCTCGATGTGTTTTTAAATATAACTACAAAATGAGACACCCATTCATTCTCAGTTATGCTGGAGCCCACTTCTCCGACCCCTTCCGCTAAAAAAGGTGATCGGTTAATGGCGCTCCAAAATCTGGAGCTACTAGATAGGGTCACCGGGTCTAAAAGCTCCCTCCATAATTCTTGTTTGACTACCGCTTTGCGATTAGCTAGGGCAAGTTTATAATTTTTCCTGAGGGTGCAGATCAGAGCTCTATCTCTGGGAGTTCTTTTTAACCCAGCCTTAAGATCACTCGCTGCTTTGGAACAAAGGTGACAGAACCATTTTGGTCCCCGGGATGTGCTAGTCTTGCCGTGGGCAAGTAACATGCCGCTTGCTTTGGATGCGATGCCTTCAAATGATTTTAAAATGCATGTTGGTGAAGATTCGTGGTTGTGGCAACAGCTAAATTCTGCCTCACAAGCGGCCATCAGGGAATCGTGGAAGGTGGACGGGATTATCTGGCACCACTTAATGCGACACCCTCCCTCTGAGGGTTTTAAGTTGTTGCAGCTGCGCACTCTATCTTTGATCTTCATTAGACACCCTCCTATAGTCGCACACACAGGATTGTGGTCACTGTATGTGCTTGGAATGATGGAGAATCCCTGAAGGAGGGGTAGAATGGATCTAGATACTAATATATGATCTATGAAAGTCCCGCTGCCTCGACCCTTAAACGTGGGCTCCCTGGAGATGCTATGTGGGGCAACAAAGCTCATTGAAGAGAATAAATCATGCTCGTCGAGCATTGCATTTAGAGCGCTAACCTGTATGGTGTGCTCGAAATGGAGGCCCGATATCAGTGGACAACCCAGTTTCACCCAGGCATTTAATTTTGGGTCGCCACAGGGATGGATGTTAAAATCTCCTGCAATGAGCAAATTCTTTCTAAGTGAGCCACATTCTTGTTTATCGTAGCTATTCAGTTTTGCCAGCCAACAGCCTTCCTCCTTGTTGGTGGCGTTGTAAAAATTTATCACCAAGAGGGATCTGTCCCTTTGGCCCAGGAAGATGGCCTGGATGTTTCTATTGGCCATGGAAATGGTCTTGATGCTACAGCATAAATACATTGATGCAAAAATTGCTAGGCCACCCTTTGCTCTGCCACTAGTAGCTCTAATCGCTGGGACGAAAAAAGCTCTGTACCCTACCAAGGAGACATTACAATTCACCAGCCAGGTTTCTTGTAAGCAAATTAACGCGAATTTGCTAACAAACTGGACCCTTAGGGGATCTGTAACTTTCCCTGCTAACCCCGCTATGTTCCAACTAATAACATTATGGTTGTGAAGTGTCTCAGTGATACCCTGTGCGACTTCTCCTAATAGCTCGGGCAATAATGTGACTGAACTATTTTCTTCCTGAACCCCATCAGGTGAAATATGAACAGGTTCTTCTGGTGTAGCCACTAAAGGTGCAAAATCAGACGCTATGTTGGTTAATGGGCAACTAGATGCGCTATTTTTAATATAAGATTTGAGGGTTATATGGTCTCCACACAGTCAATCGCATTTGTTAAGGCCTGAGAGGGCTGCGAAGCGATTTGGACCCTCGAATGGCAAAGGGAGCCCATAACCACCCCAAGAGGGCACCCTTGTTGATATTGACATTGGTAGCCCCATTCTCTGTTGCCCCCTGAAGTATGGTGTCCTCACATGATAGCCCCCAGTCCTGGTATCAGGTTGAAGGTGTGTTATTGCCCTATCGAAGTAGCCTAGGGGCAGTATCTCTATCCCCTGCCCCCTGGTTACCCCCCCTCTCGCCGCATCTCTAAGTATCCTTTCCACTGTGGTAGGATTGTTAAAATTTACCACAATGCAATCGCCGTTTCTAGTTTTACATGAACTGCCTATCCAAGACACACGGCGAACAATGACGATATCATGTGTGGCCGGATACCCCTCCTCGGTATTACAATGCAACCAATGAGTAACCTTGTTTTTGAGTTGGTAAAAATCCTCTTTAGTGCCTTCGGGAAGGGATGGAACATTTCCCAGGACCAGGACCAGCGGTGTGGATTCTGGGGGTAAGTCTATAACCGGAGGTTTAACCATGTTTGTGGATGCTTTGTTGGAGTTACCTATAGCTCTGGTTTGGATGGCTGCTGGGATGTTATCTAACTGATGCTCGGTGGCTGTTCCTACCGTATATGTGTTACCAGTAGCCCCTGTTGTGTTCACTCTACCCTCTTTTAACCCATGTTCCTTGACAAGTGTAGTCCTTTGTTCAGCCTCAGGAGGATTAGGGGCCGGGCATGGCAGGAGAAGTAAATTCGGAGATTGTGTGCCCCCCTTTTGTGAGCTGGCTGAGAGACTCTCCAGTTTCTGTGTATTTTCCATGGTTGCCTGTTGCAGCGTCCCTAGATTTTGATTAATTATCTTTAATCTCTCTATAAGTGGGAGCATAAAGGATTTAAGCAGTTGTTCAATTTGCGGTATTAATCTTGCTACATCACTGCCTCCAGATCTAGCCTCTACAGAAAGGTGTGAGATGGCATTTGGTGTTGTGATTGGCAATGCTGTCACTGGTGTAGTTTGCCTATTTGTGAAGAATTTTTCTTTGGGGGGAAGTGGTTTTACTGGTATTTTTGATGTTTTTTTGATGTTTTAGGGACCTTCAATCTTCTTCCCGTTTAACGGCCTCCACCCCTTTTCCTCTTCCCAGTATGAGTAGGGCATGGGGCTATATGTCTCACGGTGTCCACAGCAACAGGTACTGACTTGGTAGTTAATACTATGGGCCGATGTTTTTCTGGAGATCAAATACTATCTACAGATAAGTTCACAGAGCTAACAAGGTTACACCTATCTGAGCCTGAGCTTATGTTTCCCGGGCTAATCCCGCTTATTCTTCCTGGGTTAGATCTTTCAGGTGTTGTAGCATTTTTAATATTGCCCAAAGAAGACCGTTTTGTGCCCAAAAGTTCAAGGGATAACCGTTTTTCTGTGCGTGCTATTTCACGCTCCAACACTGCTGCTGCCATGGTAATAAAGTTATCTAGGGTCCCTGTCACAATACCCCCTACTGTACTTTGCGTGATCTTCCTCCCTTTCCCTGATGGTTGAGACATTATAGGTGATTGAATCTAACCCTGGGGCAAGCAGAAAGGATCAAACTGTATAATTAGTCCCGTTCACCCGTTCACCTGTAGAGTCGGAGGGCTCAGTCCACCAGATGCAAAGGGGGTGGCCCAGCACGGCCTCCTCCGGCCCGCCCTTGTCCCGGGCTTCTCCCGGCGCGACCCGCGCGCGACCTTGCGGGGCAAGGGACCAGGCGCGTCTTTATGCGCCTCCTGGCGCGTCCAGTTTTGTCGTCCTGCCCCAGGGGATCCAGTCAGTTCTAGGAACCCTGAATTTTAAGCAGAACTCACATTCTGAACTACGCAGAAAGGGTTACACCTCTCTACAAACTAATCAAACCTGATTTCAAACAAACTAATTGGACTCAAAAACACACCAAAATTGTGCGTTCAGTGCAAACAGACATGTTAGCAACAACCCATTTACAGACACACGTGAACGAACGCAACCTTGTAATCGGAATCATCCCAGGGAGATGCGGATTCACATACTTAACCTTTAATGAAGGTGAAAAGGTACCAATAGCTTACAAATCACACTTGTACACACAAGCTGAAATAAAATTCACTTCAACAGAAAAAATTCTGACAGCGGTTCAAACTGCAGTATCAAAAGACAGAGCCCTTGCAGAGGGAAAAAGGTCATTACTCCTGTACATGCCTTAGAGGCAGTGACAAAAGCGAACATTCTGAATGCAAAAGCTTTACATCCGAGATGGATACAATGGGTTAATTCTCTTGCTGCAACAGATGTTGAATACGTTTTTGACCCCTACTTGAAAACTCACAAATTTCTACAATACGAACAAGAATGTCCTCTGCCCACTGAGATTCTGCCTTTAGAACATTACGGATGTATAATTTATACCGACGGATCAGCGCAACCCGCAATTGGGGGAAAAAAGCTTATAGTGCAGTGTGTGCGATTGTCAAAGGTCGCTGGCGCGATGGTAAATTCAGGCTTATGGTCACAAAAACTCAATCTCTTGGAGACTGTACAGCTCATCGAGCTGAACTACAGGCTTTCAAGAATACCGATCGCGAATTCCCCACACTCATAGTGTGCGTTTCGTATTACTGCGTTTAATCTTACAATGAATACTTGCAGAACTGGGTTCAAAATGGCTTCAAAGATGCAAAAGGTGGCACAATCAAGCATAAGTTGCTTTGGGAACAAGTAGTTCTGTTACAGAAAGAACTACAAAAGACTCAAGTGGTCCATACACTGAGTCATCAGCGTGATGGCATTCACGTTGCAGGGAATTCATTGGCTGATGAAGCCGCAAAGCCAGCTGTGCAAAGGGCTTTGGTAGCTGCAATCACTCGTTCAAAAACAAAAAAAGAGAGCGCCCCCGGAGGTGCGCTTAAGGTCAGCGCGAGCCCCGGGGGAGCGGGGGACTTGGGCTGACACTGACCTGGGAGGTATTCATTTGGGCTCTTCGACCACCGCAGCCCCAGCGCTGCATTGCTGCAACACTCACCTGGCTCTCTACTTCCCTGCTGCCTGCCGCTTCTCAACCACCGCGGCGAGGCGGAAGACCGGGGACTACATCCCCCAGCACCGCTTGCGCCTAGGAAGGCCTGCATCCTGTCCCGCACCCGGAGGTGCGCTTAAGGTCAGCGCGAGCCCAGGGGGAGCGGGGGACTTGGGCTGACACTGACCTGGGAGGTATTCATTTGGGCTCTTCGACCACCGCAGCCCCAGCGCTGCATTGCTGCAACACTCACCTGGCTCTCTACTTCCCTGCTGCCTGCCGCTTCTTAACCACCGCGGCGAGGCGGCAGACCGGGGACTACATCCCCCAGCACCGCTTGCGCCTAGGAAGGCGTGCATCCTGTCCCGCCCCCGGAGGTGCGCTTAAGGTCAGCGCGAGCCCCGGGGGAGCGGGGGACTTGGGCTGACACTGACCTGGGAGGTATTCATTTGGGCTCTTCGACCACCGCAGCCCCAGCGCTGCATTGCTGCAACACTCACCTGGCTCTCTACTTCCCTGCTGCCTGCCGCTTCTCAACCACCGCGGCGAGGCGGCAGACCGGGGACTACATCCCCCAGCACCGCTTGCGCCTAGGAAGGCGTGCATCCTGTCCCGCCCCCGGAGGTGCGCTTAAGGTCAGCGCGAGCCCCCACGTCGCGGGATCGCGCGCGGGTCGGCGCCCGTGGCTAAGCCCGGGCAAAGGGGTGGCCCTCTGAGGCCCTCAGAGGCACGAGGAGCACGGGACGGGCCACCCCACTTGATCTCATCACAGGACGAGGTATTGTGCTGCTTCAATTTTATTGACCGTCCTGGCGTATTTATTACTATCATAAACACTATGTCCATTTGGGAAGAGCTCAACGCCCTGTGTGGCACAAAGTACGTCCCTGATGCTATAACCTCCCCTACTGTGGGCACATTTTGTGTAAATTCTAATGGCTCCCCACGGGTCCTTGCTCCTCCCGTAAATAAAGACTACAACCAAGTAAATGCTGCGCCCCTGGGTTTCAACATTAGAGGGAAGCACGACAGCGAAATTGACAATGGGAACTATGCAAGTACACAAAATCTGTGCACCAGCGCAATATTATCTCCCGCAAACCCAACAGCATTTATGGAGGACCCGGCCGCGGACAAATTAGAGGACCCTCTCTTGTCTCCCCAATTGACTTTATTGGCTCAAATTGAGCAACTGTTGTTAGCTGTCATCTCTCCCTTGGTCATAAAAATCAACGATTTAGGGGAAAGGCTGATTAACATTGAGACAGTAATCAGAAAGTATCCTCCTCCAACTAATACAATGGCCACATCCGTCTGCCCTAACCCTCCCATCGCCCCCGAACAGTATAAGTCTGGTACTTTTAAGAACGGTGTCACTCAAATACAGCCTCCCTGTACACCTACTCTAACAGGCCCCAAAGTAATCTTAAAACCTGCATTAAAAACTCATACAGTGGCTAGACCCGCTCTGGTAAGAATGCCACGTATCAACCTGCCCCCTGAAGCTGTCCCATATGTGTCTGTCCTCTCTGGGGTCCCTGCCCTCACCCAGGGAACACGCGAATCCCAGCAGGACCTGCTAAATAAGGCCATTTTCTGGCTACAAAACAATAGACCTTTGCCACCTGAGTTAGATGGTGGTATCTTGAGTGTCAGGAGGGTGGGATGGTTAAGCACGCTGCCCAAAGACATCGCTGGGGACCTGGTACTAATCAAATTCAAAAACAGGAATGTTGTCCCCTTTTTACGATTTTGCCCCCCCAAAGAAAGACATGGCACCATTCGCATTTGGGATCTGTACGATTTCTACCTGAGCTCCCCACATATTACATAGAACCAACTTTTTAGCCTTTAATGGTTTTTGAACTTTTGTCCAAAAAATTGTATTTTTAAGACTCCACTATTAACCCCTTCGACGCTCATGACGAGCTGGGCTCGTCATGGCGTAGCCTCCTCGCACGCTCATGACGAGCCCAGCTCGTCACGTAAAGTGCGATTACGAAAAACCCAGCGTACGGGCGGAATTCCGCCCGCACGCATGCGGTTAAGAGGCCACTCATAAGTTTGAGCTAAACTGACAGGGTAGGATGTAACTGATAAGTATATTGTTTTATAGTTGTTTCATTGATAACGAAACCCTTACATATTGATTAGCTGATTTGTTATATTTATTTAATCTTGTTTTAATAATCCTGTAATGATCTTTTACTGTGCCTATGAAATGTTTATGGTTTTTATTTATGTATTGTTGATGCTTTTATGATTTTTAAACTAAAATCGAATAAAGCTTATCTGAATCTGAGAGCGAAATAATGCAAGCTGTCACTGCTTCAATGAAAGACAGTGGTAAAACACTTCCAAAAGGCTTTCCACTCAAGTACTCATATATAACTGATGCAAATAATGTTCCTTTTGCTCGAATACCTGGAGTGGGGGATAGGGTAATTCGAAACATGGAACACAGATTAGGACTGATCTTAGCAGCACATGAAGGGCTTGCCTCTGCACACGCAGGTGTTTCTGCCACGGTGTCTTTATTAAAGCAAAGATACTGGTGGCCGCGCATGAGGAAACAGACCCTAAACTATGTTTTGGAATGTGAAATCTGACAGAAAATGAAAGTTTCAACAGTTAATCGACTGGCGCAGACTGCCCTTTTAATTTCAGATAAACCACTTGCATGTGTTTACCTGGACCATTGTGGTCCCTTACAAAGGGATGGCAACTATAAATATATCATGGTCACAGTGGATTCATGCTCAAGATTCATTTGGATGTGGCCTCAGCGCTTGGTTGACGCCTGCACTGTTATAAAAGATTTGTGAGTCTTTATTGGCACATACGCAATCGGCACGCTACATTCTGACCAGCGTCCTGCGTTTAGCTCTCGAGCTTACAAGGAGGCCATGGCTAGCTTGGGCATTGCATTGCGGTACTCTAGTCCATTCCATCCTGAGGGAAATTCGGTTGTGGAAAGAAAAAACCATGACATGAAGCAATCTATAACAGCTAGGGTATTAGGCTCGTGTGACGGGTGGGTCAAACATCTAATAAGTGTCCAACATGGTCTTAACAATCTGAAAAGAAATTCTCTGGGTGGAATCACTCCATATGAAATCCATTTTGGTACTAGAATGATGGTCGAAGACCTCGATCGTCATACTTCAGTGGTAAATCAAAAACCCTTTGATATCAAAGACGTTTGGCTGTTTTGTAGGACTTAAATGAAACAAGAAGAAGTCTAAGCAACATCATACAGAAGCCAACGACCACTGAAGAAAAACCACCTGTCCCAGCAAGACCTGTATGGATTCCAAAAATTGGGGATCTGGTCAGAGAGAAAATAGCAGATAAGAAGGAATTTGGGCCTTCTCACAGAAAACCAGTACCTGTACTAGCAATCCACGGATCAAAAACAATGTTACTGCGGCACCTTGCTGGAAGAAATGAGAACCGGTCCGTATCAATTGACCTGGTAAAACAACACCATGTGGCTGATAATAAGTAGTAGGCCCAGTGGACCCCAAAGATGTAGCAGACAATCAAATCTTGCTACTATCCAAGAGGTTCAAACTGAAAGACTCATCACCTTTGAAAAGTCTGCAGTAAGAAAAGAAGGACTATGCAACAAAGCCACGGAACTTGTGCCTCTTGAGACTTAAATAACAGTTCGGCGAGAAACTCCCGTCTAGAATGATGTAGCATCTGACTATACTAATATGTCAAGGGAACAAGCAGCTCCAGCGATTTCAAATAATCCAGATGCGATACCAACGATTGGCAGAACTGCCTCTGGCTATTTCATCAACTTTTATACTTTTTCTGAGGATCCTAGTGAGCCCGAAACAACGCCAGCAAATAAAACTTTCAAGGATCAAGTAATAGAACTTTTTCACCAGCTTGCAAATACATATCTGGTTTCACCATGGGTTGTATTTTGGATTGCGTACTTTTTCTCCTACTATGGCTCATTCTTGTTTTAAGTTTGGGAAAGCTGATAGATGGAAAATATAGTAAAATCGACACAGCAAGTAAGAACATCAACTTGCTCCTGAAGCCACACAAATCATCTCATCGTGAACAAAGAGACCTGTCATCAGTAAACATCACAGCAGTTCCTCTACCTGGTGGTACAGCATGGGACAGAACTGATTATGACATTTATGGTCCTGTCAAGCTGCTGAAGATTCCACACTAATTTAAGGTTTCCTTGAGTGATTTTGTTTCACCCAGTACATTTTCTGATGATTGGGACTTTGAGACGGTTAATAACATGATGGCAGACTTTAAAATGTCAGCAAAATTTGCACAACATGAATACTTAGAAGGTTCATCTGATTATGAACAAATGTATTGTTTTATCTATTTTGGTCACCATTATTTGTACAAATCTGCAAACCCTTGAAATGTTGTAACTTATGATCAATGGGAACATTGTCCAACGACACCAAAGGGTAGCTCAAAAACATTTTATGAAAAATGTCCATACTTCTCAGGTATTAACGTCACAAATCCAGAAACATTTTACTTCAAAAATGTTAAAAAGACAGGCATGAAAATTATTTTGACTAATACTTAACAAATTTATTCTGCGGCCTTTTATGCTCAATTGTCCACATTAGGTTTTGACTTTTGGAAAGACAACATTGAGACAAAAACTGTCTAGGGCACTAAAGACTGGCAGGTGCAATGGCTAGAAGCCTTATTTAGAGCCTGCATCATCCCAGAACAAATTCTGTTTTTAAATTCAACTGTTCAACAGACATCTTTTCTTGGCCTGGATAAGATAAAAGACTTAAACAAACCGTCCAAACCTAAGCCCACACCTGATAGTAATAGAACTACAGATGAGGAGATAGACAGAACTAATCCTGATTGGAAGAAATGGTTAATCTGGCCCACAGACACGAATAACTGTCAAGATAGTTTCCTGAACAAGACACAAGGGTTTACTGTAACTAGGCCAGATCCAAGATATATCCAGAGACAACATCCAGGGATAATAAGAGCTTACAGTGTAGGAAAACTGTGCCTTGAGTGGCAACAAAAATCAGCACTCCCAGATATAAAACAACACTTAACTTTACTTAAAGATGGCATTGATTTGAGCGAATTCTTACTAGGACCTCGCAAACAACGTCATAAACGTTTCATATACGCCGGTATTTACGCTGCTTATAATGAAGCATGGAAAGTCATGCAAATGGAAACTGCGGAACGAATACGAGAAATTGATCGCATTAATTTAGAGAAAGCTCTCTCTGTAGTTGACAATGGGTTAACAACTCTGTCATCCAGAATTTATTATTGGACAGCATTGTATTCTCTGCCATAGACATAATGGACTTCCTCATGTTACAACATGGACAGTCTCAATTGCGTTCTATGATGCTGCTAGGCTGGACGTTACAAAACCTTCGTTGAGGCTATGTGCCTTGGCATCTAATCAACACCACGTCATTGTTTACTGGATTTAACCTTACAGATAAACAAATCTCTTTGGCACAGAGGGGAGCAGACTATATGGTGCTGAGCATAAAAACCTGAAAGATTACCATTAACCGTTTCTGAGAAACCAGTCGTTGAATGGATAATACTTGGCACCATCACGATACCAGTGATGATTTTCCAGTTTCAGTATTGCTTAAAACACATACCCGCAGGCCTGTATGAAAGGTTGGGTAAAGAATACATAAAGTCGACCTGTGATTTACCATACACACACAAATGTTGGAGTGGAGAAAAGGGGGAATTTCTTAGTGGTAAAAATTGCAAAACCACATTAAGCGGTACACTTCTATGTCAGGCCATTCATTTACATGGAGCCTGTGGTGGTTCCTCAAACAACTTATCGTGCCACCTGAAGGGTTCCCCGGCAGCAGTGATAGATCCAATTTTTCGGCAGCTTTCCAATGGGAGCTACATAATGTTGAATGATCACAGCTGTTGTGGAATGATGCCAGGAATAGCCTATCTTGTTAGTGTGTCAGCCAGGCTCACTTGCTGTATGCAAGTATTGTTTCCTAAAACTAAGCCAGACGGGGAGTCGCCGCTATGGCCTTCACTGAACATCTCTTCTATACGAATTGATACTTTAAGCAGAATGAAAGACATTCTTTTACAAAAAACTGTGCCACTGACCTCGTCCAGAGAGACATATGATCTGTAAGTTGCAAGGTCCTCTGCAGAGAAACATGCCTTAATTTCAATGAACTGCCCCATACATTTCGCAGAAATGTTAGGTCGTATCTTAAACATGTCTGATTTCAGTGGTATTGTACATGTTTTTAAGACAATTTTTTCAGGACTGTTAGCACCCTTTGAAGCAGTCCTAGGCATTTTTCCAAACTTCATGCACTCTGTGTTTGGCGGTCTACCTCTCATTTTGGGACTCGTAGCAGGGATACTATTTTTGTTCCTTCTGCTCTGTTATGGCAAGTCCTGTTACCAGCGATACCCAGATTACTAAGGAGAACACTCTACTGGCAATACAGTATCGTGAACGCATAACACAGATTTTTGGCTTGGCTCATTTGAGAGATCTGAATACCATGTGGTTCCTATAGTTCAGACCAATCTGGCAAGATTGCATATTACCTGTTCTACGATGCCTACTTTGTGGAGAGGAAGGCGAGTTGGATATCTGTCTAACATTTCCATCAGCTCTGCCAACAGATGTTGCCGCTTTGCTTGGTTCGGTAACAGCTCGTGCATTGCGTTGCCCCCAACGGCTACCAATTCTGATGACGGCATTCATTGAGGTCTCACTGGAAATTCCAGCTGAGGGTGAGATATGTTTCCAGGACTTGTTTCCTCCTGACAATGTGTCTCCCAAGGCTAAAAACTTGGGAGTGATTGTGGACAGTGAATTGTCCTTTGGGCCACATATTTCGTGCCTCTCAGGTAAAAGTTTTGGCATTTTACGGATGCTGAGGAAGTTTCTTCCTCTAGTGTCTTTCCAGCATAGGAAGATTATTGTCCAGGCCTTGATCGGTTCTCGACTGGACTACGCAAACGCTCTTTTCTTAGGTCTTCCAAAATATCTTCTGACCCGTTTGCAAGTAGTCCAGAACTCAGCAGCCCGTGCTATTTACGGGCTTCCGAGAAGAGCAGGGGCCACGGTTTTACTGAATTCTTTACACTGGTTACCGATCGCTAAAAGAATTCTTTTCAAGTGCCTGACTTTTGCCTTCAAAGCTCTACAAGGATCTGGCCCTAAGTACATAAGGAAACGTCTCTCCCGATATGTACCCAGCAGGTCTCTGAGATCGTCTTGTTTATCCAAAATGACAGTTCCGGCTATTAGACGTGCAAGGATGGGAGGTCGATCCTTCCGCTACTTAGTCCCGAAGGAGTGGAATGAACTACCACTTTCTCTCAGACAGGCTCCCAGTCTCCTTGCTTTTAGAAGAGAGCTTAAAACGTGGCTTTTTACTAAATAAACTTGATCTTTCTCTTCTGTCTGCTTTTTAGTTGTTATGTGGTTGTTTTGCCTGCTGATATTCTTCACCAAAGCGCTGGGATGCTCCTTGGAGTAGCCGAGCGCTATAGAAGAAATAAATTAACATAACATAACATAACGTGGACCAACAGGCACACAGAGACCATCTACTGCGAACATTGCTAATGTGACTGACACTGACGGCGATGCTTCTCATCTGTGTACGATTGATCTACTTAATGAAGTGGTTGAACATTCACCTACTGTGGTAGACGATTTCTTTGCCAGCTAGAAGGTTTAATGTTTTCTACTGACACCGAGAATAACTTTTGAAATTAGCAAACAGCGGTCTATCAACTTTGAATTTGACCTTCGTTTTTCAAAACAAAAAACTCCTAACTTTGGAACTCTATTTTTCTATGATTTGATTTGACTTTTTTCCAAAAATGAACTTTGGCACAAAGTAATCTGCTTAAAGTAGAACTATTCTTGGAGAACAAGAGTTCTTTGACTACTTCCTAGAAACGATATTTACCTTATCCACAAACCAAAACAGCTTACATATTCTGCTATGGGAGGGCCTTGACCGTTTTTTTCTGTATTTAGAGCCATTTCATAAATGTAATTTTTTATGATTCATTCAGTTAGCATTGCCAATATCATATTTTATGCTTACAATTCAATGATTGATTTTATATGCATACAGTATTAATGCTCATTTTCATGTGCAGCCATTTAAAATGTATTTTTATGTATATTTGGGTGGGATTGTAAACACATGCATTAGATATGTTTTTGTGCTTAAACTTAGTAATGTCAAACATAATAAAGTGGAGTGGGTGTTGTATAGCATTTTAGGACCCTAGTGTAATTTTCCCGATTCATGCCCTTACATAGGTAAAAATCACCATGTCCTTATATAGGCATAGGAATCATAACCATATTTAGACATAGCTCATGTAGTCCAAGTACGGCATGGCTACGTCCACTACTTCCGAAAATCCACAACGATTTCTTGGAAAACTTTCCCTAGCTTGAATATTGATTTGTCCAAGGACTCATGGAGTTTTCAAAGAACTGAGACTCTTTGATGACCATCTTTACATCAAACTCAGCACCTTCAAGGTATAAATATGCACACACTTGCCATAACAAACACGCGGTGGTTTGGAGCAGTTCGACTATCTACTTGCTCCATGCATCTCACTACGCAAGTCCCCGAAGGAAGCCACCCCTTCAGCAGACGCACTGAGAGAGACGCTGTCTTTTCTCTTGCAGATAAATCCAGCTCCAGTGTTTCCAAGCTACCCTTGCTGGTTGTTGGGAAATCGAGTTCTGAGATTGACTTCCTTCATTCTAAACCAAGGTACGGAGCTGATTAGACCCTAAGAGAAATCTTGGATAGATTATTGGCAACAGAATACTAAACTTATGCTACACCATACTTACTTCTTCCCTCGTACTAGACTTAGGTTAGGTACATCGAGGTAGGCGTATTTTAGAAGCACCAGTTGAGTACTTTTTAGTCTTTATCTATGTATGCATGTATGTATTTTATGGCTTAGAAACCATACCATGCTTATGCAGTATTATTTTATAATACTCTACTTGCTGTATGCATTATACTTTACAGCCAGTATTACGTTTGTAGCAGTTCATTTCTTCTGCATGAGAAAGAAGACTGTTCTATAAACACTTTTATTGAAAACGCCTGTCTCTCTATTTCTCTGCACCTCTGATGAAACAAAGCATGCACGAATGACTGAGTAAAATATCTATCTGTTGTTTCCACGACTCTGAAGATCAGTTTTATCTTGGGGAAACAAAGTTGTCATGTTTATGCGGTTGTCAGAAACTAATCCCTTCTTGTGAATTCAAGATGGTTTCTAGTGACCTCAAAGCTAGCTGGCACTCACAATTAAGTCTAATATATTTGATAGAGACCTAGTAGACATAAGTCCTACGTCACATCTATAGGATATATTATTCCAATGCGCAGAGCCTATTGGGAATATAGGAACTACACTACACCCCAACATCCTAGTGGCCCGCAATGGGCCCCCACCACCAGACGCCGCCATGGAAAGGCGAATCACAGCATGAATCATAACATTGTGACCCTATTCCGTCCAGTCGATGAGTCGACCGTCAAAAAAGTGGCTTATGGTCTTTCCATCCACTGCGGACCCCCCAGCCATACTAATAGGATGGGGGGTCAATCAGTCAAGGACTGTGGACGGATCGCCCCCGCCAGGCCGGCAGTAGCTACCGTAGGCCCGGCGGGGGCAATCCCCCTGCTATTCTAATGGACCCCATTGTCTGTTCGCCATCGTTTCAGATTTAGGACCGGCCGCCCATGAAGCTGCCTCCCCACAGTCCGAATTACGTTGCGACCGCCACCATGCCGGTCGTATCACCTTTATGTTGCATTGTGGCTCCATGCACAAAAAAAAGGTACTTGCCTATCCCTGCCCTACGTGGCAGGCACCATACGTTGCCTGCCACATGGTGTAGGGAAATGTAGGGGGGTACCATAGGTGCCCCCCAGTGCCTTTGACCCAGGCCAAGGGCTATGGTGGGGCCCGCTATGGGCCCCCAAATCCTTTTCCGCCTGACTTTTCGTGGCAGGTTGACCTCTGCAGAAAGACTGGAGAAAAGGGATATCATTATCCCGACGGCAGTGCCTGGCAGGCTCCGCCGCAATGCTGGGATTGTGGTGAGTTCCGACAGGCAGTCGTATGCAGTCCTCCTGTTGAAAGTGTGGCGGGTGGAAAACCTGGTTACGATGGTGGTAAAACCGGTTTCACCACCATCGTAATCAGGCCCTTAGTAAAAAATAAAATGTCCCCTGAGCTCCTGTTTCAGTGTGTCTCTCCTTAAAATAAAGAAACCCTGCAAATTTCCCTGATATTTTCATAATATCTTACCTCTTTTTGAAATGGCATATTGAGCTGGTTGATATTTTACATGCTTTTATTCTGAATTATGCAGAAAAAATAAATATTATCCCATCTATAAGAAAGGTTTAGATCCCAGACAAGCACCATAGATCATTAACCTTTGTATCTGATGTTTGTGGATTTAAAAGCAGCCTTTGACTTAGTTCCTCAAGCAAAACTGTTGGCTCTATTGAGATATAAGGAAATGCAGGCAAACCTAGCTGACCTTTTATATATAGCAATAAGTCTAGGTGGGGTGGGAAGGGTGAGTTGATGGACCAAAATAACATTGAGAGAGGGATCTCCAGGGTTTCGTAATTATCTCTAATCTAGCTACCTGATATATAAACGGGGTGACTGACATGCGTTTTCATTGCAATAATGATTTCCGTAAGTCTGCAGACCAGAAGATTCCTACACTACTTTTTACAGATGTCATTTTCAAAATCATCCTTGGGCTACTAACTTTGCTTAAAAGATTTTCCATCTTCTGTAAGTAACATGAGCTGGAAGTTAACTGCAGTAAAACCAAATGTATGACATTCCTCCCCAGTAGATACTTTAGGGAGAAGGTTTATCAGGGGTACACTACATTTGAGAAAGTTAGGGAATTTAATTACCATGTAGTGTGGTTGATAATAGCCAATCTCAATGTCAATGGTAGTGCAGATCACCAAGGGCCTCCTTACAGTGCAGAGACAGAATATCAACATTGAAATATCAAATTGAAGTAATATCGACTCAAGAATATCGATGGTGGAAAATATAGGGGTATGTTTTTTCGTATCGAATTTTATGTAATGCAAAAATATCGATTTTGTAAATGTCAGTGTCAAAAATGTTTTTGTAAATTATGTCTTTTTTAATGTTAGTGTTATATTTTTATTAATTTAGTATTAGTTATTATAAGTTTGATAGATTTAAAAAAATATGTTAAAAAGCTTTTTTCTTTTTTAAATTAAGTTTTAGGAGCCAGATGTTTGGTTTATAGGGGATAAGGATCGGGAGTAATTTAAAAAATTTGATATAAAATTTAAATATTTAAAATACATTTGTAAAATTTTAGGAGAGGGATGTTGGGTTAATATGGGATAAGGTTGGGGAGTAATTAAAACATTTTGGTATAAAATATATTTAAAACACATTTGTAAAGTTTTAGGAGTGGGATATTGGGTTTATGTTGGGTTTATATGGGATAAGGGTAGGGTGTCATAAAAAAACTATTTAATATTTAAAAAATATTTTTTAAAAATGTTAAATATTTATTTGTGAGATGTATTTGTTTTTTTAATAAAAATAGAAATATTTTTTACAAATTGTAAAGTATGTTTTTTTATTAAAAGTAGAAATTGAACATTTTAAATTGCTTTTCTAAATAAGAAATTTGTATTTAAAAATAAAATTAAAAATAATGATGATATATTTATATTTGAAGACATTTATTCTATATTTGTATAATGTATTTAAAAATAAATGACTTTGTACAAGCATATTAATAATTTAAAACATGTACAATGTATTATAAAGATACATTTTCTAAAACCATAAACTTTTCATGTACAATTGTCAAATTAACAATGTTTTTTAACATACATTTTAAATGTAGATTTGGAAAATTAACATATATATATTTTTAAAACAAATTTGAAGATTGTTTCATTTTTTATGGTATATCCATGTAATAGTAAAGTAAATATATTAATAGTTTATTTATTTTAAACAATTTTATTCTCATTGTTGCATATTGTTTACGATAAAAAGTAAAGATTTGTATTTCTTTTTTTAAACACATTTTTAGTATATTGTATATAATTGCACTTTTTAATACAATTATATAAAATGGATTTGACATGTTTTTGTATATTTTATTATTTAGTAGATTTAATATTATTTTCATTCAAATAATATTTAATATATTAAATATTTTCCAAATATATATTTTTACATACATACATACTTTTAAAGATATTTAAATACACTGACAGTACATGAAATAAACATACTTTTAAATATATATATAAAATGTTATACTTTTTGTTTTTTAATAATATAATATTTAATATCCATTTGACAATTTGCATATTTTTGGAACATTTTACAGTTTTTAAAAATATACATTTAGTTTGTCTTTTAATAATATGTCCCTATTGTTTCCTATGGGGAGTAAGTCTTTTTTTACATTTGTATTAAATGGCCATATTTTTCTAGTTTCCTCACGTTTCTATCTATCTGTTTCGTTTTTAGGTCATTTTGGAAGACATAACCTCTGTGTTGGGAGCTGCGTTTCATCGCTTAAGGTAAGTTTGTATTAATTAACTTTTAAGGTACTTTTAGGGTAGGGGTGAGTTAGTAGTTGTGTAGTTAGGTTTGTGAGAACTGTGTTTGTTCATTTTTGGTGTTGTTAGGTATTATTTTGGTAGTGTAGTGTTTTATGTGTTTGCCGTAGTGTTATGTAGTGTTACTTATGTGTTGTTTAATTGTGTTATTTTGTTTTTATTGTTAATGTTAATGGTTGTGGGTTTGTTCATGTCATTGCCGTATGCGGCTTCCAACAAAGTGGCATTAAAAGAATAATGTTAGGAGCTTAGAACCAGACTATGACGAAACCCCTACAGAACAGAAGATTAACGGAGCCTGGCTGGGTCCTACCTTGGATACGATTGGTGGCGCAGCAGGCAGAGCTGCTGATCTCTCGGTGCAGGTGGCAGGAGAGGGAGCTGTTGCCAACTGCAGAACATCCGTACTCGGGAGGGGCAGCGCCTGGAATGGGGCCAAAGGCAGCAGCAATAGGGAAAGGAGCAGTTCAGCAGCCCATACCTCAGACAGCCCTACAGACGCAAGCTGTGGATGCAGTCTCCGTGTTAGCCAGGACAGGACGCCGGCAGAAGATACGGACGGATTCCAGCAAAGAGGGGAAGGGGAGGAGCACGCAGCCCCAGCTACAGCAGACCGGTGCCTCAGTGCTTGAGCTGCTCCGAGGTTGGCGGTCAGAGTGTCTCACAGACTGGCATGGCCATACTGACCACACTGGGCACCATGGACAATGAGAGCAGTAGGGGGGCTGAGACATCGGGTGAAAGAAAAGTAGGGACTAGGGAGACAGTACCAGGCACTCGAGGACACTTGGTTGAAGTTGAAGAGGTCCAGAATCCAGGGTTGGTAACTGATGGCAATTTAGGAGTGAACCTTGAGGTGACGGGTAGAAGTGGAAGTGGCAATGGACGCTCCTCTGAGCTAACCTCTCAGCTTACCTCCCAGTCACAGCTGCAGGGGGAGGCAGTCTCTCAAGCCGCTCTAGCTCCATGCAAAGATGATCCAACCCCACAAGTGATCCCTGAGGTTAGGCATAAGGGCTTCAACAAAGTGCACACTGGACAGACAAGTGAGCTCACAGTAGCTCCTCTTGGTTTGGATTCACACGAAGACCCAAAGCAACACAGGGCTCGAAGGCCCAAGAAAACAGACCTGCAGTGAATGGGAGATGGATTCAGAGGCCAATGATTTGTTCTTCTCCCTATCAGATGCCACTTGGTCAGACGTGGGATCAGCTTCAGGGTCCAACTCAGAATCAAGCAAGTCAGAGAGTCTCCCTGGCACCAGCAGTATGGATTCTACAGCCACCACTCGGAAGATGCACAACAAACTGTGCAGAGTGGACAACCAGAGTTATAAGGACCTGAAGTTGGACTATTCTCTAACCCTGGGCGGAGACCTCCCCTCTGCCCGCGGAGTGTGTGGAGATTTGCCTACCCCGCGTTCCACTGAGAACGTAGAGTAGGCAAATCTCTGCACACTCCGCGGAGGAGCGGAGTTGGCCAATCCCACCTCCCACCCCATTAACAATTGCTTAAAACTTCAATAAAAAGACTTGAAAGTAAATAAAAACAACTTACCTTGACCGCGGCATCCCCGGGCTGCCCTCCTCCTCTTCCTTGCAGTCTTTGGGAAAACCGTGCACTCGCTTGCGCCCGAGCATGCGCATTTCTCGCGAGTGTATTTGCTGAATTCTCTAGGGACCTCTATCAGACTGAGGATGAATCAATAGAGACCGCTGGGCTTGTAGGTGATAGGATCCCCCCATTCTGGCTGAATTGGAGGCAGATATTACAATCAGTGAGGTTATCGATGCTCTACAAGCGATGGCGACAAGGAAAGCAGCTGGCTCGGATAGAATTCTGATGGAAATGTATAAAGCTCTTCAATCAGAGTTATCCCCCTGCTCCTAGATTTGTTCCTGTCTGTACAACAGAAGGGGCTTCCACCTCAATCTTGGCAAGGCACTGACATAGTTTTTTTTAAGAAAGGCAAACCTGCCAAGGATCCAGCCTCTTACCATCCCATTTCCCTGATGCTGACTGAAAGCTATACTCGAAGATCCTTGCACTCCAATTAGGTAAAGTCATTACCTCTTTGGTGAATCCATGGCAATATGGTTGTATCCCAGGGAGAGGCTCCATGGATCACGTACGCCGGGTAAACTCCCTGTTTGACTTAACGGATCTCTCAGGAGAACAGATGTCTCTGATTCTACTAGATGCCCAAAAAGCTTTCAATCGAGTTGAGTGGGCATGCTAATGGGACAACTAAAGTTCTAATGGGTTTGGGCCATGTATTTTATAATAGTGGTCAGGGGGTAAGAATACCAAGGTTTTAACTTAGGCTCACAGCATTGCTGTTGTCACCCCTGACCCAATGGGAGCAATTGCGTGGATCAAAGTTGTGCCAAAGAGCTTGGTAGGCAGTGAGGATATTGTCTGTACGTCAACAAAACCAGGATAATCTACAGTTAAAGTATTATTTGTAAGGGTCCCCATAGGACCGAGATAGCCACCTTTCTCGGGATCAACATCTCTGCAGATGTGGTTTCTAGCTGGACAACAAACTCGGCTCCCCTTATAGATAACATTAGTCAAGATCTAAAAAGAATAGATTAATTACATATGCGCATAATAGGTAGGTGTTACATACTTAAAATGACTATGTTTCTGAAAGTATTATATCTACTTTGTTGTATCCATTTGGAGCCAGAGTCAGCGTTTAAAAAAAAAATTGGATGGAATTTTTTCTCAATTTATCCGGCAATATCAGAAGGTCAGGCGATCATTGAAATTCTTGACTCTTCCCTCAGGAAGATCAGGTCGTTGGGGCGGTTCCAAATGTACTATTTTTCTATTAGGCCAGAACACTGCAACAAATGGCTATTCTGTTCAAATCTAATATGGGGCTAGATATACGTTTGGGTCCACAGGAATGTGAAGCCCCCCCTCAATTGTTGGGTTGGCTGTAGGTGGAGCTGCTTCAGGGGTCCTACTCAGGCAACTGGAGGCTAGCTATTATTATAGCTGCTTGGAGTGTCTAGCACAAAATTTCTAAGCTCCTAAATATCCCCAGGCTCCAGAAATATCTATTCCTGTGGCGCTCTCTGGTTACCTCAGCACTTCTTTTTGAAGGGATGCGCAAACATTGGGAGCAGACAAGTATCAGTTCGCTCTCACTCCCATTGAACTCTATGGGAGCCCGCGTACAGACGCGTACACAGACTCCAGTAGGAGATGGGGTGGGTGGGGCAAAGCATACACCCTGTGGTGGGCTCCTCATGGTGTCCGCCACACTCTGCATGCCTTGACCAGGCGGTCCAATGGGCACACCCCCGTGACAGATTCAGAGGGCCTCGGGTGATGGGGGGCCTGCTATGGCCACTTGAAGTACACTTCCGACAGACGTTTCGTCTCGCTGAGACCGAGGCAAAGTGGCTTTCCAAATTGTGCATTGTACTCGTTCAGTCAGAATACGGCTCCATAGTGTGGCACAATTCAGCTGTGAACGAGTCATACGGACAGGTCCGGGTCATGGAAACGATTTGGTCGCTGCGTACGCGATCTTCGCATCATACTTGGTTTTTCGGACCTATGTATAATCCGGTCGTAAATGAGGGCTATGATTCGGATAAGGGAAAAAACAAATATGATTCAGAGGCCTTCTGAACGACATCAGAATCGAGCCCTAAACGTTTATTGTTATTTATTATTAAATAAATATACTCACTCTTTTTAGTTGATGGAGTGTCCTTAGTAGATGTTCTAGTTTTGTCGATTTATGTAGAAGCTGTTAAAAATAAAAGAACATTTGTTAGCTATGTTTTGGTATTTTATTCATTTTAGTTCTTTTAAATAATTCATGTTAGTTGTTGGTGAAATCATAATCTTACTTTGTGTTATATTTTATTGTTGTTGTGTATGGAAATCTTTGTGTTGGAAAGCTAGTAGTAGCTGGGGGACCGGAGAGGAAGGAAGCATCCTTTGTGATTAGGTACTTGCTTACTGTTTTGTGCTAGGGAACTTTATTAGCCTTTACCTCCCTAAATCCCTTCTTATTTTTCCCTAACCCCATTCCATTTAGTGATAGATATTCCCGATTTTCCTGCCACTACCCCTATCAACTGTTATGTGGCAAATGAAAGTGGTCACTTGACCGATCAGTGGGCAGTCAACTCACCAAACCTCTGACTGTATTACTCCATTGGGCTGTTGGAGGAACTAGTCTTTAGCGCTGACATAGTTAGGGTCTGCCTGTCTGTAAATCAGAAGGCAACACCTGCAGTTTGGTGGAGAGGGTATTTTACCATCGTTGCAATGGAGTACTGTCTCTGCCAAACTCTAAATAAGCCCCATAGTCTCAAAATCTGACATACAAAATTGTCAGAGGGCCAAGGCAGCATGCTATAGCCGAGGAGGGCTCCACAAGGTCGGATAGTCACAGGGTGAGGTCTCTGACAAGCCATAACATTTAGGTGGGTAAGCGTCATAGGGGAGAAACTGGAACTTCATTCCTAATGAAGCTTTTTCTCTGGCATGATACTGCTAGCGCCTTCACCCTGTCAAGATTTCTTAACTCATACTTGGGGCCTTATTACGACTACTGAGGTCCTTTTGACCGTTGTAGTCACAGTGGTGGTCCATGGACCAACAGACTTGTGGTCCACCCGCTCTATCATGACTTGGGCAGTTGAAACACCACAGGACCACTGCAACCACTGAAGATCCATGATCATGTGGTAGTTGCACAGCAGGCAGAGGCAGCAATATGCTAGCGGTGCCACTGCGGCATTGCCAAGCATATTTCGAGTTGCTTCACTGCCAATATGTCCATGGTGGTGAGCCTGCAATGGAAAGGATGGAGGTGAGGCAACTCAGGGGTCTTTTACAGGGTTCCCTGATCCTGCTGTGCCTGGCAATGCATGTGGGGGGCTTTCTAAGGCTCTCCTACGGGCCTTCAAAAGGCATCACCACATCATGCCCGCTCACCAAGGATAACAATGGTAATCTGGAAGGTTGTGTGTGTGTGTGTGTGTGTGCATCAGGAGAGCGACAACCGGCGGCAAATCTTTCTCCTACCTGGCCGCCAAGTCCTAGAACATGCTCCCCATCCTCCTACAACAAACTGAAGACCTACTAACCTTCAGGAGGCTACTCAAGACCTGGCTGTTCGAACAGTAGCAGCACCCCCTACTCCCCAGCGCCTTGAGACTAACCCTGGGCGGGAAACTTCGCTACGCCCACGAAGTGGGCGTAGTGTTGCCTACTTCGCCCTTTGCGAAGTAGGCGAAGCAGGCAACACTACGCCCACTTCGTGGGCGTAGCGAAGTTGCCCGCCACCCGCCTCCCTCCCGCCCTCCCTAAATGCTTAAATGAATATATAAATGAATTATAAAACCACTTACCTTGTCCGCCGCGTCCCCGGGGCTCCCGCTCGTCATCGCGCCGCCGTCTTAGATCCTAATGCGCATGCGCGGCCGCCCGCATGTGCATCACGAGAAAGGCGCATGCGTGGGCGGCCGCGCATGCGCATTAGGATCTAAGACGGCGGCACGATGACGAGCGGGAGCCCCGGGGACGCGGCGGACAAGGTAAGTGGTTTTATAATTAATTTATATATTTATGTAAGCATTTAGGGCGGGAGGGAGGGAGGCGGGTGGCGTGTAGTGGGGCTACGCGAAGTGCGTGGGTGGGCGTCGTTTTTTGCCCACTTCGCGTAGCTTCGCGAAGCCCCACTACGCCCACTACGCCCAGGGTTACTTGAGACCCTCACGGGTGAGTAGCCTGCCTTACAAATGTCTTGATTGATTGATTGATTGATTGTGGGGCATTGGCAGTCCTCCTAGGGAGCACTGGTGTGTTGCTTCATAGGTGGACCGGCAAAGTCATAATAAAGCCCTCCGTCACTATTGTGGAGCTTGGATTCTTTTATTTGGATAAGGCTGCAGGTTATATCCAAAGAGGGCGAAACCAGTCCAGATACATTCTCCACGAGGTCCCACTGAATTGTTTTGCCTTTGAGGAAAAGTTCTGAGTGGGAGAGCACTTAATATGCACCCTGGATGTATTAACTTGTAGTTTTGTCCTAGTCCTTTGGAGGTTTTTATAGCTAAGTGTTTCTAAGACCCAGGTTTTCAGGGGTGGTAGGGGAAATCCAGCCAGAAATAGCCAAAGGTTCCAGAACAACAGACACAGCAGTTGTGGCGGAGGGGGGGTCAGGACTCACTCCAGCAGGTCCAGAACAGGTCCAGTTGAAAGTGGCCAGCAGAGCAGTTGCAGGAACAGGCTTTTGCAACTTGTTCAGTCCATGTAGTTCAAACAGGTCATCAACCTTTTGACCATTGAAATCCACTTCTTTGTCCTGAGTTCATGAGAAGGCAGGTCCAGTTATCAGGTCACACACATCAGATACAGTCCACTTCTTATCTTCCTGAGATACACTAGTGTGTTGAAGAGTGCACTGGAATGCCACATTAATGCCTGGCCTACCTAGTCAATGTCAAAAGTTTCCAGGGTTCCTGTGGGTGGCACTGCTAATAATTACACAGTGGCCCATTTTGACTGAATCCAAGATGGGTGAAATACTTCCCCCCTTGTGCATAGCCAGTGTGCCCCCTCCTCTGACGTCCCTCTAAACCATGGCTAGGGACCATTTATCTCCCACTTGGAATGGTACCTGCCGTACTGGGGGTACAGAAGAATAGGAATATCTAGCTGTCCTCTGACCTCAGCGTGTGACAGGGGAGGCCACTTTGAAGTAAATGACGTTCATGGGTACTGCTCAAATGATCATCATTCCAGAAGAACTAAGCATCTTCCAACACCCAGGCCTCACACCTCATTCAGGGCTTCAGCACTTAGACAGCTACAGCTGGACATTAATGCAAATTAGCCTCCAGATAATTTAGGCTGGGAAAATGTCACTTTCTAAAATGACGTCTATTTATTAAGAATCCAACTTCACTGGTGAATTGAGATTCAAATTAATATTACAAAGAGTCCCAAAATGAAGTTTCTACTGGTTTCCTAGTCGAAGATAGCATTATTAAAGTTAATAGTACACCCCGGTGTTTCTCTGTGGAATGGCCGACCTTGCTACAGGGAAAATAGCTTTATGGGGCAAGTCACAGTAAAGACATGTTTAACATTAAATGTATGCATGCCCTACTTTGAAATAGCATGCACCTTGCCATATGGGCCACACAGGCTAGGTAGAGGTAAATGGAAGGTTTAGACCTGTCACAAGAGTTTATATTGACAGGTTGGATATCAGTTAAAGTGCTACAGACAGGCTACAATGGTAGGCCATAAGCCATGTCTGTACTGTGATTGTAGTGGCAGTGACAATTGGTGCTGCAGTCCACATGTGGCAGTTAATCTACAGGCCCTGTATACATCTTGTGCCATATATTAGGTACAATTTACAGAGTGCTCACATGCTTTGCATTTACCACACGTGTTAACCCTCTTTAGAGGATTACCCACTGTGATGTGTGTATCATCCATAATGTAAGTGTCTTTTTTCACTAGCATGTCTCGTAGTGATCTAGTTCTGCTGTATATGATCTTGAGTTTCTCACTGACACTATCACCAATGACAGGGTTGCATCTCAAAAGAGCTGAGTTTCTGACCAGTAAGTTACGTACCATGCTCAATCTGCTGCTGAATGTGATAACAAGTCTAATTTCCTCCTCAATGGTGTCTCTATTTTCCCCACTGTTCAATCCAGTGGAACCAAATGGAATTTCTCTTCTGGAGCACCTTTCTTTTTTATGTACAGCTTTGCCAAGTACCCATTTTGGATAACCTCTCTGTGTGAATTGCTGTATTTTAATCTTTTGCTCTGCCTGAAAGGTTCTCACGTTACTCAGTTTCTTTTTCCTCTTAGCAATTCCCACTAGGGGATGATACATTTGGGATGACTAGGGTGGCTATTCTGGGTGGGGACCAGACTGTTAAGCACCATGGGCTTTCTGTGCAACTTTGAGGTGCTGTTTACCATGGCTACCTTGACATCAAGAAAGATAAAAAATTCTTGTGTTTTTTGGATGTATATTCTTTGTATACAGGTACAAGAGGACATGGACAGGGTCATACTCTGGGTGAGATTTATTGACACACCCTATAGTTATCTGGCACAACAACACACAAGAGGCTTAGAGGTTTGTAGCTCGCCTAACAACAACAACCTTAACCTGGAATTTACATCCAACTCCAACAAGGAAAATATTATCTGTTATCTGGCATTTTGTTTGCCCATACAGTGCCATGGGTTGACACAATGAGAAAATAGTTTGAGGGGTATTGCAATAATGTGAATTTTTCTAACCAATTTGATCCATATGCCTTATTTGGATTTAGCACGGCAAAGCAACATGAATGTGCTGCCACTGGGGTATTTTTATAGAGTCCTGTGATTGAAGGGTGGAGTTTTGAGGGAGAAGACTGCCCCTGAGTTTAGATTGAGTAATTTTTTTCTGTGTCTACTACTAATCATTTCTCTGCTTTGCTGGGAGATTGAAGCCCTGATTAACTCAAATGTTCCCCTCTGAGCCCAGAAGTTTATAGTGGTGTTGGCTCTGGCATCAAAGCTATGGTCCCAAATGAGGTTGCCGATTTGGTCAGTAAGACGCCATCCATGTCTGATACAAATTTGGAAGGTTGCTGAATTGGGATATAGCCAAGCTGGCTGGCACAATTCAAGTGAAGACCTGTTTGAACGTTGTCTCACTTTACCACATTGTCATCCAACAGGAGACCTTGGCATAAGGGATTGATTTTGTGACGGCTTTATATGTCATTCAATCCTTGCTATCCCTTCTGGCTTGGGCAGGGCCCATGCTGTGCTTGCAATTTGGTTCAAAACTTACTCTAACTGCATCATTATGTGAATTTCCACTAACCGTAAGCTAATTCAAGCATCTCAGGTCAGGTCAAGTTGTCAAAATACTGCAGGACGGACACAAAGGAGTTACAGTAGCATTCGCCAAACTACTTTACATGACATTTAGTGGGAGAGCCCCAATCCTAAATTGCATGTAAAGTGCACGTGCCTGTGCGGGTTCAACATCATCCATGTAAAAATCAAACTTAAAACACCTTTTTACATTTTTGAATCTGGTGGTTAAAGTGTCATGCGACCTAGTACCAGTGCAAGAAGAATCAATAAAATTCCAGTACCTTTTTTTAATCTGGTGAAGCATTTGTTTTGTAATTGACTGCGGATCATCCCACGTGGTCCCCAGGCCCAATTTAAAAAACACTCCTTAACCTTGCCAAACTAAACCAGACACCCTGACTGTCTTTGAAGGCTTAATAATTCTTCCACAGCATCATTTACTAGAATCTGGGTATTACTAGTCCAGAGTCTTATCCAAAACATAAGCACCTTGATGAGAGCAAAGTGGGTAATAGACCTTAGTCTGAGATCAAGGCCCATGGGTAATGAAGTCGTATTCACTGGAAGATTAATAATAGACCCTAAAAATATATTTTCTGTGACCTCTAGCTGATTAGGATGCTCCAGCAAAACACACCTCAGCACCATAAAGGTTGCTCCCAATCCTTTGGCCTTGTGTATTTCTAAATTGGGAGAAATTGGGTGGAAGGCTGAGCGTTTAGCTATCTTGACTATTGCAAAGTCCACTTGCTGAAGTGTCAGGACACTCTTCTGGAATTGGGAAGTCCATACCATATTGTCGCTAATTCGAATGCCCAAATAATCAAAGACCTTGACCTGTTCTAGGACTTGGGTGCCCAACCTCACTTTTCCCTTGGTGTATTTATAGGGATTAAAAACCATAACATTTGTTTTTGAGTAGTTTATTTCTAGGCCCGGTCTTTGCATGCCATCACAAACTTAGTTCACACATTCTGAATGCCCACTGGGGTTTTAGAGATGAGCTGTATTTAATCTGCCAATAACATAGAGGGTATCAGCTTTCCTGCAAGTGTTGGCAGGTCACCGCCACAATTATAAAGATCACTTATGAGCCTGTTTGTGTACAAAGTAAACAGGGTTGTGGGTGGCCAACACACAACCCTAGTGCACCCCTTTGGAAAACAATATGTTTGGCAATATTATCTTGATGTAAATGGACCAGAAGTTGGAGCAGAACATACAAGAGACCAAGGTCCTTATGTGCAGCCCAGAGCCTAGTGCGATTGATGGAATCAAATGCCGTTTTAAGGTTGTCAAACACGACATAAAGGTGGCCCCTCTTGTGCTTAACTTCCTTCCAGATGAGCAGGACAAATCGGAACACCTGATCTAGGGTGCTCATGGAGGCCCTGAAACCCCCCTGCAAATAAGAGAGTATGCTGTTTTCCTCTATCTAGCTATGGAGATGTGACAAGATCACTTTACTGAAGACTTTCCGGGATACATCTATAAGGCTAATGGGCCTATAATTTGCGTGGTCTCTTTTGTACCCTTTTTTAAATATAGGGAATATTTCAGCACCCTTCCAGGTTGCAGAGATAACCCCCCAGTGTGAGATGGTATTAAAGACTGTATGTAAAAATGGGCTTTCTATATTGGGCTCAGATTTGCAAAGATCACCTGGTAGTCTGTCTAGCCCTGCAACTTTCCCTGTCTGTAGTGAGCTAATTGCATTCATAGTTTCCTCTAGGGAAAAGCTAAGTACATCTTCCAATACACAATCAGAGTTACTATCCCCAGCAAACTCTGTTGCCTCCTCCACGTGCTCACAGTCCTTTTCAGTATATAATTCCTGGAAGTACTCTTCCCAGACATGTGGTTGTACATAAAATCTTCTTCACCAATCGGCTGGATTGCCGCTTTAGAGAGAAGGTGCCAGATAACTGACTATCCTTCATTCTAGACACATTGGGTAAAATACGCCAATTTTCTACCTTACAGCTCCTTTTTGCTTCATCCTGTGTTCTGTTATATGAGTCAGAGTCTCTTTCAGTGAGTTGTTGCCAGATGTGGACTCTTCCTCAGGATCAGCACAACGAATTTTGTGGTCCACCTTTAGACAGCTTCAAATTGGTATGCTATTATAGTACCCAGGATTAGAGTGGCCAGGTGCGGGGAAGGGTTTGAAAAGGGAACAGTGGGGAAGGAGACCTGTAAGGAGTGAGATTAACAGACAAATATATATATATATATTCACTGAAAAAACCATAGGTTATAGACCATATATAGTTAGGAATTAGCATTTACAAAACCTTGAAAATTCACTGAAAAAACCATAGGTTATAGACCATATATAGTTAGGAATTAGCATTTAAAAAACCTTATTTTACTCACACAAAACCATTGAAATTCCATATATAGTTAGTTGCACTAACTATATATCGCGCACCCGCAATCCACTGCTGATCATGTCACATATTACATCATTCATGACATGGTCAGTGACATCACTGATGACATCACTGATGACATCTCAAATGACATCACTGATGACATCACTGATGACAACATCCAGTGACTGTATGTTTCTGTAAAGTTAAAATATGTCTTACATATTGAAGAATGAGTGGATGTATAAGTGTCTGGATGAAGGATTTAGTAGGTGCGTGACTGACTGTATGAGTGAGTGATTAAATGTGTCTCACTGAATGCATGGGTTAGTGACTAAACTGTCTTAATTTGTGCATCATTATGTCTGTTGTGATGTAAACTGCTGCATGTGTTGATCATTAGCTATACGAGAGGCTATATGTGTTATTAATTGGTTGCCCAAGTATTTCTATGGGAGATTGAGTTTGTGTGGGGGTGGCTGGAAGGTGTGTGACTCTGTGCATAGATGTGTGAACAGTTTATTCACTAAGTGTATGAGTTCAAGAGTGCATGTGGAAACAGCTACATGGGCAGTTGACTGTGTGCATGAGTGTATTGATGAGTGAATGGATATCTCAATGCTACATGTCATAGTAAGTACACATGTAAAACACAGTACATGTGAGAGTTGGCATATATAAATAACTGTGCATGAGAGCCACTGAATGAGTGAGTGGTTGTATCGATCATTGTGAACTTGTATCAGGGATTGTATAAGAGAGTAAATATGTGTTAATATATGTTTCAATAAGTAAGGTGTGTATAACTGTATAGTTGAAGAAATGGAGGTGAGATTGTTTCTTTGCATGACTGACTGGGTGTGTGAGTAACTCCATGGATGAGTGGCAGTGTGTGAGTGTCTGTATACACTGAGTGTATCTAAGGTTATATTAGAGTCTGAAGAGGTTTATCGTATTAGCACAAGAATGATGTCAAATGAGACGTCATCAGTGATGTCATCAGTGATGTCATTTGAGATGTCATCAGTGATGTCATCAGTGATGTCACTGACCATGTCATGAATGATGTAATATGTGACATGATCAGCAGTGGATTGCGGGTGCGCGATATATAGTTAGTGCAACTAACTATATATGGAATTTCAATGGTTTTGTGTGAGTAAAATAAGGTTTTTTAAATGCTAATTCCTAACTATATATGGTCTATAACCTATGGTTTTTTCAGTGAATTTTCAAGGTTTTGTAAATGCTAATTCCTAATTATATATGGTCTATAACCTATGGTTTTTTCAGTGAATTTCAATGGTTTTTTAATAGCAAATATCATAAGCTGTCGAATGTCAAGTACGTGGTAAGTAAAAACATTTTCGTGTTTATGCACACTGATCTGCTTTGAATGCTGCCCCCCACCCCTCATTTCTATTAGGAGTACTCTCTCTTTGCAGATAGTGAAGGGTAGTTAACGCAGGCCTTTGCCTCCGTTGTAATCCATCGTGCCTGCTTCTCTCTCCATTTGATTGATTGTTCTCTTTGGTTCATTCTCTATTTACAAACAAGCACAGAGTCGCAATACTCTGTTTAGTCTTTGCAGATAGCGAAAAATCGTGTAAAAAAACAAAAGGAATCGAGCAAAATCAGTAGGCCACTAATGGGATCTCTTTTTGACCTCCCTAAAATAGAAACATTAGGAACAACCTGTTGATAATACCAATGTGTATGTACATAAGCGGCGTTCATTTGTGTTCACAGTACCCCTTGTTGATTGTTTGAATCGACCATTGAATTGTTCGAAGTTGGTTCTCTTAAGAATCTTCTCTGCCTGCAAACGAGGAAGAATAGGAATATTCTCTCTCCCTTTGCAGATAGTGAAGGGTAGGTAACGCAAACCTTTAACACGTTGTGCCTATTTCGTTCCTTATTGATTGATTGTTTCCCCAAACATTGACTGTTTGGGAATTGGTTCTTTTTGGAGGTATTCCCTGTTTGCAAATATACGTAGGAAAATCTTTGCAAATAGTGAAAGGGTACGTAATGCGGACCTTTCTCCCCCGTTGTAATCTGTCATGCCTATCTACTCCCCACTGATTGATGCACCTGTTTCACCCGGACCATTTACTAGAGATACGTCATCTGGCCCGACCAGAGAGCACCCCTAGTGAAAAGGACATATGCAATAATAACGAAGTGATCACTGTATCCTGTTAACAGAAACTTTAGCATGAAACAACCTGGAAAGAAAAGAATAGGAAAACGAAAATCAGTAGGCCACTGATGAACATGAACTTTTATTAAACAACGAACAAAGAAACGATAACATAACGTAATGATAAAACCTATTAATGTCCTAGAAACAAGAAAACGTTAGAAATATGCCAGTGGTGAGAGACCAGAAAAACAGTAAGAGAAACCAAATCACCCCTCGCTGTCCCACCGCCTGCCACGCCAAAAAAATCGATAGACTAGGGAAAATGCAAGTCAGTAGAACATCCGCCCCCACTCTGGAAACTTCCAAGGTGGGGCAGGGTTGCGGCTACGCCCAGCCGGGAGCAGCCCATATAAGGCGGGTCCTGCTGCCACGCCTCGGCCAGGAGATCCTAACGTAGGGTGTAGCCGGAGGAGAGGCCGAGGCCAGCGGGACCCGGCCAGGGGATTGCCTTTACAACGCTGAAGAGTTGCAGGGGGGGGAATGTCTCCTCGACCCTCCCCTCTCTCTCCCAGTCCGGCCGCGGTGGCCCTTGAGAGTTTCAGGTAGTCCCGCCACATGCTCTTCCGGTCCGGCCACCAACGGTCGGGGGGCCGAGGCCGACAGGATCCGGCTGCAGCCGATAAACCAAGGAACCCGTTCATGGGGCCAGAGCCAGGGGCGTCCGGCCGACATCCACCGGAAGCCCGGCCCAAAGATGGACGGGACACTTCTTCTTTCTTGAATAATGGCTTTGAAAACACTGGGGGGGATGTCTTGCACATGCATCCGACCCCCCCCTCCCGTCCTCATCGCCACCGGCCATAACAAATGTCAAGCGGGGCGCCGTGGGGTGCACTGGGAGGGAGAGACGGTGCGAACAGGCCTCTCCCGCCTCCTCAGGTGAAGGCTTCCCAGCTGCACCCTCAGCGCTCCAGGCGCCCCGAAAAGGGTTCGTCCACTGTGGCGATGCTGCAACGTCTCGCCCGGCAGGGTGGAGCCCGTCCGCTCATGTGACCCCGCGATCGCCGGTAGCTGCCGAACTCTCAAAATGGCGATCGACCTGGCAAGAGCGGGCCCAGCATGAAGAAATGGCCCGGCCACTGGTTGACTCCACCACCGTAGTCCTCCACGACCTTGAAGATTCTACAGGAGCCGCGGGAGTCTCCGACCCCCGATGGGGAATGACTGCCATGATCGCCCGTGGAGTGACGAAACTGTATCCGCGGGACGTCGGCGCTCCCATGCTGGCGCCAGCCTCACTTTCAATTACTAGAATCCTGCAGACCTCAGTTCCGGTGAAAGCACAGTGTGACCCGGTAGGAAAAATTGTTGCACCCCCTCCCCTTTTGAAGTGATAGTTCAAACCACCGATCCTTTCCTTTGCCCTTTTAACGGAACTTTGGACTGCCTCCCCCTCTTTTACATTTTCTAGAGAAAACAAAACATTAACCACTACATTACCATAGCAGTTGACACCAGAACTGTTTTCAAATTGAAAACCAACAACATCTTCAACAGAATCCTTTTTGTTTCTGCTGTGACCCTGCTACAGCACAGGCATTGTCCCCAGCAGTAATTCTGCAATGCCGGTAAGAATAGCTGTGGTGCCTACTGGACTCACTCACCCCCGCGGCGCCCCACGCCGTTATTTGCTGGACGGCAACTTACTAGACATCACTTTCGTGCCATCTAGATTTCAGCGCGTTCTGCTGCCTTGGAACTAATCGCACAACAGACTGCTACTGACGACCCACCCCCAGGCAACATCTTCTGAATTTTCATAATTTGAAAGAACTAGTAACATGTCCTCATCAGGAATTCAAAAGAAATTGCCACGGTCTCTTCGTTGTTTAAATGTTTTTACTGTTTTTGTTTTGTTGTATATATTTTTATGTTATTAAAGTTTTATATTCCTACTACTTTGTTGGAGTGCTATATATTTTTAATGTGACACATAATTGTAAAAACTTTGATGTACAAAGAGTCATTCCTAGAATCTTCCGCTTCAGGCTCGGTCCCCTCCCCAATCACAATACAGGATGGTTTTCAGATAGTAGGAACACGTGTGGTGTGACGGATCTCATCGGGTGTGGGCCTTGATCTACTATAACTCCTTTGAAGAGGGGTGATTCTTTACAGCTGGAGCCATAAATTACATCTGCAGGGCTAGCTGATAGCCTGGACAATCGGACACAGAGGAAGAGGAGTGTCAGAGGGTGCGGTAGTGAATAGGGCGAAAGGGAGGTGTCGGGCGGGCACAGAGTGTCATTCTCAAGGAAGAGCAGCGCAGATGGAAGGAGGTTTATTGCCCATGCATAAGACAGAGAGCGGGGGTGACCAGTGCCTGGGGAAGATGCTTGCGAGGGTGGGGAGCCATGCTACGAATCGACAGCGTGCAGAGAGTGGGTCTGGTCAAGGCATCTAAAATGGCTGCCGTGCACGACAAAAGTGTGGCATTTCAAAAAAGGCAAGATGGCGCAAACAATGTTTTTCAACACTTCCTCATTTCCTTCGAATCGAACGTTAACAGACGTTGGTACATATTACCAAAGTTAAGCGATATTTATCGCTAACGATGCTTACCAACGAATTTTTTACCGCTAAGCATTGTCAGAAATTATCGAAGATAAACCTTGCTATTATCAAGGTTTATCGCAAATGCGATAAAAAACGGCCGCAATGCATGAATATCGCTAAAAAGTCAGCGATATTCATGCATTACCGAGCTAATGCTCTTAGCCATGTTATCCACCTCCCATTGGATAACATGGCTAAGAACTGCTCAGGGCAGGTGTTACTTTTTGGAGATATTCGCGCTTAGCGCGTATATCTCCAAAAGTTGGTAATAGGAGATATATATCTTGCAAGTTGTAATGCAAATTATTGTGGTATATGGAACTCATACCATAATATCTCAGGAAAGCAGAAACTGATCCTTTTGGGACCGCCTGAGAAGGCCTAGGGGTGAGGGGTACTCTACTTTGCCCCCTTTTCACGTTCCGAACTATTTTATTTTACTCTCTTCTGTAATTACACAAAATAGCAGCGATAAGATGCATCAGAGACACACAGTGAGAGAAAGGAGGCCGGAGATGAAGAAGAGATGTCAAATACACATTGGAGATAATATAGTGGGAGAAGGGAAGTAAATATGAGTAAACTTACCATGTAACATAAAAATGTTGCACTCTATACTATAAGTCTCATTTTATACTACAATCACTTCGCTACAACCTCATAAATTAAAAATAAAAATGAATAATGTCTCAAAAATTTTTGATTTCTAAATATAAATTTATTCTTCAGAATTTTCTAAATTTGAAAGAACTAGTAACATGTCCTCATCAGCAATTTCCTCTTCAATCATCTCATCTGGAATCTCCTCATTAAAAGTCTGCAATGATGATTCTTGTAACTCTATGGTCTCCAAACATTCGATAAATTCGCCATCAACAGATTGATCAAAAAAATCATTCAAGTCATCTCCTCCTTGTGACAATATTTCATTATTGGTGCTGTCAATTTCAATCAATGTAGTGGAATCATTCAAGTCATCTCCTCCTTGTGACAATATTTCATTATTGGTGCTGTCAATTTCAATCAATGTAGTGGAATCATTCAAGTCATCTCCTCGTGACAATATTTCATTATTGGTGCTCTCAATTTCAATCAATGTAGTGGAATCATTCAAGTCATCTCCTCCTTGTGACAATATTTCATTATTGGTGCTGTCAATTTCAATCAATCTAATGAAATCATACAAGTCATCTCCTCCTTGTGACAATATTTCATTATTGGTGCTCTCAATTTCAATCAATGTAGTGGAATCATTCAAGTCATCTCCTCCTTGTGACAATATTTCATTATTGGTGCTCTCAATTTTAATCAATGTAGTGGACAATGCAAAAGAAATTGCCACGGTCTCTTCATTGTGAGACATTTTATTTTGAAATTGCTTGCTGTAAATTGCAGAAAAAAATAATCACTTTCATTTATCGTTTTTAGTAATACATAATATAAAACTAACTTTATCAAGTATTTAGTATAACAGAAGGACTGCAAATAAATAACAGAAAACATTTTTCAAATTATCTTCAAGTGTACAACATAGTTCCCCATACAAATTAACAACTCACCTTTTTAAAAGTAGGAGAAGTGTTAGTACTGTGTAAATCAAACACCAGAAATTCACCACCAAAAATTCCTCACAAATGTACCTCAGACAGTAGTATCACAAAATGGCTGTGGTTTCCTCTCATTTGAGATATATACATAACCAATTAACTTTCATCACACACAAATACAAAACCAAAGTAACATTTTAATTGGTTCTAAATTTCAACACTTTCAAATGTGTTTTCCCCATGCAATTTCCCATAGGACATTTACATACGTCTACAGCCTGAATGGCTGAACGGAATTACACCAAACTTGGCAAAATGGTACATCAAACCTAAGAGGTCAGGAAGGATCTACTATGCCCCCTTATGGTCATTTGCCCCTTTGCTTTGGCCTCCTCTTGTCTCTCGATCCTACCGAGAGACAAGATGGCGGCCGCTACGGACTGTTTGTAATGTTGACAGACGCCTGAGAACCAATCAGCTTTGCAAAGCTCCGTACCGGAGAACCAATCAGCTTCGCAAAGCTCCGTAACGCGAAAAGTACGCGAAGCGGAGCGCTGTTACAGATATATATCTTTTTTTGAACGTTAATTTCTCAAAATCCACTGGAGCACATATATTGAGACCTAGCAAAGACACATCGGGCTACCAGTCCCTAATATTTTGCCAAGTTTCGTGCAAATCCATTCAGCCGTTCGATTATTGACATTTAGATACGTCTACAGCCTGAATGGCTGAACGGAATTACACCAAACTTGGCAAAATGGTACATCAAACCTAAGAGGTCAGGGAGGATCTACTATGCCCCCTTATGGTCATTTGCCCCTTCGCTTTGGCCTCCTCTTGTCTCTCGATCCTACCGAGAGACAAGATGGCGGCCGCTACGGACTGTTTGGAATGTTTACAGATGCCGGAGAACCAATCAGCTTCGCTTCACAAAGCTCCGTTGCGCGAAAAGTACGCGAACTGGAGCGCTGCCCGGTCCGCTGTTACAGATATATATCTTTTTTTAAACGTTAATTTCTCAAAATCCACTGTAGCACATATATTGAGACCTACAAAAGGCACATTGGGCTACCAGTCCCTACAATTTTGCCAAGTTTCGTGCAAATCCATTCAGCCATTCGGGCTAAAAGTGAGGCCAATCGCCCTATGGAAAACTCAATGTTAAAAACACGTTTTGGGACCCCCCTTTTTTCTCGACCCCCCCTGGACGAACCCCCCCAATTTTCAGGGGCTGCTCAGAAACAAAATGTGCCATTTTCCTGAAAATTTCAGCCAATTCCGTCCACAAACGCCAAAGTTATTAGACATAGAATTTTCAAAAATCCCATAGAGAAAAAATCCTAACTATATATACCTACTGGCGACCGCCAGTAGGTAATATATATATATATATATATATATATATATATATATATATATATATATATATATATATATATATATACACATACATATATATATTCCAAAAGTACAGGTTGCCCATTTTAGAGAAGCCACGAGGTGAGTGAAGTATTTTCCTCTTTATTATTAACAGGCAGCTGCATACAGGCGAAAACAGGAAAGCAAACTACCAAAGTTCTTAGCGCCAGACCGGTTTCGGGATTTAAACCCTTTCTCAATGGCGTTCTGTTTGCAAATGCCGGTATTTCTTCGTGCACTCAATTTCAAAAGTACCTGCCTTGGTGGGCGTGGCTGAGTTAACAGCCTCCTGGGTTTTGTAGTGCCACGACGTTTTTCTCCAGTGAGTCCGTATTTACAGCAGAAAATTACACAACAACTTGAAGCCCATGTGGGGTGGGTATTGAATCCTGCTTGGGCGCCCGATGTGATTATCAGCTGTCCTGGGGCGCACACCTCCCTGAGGTAATGATACCTTGTGGCATCATCACAGGTCCGCAGCGCGGCAGGCTTCTCACACGACTGAGCGCAGCCGTTTAAATTCCAAAAGTACAGGTTGCCCATTTTAGAGAAGCCACGAGGTGAGTGAAGTATTTTCCTCTTTATTATTAACAGGCAGCTGCATACAGGCGAAAACAGGAAAGCAAACTACCAAAGTTCTTAGCGCCAGACCGGTTTCGGGATTTGAACCCTTTCTCAATGGCGTTCTGTTTGCAAATGCGGTATTTCTTCGTGCACTCAATTTCAAAAGTACCTGCCTTGGTGGGCGTGGCTGAGTTAACAGCCTCCTGGGTTTTGTAGTGCCACGACGTTTTTCTCCAGTGAGTCCGTATTTACAGCAGAAAATTACACAACAACTTGAAGCCCATGTGGGGTGGGTATTGAATCCTGCTTTTTTATTTTTGAATGTGTGTCAAAGGGTATTTTATGCTGATAGGGGGCCTGCCACTTTGTCCCAAGGATGTTGTCATCAGTGATGTCATTTGAGATGTCATCAGTGATGTCATGAGTGATGTCACTGACCATGTCATGAGTGATGTAATATGTTACGTCATCAGCAGTGCATTGCACGCGCAAGTTATAGTGAGTCCGACTAACTATAAAGTGGGAATTTCAATGGTTTTATGCGAGTAAAATTTCCACCTAACTATAACTGGTGTGAAACCTATGTTTTTTCTGTGAATTTAATAGGTTTTTAAATGCTAATTCCTAACTATAACTGGTGTGAAACCTATGGTTTTTTTCAGTGAATATATATATATATTTTTATATATATATATTTTTATATATATATATATATATATATATATATATATATATATATATATATATATATTCTCGCTCCGTTGCACCAAAATCCGGGTCACTCGCAGGCGGGTGCCTCTCGTGGCGGCGCCCCACGTGTAAATCACAGCTCAAGTTTCTTTCAAGTCCAAAGAAAGAAATTACGGCACTCACAGGGAAAGTGTTCAGTAAGTTTTTACTCGCTCAGCAGACAAACGCGTTTCGGTATTTCCTTCGTCAGTGTCTACCATTGACACGGAAGGAAGCGTGTTTAAAAGGTTTACGTCACATTTGTGCATATACATAGAAAGAGGACTGACGTTATACCTCCGTGAAAAACGCTATTAACATAGTAAATTACTTTTTGCATCAACATTTCAGTATTCACAATCATTAAGGCATGTAAATTACATTTCAAATTTAGAAGCACTTTGTATTTTGTGATTTACCCACATTTTAGCATACAAGTGTAAAGTATATTTGCCTTAGTTGTGTAGTGTGAGTTATTAAGCCGTGGATCGGCATTGTTCACGGGGTATAATAAATCTCATTTTTACAGAGCTTATGCTTTACCCAGGTGGGAGGACAATTCTTCATTTCTGTTTAATCCCCGCGGGGCCTTAGTCTGGAGATCGATTATGTAGCGGGATTCTAATCTTCTTAATTTCCGCAGCCTGTCTCCACCCCTTGGGTCTGCTGGTATATGGTCTAGTGCAAAGAATTGTAAGAGTTCCCTATTGCTATTATGTTTCAAGGCAAAGTGTTTAGCTACGGGGTAGTTAAAATCTTTATTCATAATTGCACGTTGGTGCTCCAATACCCTCAGCTTGACATTTTTCACTGTGCTGCCTATGTACTTTAATCCACATGGGCACAGTAAGCAGTAAATAACATATGTGGTATTGCAGGTGAGGAACTTGGATTTTTTCTTACTGTGTCCTGACCCTGGAATTTCGAAAGTTGTTCTTTTTTTACTCTTTTCGCAGGCTTTGCACTTGCCGCACGGGAAAAAGCCCGGCATATCCTTGATTCTGCCTGTCACTATAGTTTTTTCGGGTAAGTGACTGTGTACAATTTTATCCCTGATGGATCTTCCTTTCCTGAAGGTTATCAGGGGAAAAGTTGGGACCTCTTTTCCAATGACCTGATCCGTTTTCAGGATATGCCAACTCCTTTTCAGGATGGTTCTCAAATGATTGGAATCTTCTGAGAAGGTAGTTATAAACCTAAATTTTCCATCATTTTCTGATTTCCTAGTTTGTTCTTTTAGGAGTTGGTTTCGGGGGATTCGTTCCACTCTTTTCAGAGTCTTTTCTAGAAGGATATGATCATATCCTCTAGCTTGGAATCTAATGATGCTTTCTTTCGCAGCTCGTGCAAAGTCGGTTTCTTTGGAGCAATTTCTCTTGATTCTAAGAAGTTCACCGTAAGGGATACTTCTAACTAGGGTCGGGGGATGGCTGCTTCCGGCATGTAGAACCGAATTGCCAGCTGTTGTTTTTCTGAACAGTTCAGTCTCAATTCTCTCACCATTCAAATTGACTCTTAGGTCCAAATAGTTCACAGTGGTTGTATTAATGTCTGCAGTGAAATTTAAATTCAAGTTGTTACAGTTTAAAAATGCTACAAACTCTTCTGCTGAAGTAACAGATCCCTCCCATACAAGGAAAAGGTCGTCGATATACCTATACCAGACTTTCAAATTTTCTGCCCATTTTTGGAACTCAGGGCTTTGGGTCACCTGCTCCTCCCACCAGCCCACGAATAAATTCGCGTAGCTGGGGGCGAAGCAGGTTCCCATCGCCGTCCCGGTGACCTGTCTGTACATTTGACCTTGGAACAGGAAGATATTGTTAAAGAGACAGTATTCAATGAATTCCAGCAGCATTTGGCTGTGTTTGCTGAACTTCATGGGTCTCTTATCGAGATAATATTTCATTGCAAGTAATCCCTGGTTATGATCAATACTCGTGTACAGACTAGTAATGTCCATAGTTATTAAAATACACGAGGGGTTACATTTTACATTTTCAATCTTATTCACAAAGTCTTTCGTGTCTCTGATATACGATTTGAGATGGAGGACACTCTGAAAAAGAAAATGGTCAATGAAAATAGACATGTTCTCAGATACACTTCCTATAGAGGAGACTATTGGTCTACCAGGGGGGTTCCTGCTGTCTTTATGTATCTTAGGCAACTGGTAAAAGGTTGGCACAGTTGGATTGTTGTTTTTCAAAAAGAAATACTCGTCGGTGTCCAACATGTCATTGCTATGCCACTTATTAATAGGTGATTGAAATTTAGCGATGCTTTCTTCATATGTCTTTCTAGATGTTTTTTCATATGATGTTGGGTCTTCCCAACATTAGCTCGGTAATGCATGAATATCGCTGACTTTTTAGCGATATTCATGCATTGCGGCCGTTTTTTATCGCATTTGCGATAAACCTTGATAATAGCAAGGTTTATCTTCGATAATTTCTGACGATGCTTAGCGGTAAAAAATTCGTTGATAAGCATCGTTAGCGATAAATATCGCTTAACTTTGGTAATATGCACCAACGTCTGTTAACGTTCGATTCGAAGGAAATGAGGAAGTGTTGAAAAACATTGTCTGCGCCATCTTGCCTTTTTTGAAATGCCACACTTTTGTCGTGCACGGCAGCCATTTTAGATGCCTTGACCAGACCCACTCTCTGCACGCTGTCGATCCTTAGCATGGCTCCCCACCTTCGCAAGCATCTTCCCCAGGCACTGGTCACCCCGCTCCCTGTCTTATGCATGGGCAATAAACCTCCCCCCATCTGCGCTGCTCTTCCCTGAGAATCACACTCTGTGCCCGCCCGACACCTCCCTTTCGCCCTATTCACTACCGCACCCTCTGACACTCCTCTTCCTCTGTGTCCGATTGTCCAGGCTATCAGCTAGCCCTGCAGATGTAGTTTATGGCCCCAGCTGTAAAGAATCACCCCTCTTCAAAGGAGTTATAGTAGATCAAGGCCCACACCCGATGAGATCCGTCACACCACACGTGTTCCTACTATCTGAAAACCATCCTGTATTGTGATTGGGGAGGGGACCGAGCCTGAAGCGGAAGATTCCAGGGATGACTCTTTGTACATCAAAGTTTTTACAATTATGTGTCATATTAAAAATATATAGCACTCCAACAAAGTAGTAGGATTATAAAACTTTAATAACTTATAAATATATACAACAAAACAAAAACAGTAAAAACATTTAAACAACGAAGAGACCGTGGCAATTTCTTTTGAATTATCCAATACATTTATTGAAATTGACAGCAACAATAATGAAATATTCTCACAAGGAGGAGATGACTTGAATGATTTTTTTGATCAATCTCTTGATGGCGAATTTATCGAATGTTTGGAGACCATAGAGTTACAAGAATCATCATTGTAGACTTTTCATGAGGAAATTCCTGATGAGGACATGTTACTAGTTCTTTCAAATTATGAAAATTCAGAAGATGTTGCCTGGGTGCCGCACTGATTTGGGTATCCGGCGTGAGGCGTCCCGGGGGGTGGATTGTCAGTAGCGGTCTGTTGTGCGAATAGTTCCAAGGCAGCAGAAAGCGCTGAAATCTGGATGTCACAAAGGTGATGTCTAGTAAGTTGCCGCCCAGCAAATAACGGCGTGGGGCGCCGCGGGGGTGAGTGAGTCCAGTAGGCACCACAGCTATACTTACCGGCATTGCAGAATTACTGCTGGGGACAATGCCTGTGCTGTAGCAGGGTCACAGCAGAAACAAAAAGGATTCTGTTGAAGATGTTGTTGGTTTTCAATTTGAAAACAGTTCTGGTGTCAACTGCTATGCTAATGTAGTGGTTAATGTTTTGTTTTCTCTAGAAAATGTAAAAGAGGGGCAGGCAGTCCATAGTTCCGGTAAAAGGGCAAAGGAAAGGATCGGTGGTTTGAACTATCAGTCAAAAAGGGGAGGGGGTGCATCAATTTTTCCTACCGGGTCACACTGTGCTTTCACCGGAACTGAGGTCTGCAGGATTCTAGTCATTCAAACTGAGGCTGGTGGCAGCATGGGAGCGCCGACGTCCCACGGATACAGTTTCGTCACTCCATGGGCGATCATGGCAGTCATTCCCCATCGGGGGTGTCTGCGGGGGTCGGAGACTCCCGCGGCTCCTCTAGAATCTTCAAGGTCATGCAGGACTACGGTGGTGGAGTCAACCAGTGACCGGGCCATTTCTTTATGCTGGGCCCGCTCTTGCCAGGTCGACCGCCATTTTGAGAGTTCGGTAGCTACTGGCGATCGCGGGGTCAAATGAGCGGACGGGCTCCACCCTGCCGGGCGAGACGTTGCAGCATCGCCACAGTGGAAGAACCCTTTTCCGGGCGCCTGGAGCGCTGAGGGTGCAGCTGGGAAGCCTCCACCTGGGGAGGCGGGAGAGGCCTGTTCGCACCGTCTCTCCCTCCCACTGCACCCCACGGCGTCTCGCTTGACATTTGTTATGGCCGGACCAGGCGATGAGGATGAGGGGGGGGGGGTCAGAGGCATGTGCAAGACATCCCCCCCAGTGTTGTCGCAGCCATTATAAAAGAAAGAAGAAATGTCCCGTCCGTCTTTGGGCCGCACCTCCGGTGGATGGCGGCCGGACGCCCTTTGCTCTGGCCCCATGAACGGGTTCCTTGGCTCATCGGCTGCAGCCGGATCCCGTCGGCCCCAGCCCCCGGCCGTTGGTGGCCGGACCGGGAGAGAGTGTGGAGGGACAACCTGCAACTCTCAAGGGCCACCGCGCCCGGACTGGGAGAGAGAGGGGAGGGTCGAGGACAGGGACATTCCCCCCCCTGAAACTCTCCAGTGTTGTCAATCCCCCTGGCCGGGTCCCGCTGGCCTCGGCCTCTCCTCCGGCTACACCCTACGTGATGATCTCCTGGCCGAGGCGTGGCAGCAGGACCCGCCTTATATGTGTTGCTTCCGGCTGGGCGTAGCCGAAAACCTGTTGCCCTTTGGAAGTTTCTAGAATGGGGCGGATGTCTGCTGACTTCTATCTTTCCCAGTTTGCCGTTATTTGGCCGTGGCAGGCGGTGGGACAGACACGTTTTGGGGCAGTGAGGGGCGATGTTTTCAGGTTTCCTATTACGGGCTTACTTCTAACGTTTCTTGTTTCTAGGACAATAATAGGTTTTATCATTACGTATTGTTATCGTTTCTTTGTTTGTTATTTAATAAAAAGTTCATCAGTGGCCTACTGATTTTCGTTTTCCTATTCTTTTCTTTCCAGGTTGTTTCATGCTAAAGTTTCTGTTAACAGGATACAGTGATCACTTCGTTATTATTGCATATGTCCTTTTCACTAGGGGTGCTCTCTGGTCGGGCCAGATGACCTATCTCTAGTAAATGGTCCGGGTGAAACAGGTGCATCAATCAGTGGGGAGTAGATAGGCATGACAGATTACAACGGGGGAGAAAGGTCCGCATTACGTACCCTTTCACTACTTGCAAAGATTTTCCTACGTTTATTTGCAAACAGGGAATAACTCCAAAAAGAACTAATTCCCAAACAGTCAATGTTCGGACAATCAATCAATCAATGAGGAATGAAATAGGTACGACGTGTTAAAGGCTTGCGTTACCTACCCTTCACTATCTGCAAAGGGAGAGAGAATATTCCTATTCTTCCTCGTTTGCAGGCAGAGAAGATCCTTAAGAGAACCAACTTCGAACAATTCAATGCTCGATTCAAACAATCAACAAGGGGTACTGTGAACACAAATGAACGCCGCTTATGTACATACACATTGCTATTTTCAACAGGTTGTTCCTAATGTTTCTATTTTAGCGAGGTCAAAAAGAGATCCCATTAGTGGCCTACTGATTTTGCTCGATTCCTTTTGTTTTTTTACACGATTTTTCGCTATCTGCAAAGACTAAACAGAGTATTGCGACTCTGTGCTTGTTTGTAAATAGAGAATGAACCAAAGAGAACAATCAATCAAATGGAGAGAGAAGCAGGCACGACGGATTACAACGGGGGCAAAGGCCTGCGTTAACTACCCTTCACTATCTGCAAAGAGAGAGTACTCCTAATAGAAATGAGGGGTGGGGGGCAGCAATCAAAGCAGATCAGTGTGCATAAACACGAAAATGTTTTTACTTACCACGTACTTGACATTCGACAGTGTATGATATTTGCTATTAAAAAACCATTGAAATTCACTGAAAAAACCATAGGTTATAGACCATATATAGTTAGGAATTAGCATTTACAAAACCTTGAAAATTCACTGAAAAAAAACCATAGGTTATAGACCATATATAGTTAGGAATTAGCATTTAAAAAACCTTATTTTACTCACACAAAACCATTGAAATTCCATATATAGTTAGTTGCACTAACTATATATCGCGCACCCGCAATCCACTGCTGATCATGTCACATATTACATCATTCATGACATGGTCAGTGACATCACTGATGACATCACTGATGACATCTCAAATGACATCACTGATGACATCAATGATGACAACTCATTTGACATCATTCTTGTGCTAATACGATAAACCTCTTCAGACTCTAATATAACCTTAGATACACTCAGTGTATACAGACACTCACACACTGTCACTCATCCATGGAGTTACTCACACACCTAGTCAGTCATGCAAAGAAACAATCTCACCTCCATTTCTTCAACTATACAGTTATACACACCTTACTTATTCAAACATATACTAACACATATTTACTCTCTTATACAATCCCTGATACAAGTTCACAATGATCCATACAACCACTCACACATTCATTGGCTCTCATGCACAGTTATTTATATATGCCAACTCTCACATGTACTGTGTTTTACATATGTACTTACTATGACATGTAGCATTGAGATATCCATTCACTCATCAATACACTCATGCACACAGTCAACTGCCCATGTAGCTGTTTCCACATGCACTCTTGAACTCATACACCTAGTGAATCAACTGCTCACACATCTATGCACAGAGTCACACACCTCCCAGCCACCCCTACACAAACTCAATCTCCCATACAAATATTTGGGCAACCAATCAATAACACATATAGCCTCTCGTATAGCTAATGATCAACACATGCAGCAGTTTACATCACAACAGACATAATGATGCACAAATTAAGACAGTTTAGTCACTAACCCATGCATTCAGTGAGACACATTTAATCACTCACTCATACAGTCAGTCACGCACCTACTAAATCCTTCATCCAGACACTTATACATCCACTCATTCTTCAATATGTAAGACATATTTTAACTTTACAGAAACATACAGTCACTGGATGTTGTCATCAGTGATGTCATCAGTGATGTCATTTGAGATGTCATCAGTGATGTCATCAGTGATGTCACTGACCATGTCATGAATGATGTAATATGTGACATGATCAGCAGTGGATTGCGGGTGCGCGATATATAGTTAGTGCAACTAACTATATATGGAATTTCAATGGTTTTGTGTGAGTAAAATAAGGTTTTTTAAATGGTAATTCCTAACTATATATGGTCTATAACCTATGTTTTTTTCAGTGAATATATATATATATATATATTACCTACTGGCGATAGCCAGTAGGTATATATAGTTAGGATTGTTTTCCATAGGGCAATCGCAACATTCTATTGGGAATAACTTTGGCGCCGGTTGAGGAATCTTCCTGAAATTTTCGGTACCTTTGCCTCGCGGCGCTCCGCTCTTTCCCTGAAATTGTGGGGGAGATTCGTCAAGCTGGGGCTGAGGTAAAAGGGGGGTCCCAAAACCTGTTTTCCCCATGTTAATTTCCATAGGGCGGTTGGACTCACTTTTAGCCCGAACGGCTGAATGGTTTTCCACCAAACTTGGCAAAATTGTAGGGACTGGTAGCCCGATGTGCCTTTGCAATGTCTCAAGATATGTGCTCCAGTGGTTTTTACGAAGATTAACTTTGAAAAAATATATATTGGGCTACATTGGGCTATATATATGTTAGAGCCCAAATGTAGCCCAATGTAGCCCAATGTAGCCCAAAGATGACCACCAGAGACAACAAAAAAACAAATGTAGCCCAAATATCAGCCAGATGTAGCCCAACTATAGCCCAATGACAGAATGTCCCAGAGTGTTCTAAAGAACAACTAGAGCGCTAACAGTCTTACTTATGACAAAAGTATGGCAAGTAGCTGAGTCTCTGCTTTAGTGAGTTCCACATTTGTCAAGTTGATGACTGTGTTATCAGTGGAAGTTTCTACCATCTGCATTTTCTCACTTACGTCCACCTGTTTGTGTTGTTTCCTGGATTTCCTCCTTTTTTCCCTTCTTCTCTGGTTTCTTCACCTCCTTGTTTCTTTTGGGGATATATATATTACCTACTGGCGATAGCCAGTAGGTATACATAGTTAGGATTGTTTTCCATAAGTAAATCGCAACATTCTATTGGGAATAACTTTGGCGCCGGTTGAGGAATCTTCCTGAAATTTTCCTTAAATTTGCCTCGTGGCGCTCCGCTCCTTTCCTAAAAGTTTGGGGGGGATTCGTCAAGCGGGGGGCGAGATAAAAGGGGGTCCCAAAACGTGTTTTCCCCATGTTAATTTCCATAGGGCGGTTGGACTCACTTTTAGCCCGAACGGCTGAATGGTTTTCCACCAAACTTGGCAAAATTGTAGGGACTGGTAGCCCGATGTGCCTTTGCTATGTCTCAAGATATGTGCTCCAGTGGGTTTTACGAAAATTAACTTTGAAAAAATATATATTGGGCTACATTGGGCTATATATATGTTAGAGCCCAAATGTAGCCCAATGTAGCCCAATGTAGCCCAATGTAGCCCAAAGATGGCCACCAGAGACCAAAAAAAAACAAATGTAGCCCAAATATCAGCCAGATGTAGCCCAACTATAGCCCAATGACAGAATGCCCCAGAGTGTTCTAAAGAACAACTAGAGCGCTAACAGTCTTACTTATGACAAAAGTATGGCACACCTGAAGTCATCTTGATTGGAATAAAGTGTTAACACTTAAAACATTTAATTTGCAAAGGAACAAAATGAGGGGGTTCATTTTGCCATAGAAATTATGATTAGTGCTAAAGAAAGAAAAATTAGGGCACATTTTGAGTAACTTCTCAAATCCTCTTAAATTTAATTAAAAAAAATTCTGATATGCAGTCTCCCAAGATGGCCACCAGAGACAAAAGAGCCCAAATGTAGCCCAAATATCAGCCAGATGTAGCCCAACTATAGCCCAATGACAGAATGTCCCAGAGTGTTCTAAAGAACAACTAGAACGTTAACAGTCTTACTTATTACAAAAGTATGGCACACCTGAAGTCATCTTGATTGAAATAAAGTGGTAACACTTAATACATTTAATTTGAAAAGGAACAAAATGAGGGGTTTCATTTTGCCATAGAAATTTTATATATATATATATTCACTGAAAAAACCATAGGTTACACACCAGTTATAGTTAGGAATTAGCATTTTAAAAACCTTTGAAATTCACTGAAAAAACCATAGGTTTCACACCCGTTATAGTTAGCTGGAAATTTTACTCGCATAAAACCATTAAAATTCCCCCGTTATAGTTAGTTGGACTCACTATAACTTGCACGTCTGCAATGCACTGCTGATGACGTCACATATTACATCACTCATGCATATATTTAAATATTTAAACATTACTCGCTAATATATGTATTCACTAAGATACTCTTAATAAGTTTAAAACACTGAAAAAACTTAGCATTTAAAAAACCTTTGAAATTCACTGAAAAAACCATAGGTTTCAGGCCTTATATAGTAAAGAATTAGCATTTAAAAAACCTTTGAAATTCACTGAAAAAAAACATAGGTTTCAGGCCTTATATAGTTAGGAATCAGCATTTAAAAAACCTTTGAAATTCACTGAAAAAACCATAGGATTCAGGCCTTATATAGTTAGGAATTAGCATTTAAAAAAAGCTTTGAAATTCACTGAAAAAACCATAGGTTTCAGGAGTTATATAGTTAGGAATTCGTTTTAAAAAAACTTTGAAATTCACTCAAAAAACTATAAGTTTTAGTGGTGTTATAGTTAGCTGGACATTTTATTCATACAAAACCAATGCAATTGCTCCTATATAGTTAGTAATCCACTGCTGATGATGTCACATATTGTGGAGTAGTGTGGCTCACTGGTTAGAGGCGGCAGGCCTGAGAGCAGAAGTCAGCCTGGGACCAGGGTTCAATTCCCGACGCGGCAGGGTCGTGGACCTTGGTCAGCGGACTCGATAATTCTCGCTTCGGTGCTTACTCTAATCAGGGGTTCCACTCGGCAACTCTGGGCATTAGCTTGCCTAATCTCCACAACGGCCCCACCAATTCCCGGGATGCCTGGCTCAACCTTGGGGACTCCCAGCAAGGGACCATCCCACAGGGAAAGCCAGGACGGGTTCCCCAGAGTTATACAGCGCCGGGACGCCCCGTTGCTGGGGCAGCTGTGCGCTTTACAAGTATACTACATTTACATTTACATTTACATTTACATATTAGATAATTCATGACATGGTCAGTGACATCACTGATGACATCTCAAATGACATCACTGATGACATCACTGATGACATCATCCACGTGACAATCACATACACCTTTTCATACACTATTACAATTTTTCATCACTGTTTGTAAAATACAGAGTATCATATTTAAATCCATTGTCACAGCAATACAAGTATCTAAAAATCCACTCAGTGATTCATAGATGTATAGACACATCTAATCACTTACCTATGGATTCACTCATACATGCTGTCAATGAACAATAGAACACTATCAAAAATACTTATACATCTATATCGACATTAAACAACAGCACGCATCCTATTCACATATGAAGTCATCCTACTCACTTATGCAAACAATGGATCATATTTACATATTTACTTAGCAAAACACTTAAACAAACACCACTTCTTCTATTCATTTAGATAGTAAGTCATGCTTAGTGAATTATAAAATCATTATTACAAGTATACAGTTATCCATACAGTCACTCACACAATCATTGTGTCTTATTTACACTTATTTATATACAACAACTGACACATACACTGCCTTTTATTTTTCTAGTTTGTTGGACCTGTACCTTTGATAAATATATTTGCTCATCACCACACCCATAAAGAGATTCCCTCACCCAAACTGTTAGAACATGTAGTTTTAACTTCATATATCTACTGAATCAACTATTCACACATCTTTGGACAGTCACACACCCCCCACCGAACCACACACACGTTCACACTCCCATGCAAATACTCAGTTAACTAATCAATAACTAATATAGAATTTCAAATAGCTAGAATCAGTTTACACAACAACTGACAAAGTGATACAGATATTCACACAGTTTAGTCACTATCCACTATAATTAGTGAGGCATTATAAATTGGTCAAGTAAACAGTCAATTACACTGCTACTAAATCCTCCATCCAAATATTTATTTATATATATCCACTCATTCTTCAATGTAAATTGCTATATATATAATGCATATTTAAATAACAAAGCAAACCACATTCACTGGATGATGTCATCAGTGATGTCATCAGTGATGTCATTTGAGATGTCATCAGTGATGTCACTGACCATGTCATGAATGATCTAATATGTGACATCATCAGCAGTGGATTGCGGGTGCGCGAAATATAGTTAGTACAACTAACTATATAGGAGCAATTTCATTGGTTTTGCATGAGTAAAATGTCCAGCTAACTATAACACCACTAAAACTTAGTTTTTTGAGTGAATTTCAAAGGTTTTTTAAAAACGAATTCCTAACTATTTAACTCCTGAAACCTATGGTTTTTTCAGTGAATACATATATATATATATATATATATATATATATATATATATATATATATATATATACACATATATCTTACGAATTGGTCAGCATTCACACAATATGATTTATACACTTATTGAGCTCAATATCTGTATATATTTTAGGTCTTAGAATCTTTTGACCTTATCATTATGGTCAGGACACGGGAGTTACATCAAAGATCTACATGAATGATGTACACTCATTCATACACTCTCTCTTCTCTTCAAAACAATTGTGCAAGTTCTCCCTGCAATTAAAGCAGTAGAAATCAACTGTGCACCATCAGAACACAGTACAATTCCATATAGATATGCCAAATAAATCTTAATGTAGAGCGTCAAAATTACTTCTAGTGCTGAGTGCAGAGTGCTTCTCAACCTCTAAAGCATATAATGCCTTAGACTGAATACTGATACTGTAGCAAAACAGCACCTGGCGTCATGCACTGTCATGTCCTTTAGGTTAATCTCATCATGTACCTAGCGATTACATACATTGTGTCCTATCCACACAAATAATAGTCTTACACAGGTGACCTTTTATCCAGTAGCTTACTTCAGTCTCTCCGAAATCAGGCTCTTGGTTCCAGATCCTAATCCCTGAATCTGACATACACAAGCATGTCCCCATACACAGTAGATTTATTCTGTACAAGGGTCACCACTTTTTTCATTCATGGCCAACAGCCAGCTGTGCATGATCATGTTTGAGAAAAAGACTCTCACTCCTTCTTAGAGGACAGAGGAGAATTCCTTCTGAGCTGGACAGAGACTCTGTAGGCTGATCCTTCGACTGGCAAAGACCTCACATCCCTTGCGGTATGCCATCCTCGACACAGAGACAGGGTCCTTCATTTGGACCATCAGGTGAGGGGTTAACACTTCCCCGGGGAATTATTGGCTCCATTAGATTCTATTAGGACATATTCTAGCACTTACACATACATGCTTCACCTACACCTCTAGGCTAGCTACGGTTAGGTAGCCTATGCATCATAGGAGTACGCCAATGCTATTGTTTTTTTTAATATGCATGTATTCCTCTTATTAGCACATGGTACAAATGTATCTACTTTTTACGATATTGGTACTAGCGATTACATTTGTCTGCTCAAGGCCTGGTCGTTAAATTCCGTTCTGCTTGTGGAATTTGCGGACTTTGGGTAATTTTGCGTTCCGCGGAGAACGCAAAATTGCCCAAAATTCTGCGCTCAGCAACTTCGCGAAATTTTTTGCTTGTTCGCATTCTCAAAATGCGTATTCGCAAGATATTTCCCCCGAATATGCAAACAGTGATTGCGAACAGGAAAAAAGCATCGCTAACAAGCAATTCCGCATGTTCGCGGAAGTTCTGCCGTTTCACGGAGATTTGCGTAACGCGATTACGCAAATTCCGCCCACCCCTAGTCTGCTCCTGTCTGTGGATTGTCACAGCTAACATGTTTCATACTAGACTGCCACTTGACCAATAACTAATTATTGAAACCCTTCCAATCATCATTCTATGTATTCTGAGAAAAGCAAGCACGAGTGACTGAATGAAAGATACCGTATTGGTTCCACGATACTTAGGGAATCAGGGTTGTCATGTTGAGTGGTTGCCAGAAACTGTAGAATACAGGGGGATGGTAGTGGCACCATAGAGCTAGCTAGTCTAACAGTAGACTCATCCTGTGGGGCTTTCCAGAGTCTGTCTGCACACCAAGCTCTCAGTTTAGGTCTTTCAAAACTCGATGGTCCTGGGGGGTCCTAGGAACTGCATGACAGCACTAATATCAATATAAAAAAAAAAAAGTCCACATTTGTAAAGCGCACAATCACCCGTAAGGGTCTCTAGGCGCTGGGGGCCGTCGGGAAGATTAAGCGAGCTGTTGCCCAGAGTCACATGGTGCTGGGCTAACCTGCCGCCGGAGCCGGGGATCGAACCGTGGTCCCCAGATTCCAGCGTCAGTCGCCCTGGCCGCGGCGCCACACCTCTCCCTAATATAGAATTAATATAGAATCAATTCAGGACTCCTCTCTCTTAACAGCGCGTCTTAGGAAGGATCAACACTGTGGAGAAATATGTAGTGTATCAAGACCACGCCCAGACGATCGGGTGTCAACTGGGAATGCGCGTCTTACCGTAAAGGTCTGACAAGCCTTACTTGCTTGAAAGACAGGGACTGCCGCATATTTCTCTGCCCAGAACTGTGCCTCTACACTAGGAAATGTCCTTTGCGTGCTCAGAGCTGGATCGGGAGCTCTGTGTGCACTGGCGGCTAAGGAATAGTGAGCACGTCTTCCAAGGTCAGCTGTTTTTATGCACCTGCCACTTCCAAGATTGCCAACGGAATTACAAAGGTGGGCATCTCTGTAGTTGTATCGCATAAAATAGTAGGCCCTCAAAGGGATCTACATGAGCAGAGCAACCACCAGGGTGCCACTATAGCAGCCTCATGGGTTTTGCCACAAGGCAAACCTGTGCTGGCATGGGACCTGGTGCATGGGGACAGGTATCTGTTCACTGCTCTGCTGCTTGCTCCTGCTGTGGGGTTGAGTGGGGCAGGCCCTGGACTATGAGCTGCCACAAGCCTGACAACTCTTCCTTTTGTAATACATGAAATATTCCCCAGAACCACTTTGCAGCACTCCAGAAACTGAACACAGAATGCAAATCTTAATACAGATTGTGTTCCCATTCGAAATTTTCAAGTATAGTACTTTGGTCTGATGGAGTCATTCATTCATTGATAGACAGGTGTTTTAATAAGCCACCACAAATTCCCCTGAACGGCACTCTGTTGTGGAAAAGCCAAAAACATACACAGGGTGATGTACTTCTCTTGGATCTGCGACCAATGAATAGTAATGTGACACCATTAAAGCTTAGCTCACACCGAGCACTACCAGCATAACATAGATGCAACTATTGGTAACATTGATTTTCAGCAATACTCACTTCCCCAAACACCACTAATTAGTCACACCACAAGAGGTTGCAGCTAAACAGGAAAGCTTCTGTGTTGTATGTCTTATATGCTTTTACATTTAATGACTAATTTAGCCTACACCTATAGCTGTACATGAAACACATACAGTGGATGGACAATATACTGCCTCACATATGTAACTATTGTATCAGAAGCTTTATATGTTGAATATGTCCTAAATGAGTTTATGTTGGCAAGAAAGATCTATGGTTTCATTTTCACCAGCCCACCAGACACCTACGATTTGCCTCACTCTCACTTTACCTGCATCCACAAAAGCAAAACTGGAGGTTGCTCATTCTTCTACATTTCATCCAAGACATGGAATGACCTCCCTCAACACATCAAAGCCTCCTCTTCACTTCTTGAGATTTGCAAGAAGCTGAAGACCTGACTCTTCATATATGCACTATGGGGACCACAAACATACACATCAGCCCAAGCACCTGGATACCCTCTTGAGTGTTTAGAATGCTATACAAATCAATTTCATATTCCATAACATTTGTGTGACTTGAAAGTCATAAGTTCCATTCCAGGCAGGGTCAACTGAGCCTTTTATACTTCTCAAGTCAATTAACTGAGTACCCTTAAACTGGATAATATCAGCACCTGTTACAATACAGAATGTATGGAATGCAACAGCAACAAGGTGATGGAAGGAATGCTTAAATTAATGGCAGCCACTGGCAATTGCTCTGGCTGCATCCCAATTGTGTTTTCCCACCATGCCATCTCAGTTTGGACCCAGCCATGTACAAATCCGTCTTCACCTGCTCCAATGAAAACATTCAAGCCTGAACAGCCAAACCTGGTCTTCTCTGAACTGGAATACAAGCAACCTAGGATGAGGGGTTTTGCTTTAATTATGGGCTATTCAGTCAGGTATAGCTTGATTCCAGTGACACAGTGAGCACGGAACTCATGTCTGGGCATGCCTGTTGCACATAGGATGTCAACTGCAACAACAACAAGGTGATAAAATGAATGCATGAATTCTCTGCCACTGGCAATCACACAGAATTTATAGACGGCAGAACCATGGAATTACCCATTATATAAAAGCATAGTATTGATACTTTCCAATAAATGGCCACACCATGATAAACTCTAGAGTTGTATGAAATTGCTCACTAGTTTCTCATTGTCAAGTTTCAAATGTTTTAAATCATAACATAGTATGTATTACTAATGGAAATGAAGTTTTTACATGAGGCTCTTGATTTATTCACTTATTGCAACAAACTAATTCCTCTTACATTATGAATTGTTATGAGAAAAAAGTTTAATCTGCGGAAATATATTAATATTTTGGCACATGGTAATCCGTAATATTAAGAAAAATCGTAGGTGCGACTTTCACATCATGACCAGTACTTTATATTCCCAGACATCTAATTTGTGAAAAAAATGCATTGAAACTTATCAGGGGTCAAACAGATGCAAATGATCTTCATTGAGTTGTACAAAAGCATCATAAAATATTGGAGGAAAAATGTTCAATCAAAATCCTCTCATTTGAATAAGCAGATCTACTGAGATGCCTTGAGCAATTCTAATTAACACATATGGAGCAAAACTGCTCATGCGCACATCAAACTTGATCAAGCACATCTTGAAAATGCCCTTGTGCAACTTTTTACATCTGTCTCGAAATCAGTTCCAGTCTGCAGAATTTTCCAGTAAAAAGTGCAGTGAAACCGAACAGGGCTTCATCTGATGAAAGTCTCTCCATTATGATTGCGAAATTTGTTACAATGATCATTTTGACTGTGCTTTTACCACACCTCTCCTAAGTCATCAATGTTGCAAGTGCTTGGCACGCAAGAGTCAAAGACCTACTTACCTCACTCACTGAGGCGCTTATTTATGAGACCTTGCATCACTTTTGCGCCGCAGGTGCGTCACTTTTTGTGACGCACCAGCGGCGCAAAAAATGCACCATGTTGCATCATATTTACAAAGTGACACATCTAGGTAGATGCGTCACTAGTAAACCTCTGCACCACATTATACCTACGCCAGGTATACTGTATGAGTTACGACGCAAGTAAGCCTCGTAGAAGTGACGCAGTGAAATCTATGAGATTTCACTGCGCCACTTCTAGGACGCAAATGCATCAATATCTTACGCTGCCTCACAGCAGGCATAAGACTGATGCAGGCAGATTTGAAATGAAATTGCCAATGTGAAATGACCCATTGTTGAAGTTGCGTCACTTTTGTGACACACTCCAGCAATGCGTAATTTTTGTGTCTACAGATATGTCAGAAATACTGACGTATCTGTAACTCCCTGCGGTATGATAATTCTTACTGTAAATATGCTGCATCCAGCATGTCGCAAGGAGCGTGCAATGAAAAGTGACGCATCGCTGTTTTCACGCAGTGATGCGTCACTTTTCATAAATGAGGCCCTGAATATGTTAAAAGGTCGAATATGTGTTGTCTCTACTTATATAGTTGCTCTGGTTGATATGAGGTCTTTCTCCTTCCTTGCACTGCTCCCTTTTATTCCTGTGATGTATTCACTTCCTCTCCATTCTCCAGGCAGAGAAACAATGAGAATGTATATCCTTTCTAGGATTGACATGCAAAGGAAAGCCATACAGTAAGCTTTTATTTATCAAACTATTACCTGTTGCAGGTTATATACCCAAGTCAATGTCAGAGAGATCAGCACACACTCTTCAATTGGACAGTCATTCACTGCTCCATGGACAGGTTGAATGCATGGTCAAAAAAAAAATTAAACAACAATTGTTGGCCATCATGGGTGGGCATTGCGAAGCTGTGAAAAAATATGGCCGCTCCCAATTCCCAATGCCTCCTGCGCATCCAGCATGATCCTGACCACAAAGGGGCCCATCAGATGCCCTTGTGCTGAGAGCCATGTGTGGAGGGGCGTCTGCGACTGAATCTTCCTGCCCTGGAGCTTGCAGAGAGCCAGGTAGACGTAGATGATTCGGCTGAGCTGCAGCTGTTCCAAAATGCAGCCGAGCCCTGAAGACCGAGATTTGAGACTCCTGTTGCCCTGAGGTGCGGACTGCCTTGGGAAGGGAAGTAGTCCATTAGGTAGAGCGGTGGATACTGCGACTCAGGAGGGTTAGTCAGCTTCTGGTGACTATGAGCAACTGCGTGTGTCTGCCCTGGATGGCAGATGCTGGAAAAGGCAGAGCACAGCCAACCCATCCCAGGGCGGAGATCAAGGCCAAAAGAAAGGATGCAGGCGAGGAAGAGTGTGGTCCCTGAGGTGAAGGGTGGATCACTGCGAGGAGGTGCGTGTACAGAGAGGTTCCTGGACATTCCTAAAGAGCACTTCAGGGCTGTGGTCTCTGAGGAGCTCCCTTGCACTGCAGGATGCATTAGAAGACTCTGAGTGGTGAGCAGGGCTGGCCTAAGGGAACCAACTTATACCACTGGCCTCAGCTTTGCCGATACCAGTGGGTGCAGAAGAGAGTGGAAGCTGCAGTGCCAGGACCCACGAGTGCGGAGACAGCTTGCCACATTTTACTACTAGCACCTGAAGTGACAAATAAAATGGAGCTTCTTGTGCCACTAGCTGCCCTCTCATACACAGAGATAGCAGGGGCATACATCAAGGAGACTCGCTACTGCCCCCCTCCCATGAGCCCACTTGTGGATGAGCTGAAGGCTCAGATGGCTGCTCCTCAGACAAAATTGATCAGTTGGATAAGAGTGCAGAAGATGCAGAAGGATGTAATAGACCCAATAATGTCTGTGAGGTGGAGCTCCCTATGGGGGTCAAGGGTATAGATATGGTGGGTTAGCTCAAAAAATGGCTCTTAGAGACAGTAGCCCCCAGGGCCTCTCCTATTTTTTGTCGTAGCAAGAGCACATAGGGGACCCCTTTTCCTTTTAAGAGCAGGCACTGTCCCCCCGGGGACCACTGCCTATCCTTAAAAAAGTAACAGAAAACATTTCATTTTCTTTTTGAAACAGATACCGTTTTCCATTAATGAAAATAGGCTGCATTTAAAAAAAAAAGTTTGCTTTATTTAAAAGCAGTCACAAACATTGTGGTCTGCTGACACCAGCAGGGCACCATCCCCGTGATTTATGCGATTCACAATGGGTTGCAAACCGAGACCTGCCTCACGAATAATAATGAGGTATGTCTATTTATGACCCACTGGGAATCACAAAAAGTGTAAAGCTGGTAGAACGTTGCATTTTTGTTGTCCCTACCATGTGTGCCTTCTGCCAGTGTCCAGGGTCACATGACTATGAAAGGCTCTACTGCAGGGGTTTGTGTATTGCTTCCAGACAGTACACAAAGGGGGATTAGTTGTGGATGGAATGCAACATCATGGCAGAATGACTGGGGAGAGGCTGTACCCAGCAACTCATACACATCAACAGCCTTTGCCTCCTGTACACACATAGGGAAGTGACACCAGACCTGCCTTGCCTTTTGTCACCCCAGACAGTTGGGAACCTGTACAAGGGAAGAGGAAGAACTTTCCAGAACCAGATGTGGGGGTGGGACCTGGTATAATAATGAACCTCCAGAGTCGCTCATCAGATGTAACTCATCCGACACTTATGGACCTCTGGAAGTTACAGAAGAAGGACTGCTCTACTGCCAGAGGACTGCCCTGCTGCTTGAAAAATTTCATTGCTGGCAGAGAAGGAAGATTGAAGTGGTTTTCCTTTATCCCTGGCTTCCCACAGTAACTCGGAGGGAAAGTTGGCTGACCTCCTACATGAGCTGCAGGGACAAAAAAAGTTTTCAAGGCCCCCTGCAACTGCCTAGATGACTTGTATCAACTGAACCTGCCTAGACCTGCCTGAGCCATGCTGCTGGCATCTGCTAGACTGAGTCATGATGCCTAAGAGGTGCCCCCCTAAGTCCAAGACCCTTGGCTGGCACTGGTGAGAGCTCCTCCATAGAAAAAAAGGTGAAAATTCCAAAGTTTATGTTCCTCACAGCGGCAAACAGGTCAGTTAGTGACAAGACTCTGCCGCACGCGACGAAGGGCAAAGCGAAGTTCAGTGAGACCTGCTCTTACGCTGACAGTGACCGCTGGTGACGATCGACTTGAGACTTAACTTCTGCGATACAGCAATGTCTGCAAATGCTAAGCTACAGTAACATCCGCTTGTGATGCCTGACTGGCTCTTCGCACTACAGTAAAAGCCATGAAGTCCATGAAGCCTGACCTATTTTTCACTGTATAGTGGTGACGGTCTGCGATGCACGGCCTCCTCCTCATGACCTCCACCACGACGGAGCTAGACTTAGAAGGTCATTTTTCAGCAGAACTGAGCTGACCCCTGCATCCATGCTTCTTCCTGGTTGGCCTGAACCTGTGACATTCCCCAGTCTAGCGCTGCCAGATGACGGTGAATAGTCAGTTGAGCTTTTTGGACCATTTTCGCAAAAAAACTTAAAAACTGAGTATCTCTGATTGGATTTTTGTTGTTCTGGTGTCATTTTATTTATTTAATTGCATTACTGTTAGTCTGCTGCATACGTACTTTACACACAAGTTAAGTCTACCTTCTTTTGTACAAAGCTACCAGAGGGTTAGGCAGTAGTTACTTTAGCGACTATTGTGGCTCACTCTGACAAGGGTTGTGGTTGTTCCTGAGTGGGACTTCCACCCCTCTCTGCCAATAACCCAATTTCTTACCACTACAATTTGAAACCAGAAAAAATTAATAAACAGCATTTAGGTTGACATTTTTGTAAACCTTACTTATTTAAACAAGAGTAAAACCAATTGACAGTAATAATAATACACATCACATCTCATTTGGTGGATTTGTTAGTTAACCATGCATACCTTGGCAGTGGGCCATAGCCTACAAAAGCGCAAACTTGCTTTCTATGCAGAACTCATCTAACCCCACAATGCACAAATTCTCCACTTACACATGTGTTAATATCATTAACTCACCCGGAAGCTGTAAAGTCAGCTTAGGAGAGACACCATACTACACATTTTGTAGTTTTTTGTGATATTGTTTTATTAACCCTTATTAACCCTTTCTTCATTGAAAGTCTACTATTATAATCTAGTCTATTCCGTGCAACACTGTTCTTTCCAGTTACATTAAACTAGAAAGCATTAAACCAGAAAGCCTGAATTTGTGACCCTATATTGCCAGCTGATCATTCCTCTCTTCTGTCATTCTCATGTCTGTCACAAAGGCACACACAAACAAAATATAAATTTGCTGGTTTTTTGGAGCTACGGCTGGGGAGGACTTCAAGTTCCAGTGAGCACAAGGCCCAAGGAGGCAGTCCTGTCAATCTCCCCCATCTAAGGCTGCTGAATCTCTATAAAGTGTGTCACCCACACCCACAGTGCGGGTTGCTGTTTTGTTGAAATACGGCAAGGGATGACTTCTAGTTCCAGCAAGTGCAAAGCACCAGGAGGTGGTCCTGTCAATCTCCCCTACCTGAGGCTGCTAAAGAACTATATAGCACCTCACCCAATCCCACAGTGTTGTACGCGTTCAGGACACACCCAGGCTTGCGCCTGGGTGACGACGGTGCGAAGATCGGGCCTGTCTGCGCCCGTCCATGGTCGGATAAGTCTGGGATGGGCCATCCCCCTAACTCTTGCATTTGGGGGCGAATACTAGGGCCGGACTAGCTACCGGAAGTTTTGGTGTGCTGACGAGCTGGAGGCTGAATTAGTTGATGGGGACCTGCGTGTGCTGAAAAACATTTGTTTTGCTTTGTTAATTTTGAAGCACATGCAGGTCCCCATCAACGAAATCAGCCCCCACCGCAGTGAAATTAGCCCCCAGCTCAGCGGCACACCAAAACGCCCTGTAACCAGTCCAGCCCTGGTGAATACTTATACCGTTGCCAAGTCTAGTTGGGGGGATGAATTCCTCCTCGCAATTGGCAACACCTTGGGTTCTTTAGTGATGGACAGTTATGTGGCTTTTTTGCATATTCTGGGTCTTATAGGGCTCTAACGGCTGTCGCACTCCTGGTCCATGCTATCCATCTTGCCCAAGGACTTGGTCACTGTATACTATTGGTAAAAGGAAATACTTCTCTCCCAAGTCAACCTCTATAGACAGGAAGTTGCAGAGAGGGGTTCATCTCTATGGAATTGAACTCACTGACATTAGACTGTCCTTTGGATCCAGAGTGACAGCCCCAGTTGGCATTTGTATTTTAGTGTTTTTTAAATAACCACGTTTTTAACCGTTTGCAAAAGGAGAGAAGTTCAGTTTCTTTCTTTTATGCCAGCTGTACTAAATTCCACAGCCTAGCCGTGCCCACCACAAGACGTCTAACCCCCCGCACCCCCCAGAATGACGTTTTATCCTTAGGAATCACCAGGTTAAAAGAAGCAGATGATCAGAGCTGGCTTTGTGGAGCATATCTCTGGAAATTGCGTTTAAAGTAGTTGGGTCCGTGCCCATAAAGTGCTTTACATGCAATGCAAAGGGCCCTAAATTCAGTTTGCCTTCCAATCAGCAGACAGTTTTATATTGGTAAAGCCTGAGAGGCCGATTGGTATTTTGCTATGGCCAGCAACTAGCATGCTGCGTCAGTTTGGAGAATCTGCAATTTATTTAAGAATCTTTCTTGAATGTTACAAAATAGCGCACTACAGTAATCAATGTTAGATAAAATAAGTGCAGTAAGTACAGCTTTCTGAAGATCTAAAGGAATAAAACGTAAAACTTTCAAAAGGATTTTGGTCATGACAAAGCGTGAGGCGGTGATGGCATTTATTTGGCCTTCGAAAGATAATTTATTATCGAAATAGACTTCCAAATTTTTTACCTTTTAAGCAGGGTCTGGAACATCTTCCAATGGCTGCGGCCACCAACTTGGTGTTCGGAACAAAGTGTCATGTCCAAACAAAAGAACCTCCGTCTTTCCTGCATTCAGTTTCAGACACTTTCTGGACATCCATGTCCCTACTTCCTGCATACAATCATGAAACCTAAGAGCGGTGTCATGCGGATTACCCACCAAGGATGTAAAAATCTGTGTGTCATTGGCGTAACTCACCACTGTAAACTCAAATGACTTTATCAACGTGACAAGAGGGGTGACATTAAATATTAAAGAGCGTTGGACTCAGAGAAGAGCCTTGCGGCCCCCCACAAGGAAAAGAAAAGGAGGTAGACCTGAACTCGTCAAGCTCCATCCATTGTTCTCTGTTAAAAATGATTAAGTAATTCAAGTTCTCTGTCTCGAATGTCAACGGTAAAAAGTTGGTCAAGTAGACCATGACTGACCGTGTTGAACGCGGCGGAGAGGTCCAACAGAATCAAGGCAGTCTATCTGCCTCTGTTTAAGACTTCCCTATTCTCCTCTGACACATTTATCAGTGCCAACTCTGTACCATGCTGGCATCTAAACCCATATTGTGAGTCATTCAAGAGTTTCTGCTCCTTAATGAACTGTGCTATTCCAAATTCATTGCCTTCTCTACAATCTTTGCTGGGAAGGGCAGTCGAGCAATCGGCCTATAGATGTTGGGGTTCTTTCCATCCAGATTTGTTTTTATTCAACAGCGGAAGAATATACGCTTTCTTCCACTCTCTAGGGAAATAGCCATCTTGAAACATCTTATTAAAGAAGGCTTTAAGATAGCCAGCTGTAACCTCTGGAGTTAAATGGAGGATCTTAAGGGGGCAGGGATCCCCGGGTGATCCTAACATTGTCTGCCTAAAATTGATCTGATCAAATAGGTCAGAGATGAGACTAAACGTTTCGAAGATAGGGGCATTAACTTCTCGTATCCCCAATATATCTGTTCCTTCTAGAGTTGGAAGAGTGAACCCCTCAGTAGGCTTAAAAAACGCCAGATGTGCAAGGTCAAATGAATCATATACTGCATTTACCTTGGCTAGAAAGAAGTCTGCTGGGTGATCGCAGAGTTCTTGGTTAACTTTGGCGTGTTTCGTTTTAGGGACTTTACCCAGCCTTCTTACTGTAGCAAAGAGTTCTTTAGGGGTGCTAAGTGCCAACTTGATTTTAGTAAAAGAAAAGCATGTTTTAGCAGTAGAGACCTCTATTTTATAGTCCTGGATTGATTTTTTGTAGGACATTTTGTCAGTATAATTGTAATGTGGCTGCCATTTTCTCTCAAGCTTGCGGCAAATTTGTTTCTGCAGTCTGAAGCAGTTATCAAACCAATTTTCAGATGGAGACCTCCTTTTATTGTTGATGATTTTTAAATGTGCCAAAAAGTTGAGATTACCCGTGATCCATTTATGATACCTGATGGTGGCCTCATTAAGATTGGATAGGGTTTCAGGTTTGGAGCAAATTCAATTTTTTCTGAAAATATCAATGTTCATTTTATGCATTGGGCGATTTAGCATTTTTGCTGTCAGAGGACTTGCAATGTCAACTGCAACTTTTAAGGAGTTATGAAATATCACAGCTGAGTGATCTGACCACACCAGAGGAAGAACTGCGTAAGAAAAAATAACGGTTTCCCAGTCTGTTAAATCTTCAAGGTGCAAGTTAAAATCCCCTAGGATAGTAAAATCAGGGAAGTGAACTTTAATGTCCAATAGTTGACTATTATTATTTAGAACCGCGTTCTGGGTCCAGGGGGTCTATAAATTAAGGCCCCATTAAAAGAGTATGGATCAGTTAAGACCATTTTGAAGGCTAATGCTTCACAGTCCGAGACAGCCCATAAGAGCTGAATGGAGACTTTCAAGTAGTCTTGTTAAATATCCAATGCCCACATCTCTTTTTTTGCAGCAATCTAATCCTGAGATGGCAAACCAGGGGGTGATCTATACGAAGGTCAGGACCCGACCCAGCATCTGCCCAGGTCTCTGTGATAAAAGCTATGTCCAGTGGCTGGAACTCAAAAAAGATGGCTAATGCCAGGGCATTTTTTTTATCAGTGCTCTGCCATTTATAAGCGCTGCTTTAAAAGTTTTAATATTTGGCCCTATAGTATCAAGGGATTCAGGTGAGGGAGTATAGACAGTGATGTCATAGGTTGAGAAGATGGAACCAGTACATTTTAAGTTAAACAGGATAAACTGGCACTGAGGGCAAGACCTAGCGATTGATGGATCTAGCACACCCAACTTGGGACTTGAACAATGCATACTATGGTCAATATAGAAGACCAGTTCCTCTCGCATATAGTGATAATGATAGGGGCTAGTCTGTTCTAACAAATAACCGGCATGGTAGATGGCGATGAGCGTGGCAAAGCATGCAGGTGGTGCGCCCGATGCGTATCAGCGAGGTCATCTTGGATAAGAACAGCTAGAACATCAAGATCACTTCCTACTGGCACCAGAAGTGAGAGGGACCTGCTCCAAACATGCTCGTTCTCTCCAGGTTATCAGGAAACGCCGCTGTGGGACACAGAGCAAGCAGAATCATGAGCAAAAGGAGGATTCCCCACCCAGCACTGTTCAGGAAAGTTACACCAGAACCACAACCTAAAGACTAAAAGAGAGTAGTACCCACAGTTATCCAAAAGTAATGTGCACTGTGCGCTATATGAGATGAGTTATCAGATAAAAATTGGGTAAAAAAACAGCATACAAAATGATTGAAATCAAAGTTCTTACTTGCCTGAATGTCTCCTGAACTGGACCCTTGCAAGGTTTGGTGCGAGACATAAACGTTTCTTCCCCTTCCACCTGTAATACATCCACAGCTGATCACCTGTTTGTACCTCTCGACCATGTTGGAAATGGGGCTTTTCTCCCAGTTCTGCCTTCACCCTCCTGCTTTTCCTAGTCTTTCTCCTGAGGTTTGCTCCCATTCTTCAGGGGCAGCGAAGCAGGCTAGGTGGCAGGTCCAGAATATTCACACAACATCTACAACTAACGGCGGCTCCTTGCCAACTCTTGGTTTCAATGCCATCGCAAAGCAATCCAAAAAGTCTCTTGCACCAGTTGGGCCAGCCATTGCCCCCTTTGGATCATCAGTTAAAAGCAGACTGTATTACAGAGTCTAAAAGCTTAATTGCTGCAGAACTTTGTCCTATATTTGAGCGATGTCTGGCAATTGAACAAGGGATTAGGGATCTAAAGCCTTGTCAGCTTCATGTCACCCAAACCTCATGCCCAGCCTCTAGCGATAACCAGTGGGCAACGTCCGGCCAGTCCACCTCTTTAGCCCCTGAGGTTCCTGTTGTGCCAGACAGTGCAACAGCGAATAACCCTTTATTGGTCTTTCCCATTTACATGGCTGGCAGACCGTATCTTCTTTACCATTTCCTAGTTCAAGTGGGTACTTGGACTGTCAAGAGACCACTATGGGCAGTAGGGCTAAACCTCCTAGTCCCCCACTGTCCATGGTTGAAATGCATGTTCCACTTCAAAGTCACCTGCTAGTTGACCCACCACCAGCTTCCTGCCCCTATGTAGCGGTCCTCACAGGGGTTACACAGTTGCATGAGAGACTGAGGGAGGCATTGGGTGAGCTTAATAATAAAGTTTTGGATTGGCTGGTGAGATGTAGAAACTTTCCCCTCTCCCAGGTGAACCGCATTCTGATAAGCAGTAGGGAGGGGTCGATGGATCCTGGCAAGGTGGACGGACCTGAAGACCATGTGCTTATTAACTGTAGTTCTCCCCATTTGGTGGAATGCCTACTACTGAGTCACCTTAGTCGGTGGGTGGGTTATGCAGGCTTTAACTTGCTCCCATTGGGCTACTTTTACAAACCCGAATAATAGCACTCCATTGACTCAACCAAGGATTAATCCTCTGGCTTCATCCTCCAGAGTCTCTCCCCGCCCCAGTCTTTGCATCGATAGCGGTGGAAGGGAAGGGACCAGCACCTGCTGATATACTGGCCTTACCTAGTTCAGCCCCACCTATTAAAATGCTCTCCTCTAATATTGCTGGACTTGCATCTAAGCTTGATTGCCCTGATTGGGCCCAGTTTATTGATTTATATGATCATTATTTATTTCAGGAGACTTGGTGCACAGGGTAGTGCATCAGATGGGATATACTAACTACAGCAAGGCAGCTTTATCTTCAGGCATGTGAGGAGCAATGGACCGGAGTGGACTATGGAATCAGTGCAGTGACTAAACAGTGACAGGGGCTTCTCAGAGGACCGATCGGTTGCAATAGAAGATCCTTGACAGACATCGCACAACAATACCTGCACTTATTAGGACTTTCCAAATTCCGCCATGGAACACGGCAATGAGTCTACATCTATTTTAAATCCCCAATGCTCTCAATTACTTCGAGGACCCATATCTCTAATTTGTTAAGCCTTGAAAAAGTTACGGATATAACAAAACACGTGTCGGCTGTTATGTTTCTCCATCACAAGGCTGTGCTGCTTCTCCTTGTCTAATATTTACAGCAAATGCACGTATACACAATGCTATATTAGGAACACTGCACAAGTGAAATACAGTTTAATAACTAAACAACGTACAAAGTATTAAATTTAAGACAATCTCAGTACAACAGAATAATTTTTCTCACCTGTGATTTGATCTACCTAGAATGCATGATAAATGTATGCTTTGGATAGAAGTAAGAATGAGGAGAGATATATTAAGAGTGCTGGGGTACAATTGTCAAATTAAGTTTAACACGGGATCTGGCTACATGTTCGTGCATCAACAACCAAAATAGTGGGGTGTTATGTTACTTTGATTGGCACCGAGACTTAGGTTTCATAGAACCTTAATTAGTACTACTTTACCCACATCAAATCTTCTTTGTACTGATGTGGGACTCCTTAAGCCACCACTACACCCTGCTTAAAGAACAGGCTGTGTACAGGGGTTCCATATTGTGGAGACTAATCTCACGGCCACCAACTGGGTCTTACATGTTTGCAGCCTATACACAGTAATTGGAGAAGCTGGCCACACCACAGCAATCCCTGGTTATAATATAGTAGTGGGCCTAAGGCATGCCCTTGATAAAGAGGAGTTTCCTAGTATCAAGTTACAAGAAGTCAGATCTGCGATCCTTAAGATCGTTCCCAATAAGACTTCCAGTCCTGATACAACCCCGGGTGATCTCTAACATAGTGAGGTGGATGTTGGGGCCCATACTTGTTTAGTTTATTTTAATGCCATACTGAAGGGGGCTTCCATTCCGCCTACCTGGTTGGGGGCAGAAATTGTCCCAATATGCAAATATGGCTGTCCATCACTGCCATACATTTATAGGCCCATAAGCCTTATCAACTAAGCCCAGAAGCTCTTCAGTAGAATTCTCCTAGAAAGGTTACAAGAATGGCTTGCCGCTGATGAAGTGATTACTTCCCTACAGGAAGACTTTGGGAACCACACCAGCACTTTGGATCAGGTCTCCCACCTATAATAAACTGAGTTTATAAAGCGCCTGGTTACACTAGGCTAGTGTGTCCCCGCGCTACGGTACCGGCCTATCAGAATCCCCCAATGCCAACATTTCACCCCCTCCCAGCTTTCCTGTCCAGGCCGGTTTCAGCTCTTTGCGGAACGCCAGCTCTGAAGTCTCCAGCCGGAGCCTCAAAGGGAGTTTATTCCATTGTTGTTCTGCCAGAAAGCGAAAGGAGTGCCCTCCCATCCTCGCTCTTCTGATCTTAGGGACCTTAACCTGCCCCGCCCCGCTAGATCTCAATTGCCGGATCAGGTTGTATTAGGTTAGAAGGTTTTGAAGACAGATTGGCCCTTTCCCCTGTGTAAACTGATGACTAACACATAGGACTTTGAACAGCACCTGTTCGCTAATCGGAAGCCAATGTAGCGTTTCCAGAGCCTTCTTAGAAGAGGCTCTCTTAGGCAGCATCGGAACCAAGCGTGCCTCCGCATTCTGTATACACTGTAGCCTCTGGATACACCTAGCATTGGCTCCCAGATAGAGGACATTACCAGAGTCCAGCCTCGATGTTACTAAGGCATGGTGGTTGGTTGTAGGTCCAGGGTCTTCCTGAGACCCCGCAGGATGCCTGCAACTTGTCTTGTGTGTGGCTCAAACGAGATCTTAGAGTCAAGCCATACCCCTAAATTCCTAACTTGTTCACTAGGTAAGGGTAGAGGGCCCAACGTCTGAGGCCACCAAGCCGATGTCCACACCGACGGCGCCTTCCCGACAATCAACACCTCGGTTTTATTTCCATTTAATTTGAGGCAATGATTGGCCATCCGGACCGCCAGTTCTTGCAGACAAGAGGTGAAATTACTGGCTGCCTTCTCATCTGGTTGTGTCAAGGCCACAACCAGTTGAGTGTTGTCTGCATAGGACATGACTTCCACCCCAAATGTTTCCATGATCTCTACCAATGGCCCTACATAAAGATTAAAAAGAGTCAGGCTGGGAGTGGACCCTTGTGGCACCCCCTGTTTCAGGCTGATGTCTTTTGACTGATAAGGTCTCTGTGCCACCTGAAAACTGCGGTCTTGCTGATAGGACTCCAGCCATTCCTCCAAATGCTTTTTTGGAATATGGTGGTTTTGGGAGGCGGGGGGCTGTGTGAAATGTTTGTAGATCTCTGCTCTGTATTGGAAATGGTTCCTAGGCCCATGCTTTGTCAAGTGCTGTCCCACATGGGTGTCCCAAAATATTTATCGGCCAACATTCGAAGACTTCACAAACACAACTATAATCAGGTGAGGTGGAAGTCAAATATGCAAGTCGACAGATCGCTTTCCTGTCACAAGAGTGGTCAGACAAGGTTGCCTCTCAGCCCCCACTCCTTTTACCATTTAATTTAATTATCTGATTGACCATCTGAATGGGTGTGAGGATGACGTCCCAAGTCTTGTAGGCATCAGGGTTCCCGCCCTCCTTGCGGATAACACTTTATTAATATCGAAATCACTTATAGCGCTGCAGGGAATCCTAGATAGTTTCAATATTTTTGCCACTAGGAGGGTATTGGAAATCAGTGTCACAACAACAAAATATATGGTTCTCAGCCCCTGCCACACCACCAGACTTAACCTGTGACTTTAAGGCCTATAGCGTGTGCATACTTTTAAGCATTTAGGATTGATCCTTACTGAGCAGTTGGACTGGGGCCATCACACCGATAAATGTATACTTAAACATGAGCAACCTACTGGGGGGTTGATAAAAGTGCAGATTGGTTAAAAATTCTGCCCAATTTCACTGATAAGGTAAATTTATAAACAACAGGACACGGGGGCTGCCTTATATGGGATGGAGCTCCGGGGCCAAAAGGATGGTTCGGTCCTTGCCATAGTGGAAAACCAATTTTTGTGCCACTTGACAGATCTCCCTGTCTGCACCCCTTTGCTCCCAATTTGGCTTGCTAATAAGGCCATTTTCAGAAGGAATTGAGTTGAGACAAATCCTGTACTGGAGGAGGCTCTGCCTAACCTTGAATTTACAACTTGCCATCAGGGGTTGAAAGAAATGTTGGGTCTGCCAGGCTGTAGCAAAATCCTATGGATAAAGTGCATCAGAGAAATGCTTGGAAAGATGGGCAATGGGATTTTGTGAGCTGACCTGATGACAGCTGGGTCCACCAGTAAGAAAACCATTAAAGCCAACTATGGTCAGCATTTATTTAATCTAATGCAGTCTCAATCTTCAACCAAATGGGGGTGGACGGCTCAAAAAAAGTCCAGTAGGCCAATATAATGCGAATAGTCACTTCTTTATTTGAAAATATTTCTTGTTGTTAGAAAACATTAACTTGAGATATTCTAGCCAACGCGTTTCATTCCCATAAAGGGAACTTCCTCAGGGCTGTAAAAATATAACAACGGTACATAAAAAAACATATAAACTAAAACAGGACAAAAACGGCACAAGACTAGTTACATAAAAAGGTTTGTCACTATAAGGCACACACAAGAACAAGCTATTTTGGTATAAATGTGCTGAAAAAAACAAACAATTATAATAACTTGACCACAAAGTCCTAATAGGCATAAGTTAAAAACATATCATATATTTAATCAAGACAAACAGACAATTGGCGACATTAAATGTCACAGAGAATTAGTGATATTTTCACAAAACCTACACCATACAAGTGGTGCTGGTCTGAAGCAAGAGAACAAGTGAAAGAAGAAAAAAAAGAGGAAAGAGAAGAAAAGAAAAAAAAAGAAAAGAGGGAGGACAAAGGGAGCGGAGAGAAAGAGAAGGAAAGAAAAGGGGCAGAATATTCCGAACCGGGAGGAGCAGAACAAACAAAGCTTACCAAACAAAGTGTCATTTGTAGAAGTACAAATTGTAGAGCAAAAATTCCCAGAAACAGTGAAGCTTGTGATTGAAGGCAAATAGCCATTCCCAAAAATGTATATATTCCTATTGGGTCCTAGAACGCAATATAAGATAAAACATTGGTGTTGCACACCATTTAAAACAAGAATAAAGACCAACAGTGAAAAGAAGGCATAAGCAACAGAAGCAGAATATCACAACTCTGTTAGTTTGTACAGGGCCTGATAGAAGCACACACCTGTTTGAGAACGGAACAAGTTCAAATCAGTTGCTCAGGCAAAGTGAAGCGATCCAACAATAATACGTTGATCATACACATAGTAGTCACTAACCGGGGGTAGCTGTAAAACCACAAAATATAAATAGGCTATCTGGTTTTAGGTTTAAACCTATAATAACTGATAAACCGTCACCAAAAGGAAAATAGCCAACCCCGGTGTAAACATATAAACACTGAAAAACACCTTTACATCCACAAACTAAGTGCCATTCAAAGAAAGGAAAATAGGAGTGAAAGAATCATTTTTATTTCTTCCTGAAGGGGCCAATACTATGTAACTTTGTTATGCAAGGTAGTATCAAGAAAGACTGGGCTAACATTATTCTGCTTGAGTTTCCTTGTTTAGGGATGTCATTAAAACATTGTCTCTTCTTCTTTCTGCTTTTTTAGTTTTGTGGTCTTTGGTCTAAAGACGCAGTGTTTAGAAGCATGTTTTAGGTCTTATTTAGGTATTTTATAAACTGTAGGGAATCGGGAAATATCAGTATCATATTTGAAATGTTGGCTACATTTGATTTCACTGATAGGTAAAATGGCTGGTTTCATAAGAATCTTTCCTAATATGTAGCATCACATTTACCCACAGACAGGGAATGGGTGAAATCATTTGATACATTAGCCCCCTTTTATAGTGAGACAGTATTCCTAAGTGAATTGCCAAACACCCCAGTCTTTAAACATTCAATGCAAGATGTAGTGACAGATATATGTGAAAAGAATATTGTCACCAGGCATCTGAGATAGTAGTGAAAGCATGACACAAGGCGTTTGGTAAACATGGAACACAGTGTCACTTGAAATGCTGCTGAAAAAAGTTCCTACCAGGTTCAATAAAGATTGGAGTGATATTGTTTGTATTTGTAGTATTTGAGCTACATATATGAAAAAGTTGTTATGATGGCCTGTCAAAATCAATACCTGAGCTGCTCTGCTTCCCTGTAAGAAATCCTTGTCACTTGCGTGACGGTATGCTCAAAGCATATTTACAATCTTCAGAGTTTATGAAGGATGCTATTGACTTAGTAGTCCATTCTGGTGCAGTAAAAATTTATTTTCCCTGTGCACACGCTACCTATACCCTATCAATGCAGAAAGCAAGTAATAATTAAAATTAAAATGTCATAAACACCGGAAAAACACTGTTTCTGTTGTTTTTAATGGTGCAAAAATGTGTTGCCACTGATAACCACTGTTTTTTAAGATATTGAAAAAAAAACACCAGAATATACCAAAAATAGAAACTGAAAACAGGGAAGCCTAAATATAAACAAGAGAACGGATTACTCTTCAAAAAAATATATAAGAATCGCAGTCACCCCAAAAGGAAATACTCAAGCGTAATGATCCCATATAGACAAACATGTAGTAATCACCCAAGACAAACCTGTAGTAATCACCCAGGCCACTGCAGGGTTGCAGGACGTATTAGGTCAATAAGGTGAAGATGAGACACAACTCACAAAACAGGTGGGAATCTGTGGGACCATATAAAATGCAGAATTGTTACTAAGATGGCCAATATTGCCTAAAAATTACCAAAAATCTTCAGGAAATAATAAGAGTCATAGGTATTACAATCAAGCTCGAACTAATGTTCCAAAGAGACTGTTCCCAACTAAACACACCTGTAGTGATCCCCAGGGCCACGCTAGGTCTGGCCAAATGTATGAGATCGCTATGGGGTCAATGAAGCACAGCTCAAAAATGTCCGCAGTATTGAGAAAAACAGGGAAATGTCAATCAATACAAGGCTACATCCAATGGTAAAAACAATGGTTCAAATAAAACATGACTGGTCCTTTTCACCCCAGCCCAAACTAAAAGTCTCCTGTGTAAATGATAGAAAAATCCGCCCCTGCCTAGACACCTGCCACCAAAGTGCAATCCAAAAAAGGGGGGAGAACACTGAGCACACAAAATGCTGCTTAGTGTCACAACTGATAGTGAACAGTTCCAATCAATAGTTAAAAACAGTCCCTCTAACACGATTTAAGACAGCATCCTCTCGTAACTCTTAATTTTTCTAATTGTCCTCCATGTATTCTCTCACGGTAAATTTCCCAAAACCCAAAGTATTTCATCATGGTCCCAAAATATTTAAAGGCTAAATATGCCGAACTCCTGTCAAGCTGAGAAAAAAAAGAAAAGAAAAAATATGTCAATATACAATTCTTGCAAGGCACTCATGTTTCCCTAATTCCACGTGAAAGGTCCCACATTGTCAAACCCACTAGAAACTACACGTCCCAGAAGTCACTTACGACCGGACATATATGTGGTATAACGATTTACACATTAAATAGTTCAACCCTCCCAGACTACAAACATAAATGTGGCAAATTTGGTTGTACATTCAATAGCTCAACCCCTCTCCCAACCACAAACTGATATATAATGACCCTCCCAATGGTAATTGCAGGCACAGAGCGTAACATTGTGTTCTCGACAGAACACAGTAAAACTGCCAATGAAATATACTAGGTCAATCCGAGCGTGCAATAAGCAAAAAAAATAACAAAATCTGGGTGCAGGGCCTTATAGTTATTCCCCACACCTAAGGGCAGAGCTCTAGCATCGCATCCGAAAAACATTTGTAAGTCTTCCTCCTGTCCAACGTGGATTGCAACAATGCCTGAGTTTAAATGTACGAAGCCCCGCCCAAACTTCCAGAGAAATAACCAATCCAAAAGATCACAAGGCCAAAAGCCAGAAGTCCCTATAGGCTGAAGCCGCCATCTTCAAATAAAACACCCGACCAAACTGAATAAGACGATATTATGGGCAACTCGGGCAATTCAGAGCGGTATGCATCACAGACCACTTTAATCAAACACAGAAAAGAAATCATCATGAGAAAAATATATAGAACGTCATTATAGCCAATTTGCGAAACATGCTGAAAAGTAACCGAGAACAGGTTGAAGGATGGGACTATAATTACGCAAAAGAGGGGCAATACACCAGGCTAGTAAACATGTGCTCCTTGCACCATAAGCCATAATACTTCAGTTTGGAATCTATTAAAAAAACATTGACAATGTGGTAAATAAGAACCGCCATGTTAAATTGAAAGGCAATTTTCAGCACAGTATGGACTTGACTGCAGCGTGAAGATAAAGAATCACAAAGGCGACACAACCGCAAAATCATTTGCCTATGTGCATATGTGGGTATATTAAAAAATAAACCACATTTAAAGAATTTTGCCACAGTAAAACAGGCCAAGAAATGGAGACCCACTGATCGAACCATGAGATAATAAATTGAAACGGGCCCCCAAATAAATGTAGTTGTAATCATAATCCTATCCGTCCCATGGAGACACACACGAGGAATATGAAAAAATCCCTAACATCAGTAAAAATCTCAACCTGCCAAAATCAAAGTAGAGGATTAACACGGGGATCCGCACAATTATAGTCATTGGTCCCTTAGCCATATAGGCATGAAATGAAAAGTCAATAAAAAGTCAATCAAAAAGGGGGACAACAAGCGTTCAATTACACCCATTAGCGTAGGGGTTTGAAAAAGAGGGGAAGGTATGGAGATAAGGTTTAGAAGGAAGTCAAAGAACAGAAAGGTATACCAGCAAATCACAATGTACATTACAGTGCACAGTACGCCAGAAAAGAGCACACGTAATAACCACTGTACCATACGGTGTATTCACAAGGCTTGCAGAGATAGACAAACTCCTATGATTTCCGATTTCCCATCTGCCATTAACAGTTGTACATCACAGAGAATACGTATCAGTAGGGCAATGTGCCAAGCCCCCACCTTCTGTCTGACATTAGTAACATTCATCATGTGATGTTAATACCACCCTGAGCTAGAAATGTATTTACATTAGCATCTGAGTTTTGTATACCTATGGAACACAATGGGTGGGCACTGTTAACTCCAGTATCCATCAAAACGTAATGCATTTCATGATCGGTATTAAAGCCATTGGTGGTGCTACGAAGTTTACAAATCCATTTTGATTCGCATTGTCTTAACCTGTTCAGTGCTAATGACAAGGTGAACTCGTCATGAATAATGGGATACAACAAATGTTAGCATTGAAGGTTTAAATGTAGCTCACGATTACCACCCCTGGCTGCCACTTCCACATGTTCCAGGGCATGAAACCAAAATTCAGGTTTGCCATCAAGTATTTTTAAGAAATGATCCATGAGCCGGTCTCCAAGGTCACCCTTGAGCAAAGCTCTTCTATTCGCCTGTATCCATATTTTCAAGCTCCGTTTGGTACTCCCCACGTAGATTATTCCGCACTGGCAGCCAATCACATAGACCACAAAGGTGGCATTACAATTGATGAACTTCCAGATATTGAAGTTCATTGACCCATTGTAAGAAAAACTCTTGATTTTATCCACACCTAGGTCACAAATATTACAGGTGTTACATCTGTAAAAGCCAGTGGGTTTACCCGGCAGACAGGTGATACTCTTTTTTTGTGTCTGTTACTACGTAGCTTGGACAGAAATCATTCCTCAGTGTTCTTACTCTCCTGTATGTGACTGAGGGGTTGTGTCTGATCGTCTTGTGGAGTTTTGGAATTTCCTCCAGAACATGCCACTTTCTTTACAGTGAAAAGAAGGCATAAGCAGCAGAAGCAGAACATCAACGTCATCAAGAACGTCTGTTTCTTACTGCATTCCGGTTATAATGCAACAAGATGGCGCCTTGATGCATGGCGGCGGTCCGGTGCAATGCAACAAAATGGTGGCTCGATGCAATGCGACGATCCGGTGCGATGCGTGAACTTTTGCAGCAGGTGCGACGATCTTCCCGGCGATGCGTCGGGACACGGTGTGGATGCAGCGTGCTTCTTCCTGGTTGCTCGGCAAGGTGTCGGAACCCAGTGCGTATACGGCACGCTTCTTCCCTGTGACTCAGCAATGCATCAGGAATCGGTACAGATGCAACACACTTCTTCCTCATGGCATCGATCGTCCAGCCCCCAGTGACAGACAGTCTCTAGAGGTCCTAAACAGCAGCAGGCACCTCGTTGCAGGTTGTATTTCTCAGCAAGGAAATTCAGGGGAGCTGGGAGTGAAGTCTTTGTGTCCCTGAGACTTCAGAGCAGGAGGCAGCTCCGTTTCAAGCCCTTGGAGATCTTTTCTTCAAGCAGGTGACAAAGCAAACATCAAAGTTCTTTTTCTCCTTTCCTTGGCAACAAGTAGCCACTGCAGGCTAACCCCAGACAGCAAACAGCACAGGGGCAGTATCACTCCTCAGCTTCTCAGGCTCTTCTCCTTGGCAAAGGTTCCTCTTGATTCCCAGAAGTGATCTAAAGTTCTGGGGTCTGGGTCCCCCTTTTTTCACCCACAAATCCTTTGTTCTCTGAAGGCAGACAGTGTCGGTACCCAGCCAAAACCAGTTCTGTCCTCACTGGTGCAGCTTCCTGGCAGGAGGTGGAGACAGCATTGTTGAAAGCAGACCTGGCCAAGGCAGGTGAAAGGAAATCTCCTCCCCCTACTCTAAATACAACCAAGGTCCATTCAGCCCAGCCCTGAATCATCAGCCTGCCGGAGCCGCTGCCCTCCTCCAGCCCCTGTCACTCACAAGCCTGACATGCAATACACAAACCTAGCAGAGGCACACTGGATGTTTAGGCAAGAAAATACCTACTTTCCAAAATGGGTATTTTCAAACACAGAATGTGAAAATCACCCACACTAAAAGATGCACTTTAACATTCTGTGTTTAGGCATACTAAAATGTATTTTCCTATCTTGTTCCCAGGGTCAGTTATGCTTATAAGAGGTTAAGCAGAGGGTGGCCCAGCACTCAAGCATGTCAATTGTGTGTAGATGGAACTTATTTATTGTCCACGTTTGCAAAAAAACAAGTAAGCAATATATCAAGATCTTCCCAAACATGAGAAAGAAAACCAGTAATACATTTTGATTGTAGATATGAGTTTTTTTATTCTTTTTCATATTCTTAAAATTCAAGATCGCCAACGCGTTTCGTGCGTATACAGACTTCTTCAGGGCTAAAATATGTACAAACAAACAAAACACTATTTATAAAAAATGAACGTATACTGAATGTAAACACACATGATCCAGACAAAACAATAAACCATAAATACATCCAAACAAAATGTACAATTAGAACATTACTATTATTTAACATGGATTGGGAAGGACATAACTCAAAAAGTACATATAATGACAACGGCAATAACCAAACATTAGACATCAAAGTAAACATGGATAGCTCTGGAATAGAGATGCTCGCTACGTCAATGATGATGCAATTGATGATGTTATCCAACGCATGGTCAACCAATAAGGCCACATTGGGAATGAAGGGCAAGACAGATGGCTTTCCTGACAAAATGTTGAAAATGACAAAATATACCTAAATAGTGCAATCTAACAGTCCCAAAATAGTGAATTTTGTGATTAAACTTACATAAAATGAAAAACGCACGTGTGTATATAAATGTCACTCTTCTTGATCATATTTTTACGTGAATTTCCCTGGTAAAAGTAGATATGTGCAAGGAAAGGATTGATATAAAAAAAGGAGAAAAGAAAATCTTCACCCTAAAATACCACAAGGCCATTCATTCGATATTTACAGAGCCTAATCAAAAGTGGTGATTAAAATCCCAAAATACAAGAGAATCACCTTTCTGTCAATACCACAACACTCACTCTAACAGCAAGCTTCATCATGGTGGTGAACCAAATGCCTCATGACTCTCTCTTCAAATATTATGCTTGAGAACAAGCATAGAATAGGGTCCCTTTTAACACATGAAGAGAAAAAGGGAAGCCTCGATAAGTGGGAAAACGTCTTACAAATTGTTTTGTAATTGGCAAAAAACAGCGACATATTTAAAAGGGAAAAGGGTGCCTGTCTTAATAGACAGAAGATGTACCGGTATTCGCCACAATCTAATGGATTCACATCTATCAGGTCCCAAATATCGAACGACTTGCAAAAGATTCTATATACAGGCTAACATCAGTCGGCATACAATTTAAGAGCAAATGCAATTTAGACGAAAGGCGCGCTCAGTACGAGCAATGCATCCAGGTTATCAGCAATTACTTTAACCAGCGTTATGTTCGGACAGGCTTTTTGAAAAATATCCTAACAGACATACAATATATGTAAAAGAAGCGTTCGGTGTGGGCAAAACCATTATCAAGTAAACATATAGTATATCGCTTACTCATTAATAATCTTAAAAATAGTTCTCACCTGAGAACATTTGCCGGTTAACTCGTGGTAACTGGCGCCTAGTAAAATACACCATTATTCACTAGTAGCGCCATCTTAGAATGGTGTTCGAGAAAAGAGAAATGTATCTCCACAGCTATGCTATATATTATCATTATCTAATGCCTTGTTTAAACTAATACTAACAGTTTGTAATTTATAATTGAAACAGACACAAGCCTTATTGTGTAAATATATATTGAATGGCGCAGATTGTCCGAAGAGTTGCCGTTTGTAATTAGCAAAGAAAAAGTGAATCTAATTGGGCGCCATCTTGAAATCTGACGACTTGCCCAATCTGAAGTTACATTTTTTGACAACGATATGAATGTCCAAAGTTCCCATTCATGTGCCTATAAAATATCAAACTAACAACAGATCTATTATGGTCAATACAATCAAATTTCTACAATAAAATTGCTTGTATCTGCAAAATCTAGTGAAACTGAGCCAGAATGGTACCCAACCAAAGCGCTATCTCGAAATAATATTTAATAGTTGCGAAGATTGCGACAAGCAAATGCAAATGCAGATTGCCGTATTTTAGACACATTTCTCTACTGATGTTATACATCTATAGAATCAGACATGTATTGATGGTGCGAGACACGTGTACAGTACAGGTCAAAATTATCAAAGCTTGCTATCAATTATCAGCGGCAAAAAGATAGATCAAATGAGATGTCAACTACGGACATTTTTAAGCAATCATTCTATTCAAGGGAATAGAATTGATGATGTAGATAACCCGCATCTCTAATATTCCTGATGCAATAAAGATCATTATACGACAAAAAGCCAGTGAGAAAGGCAACTGCAAAACCAAATTATTCATGTAAGAAGCACACATTTACAAAGAGCAAGGCTAGATCCACGCATAAAGCCACAAGTACCTCCCAGTAACAAACTTTGCATTTTTGGCTAACCATGCAGCAGGATGTGTCTGTGACGTTAGTTTTGCCTACTGTACATTGGTGCTTAATAGTGTACAATTGCCCATTGAGAAGTAGCGACTTTGATTAAAATGGTATCCCTCTTAATTTCTCTTACACAACCATGTCAAACACACAGGTTTCTATATAGTCAGGATGCAATAGAATCCCGGACCATTTAGTGTATCTCCTCTATTTTCATCAATTTCGGCAAGTCACGCTGGCCCAGCAACATGCACGCTTCCAGCGTTAAGCTTGCCTTATATCAGCCTAGCAATTGCTGAGTACGGGCGGTTCCCTCAGACGCGACCAACCGGCTGTACGGGTAAGACGTGAAACTGGTTTCCCTTGTCCCTTTAATGCTTACAAGTCACTGCATGCTGTGACGGCCTCACATTTTATTTCGATCTCAGAACACCGGTCATTTACCCGCTTCTGGTTGCAAAATGCGATGCTGTGCGCGCTACGGATTTCGTTTTATTAATTAAATTGTGTACTTACCTGCAATTATCCATATGCCAGTTTTTAGGTCCCTCCACTCTACCCCTCCCCCTCCCCGCCTCCCTGCCCCATCGTAACTCCCTCCACGGGCCGCGGCTGCCCTTAAGTATCCACTGGAGAGGTTTGGAGCGATTCAGGGGATCCTCCCAGGGGAGGGTGTGGACGGGGGGGGATTTCTCCCATGTCCTTTGTCCAGTTTTGTGCCAGCGCATGAGCCAACAGCTCCCAGGGCTGGTTTGAACTTGACTATGTATATCCAAGGAAAGGGAAATAGGGGCCTTTTTTAACTAGGTCCAGCATGCATGCACATAAGTATGACTAAACAGTGATGGTATGCAGTTCCTATTGAACGAGGCAGGTTTTTGTATGTGATCTGGGGATACACGAGATAGTCTATAGTCAAAAGCCAGAAGAAAGGTTTCCTACTTTCGGAAAAAGACCCTCACACACCCAGACAGCTAGGTGTCTTGCTTCATCATCTGGTCTGCTCCTTATCGGGTCGGCGCTGCATTACACGATCGGCACCCGTGATGGGGCCTTCTTGGCGGAGATCTTTAGTCCTTATGCCATAGGGTGTAGTGCGTGTTAGGGCCCTAGGTCAGTGTAGGTGTTAGTGATGTGTAGGGATGTGAAATTAAAACAGCACAACACAACAATGTTAATGGATTGTGGCCACCAACATGATTAAAATGAAAAGAAGGCGTATGTTCACTCTAAGTTTGTGGGGTTATACTCTTGTGATATGGGTCAACATGTTTCTTGCCTGTTTATCAATTAGATGGCAATTCTTCAGGACCAAAAATAGATCTACCTACATTTTTTGGTGGTGGTCTTAAACTATGTGAAGTGAAGTAACGACTACCCATACAGCACCCTAAAAAGTGGTAACTGTCGATCTACATTGCAACCTGAAATAAGACAGAATAATAAAGATTATTATATCACGTCAGAGACCTATAGTATTTACAATGTTGTTTGTGCACCATTCAGTATCACATGCATGCTGAACACAGGTGACTGGTGGGACGCATCATTTGAGTACTAGGTACAATTAAAAACACATAAAAAAAACATTTGTAGCAACAGTAATGTTGGCAGTATCCTGCTGACAACACAGTAGTGACACTCACCCTATTTGGGTCAAGAGCGTGCAGCATTGTGTACCGGCATTGTGTACCGGCAGGGATGAACACTTAAATGTAGTGTCCTGATAATGAGAGAAAGGAGAGTTGAAATATGGACAACTAGGTACAGCAACCTATGGGCAGCATCAAGGACCAAAGTAGAAGACACTACAACTGTACTTCATAGTTGTTTCTCATCATGTTCATGTACATGCGTCTCGAAGGGAAACTCTATGTTACCCTTCTGTTGTGGTAAAAACGAGTGTCGAGCTGAATGGCCCCTCCCAGCGCCTACCAGCATGCTCCTCCGACACCAACCAAGGTCAGTGTCAGATAGAATCCGATGTACGCCACTCGGGAAGAATACATGCGCGCCCCCCGTAAACCACTCAGTGTCCATAACATTCAATCCGCACTGCGTTCATGAGCCTTGTCGGGTTCGCTGGGACGCGTTTGTAATCTATTAAAAACCGCATGGGACTAGGCTGCAGACTACAGGGCCGGAGAGGAGCCCTTAAATTAACTTATACTATGCATGATTCAAGTCACCCAGAGAGGTTACCTCAGCCCATACGCAATTCTTACAGTTTCCTGGCTAATGAGTCAGCGTTTGTCCTACCTCTCACACTGCCGGTCCGGGTGGTGCCGAGTCTGCAGTGGTTCGGTTAGTTATTCCCTCTACCGCTGTGTGGGAGGGGCGGTACTTCTGGGAAAGTAACATTGCGGAGCTGGAGCGCCAACCCTCATATCGGGCGCCATGTTAGAGTTCCCCCGTGGGAAAATGATGTCACAATGCAGGTAAGCGGTGACAAGGGGTGCCATATTGAAAGTCTTGTAGGGTTAGTGTTGGAAACACAATAGGTAGTGGGTGTTTGTCAAATGGATCGATGTCAGCTGATATGGTGCCATATCCAGTTTTTCATGATTAGAAATTTACTGGACATGTACCGAAGGTGGCAACAATCTTGTCCAGATCTGCACATCATGTGTGGGTGGTTAATGTAATGAGTCATGCATAATTGAGTGCAAGTAACTATATGCCCGTTTCGGGTCTCCCACAACAATGTTGGTATTGTAAAGATAGAGTTCAAGTTCAAGTTCAAGTTCAGAAATTTATATAGCGCACTACTCACCCAGAGGGTCTCAAGGCGCTTGGGGGAGGGGGGTGCATTTACTTATCGAATATCCAAGTTTTTAGTTGTTTTCTGAAGGAGAGGTGGTTCTGAGTAAGGCGGAGGTGGGTGGGGAGAGAATTCCAGGTCTTGGCCGCTAGGTAGGAGAAGGATCTGCCCCCCATGGTGGATTTACGGATGCGTGGGATAGCGGCGAGGGCTTGATTGGATGATCGTAGTTGGCGGGTGGGGGTGTAGTAGGTTAGTCGTGTGTTGAGGCATTCGGGTCCAAGGTCGTAGAGGGCTTTGTGTGCGTGGGTGAGGAGACGAAATGTTATTCTCTTGTTGACGGGGAGCCAGTGGAGGTCTTTCAGGTGACCGGAAATGTGAGCCTGACGAGGAATGTCCAGTATGAGTCTGGCTGAGGCATTTTGGATGCGTTGGAGTTTTTTCTGTAGTTTGGCTGTGGTTCCGGCGTAAAGGGTGTTTCCGTAGTCTAGACGGCTGGTGACCAGGGCATGGGTGACCGTCTTTCTAGTTTCGCTGGGGATCCAACGGAAGACTTTTTTGAGCATGCCTCGGATGTTGAAGCAGGATGATGAGACGGCGCTGACCTGTCTGGACATCGAGAGAGAGGAGTCTAGGATGAAGCCCAGGTTGCGTGCATGATCCATAGGTGTGGGTGCCGTTCCCAGGGCAGGTGGCCACCAAGAGTTGTCCCAGGCAGAGGGGGATCAACCTAAGATGAGGACTTCCGTTTTGACCGAGTTTATTTTTAAACAGCTGTTCTTCATCCACTCGGCTACATCTTTCATTCCTTCGTGAAGGTTGGTTTTGGCGGTGTTTGGGTCTTTGGTGAGGGAGAGGATTAGCTGGGTGTCGTCTGCGTAGGAGATAATGTTGAGGTTGTGTTGGCGTGCGATGGAGGCGAGGGGGCTCATGTATACATTGAAGAGGGTGGGGCTGAGTGATGATCCTTGGGTACGCCGCAGATGACTTCGGTGGCCTCTGATCTGAAAGGGGGAAGGCGGACTCTTTACGTTCTTCCGGCGAGGAACGAGATGATCCATTCCAGTGCTTTTCCTTGTATTCCGACATTGTTGAGACGTTGTATGAGGGTGCTGTGACAGACTGTGTCAAAGGCTGCGGTCAAGTAGGATGAGGGCAACCGTTTCTCCGTTGTCCAGTAGTGTTCTAATGTCGTCTGTTGCTGCGAGGAGGGCTGTTTCGGTGCTGTGTTTGGCTCGGAAGCCGGACTGTGAGGGGTCAAGGGATTTGTTGGATTCAAGGAAGGCGGCGAGCTGACTGTTGACGGCTTTCTCTATGACTTTGGCGGGGAATGGGAGGAGCGAGATGGGGTGGTAGTTCTTAAGTTCAGTGGAGTCAGCTGTGGGTTTCTTTAGAAGGGCGCTGAGTTCGGCGTGTTTCCAGCTTTCCGGGAAGGTAGCGGAGTTGAAGGAGCAGTTCATGACGTCGCGGAGATGGGGTGCGATGATAGAGTCTGCTTTGGTGAAAATGTGGTGGGGGCAAGGGTCGGTTGGCGATCCTGAGTGGATGGAGTTCATCAGGCGGATGGTGTCTTCGGTGGTGATTGTGTTCCAGGCGTAGAGGTTGTTAGAGTGCGGTTTTGGTTCGGGGGTGGGTGAAGTGGGCTGGTCTTCGGATTGGTTTTTGAAGCTGTTATGTATGTTGGCGATTTTGTTGTAGAAAAAAGAGGATAGAGAGTCGCAGAGGTCTTGGGAGGGGGTGATGTCGTTGGAGCCGGCGTTGGGGTTGGTAAATTCTTTGACGATGTTGAATAGTTCCTTGCTGTTTTGGGCGTTGTTGTCAAGTCGATCCTTGAATGCTGATTTCTTGGTGGATCGGATGAGTTGGTGGTGTTTGCGGGTGGCGTTCTTGAAGGAGGCCAGGTTGTCGATGGTTGGGTTTTTTCTCTAGGCTTTCTCGAGGGTACGACAGAGCTTCTTGGATTTCTTAAGGTCGTCGTTGAACCAGGGGGCTTTTTTGTTGCCTTGCTTGATTTGATGGTTTTTCAGGGGTGCTAGTTCGTCAGCGCTGTGGGTGATCCAATGTGTGAGTTTGGTGGCTGCTTGGTTTGGGTCCGATGATTTGGCAGGGGGGTTTTGGTGAAGCGATTTGAGAAGTTGGTCGGTGGTAATTTTGTTCCAGTTTCTTCGGGGGATAGGTTGTGGAGGGTTGTGGGTCGAGGTCTTTTTGTAGTTGAAGTGAACGCAGCTGTGGTCCGTCCAATGGAGAGTAGTGGTGTGATCGAAGGAGATGTGCTTGCTGGAGGTGAAGATTGGGTCGAGTGTGTGTCCGGCGAGATGGGTGGGGGTGTCAACAAGTTGTTTGAGTCCGAGATTGGTCAGGTTGTCTAGAAGATTGGCGGTATTGCTGTCGTTCTTCTTTTCCAGGTGGAAGTTCAGGTCTCCCAGTAGGATGTAGTTTTTGGAGGGAGGGCATGTGGGCTGATAAAGTCAGTGATATCTTCGCTAAATTGTGTGCGTGGTCCTGGTAGTCTGTAGATGAGGGTGCCTCTGAGTGTGGTCTTGGGGTCGGTGTGGATCTGGAAGTGAAGGTGTTCGGCGGCTGCGAGGTGATCGTCGGAACTGGTCGTGATGCGGATGGTGTTCTTATGGACGATGGCGATGCCTCCTCCTGTTTGGTTGGTGCGGTCCTTTCGGATGATTTTGAAGCTGTCCGGGATGGCTATGGCGATGTCTGGAGCTGAAGAGGCGTTCATCCAGGTTTCTGTGAGGAAGGCGACGTCCGGAGATGTGGTGTCGAGGAGATTCCAGAGTTCAATGGAGTGTTTGTGGATCGAGCGGGTGTTGAGGAGGATGCACTTGAGGTAGTTGTTGTCGGGGCACTGTTTGGAGTTAGTGGGTTTGGTGTGGGTCCTGGTACAGTCGAATTTGCAGGAGTGACAGGTGAAGGGTCCATGGGTGTGTTCCGGGGCAGCCTGGTAGCATTGTGGTGAGCGGCCGGGGTTCAGAGCTGAGAGGGTTGCTGCGTCGTATGTAATGCGAGCGGGGTGAGTATTGCGGGGTCCAGGGTGTCTGGCACTGGGCGCGGTCCAGGCGCGGACGGGCGTAGACGGGTTTACCTTTGGCGCACCTTCGGCGCGCATAGGGCGCGACCGCTGCTCGTGAACGCTGCGCGCAGAAACATCTGTCATATGTAGATGGTGGAGGGGGGGAGGGGCGAGGGAGGAGCAGCTGGGAGGCGGGAGCGGGGTGGAGATCCGGGCAGGGAGGCACGACAACAACAACAAAATACAAGATGGCAGCAAGCCAAAATCGATACAGGATTGGGGCACAAACACAATAAGCGCGATGCTAATGGCAGTGGCAGCGGCACAATCAGGCGAAAATGATTACTTCAAGCAGCACAGCACTACTGAAAACAAATTTACAGCGCACTTTGGCAGTCTCGCGCTATGAAATAATTATGCTTAGCGGTAATTTAAACAGTCAGGTAATCTAGCGATAGCAATAGTGGTAGTGAGGCGAGGTGGCAGGCAGCAGTTTGGCTGTATATCGCTACGATACCAAGTAGAGCAGGGGAGCAGCGTGAGGAGCGGCCGCGTCTGGTTGGAGCAGGGCGGTCACTAGAGTCCAATGCTCCGATGTCAAAACATCTCAAAATAAGCCTGTTGTTGTGAATCTAGAGTCAATTGCTCTGATGTCGATGTACAGCATATGTGTCTGGTCTGTTGGAGTACCACATTTAGTTCAAAATGGATTTGTAAGTGTATTCCACTGTATGTGGCGTCTCTCTCTGAATTTGCACATGAGGCACATAACTAAGGTTGTATTAGTAAACTGCAGATTGATGAGGAACAAACCCAGGGAGCGGGTCAAGTCAAAAGGCTCCAGGGGATATCCTTGTTTAGCCCTTTTTTATCAGTGGCAAGCCACAGGACCCATCGCTGTTCTAAGTCAGGAGGGTGTTTTGCCTGTTGGAAGTGTGTGGTCATATTAGTATTTGTTTTCTGGCATCGAAGTTGCTTCTGGTTTCCATCATCCGGACTTTAACCGGCTTCGAAGTCATTCCTATGTATAGGAGACCACAGAACTTGACTATGCACAGGGACACTAAATGTGCCCCTGCTGCAGTTTTCAGGTGCTGGCAGGTGCACCCACCCAACCCTAATACACTAAATCCTGTCTGGGAGGTGGTCATTCCTCCCTTTGACAGGATGCCTATTATTCTACCTTCCCCTGCTTGAGTTTGGCTCAGCAGCAGGAGGGCAGACAATGGGTGTCTGGTCTGCAGCCACCATTTTTTGCTGTGCGGAGTTAGAAGGATGGTACTGGAAACACTTTGGGCCCCACGAAGGGCCTTCCTGGTGGGTGGGTGGAACCATACATCAGTGTGGGGGTATGATTCCAACATGTTTGACACCAAACACAATAGGGTTTTTTTGCAGCCGATTTTGAGATGGTCATCACACGGTCACGTAATGCCCCTCTATACTAGTATAGGGCTGCTTCTCAGACAACCCAGGAGAATGGACTCCATAGGCTGCAGGCGTGACCTGCTCATGCAGGGGCACCCACTCACTTAGAACAAATTACCCTGCCCTCAGTATTGTAAAGGCCTGCTATAAGGGTGACTTATAGGTTTTAAGTGCAGTGACCCCTAGATATTGTAAACCTATATCTTAAGTAAGTGGTGCATGCACCGACTAACACAGGCGGCAATGACAGGCCTGTAGTTCCATTTTGAATGGTCTCTCGTCGGTGGATAAAACATGCTGCAGATCATGGGAGACCTCTGGGGTACCTATGCTCTGGGTAGATGGGTACCATATACTAGGGACTGACTAGGGTACACCAGTATCCAATATGGGTTGTACCTAAGTACATAGCATAACAGTCGAGGGAGAAAGCAGATTGACTGGGGTCCTGATTAGCAGGATCCCAGAAAGACTAGTCAAACACAGCATTACATCCAGCCGAAAGTGGGGGTAACCACAAGAAGCAGATCATACCTTCCTACATTTATGATCAAAATACCCAAATTAACATTTCATATTGACTGCTGAGCCCCACTAGAATCCTTCTGGGGACTCAAATACTAGTTAGTTCAATCTAGTTGCCTAGCTGTACTTAACTTCCATGTCATTTATAGCTCAGAGGGGTCCCCTAGGGTGGAGGGCGGAGGGGCTGCAGAAGTTAGTGGTGGGTGGAACTCGTGGAGTACTACTCACAGTCTCAATTGTGGCCTCAGGGGCACCTTGGGCAGCTTCTGCAGCTTCAAGAGGCAAAAAAGGTTTCTGCAAACCATGTTTATCTCTAGGGGGGCTCTTGTGGTGAATCTAAACATTTAGGGTTAGAAAGGTCAGGAGACTGAGTATCACCTGTTTCAGGTGCTACCTTAGCTCCTAATTTACATATAGTTTTTTTTTTTAATAAATTAGGGAGCGTTTGTGATGCATATGTCAAATTCCGTATTGCCTCCCCCGAGGCATCATGAGATGAACTTTTATTACCAATGAATGAGTCCACCTTTTCAATCAGCAAATCTATTTAATTAAGTGTTCAATTTCTAGATTTCTTTATCGCCATATTTTGTTTGGAAACTCATTTGGCAGGTTTAGTAGCCTTGCGTTTTCCCATGTTAGAAAGAAGGTAGCCATTTTCCATTGAGCTTTGGTCACTACAATTGCCACATAATATCAAAACATGACTGAGCATTGATACAATAGAGTAACAATTAAAATAACAATAACACTTCTCCACTACTTTTCCTGTTATGTGACACCCCCAATGGCGCTGGCTTAACTGATTAACTGCAGGCTCACAGCCATGAGGAGATTTCACTATTAACTCTAACCCTTCTCATAAGAAAAGGAACAAACTTACAGTGAGCTGCAAACCTCTGAACTGCAGTTTTCCATGATTTAGCAAAAATCAATTGAGAGACAGTTTGGCCGTATCACTACTAATGTAGCTATAGAAATGAAGCTCAAGCAACATTCAAGGCTTACGTAGGCTGAGTGGCTGCAGCTATCCCATCAATATTCCAAGAGCAAATTGTCTTATTTTCAAACTCTGTCCAATTCTTCTTCTGTCACATTTACTCCAACATAACACTCAGTCAAATCTCTTCCCCACTCCCACCCTTGTTAAATGATATTTTCATATTGTAGGGCCAAAATTAGATCAACCAAAGAGAATTTCAAGAAATGCTTTATCATTAATGAGTCCCTAGAAGCTGCTAACTCCTGGGATGTCTCCTCTCCTCTCAGCAATGATGAATTATCCTTAACTATTAAACAGCTCTAGTTAGCAAATTATTATTTGGACTCTGTAATTGCAACTGTCAAGAAAGACGATTTTCACACATTTTAATCCACCTATTGCATCTTAATCAAAGTATCCCTTGACCCAAGAAATCATTACAAACTCTCTAAAAGGATTCCCATTTCTCAAAAAGCAGATGTGAACTAGCATCTGTTATCCAACTTCTGATATGTAAACTTTCCTGGCTAGTAAAGCCATTGAGAGATTTGTGGCATACAATCTAAACACTTTCATCAGCCAGGATCCATGTACTTGCAGAATTTGGCAGTTCAGCTCCCACAATACAGGCTTTGGAAGATGTGCACCACATGTGAGGAAGAATCCCAGATGCTCCTTGATCTAACAGTGGCTATTGACAAACGTCATCATAGTAGGTTCATCACAACTCTGGAGTATGCTTGGACTTTCACAATCATGTCCTATGCCTGATCTTGTACTTTCTCAATAATTTACATTGAGGTGTGAAGCTGTGGAGATTTATGTGTGATAGATATGCGGTAGATGTGAGGTGTCCACAAAGATTTATCCTAAATCCTGTTCAATTTGTAAATGGAGTCACTTTTCAAAGTCTTAAAGGATATTGGAGCCTACATTTTGGAATACATGACTGACAGACAAATATGCTTGAAAGCATCTGACATTGACATGCTAATACCAAGAGCCTCTTTTGAGAACATGAATACTTGAGGTTAAGAAAATGTTCTAATGTTAAATACAAACAACTGAATTTCTGCTCATGGCTCCAAAGCATAGACATGAATTTGATTATACGTTTCTGAACACATTGTAAACATAAGGTTTCTTACTCCATTATTAACTTTTATCCATACACATCGACCATGGGGACATGAGAACATATGCCCTGCTTCATGCTATATTGAAGATAAAACATCTAGCCTCTTCTAACCATCTGAAAAATTAGGCCACAACCCTCAATTTAAAACTTAACTTTAAGAATAAAAAGCTGAGCTGGTGTCCTATAGTCCTCACTCATTCTAAGCAGGGCACTTATTCTCTATTCTTCTGTAAGGCCTGTCTACAACAGTAACAATTACCGTATTACACAGATTCTCTGATACTGCAGGTATTCATTTCAAATTTCAAATTCTCTTCTCTCACCTGTGAAGCCATATATCGAAATCAGGGGAGAGTGTTGGAATATGCTTATTTCTGTAGAGTTACCCCAATTTTTTCTGGACATATGCTGCGGGTTATTTGATTCTGCTTACTGTGACCCAGTTAACCATGGGCTCCGATTCCTAAAACATGTCAAAATTGGTTACACTCTTGATTGACATATTTAACTTACCTATAAGTCCCTGGAACATGATACAAAAGTAAACCCAGGTTAGGTGTGATCAGAATTCATGGAGGTTCGTTCTGAGGAATTCCTCAAAGGTACATAAAAACTGTGTATGATTCCAGCCAATGATCAGAAAATATGCAGCTTTTGCTGGTCGTGCTGGAATTTTGAGCTGGTAGCGTGAGCAGCGCTGAAAAATCAGAGCAAAAGGCACAGTGCATTGCGCAAGAGTGTGGTGCCATTTGAGTTGTTTATTCTGCTGCATAGTGGAAAATCTACTTAAGCAGCAGCAAATCTACTCAAGCGGCTGTCCCCTAACCTCGACCTTCAGCATTAGAAAATCACTTGAGGAGACACCAAATCTCACTCATGTTCGCCACTTGCATTTTCTGGAGCCTTGGGGTAAAAATTCAGCCCCACAGTCGTTGGCAGATTTTGGCCAGAAAAGCATGTTAAAAAGTACCATGGCCTGATTAAAATTCCACCTAATTCTGCAGGTTAAATGAAACATTTGGACAACCCCAACCCAGGGCCTGTAAGTTAAATGCCACTAAACAACTGCAGGAAAAAACAACAGGAGTATAACCCGTAGACCAGATTGAGATCTGGGTGTACATATGCATAAAAAAACAATATCTCAATTGGATTCACTGAAGCGGCAGATATATTTTGCATGTACAAGACATTACAAAGAACCTGAACCACAAAGGAAGAGAGACTCAGAATTTCAGTTTTCAGAAGTGCATATAGCATCATATATTCAAAGAAATATTTTATACAAAGCAGTCAAAAAACAGCACTGGAGGCATAAATTGCTGTGGCAACCCAAGGGGGCTTTGTGCACTAAGTGGTAGTGAAAGAAAGAGTGATGGTGCAAGTGACATGTGGGTGAACCCAGCGAGGGACGCACAGTGACACAGTGAAATAACAGTATATACACAAATGGTGGTTCGTTCTCGGTAAATGAGTAATTAATGTTTGATTGGGAACCAAAGAAGATGATGCGCCATGAGTTGCTCAGTATTGGGGGTCGAAGGCGTTTCGATCCTATCGATTTAGGATCTTCATCAGGACCGGGTTGCAGGAGTGGGTCAATGAGGAGGGTGATGGCCTAGAGACGGAGTCCCACTCTGGTTCAAGGATTTGGCGTAGTTACACTGGGTTGAGGACACTTGATCAAATGGAAGGGTCCAGTGGAAGGATCGTATAGGAGATGGTCCAGGAACGGAGCCCCGTTCTGGACAACGAGGCAACTTGAAGAAGGAGTGATGGCGAGGGCACTCGGTTCGGAGAGTTTGTCCACTCAAAACATTTGTGTTTAGAGGTCCAGGAACGGAGCCCCGTTCTGGCCTGAGAAACAACTGGGTGTGGTTTGAGGAAGAAGAGGGAGGGTCGGAAAGATCCGCTGCCTGCGTCCCGGTCACGATACCGTGGATGTGAAGTCAGGCCGCTGTCTGAGTCCGGGGCCCGGGGGGGCTGTGGGTGATCTGATCAGTAGATCACGATCCATGACTGGCAATGGTGGATCATGATCTACTGATCAGATCACCCAAATCACAGGAATTGGACAAACAACTCTGCACTCGACTGGGAATTGCTACTTGGAAAGGAGGTAATAGTGGATTAAAAACACAATCAACTTTCTGCCCACAACTCCAATCTGGCAATAAAGTTGACCTCTTCCAAGAAATCATGGTGGAAGATGTGAATCTGATGCTCTTTAACAATTCCAGTCATAAATTAAATAAAAATATAACGAGGAATTGGAACCTAAATCCTGGTGAGCTATGAGTATGGAAAGAACTGCAAGATGACCGACAGATTATCATCAACGCCTCTGACAAAGGCTGAAATATAGTGTTAGAACATTTTAAACAAAATATCAATGAGGCCAACAGACAGATGGGAAATGAGGAACACTATCAGAAGCTAAAAGCTAATCCCATGGAAACCTGAACCAAGGAAGCTCATCTTATGCTGATTGGCTGGAAATATCAGGGCCTAATTGATTATGAAGAATACATGTGCCTTATAATTGATTTCCCCATTGTCCCCACTATTTACTTTCTACCAAAAGTCCACAAATCTATTTTAAATCCATCTGGAAGACCAATCGTGAGCTCTAAAGGTTCGCTTTTGGAAAACACATCACGTTTCATTGATATTTTTCTAATGAAGTATGTAACATCATTGCTCTCTTATCTAGGAGACACTATGGATTTTCTTAACAAGATTAAGGGAGTTAAATGGAAAGAGGGCCTTATCATGGCAACCATTGAAGTCACCGCTTTATATACTTCCATTGTCCACTCTGTGGGTATTGCAGCTGTTAAACACTTCTTAAGTACCGGATTGGTTAGTTACCTCAAACATTCTAAGATGTTGGTGGAGATGTTAACATACTGCCTCAACCACAATGTATTTATTTTCATGGGTGATTTTTTTCATCAAAAGCAGAGAACAGCAATGGGGACATCTTTTGCGCCCACTTATGCAAACCTTGTGATGGCAGTTTGGGAGACTGAAATCTTGAAAACATCAGCGAGTTGCAGTATTATAAAATGGAGTAGATTTATAGATGTTCTTTTTGTGATTTGGGAGGGAAGTCTGGTGGAGCTTGAGGATTTTCTCCAAACACTGTATACCAACATATATAATCTGTCCTTCACATTTAGGTCTGTGAGTCCAATGTAGTATTCCTGGATATAGAAGTTTTCATTAAAGATCAAAAAATATGCACCAAAAATGCACCGGAAACCAACTTCATACAATAGCATTCTTCATGCCAATAGTGGGCCTCCAAGGAACCTTAGATGTAGTATACCCTACGGAGAGATGCTCAGGGCCAAAAGGAACTGTTCAGTAACCATGGAAATTGAGGCCCAACTAGATGAAATGAGTGATCGCATCTTGGATAGGGGATAGCTATTGAAAGTTATTGAAATTGCTAGAACTAAAGTGGAATCTAGAATGCAAAAAGATCTTTTGACTAAATGTCAGGATACTCCAGGGACATAGCAAAAGAAGGACACAACAACTCGATTGATCGCTGCCGTCAATAATCAGCATAAAGAACTAAGAGAAATCATAATAAGAAACTAGAAAATACTTCTGCTGGATGAAAGCTTGAAAACAACTCTTTCCCTGCATCCGAGCATCACGTATAGAAAAACATCATCCTTTGGTGATATTTTGACACACAGTCATCTGACGATAACACAACCCATCATCTCTAATTGGCTCCATACTCCAGGTTTCTGGAGATGCCAAAAGTGTAAGGCATGTGCCAATGGTCCACCACCAAAACATTTCAACTTTTAAATGGCAAAATTAAACAGATCACTGATCACATTACCTATGAGTTCAAATTTGTGATTTATATACTACAGTGTCCCTGTCAGAAGATTTATGTTGGAAGTACAATTAACAAACTGAAATTGAGGATTCTGCAACGTCTGCGGGTCATTAAGAACAAAGATTTTTCTCATACTATGGCCAAACACTTTCATGACTCCACTCCAGTGACAACGAACAACTGAAGTACTTTGGCATCAAAATCATTAAGCCAAAAGAATGAGGCGGAGACAGGACACTAAAACTAAGAAAAGTAGAATCAGATTTAATTTTGGCCATAAGCACTGAAAGCCCGCGAGGGCATAATCTGGATGCAGACCTACATATACATTTACAGTGACAAGAAATGACCCATCAATCTGTAATCATTAAAAACCATGCACTATTCTGCTCCAGACTTTCCTAATGTGAAATTGTGGAATTATGATATTTGTCATTTTTTCGTTTGATTACTTCAATTTTTTGATTTGTCTGCAACTGGACACTTGTTGATATATACACTCTTTTCATGCAAAAAAGTATTTTCATACCTACATAAAGACAACCAGTCTCAGAGTTGACCTTAATAGTTTTACTAGGTTTTAACATGGTGGTTCCATAGGGAGTGTATTACTCATCTAGAGGTATAGAGTAGCAGGGATCAACTAAATGGTTCATAAAGTATTAAGGTGCATTATAACATGCTGCTATTCCAGCACTTTACTGTAATTACCTTCCCTTTTTTCACTGACACTTTACTATTAGTCATTGGCACCACATGATTCCATGAACAAGTACTAGTTAGTCGTATCAACTAAGCATGAGCTCCCTGTTAATTCTCTGTCTCAAGGGAACTCATCTGTACTAGATGAATAATACATCTGTTTTTTCTTCTCTTGTTCTGGAGATTTTGACTGGACACAAATATAGAATGCGTTTATATTGTATGTGCACTTTACCATGAATTAGTTTTTAACCCAGTTTTAAACCCATTGTATATACCTGCACCAGTTACTTTAATATTACCTCTTGATGTACTACATTCCAGAACCAAGTAGCTGTAACTGTCTCACCTTTGATACTTGATCTAATCAATGCTGACATTGGCAGAGGAGTGGTCCCCCCTCCGTGGAAATCCGCTATGGTGAAGGTGCTGCTAAAAAAGTCAAATCTTAACCCTGATATCCTGGGTAATTATCGCCGCATTTCCCTCTGCTGGGATAGGTAAGATTGTCAAGAAATATATAAATTCTGGAATTTTTGGAATCTCACAACCTGCTTCACCCCTCACAGACTGGCTTTCATCCTCAACAGGGTACAGAAACTTCCCTCTTAGCAGTAGTTGAAGAGTCCAGGAAAATGCTTGACCAAGGAGGCACTGCAGCCATCATTCTTTTGGACCTCGGTGCAGCCTTCGCACTGTTAACCACCAAACCTTAGTCTCTAAACTTAGAGATTTGGGGATGATGGGGGGGCATTGCGTGGTTGCCTGAAGTGATGTCTCAGATCTTCTTATTCCCACTTGTTAACAGTAAGCACACATAAAAATGTTAAAAAATTATAAAAGTGTAAATGATCGCAAAATTGTTTATACACAGATACACATGATCTAGGTCACAATTAGCACTTTTTCGAAATTTAAATTAAACATTTTTAAATAATTGTACTATTTTCATAACAATTAGAAAACATAAGTTGTAAAATGGTCACTTAGATTGCCATGCATTGCATATGGGGATGCACAGTCTAGCTGCTTGAGAGCAGTAAAAAGTAAAAAAGCATTGAGCACTTGTGCACTTTAAGAAGACATTCTAGACGGTGGGACTAAACTGTGTATTAGTCTCTCCATTGGTGTGTAAGCAACTGCATGGGTTGCTGAATATCTACATGAGTTTCGATGTAGGGTATTGATTTGATGTCTGAGTATCTGTATGGATCCCTGAGTGTCTGTGTGGGTGGGTGGGTGTATGAGTCTGTGCTTAGATGTCTGAGTGGGTGATTCAGTGTTTGCATGGATTAAAATGTGCATCTGGAAAGGACTGTATGGGTGAGTTAGAGTGACTATGGCTGTGTTGGTGAGTGAATAAATGTCTCATTGGTATATCTGTGACTAACTACATATGTGTTAAGCCACTATATGTGAGTGTTGGAGTATATAAATGAGTATACGTGAGACTAAGTTATTTCTAGAGTGGGTGTATAAATACATGTCTGCTTCTATCAGTGATTGAATAATACAGTAAATATGTGTTAGTGTCTGTATAAATAAGTGATGTGGTGTGTCTAAAAATAACGATGTTGGTGTGTATAACTGTATACATGATTTAATGGGTATGTGATTCATTCTTTGCATTACTGACTAGGCGTGTGAGTAACTCTATGGATGAGTGGCAGCGTGTGACTGCATGTATAGATGTGTGAGTGCATATTATAGTCCTGGATTGTTGAGTAACTACATGTATAAGTGACTGGATGAGTGTGTAGACCTAGGAAATTGTGAGTGCTATGTAGTTAATGGCATTCTTCTGTGAATGGTTTAAAAAATATAGTCAACATTTTAGAATGGGTGTATCAAAGTTTATATTAGAGCATCAGTATGTGCATCAGTTTGTCTTGTGGATGATTTCATGAGTGATGTCATTTGAGATGTCATGAGTGATGTCATCAGTGATGTCACTGACCATGTCATGAGTGATGTAATATGTGACTTCCTCAGCAGTGCATTGTAGGTGCTCAAGTTTTAGTTAGCTCAAATAATTGTAACAGGCGAATTTCTCTAGTTTTATATGAGTGAAATGTTCAACTAACTATAACTTCCCTGAAACCTATGGTTTTTAGTGAATTTCTAAGGTTTTGTAAATGCTAATTCTTAACTATATCGTCTGTAAAACCTATGGTTTTTTCAGTGAATTTCGAAGGTTTTTTAAATGTTAATTTCATATTTTAATGTTTATAAAACCTATATTTTTTCTATGATATATTTGAATATTTTGGAACTCTATTATACTTCCTTTGTTTTAACTTTAAAATTCATGTAATGTTTTATATCTTCCCTAAAAAATATGTATATTTTTTGGGGGGGAGAAAACTGCACTTCCATACCGGTAGCGTACCAAGGTGCATCACCACACGAATCCGATCCGCCATATTGCTAAACTCGTAAATGATGCGCATTTCGTATTTGACAACTTCGTGGCACCACGTCCCGCTTAACATCATATACGCATGAAGTCACCCCAGGTACTACTTTGGTATCCGCCAGGTACGCAGAACCAAGCCACGCGTTCATCATGTACGCATGGGGACGCGCCTACTGCGCGTTGCGTATTCGACGAGTACATGCTGCCAGGCCCTGTGTTACATCACAGACGTATAGTATCGCTCTGGTTACACCATTCCCTTTTTATTGTCTCAAAATTATATCTAAATAACTTTAATCAGTATATGAGAGCACACGAAAATCTAAATTATGTTAAACATTTATATATTTCTAACTGTAATAAACTTATATTATGATAAATATATTTTGCCAAAATCGCGTCGGGTGCGGTCTCCTTGCGCGCTTGGTGCGCGATTGCCATGTGACCTTTAAAAAAAGCATTTGATTGGTTCATAACATTTCCCTTTGTAACAGCTGTACGACCCCACCCATTTTACTCATTCTCTCTACAGTGTTTGATGAGAGACAACTCTTCTGGTTAGAAAGCTGTTTTGAAAAATGGTTTCCTGTATACACATATCATGCAACGATCATCTTGATCAATATTCATGCTCTGTACATTAGCCTTCCATGTGTGATTGCCATGCATCTCAAACGTTCCATCAATGAAAAAAAATTATGTGTTACACGATGCCCTTGGTGTGTGTGTGCACATTATTGTGCTGCCTTTCGGCCTGGGTATTGGTGGTTCTAAGGATTATCATCAGCCACGGGCAGACTGCACATCCTAGATCACATGCCATCTCATTAATGATAGTTTCCACCCTCCCGACGCATGTTACACTAATCAAAATTGCACACTCTGCAAGGTCAAAACTACAAAAGAAACACACATAAGTACACTGCCTGGTCAGGCAGGAACTGAACAACGCCAAGTCCCCAGAATAATTATTCAAACCTACTCTGGCCTGGCGTACACAAGCCCAGCCCACTTTGCGTACGTATAAATAGGATAACCACGACGCCACATGTCCCTCTTCTTCCACACTACCTCAAATGATATGCTGCATCCACCTCGCAAATCACAATGTGCAATAAAAAAAGAAAATGGATCCATGAGGTGTACACCATCCTGGCAATCAACACGGGTTCTAAATTGTGAGCCCTACTGCCCGTCGTCCACGAAAGGGATCCATAAGGTGTACACTCTCCTGCAATCAACACACAATCTGAATTGTGAGCACTGCTGCCCGTAGTGTTAGCTCACACAACAATGACAGCAGGTAAGCAGAGCGGCCTGTGTGCACAGGGCCTCCAATTGAGTGTGGTGCAGCGGGAGGGGTGGGGTGCTTCAGCCTGGCTGTATAAGTGCGAACAAACGATATTGCCATGCGTAATGATGTGATCTCTGACCTCATTCAGTCTCATCTCTGTCTCATTTTAAAGACCTGCTGGACCGTACTGTAGGCTTGAGCCAGCGGGCAGCTCTGCCCTACAGACACCACTTGTGCGCGGTGCTGCGGGAGGGGTGGGATGCATCAGCCAGAGTGCGCATGTGCGAATAAGCGATATTGTCATGTGTTATGATATGATCTTTGACCTCATTCAGTCACATCTCTGTCTCATGTTAAAGACCTGCTGTACCATAAGGTATGCCGGAGCCTACGGGCCGCGCTGCCCCACAGACACCTGTTGAGCGGGGTGGGGTCCATCACCTTGAGTACGCACATGCAAAAAAGCGATGTTGCCGTGCATAATGATGTGATCTCTGACCTCATTCAGTCATATCGGTCTAACTTTAAGGACCTGCTGAATCCGAAACCGGTCCCAGGATGCTTGTTTCCGGTCCATGGAAGACATGGCTTGGCAGTTCGGGCTGGACTGTTCCTATGAGGCACAGGGTCAGACTGATTTGCATATAGCCATGTCTGAAATGGGGTGGCTGAGTGGGCTAAAGAATGGTGATGGATTAAACCCAGATCAGTTGACTGGGGGTGAGTGTTTGATTTGCTCAAACGCTCCGTCCATCATCCCCTTTTGTATCGCTTTGTTCGCCCTAAGAGTGGCAGGGTATGCTTAGACGTGAGTCCCTTGCTCACTTGGCCACTGGATTCAAGATAGCCTGGCTGATGAGTATTATGAATCCGAAACCGGTCCCAGGATGCTTGTTTCCGGTCCATGGAAGACATGGCTTGGCAGTTCGGGCCGGACTGTTCCTATGAGGCACAGGATCAGACTGATTTGCATATAGCCATGTCTGAAATGGGGTGGCTGAGTGGGCTAAAGAATGGTGATGGATTAAACCCAGATCAGTTGACTGGGGGTGAGTGTTTGATTTGCTCAAACGCTCCGTCCATCATCCCCTTTTGTATCGCTTTGTTCGGACCGTACTGTAGGCCTGAGCCACCGGGCAGTGCTGCCCTACAGACGCGTGGTGTGTGCTTTTAGGACACTGTAGTGAGCTCCTTACTAAGTGTACATGCACACTGCATTACACGTGCACATTATGCTTCTAGCATGCGCTCTGTTCCTTTGTATGTGAACGTTAGTATAACATATTATTATTTACCCTTGTGTATTCTTGTGCACTCCAACTCTTCTTTGAACCACGATTACCACTAACAGTTGGTAGATCGTACTTCAAAAACGAAGAATGCACTCAACTCCTATTTTCTACCAAGCTTGAAATAAACCTTCATTTACCTTCAGACGTTTCCACCATTAAATTATTTCTCCCTTTTCAGACATTCCATTGATTTCCACAAGAAGGGCGAAGCAGGAGCTGACCCCGCAATGATGCCCTGGCATTCTGACACCTTCCATCGTGGTATCAAGGCACCGTCCCCGACCGGAGACCTGGTCTACCGCACAAACGTACCCCGGACTAGGAGCTTGCACCAACACATTGTGGGAAACACCAGTGGTGGCAGTTGAGCAGTGAAGCCTCGGTGTGCAAGACCTACAATTGAGCACAGTGCGGGGGAACGGGTTGGGGTGCAGCACCCGGGGTGCACAGGTGCATGCAAGTGATTTTCTCAGAGCTAATAATGTAGGACTATATTATCAAAGATCGCAATAACATTATCACTACTTTAGCGACAGGAAACTGTTGCTAAAGCGATGATAAGGGGTTGATAATATGCCCTTGTGAATCCCCATAGAAGCCCAGGTTCACATCAGAACCTGGGCTTCTGAGGAAATTCACAAGGGCATATGATCAACCCCTTATTGCCGATTTAGCGACAGTTTCCTGCAGCTAAAGCAGCGATAATGTTATTGCTCTTGATTCATAATATGGCCCATAATCTCTGGCCTCATGTTTTCAATTTTAAGGACTTGTTGAACCACACTCTTTCTCGCAGACCCCAGCATCCTAGACAAATGGGTGACGGAGGGTAAACACTAAGGGCTTGGTGCAATAGGCTGACGCTCTGTCTCCACCTCCCTCTCTTCTTTTGACTCTCCCTTCCCTACTTCCTTCCACCCACTCCCCCTCCCTTCCATTCTCACTGTGGTGCTTTCATTCGGACTACCTTTCTTACCTCTTCCACATAGCACACATACTCATGTTTCATTTTTGTCTTGCAGGTTTCCTACGCTACTTCCACTGGAGTTTTATTATACTGTTCTGTTAAAGTTACATTTCTATTTATTTCTGTTTTAATAAAGGTTACTTTTTGTTAAATAAATAACTGAGTGTATAGGTCTTGTTTTTCTGACAACACCTGTCTATTATTTATTGTGAAAATCATCTGTTTATAGGAGATTTTAAGGACAACATTATTTATTATTAGAGTGCAACTATGAAACATAATCTAACTGACTATTAGACGAATGAAGCCTGGGTAATTGTACAACTGCAAGAGTTCTATGAGTGTATCACTTTAGAACACCATGAGTACTGCCCGTGTGATTACAGAACAAATAACTTTAAACAACAGTGGTTCCTAGGAGGGAAGGGAATTAGGAACAATAAATATAGACACAGTCGTTGCTATATTTGTTTGACATATTCAGCCAGACAGAGGTCTGATATTTGCTTAAGAGCAATGTATGAAAGTATTTCACAGCAATACACAAGGTGGGGCACAAGCCTGTGCCTTACTTATCACAAAGACATATACAATCAAGAGCTGAAAGGGGAGCAGGTGGCTTTTAGGCAAAAGATAAAGGTTTGTTGCACTGGAAATTAGACAATGTCATAGTACAACAAAAGGTAACCACAACACCTTTACACTTTTAGTACACATAAAGTTTGAGTTGTATAAGTTGTTTCCAGAGTGTCGACGACGTTTTGATCCGCAAAAGCGATGTGCGGATCATCATCAGGACATAATTACTATGCCTAAGGATAAGAAGCCTTAATTGCCAAGTCAATTCGGCAGGGCGTGGCAAGGTATGACACAGCGTGTGTGAGATCCGGGAGGGGGATTAGCAGGCCAAACCAATTCTCTGTTAGGGAGTGGCACGGGATATCTAATGGGATCAAGGGGATGCGTCAGCCCGTTAGCCAGATTCAGTTGATTCCAAGGCGTGCACTATCACGGGTCTTGTGAAGGGATGTTCACGGGACAAGCAGGTGGCAGGCTGGCTGGACGCGATTTCACAAATCTGCACGGTTGCGGGTTCTGTTTGATTGTGCACTGTGGTGGAAACTACCTAGGCACATTGACCGGGGTAGGTTTGGAAATGCTTATGAAGGACACCTTTGGACAATTGACGTTACTTTTGCCTCAAACTGTCTTTGAATATTCCAATGTATGCCAAAGACAGAAGTGGAAATGGTCCAACCAATTGTGTCCTCAGATTGAAAAATCTCGGAAAAAAATCAACAAAGCTGTCTCTGCATACCTCGGGGATGGGGTCCCCGGGGCCAGAAGTGGCCCGGGAGGGGCAACTTCTGGTCCCGGGGACCCCATCTGGCATCCTTGTGAAAGTGTGGCAGACCTCCTCTCACCCTAATATAACCTTATATACACGCATTCAAAAATAGAAACAAAAATTTTCAAAAGAATGGAGATACCAATAACAGTTACAAGAACCTATTCAGTAATTCCAACATCTACATACACATACACTCATTCACCCACAGTTCTATATAGTCACTCATACATGTACTAACTCATCATATGTACTCATACACCTATACACCCTGTTACACACCGATACTCATCCATAGAGTTACTCACACACATACTCACACATGCAAATAAACTATCAAACATCCATTTACTTGCATATACAGCTATACACACACCACTACACTTACTTCTACAGAAAGGTACACATACTTACTCTCTTAAACAATCACTTATAGAAACACATACTTATTTATACAGGATTTCTTCCAATCTCTCACGCTCACATATACTCACTTAAATACATCAATACTCACATATACTAATTTAAAACATATGTAGTAACGCAAAAAGATACTATTGAGACAGTCAATCACTCACTAACAGAGCCATACACACACTCATCCACCCATACGGACCTGCACACATGCTGTATTCAAAACACATACAAACAGTGAGTCAGTCATTCATGCATCTGTGCGCTGAGTAATACCCCCACCAAACCATACAGACACTCATTCTGATACTCCAAAAGACATCTAATAACCCATATAGACACTCATGTAGCTACTCACCAACCCATGCAGCCACTTATACAGAAAGTGAGACACTGATAGAGATATTTACATATTTAAACATTACTCGCTAATACATGTATTCCCTAAGATACACTTAATAAGTCAGTTATACAATCAATTTTACAAAAAAAACATCAATTTAGACACTTATTTACCCATTTATTCTTCCATCGACCTTTAGATATACATATATAAAAAATATTTCTTTTTCAGAAAGACACACATTCACTGGATGATGTCATCAGTGATGTCATGAGTGATGTGCAACCCACTCTGGGTAAGACATAGTAGTACAAAATTCTATCACAAAGGTGCTCTGCATGTTCATAACATTAAAACTACAACTCCCAGAATTCTAAGGGAGAATGTAATATCATGTGACTGCTTTAAATACAGATGGTAAAAGTAGTGCCACCTACCGTGAGAAAAGCCGCCAGGCCGAAACGCGTTGGTGTGATAGACTTAGGATCTGTGCCAATAAATTAAGATAAACGAAGCTCCTGTGTGCGGCGCAATTTGTATCAAAATTGAATTTGGCTCCAGGTCTGACCCTGCGCCTGCACCCACTGATGAGCGATCCGGCGAAAAACCACATTGCACAAACCTAACCTCAGCAGGAGGCGCCTGATTAAGGAGAAACGCTGATCTACGCTAAAGCAAACACTTGGACCCCTGCTGGGTAGAGCGCTGGAGGACGGGGTGCAGAACGCCGCCCAGAAAGGAGTCTCCCCCACGGGTTAAGTGAAGCAACAAATGCTTGTGTTTATATTATCACGGCTAAAATCTCCTGAAATCGTAGCGTTTTGAATGGTGGAAAGAATAGAAGCCCGTCTAGCAGCAGAAAACTGTTTGCTATTGAACGCGCTCAAGCAACCAGAAAAGGAACGCCGCTTTAAATTCGGCACAATCAGATCCACATCAAAGGATGGAAAAAGTAACAACGTTGCACATTATAAAACCAAACTGATAACTGACAGATAAAGTCAACTCACCTTCAGCCGAACAATCAAACAATGGAAGCGCAGAAAGTAAAATGCGCTGAGAAAGCAGCGACAATGTTTTTACCGGACACGAACGAGGGAATGTCAACAAATGCCAGAACAATTCAACAAACAGACCCAGACTCCTCACTAAAACACTTATTCATTCAAGTGGAAAAACAGTATAAACGCGAGATCAACAATAGTTGGGAGGCAATTACATTGCAAAAATACCTGGATATAAAACGAGTACCGCTTGGATTAAGGATTTTCACCATGCCCACTCATCCAGAAACCAGAACAGACATGTTAGAAGAGTGGGGTGAAAACAACATGGCCTCTAGTGCGAATATGATGCGCATCTTGATAAAGTATGCCGAAAAAGACCTAGATGATATAAATACCCTAATACATGATTTGGAAGCTAAATTTGCACTAAAAGACAAAACGGAAGCCACTAAGCTTCATAAAGAAATGGAAGATCACCTCAAAAAATATGAGGAGGAGATCCAACTAAAGAAGCAATGAAAATTTGCAAGGGATGAGGCAGACTACAAAGATGGCCGCATCCTAACATTTGCCAAAAGATTTGATGTGCTGAAAACAAACTACACAAAACAAGCCTACTCACAGTCAGGAGAACTGGGAAGTGAATGCGACGTGAGTGGGAGCGAAAATGAAAGCACGAGCAGCAGAAATAAATTGGGCAAAATATCTTTTTTAGAGGAGATGCGCCTTGTCAACCTGGACCAGAACCTGACACGTAGCCAGGGACAAGGCAGAGGAAGAGGCAGAGGATATGGAAGGGGTACTACAAAGTCTTCAGAAGTCTCAGAAGAGCTAGAAGATCCAAGTGCAAAAATACATTACTCCCTAAGGAACAGAACCAAGAGAAACTAAAATCTGAAAACTTGATAATTAATCTATCTGACTATAAACCATCCAAAATGGAATGCCAAGTACTAAATAAAGGACTCTCCTTCTGCCCCCAAAAACATTTCAATTACACAGAAACAAAGATTGACCTATACAAGTACATACCCAAAATGAAACTTGCGAAAATTCATGCAAACAAAGAGCATCCCAATAACCAACAATCAATAATGGAAATGATACCTCCCCTTAAAACTTTATATGACCTGGCAAACGACCTAGAGAGTGAAGAAACAACAGAAATTGAAGTCTTACAAAATCTTGGTATAGACACATTAAGTACATACAGGAAGTGGTATGAGGAATCCATCCAAACACTATCCACAGTTGTCACCAGGCAATAAAATAGATTCTTTTTCGGAGGCAATAACGAATTAAATGGATAGGTTGGAAAAAATAAGAAACACAAAATCTAAAGAAAACATGTCCAAAAAAGAAAATCAGGCCATTCAAAGCCTGGCCAACAATCAGGCCTTAACAATAAAACTCGCGGACAAAGGGGGAAATATTGTTATATTAACTACCAGTGACTACATCAAGGAAGCACAGCGACAGCTAAACGATGTGGAGAAATATAAAAAACGTGCTTCAAATCCAATCAATAAAATGATCCAGGAAATCAAAAAACATCTAGATAACTGCTGTGATCATAACCTATTGGACGAAAATGAACACAAATTTGTTTTCAAAGAGAACCCGGCAATCCCCACGATTTATTTCCTGCCGAAGGTGCACAAAACATTAATCAACCCACCCGGCAGACCAATTGTTTCGTCATGCGACTCCCTATATGAGAACATTTCATCATATGTTGATCATTATCTCGCCCCGATGGTAAAGAATCTAAACTCATATATCCAGGATACAGAAGACCTCCTCAGAAGATTAACGGATATAGCTTGGAACCCAGCATACCTAATGATCACGATTGATGTAGTCTCTCTCTAAACCTCTATTGAGCACACAATTGGACTAAATGCTTGTGCATACTTCCTGAAACAAAGGAACATCAACGAACTGGAACACTTGGCGATGCTATTGACCATGATACAGATATGTTTAAATAACAACATCTTCTTCTTCAATCATGATATTTACCACCAACAGAGCGGCTGTGCTATGGGCATCTCTTTCTCCCCCAATTATGCCAACCTCACCATGGTGTGGTGGGAGAAGGAGATAGCGTGGGGACCACAAAACAGCGTGGCATTAGAGAAAATAATGTTATGGTCATGATACATCGACGATCTGTTCCTGATTTGGAACAGTACCAAACAGGAATTCATGGAGTACTTCAATACGCTTGACAACAATGAGATTGGTCTGTCTTTCACCTGCACCATGAGTCGTCAAAAAATAGACTTTTTAGACATCTCAGTATACATTGGAGAGGGAAAACTCCAAACTACACTATACAGAAAAAAGCTGGCCACCAACAGCATTTTACATGCCGAAAGCTTCCATCCAAAGCCATTGATAAGAAGTATTCCCTTTGGAGAATTCACTAGAATGAAAAGAAACTGTTCAATGGAAGAAGAAGCAACTAAAGAAATCTTCAAAAGTGTGGAAAGATTGAGGAGAAGAGTATATGGAGAAAGAGATTTGATAGCAAGTATTGAGAAAATTGAGAACAAAACCAGACAGGAAATCTTGGTAAAATACTTGAAGGTTACAAATCAAAATGAGATTAATCCACAGGCACCAAGATTAATACTATTTTACAGCAAAGAAGCCCACAAAATCAAACAAAGTGTACAAAAATACTGGCCACTGCTACAACAAGTTCATGACTTGAGGAATATAATCGGCCCAGAACCAAAAATCCCTTTCAGGAAAGTACCATCTATTCAGGATTCACTAGTAAAGAGCCATTTTCGATCTAAAAAGAAAACAACAATGAATTGGCTTGAGAAACAAAAAGTGGGCTTCAACAAATGTAATAGCTGTAAAGCCTGTAAAATCGGGATGAACAAAAAATGCATAAGAGTTCCGGAAGGAAGGCTGATCCAAATCAACTCAAAAATGACCTGCACCACCCAGTTTGTGGTATATGTGATACAATGCAATTGCGAGATGATGTATATAGGCAGTACCATCTGCATGCTGAAAAAGGGTATCTTAGAGCATATAAGAGCTGTGAAAAACAAAGATCTATCATACGCAACGGCTAAGCACATCCTAAACTGCCAAGGTGGTGACTGGAGCAAAATGAGTTTCTTTGCCATCAACACTGTTGAACCAAATGAAAGAATGGGAGATCGCAAAAAGAAACTGCGACAATTAGAATCCAAATACATTATCCGCATGGGGACCAAACACCCGAGAGGGATCAATCTGGATGAGGAACTTTATGTCCATTTATGAACATGAATAAGCAGACTGAGAAGAACCAATTCCATCAAATGACATTGCCCATCAAATCTGGTAACAAAAACTAGGAACCAAACTGCTTCTAGGTGGTAGACACAATACATTGGTGTGTCCAAACATGATTATGAAAATTGTTAGCTCAAAATACTCGGGTACCATACCCTTGACTCTGAGAAACTCAAAAATCAAAACATAAATGTGATGCATAATATATACTATATAATTATTATGTATAAATATCTGACAGTACACAACGCAATGTTTTACACTGATGGCATCTCAGCCATGTGCAACCCACTGTGGGTAAGACATAGTATTACAAAAATCTATCACAAAGGTGCTCTGCATGTTCATAACATTACAACTACAACTCCCAGAATTCTATGGGAGAATGTAATATTATGTACTGCTTTAAATACAGATGGTAAAAGTAGTCCCACCTACCGTGAGAAAGGCCGCCAGCCCGAAACGCGTTGGTGTGATAGACTTAGGATCTGTGCAAATAAATTAAGATAAACGAAGCTCCTGTGTGCGGCGCAATTGTATAAAAAAAATATATATATATATATATATATATTCACTAAAAAAACATACGTTTCACAAACGTTATAGTGAGGAATTAGCATTTAAAAAACCTTAGAAATTCCCTGAAAAAAACATGTTTCAAACATGTTATAGTTATCTGGACATTACACTCATACAAAACCATTGAAATTCCCCCGTTATAGTTAGTTCAGCTAACTATAACTCGCGTGCCCGCAATGCACTGCTGACGACGTCACATATAACATTACTCATGACATGGTCAGTGACATCACTCATGACATCACTGATGACATCTCAAATGACATCACTGATGACATCACTGATGACATCATCCAGTGAATGTGTTTTCTGAAATTTAAATATATTTTCTATATGTGTATCGCAAGGTCGATGGAAGAATAAATGGATAAATAAATGTCTCAATGGATGTTTTTTTTAAAAAAATGATTGCATAACTGACTTAATAAGTGTATCTTAGTGAATATGTGTATTAGCGAGTCATGTTTAAATATATAAGTATATGTATCAGTGTCTCACTTTGTCTATAATTGGCTGCATGGGTTAGCTAGTAGCTACATGAGTGTCTATATGAGTTATTAGTTGGCTTTTTGAGTATCAATGAGTGACTCACTGTTTGTATGTGTTTTGAAGACAGCATATATGCAGGACTGTATTGGTGCATGAGTGTGTGTATGGGTATGTTAGTGAGAGATTGACTGTCTCAATAGTATCTTTATGAGTAACTACATATGTTTTAATCTACTATATATGAGTATTGATGTATATAAGTGATTATCTGTGAGAGTCAGGGATTGGAAGAGTTCCTGTATAAATAAATATGTGTTTCTGTAAGCGATTGTTTAAGAGAGTAAGTGTATGTACGTTTCTGTAAAAGTAAGTGTAGTGCTGTTTGTATATCCTGTATATGCCAATAAATGGATGTTTGATAGTTTATTTGCATGTGTGAGTATGTGTGTGAGTAAGTCTATGGATGAGTGTTGGTGTGTAACAGGATGTATAAGTGTATGAGTACATATGATCAGAGAGTACATGTATAAGTGACTATATAGAACTGTTGGTGAATGAGTGGATGTGTATAAAGATGGTGGAATTACTGAATAGTAAGTATGGGCGAAATTTGCGAATTCGCATTCCGCGAATTCGCGCGAAATCAATGCACAATCCGCTAAATCCGAGAATTCATGCGAATTTGCAGATTTTTGTTTTTTTGCGTGTTCGCTGAGTTTTTTGCGTGTTTGCGGGGTTTTTCGCGTGTTCGCGGGGCTTTTTGCGTGTTCGCGGGCCGCTTGCATGGCGAAGTTACCCATGCGGTCGTGTATGGGCACAGCACCCTCTGGTTCACCACTGCCAACCTCTGGTTCATCACTGCCACCCTCTGGTTCACCACTGCCACCCTCTGGTTCACCACTGCCACCCTTTGGCTCAGCACTGCCACTCTCTGGTTCACCCCTGCCACCCTCTGGTTCAGCACTGTCACCCTCTGGTTCACCACTGCCAACCTCTGGTTCACGACTGCCACCCTCTGGTTCATCACAGCACTTCTGGTTCACCACTGCCACCCTCTGGTTAACCACTGTCACCCTCTGGTTCAGCACTGCCACCCTCTGGTTCACCACTGCCACCCTCTGGTTCACCCCTGCCACCCTCTGGTTCACCACTGCCACCCTCTGGTTCACCACTGCCACCCTCTGGTTCATCACAGCACCCTCTGGTTCACCCCTGCCACCCTCTGGTTCAGCACTGTCACCCTCTGGTTCACCACTGCCACCCTCTGGTTCACGACTGCCACCCTCTGGTTCATCACAGCACCTCTGGTTCACCACTGCCACCCTCTCGTTAACTACTGTCACCCTCTGGTTCAGCACTGCCACCCTCTGGTTCACCACTGCCACTCTCTGGTTCACCACAGCCACCCTCTGGTTCACCCATGCCACCCTCTGGTTCACCACTGCCACCCTCTGGTTCACCCCTGCCACCAGCTGGTTCATCACTGCCACCCTCTGGTTCACCCCTGCCACCCTCTGGTTCATCACTGTCACCCTCTGGTTCATCACTGCCACCCTCTGGTTCACCACTGCAACCCTCTACCGAGACCTTTTGGGACACAGCGGCAGCACAAAAGATGCACCATGGTGCTGGGTATTAACAACGTGACGCATCTGAGAGATGCGTCACGTTGTAAAGCCCTGCGCCATCAGGAGGGTTTCCGGCGCAGGGGAGGGTGTTCCTGTGCAGGAACGCCTCGTAAAAGTGGCTGAGTGAAATCTACAAGATTTCACTCAGTCACTTTTAGGCCAATTCTGCGTCAAAACCCTGCGCCTGCTTGAAGCAGGTGCAAGGCTTGATGCAGCATTGGGGAGATAAGGCCCTCCAGAGCATTGCTGGAGCTGCGTCGCAAGCACGACACAGCTCCAGCAATGCGCTGCTTTTACGGCACAGATGCGTGATTCATCTGTGCCGTTTTTGGCACATGGTGCGCCGCATTGTAAATGCGGCATACCATGGGTGGCGGAGCTGCGGCGCCCAATAACTGGCGCATCCCTGGGGATGCGCCAGTTATTGTAAATCTGCCCCAAAACATTTAGCCAACGAGGGAGCACTTACTGATTAGACAGTAGAAAGTACTCCAGTTGAGTAGATGTATTGCACAAAAAAGTGGCATCTTCGTGGACAAACACGCAGGGCGGGATTCATTCTGCCCCCTGTTAGACTCGTTTTTTGTGCCCTTCTGCCCTCTGTTAGACTCGTTTTTCCCTTGTTTTTCTGCCCTTTTGCCCCCTGTTAGACTCGTTTTTTGTGCCCTTGTGCCCTCTGTTAGACTCATTTTTCCCTTGTTTTTCTGCCCTTCTGCCCTCTGTTAGACTCTGTTTTGTGCCCTTCTGCCCTCTGTTATTCCCTTGTTTTTGTGCCCTTCTGCCCTCTGTTAGACTCGTTTTTTGTGCCTTCTGCCCTCTGTTAGACTCGTTTTTGTGCCTTTCTGCCCCGTTAGACTCGTTTTTTGTGCCCTTCTGTCCTCTGTTACACTCGTTTTTCCCTTGTTTTTCTGCCCTTCTGTCCTCTGTTAGACTGGTTTTTTGTGCCCTTCTGCCCTCTGTTAGACTCGTTTTTCCATTGTTTTTCTGCCCTTTGTTAGACTGCTTTTTGTGCCTTTCTGCCCTCTGCATCACCACATCATCACTCAGCGCTACCCCAGCATCACTCAGCACCACCACATTATCACTCAACCCCACCACATTATCACTCAGCACCACCACACCACCGCCCAGCACCACCACAGCATCACTCAGCACCACCACAGCATCACTCAGCACCACCACATTATCACTCAGCACCACCACAGCATCACTCAGCACCATCACAGCATCACTCAGCACCACTACAGCACCACTCAGCACCACCACAGCATCACTCAGCACCACAACAGCATCAATCAGCACCACCACAGCACCACTCAGCACCACCACAGCATCAGTCAGCACTACCACAGCATCACTCAGCACCACCACAGCACCAATCAGCACCACCACAGCACCACTCAGCACCACCACAGCATCACTCAGCACCACCACATTATCACTCAGCACCACCACATTATCACTCAGCACCACCACAGCACCACTCAGCACCACCGCAGTATCACTCAGCACCACAACAACATCACTCAGCACCACCAAGCACCACTCAGCACCACCCCAGAATCACTCAGCACCATCCCAGAACCACTCAGCATTACCACAGCACCACTCAGCATCACCACAGCACCCCTCAGCACCACCACAGCACCACTCAGCGCCACCCCAGCATCAATCTGCGCAACCATTCAACAACAACTGGTTCAAATATGTTCTCTCAATGTTTCAAACTTTATTACAAATGTCACAAAAAGATGTTACTATTTCACTTCTGTTCTTGGATTTTCATCACAATAAAATACACTGAACATAATCTTCACAAAAGTTATTTACAAAAGTTTAAGCTATTGCCATTATAAATTAAAATCACTTTTATTTAAGCATTAATTATTTTAAGAAATGAAACGCCATTGTAATTTGTAATATCAATACAGCTAAGTCGCGTAAATACAAAACATGTTGCATTACAAATGCTATAGGTGTCACATTTGCGAATTGGCATTGTAAATGACAAAGCTATTAATTTAGCTATTTTCAAAACCAACACATAAATAAAAAAAATTGTCATTTACAAGACCAATAGCTCAAACTTTCCTAATGCGAGACCTATTGCATTGCAAATGCTTGTTTTTATATCTGTCAGTGCTTCCTGTTGAGGTTTAATTTTCGTGACAGGCGCCTCATTGCCTACTTGTAACTATTCTCCGACCCTGCTTCAAGGGTCAGAGCAGGGTCAGAGAATAGTTGCAAGTAGGCAACAAGGCGCCAGGAAGCACTCACAGGCTTACAGCAGCAGGTGCCCAAGTTGAAGTTAATTTCTTTGTAACCCTTTTGTAAAAGGTTACAAAAAATTAGCTTCAACTTTTGCACCTGCTGCTGTAACCCTGTAAGTGCTTGGCTGAAAATTCGTCCCCGCTGATTCGCGGATTTTACCGCGATTTCGCGAGATTCGCGGATCGCGAAATTGCGGAAAATCCGCAAATTCCGCGAGCGAAACGAATTTTCAACCCATGCTTACTGAGTAGCTTGTTGGTAAGTGGTATCGGTATCTCCATTTTTTTGAAAATGTTAGTTTCCATTTTTAAAGGTGTGTATCAAAGGTATATTACGCTGAGAGGAGTTCTGCCACTCTTTCACAAGGATGATATCATCAGTGATGTCATTTGAGATGTCATAAGTGATGTCATGAGTGATGTCACTGACCATGTCATGAGTGATGTTATATGTGACGTCATCAGCAGTGCATTGCGGGCATGCGAGTTATAGTTAGCTGAACTAACTATAACGGGGGAATTTCAATGGTTTTGTATGAGTGTAATGTTCAGCTAACTATAACGTGTGAAATCTATGTTTTTTTCGGTGAATTTCTAAGGTTTTTTAAATGCTAATTCCTAACTATAACGTTTGTGAAACCTATGTTTTTTTCAGTGAATTTCTAAAGTTTTTTAAATGCTAATTCCTAACTATAACATATGTGAAACCTATGGTTTTTTAAGTGAATTTTTAAGGTTTTTTAAATGCTAATTCCTAACTATAACGTGTGTGAAATCTAGGTTTTTTTCCGGACTCTTACTGGCACCACGCTGTTTACAGCGTTTCTGTGAATCAAAGGATTGATAAGTCCGGTGACCATCAATCTACTAAGGCCAAAACGAGCGGAGCGAGGTATTTTACCTCCGACAGGGCGTGATGCTAACGTGTGACTGCCCCCGTTCTATTGCGATCTTGGGTGTATTGGTTGCAGCAGTCCGAGGGGACCCACGAAGGTGACTGCGGACCTTGACAATTACTGTGGAGACATTTGTATCACCTACCTGTGCTGGATCACGATGCCCACACCAACGTGTTTTGCTCCCTCCGCGCCATGCCGCCAGCCCTTGATACATAAGCATAATGCATTGTGGGAGTTGCAGTTTGTGTATTTACCACAACGATCAACTGGTGTGCTGAATTAATCATCGCAAAGGGGAGGAGATTTAAGGGCAAGTGAATCCAATATGGAACAGCAGGTCGTGGAAAAACGATAGACAGCTTCACGCAGTGCAGGGCGCTGAGGAAGGCTTCTTGCCGAAATGCATCCGCCGCCACTGGGTATTGCCAAATAAAGCGTGTCATTCTCAATGGACTCCCCTCTGGCCTCTGATTTCTTCAGCTGGAGAGATGTGGCGTAATATATTCTGTGCCGGCCAGGGGCGCAGTACAGATGGCCTGCAACGACAAGTGTTCTGGACTCTTACTGCCACCACGCTGTGTACAGCGTTTCTGTGAATCGAGGGATCGATAAGTCCGGTGACCACCAATCTACTGAGGCCAAAACGAGCGGAGCGAGGTATTTTACCTCTGACAGGGCGTAATGCTAACGTGTGACTGCCCCCGTTCTATTGCGGTCTTGGGTGTATTGGTTGCAGCAGTCCGAGGGGACCCACGGAGGTGACTGCGGACCTTGACAATTACTGTGGAGACATTTGTATCACCTACCTGTGCTGGATCACGATGCCCACACCAACGTGTTTTGCTCCCTCCCCGCCATACCGCCAGCCCTTGATGTATAAGCATAATGCATTGTGGGAGTTGCAGTTTGTGTATTTACCACAACGACCAACGGGTGTGCTGAATTAATCATCGCAAGTGGGATGATATTTAAGGGCACGTGAATCCAATACGGAACAGCAGGTCGTGGAAAAATGAGAGACAGCTTCACGCAGTGCAGAGCGCTGAGGAAGGCTTATTGCCGAAATGCATCCGCCGCCACTGGGTATTGCCAAATAAAGCGTGTCATTCTCAATGGACTCCCCTCTGGCCTCCGATTTCTTCTGTTGGAGAGATGTGGCGTAATATATTCTGTGCAGGCCAGGGGTGCAGTACAGATGGCCCTGCAACGACAAGTGTTCCGGACTCTTACTGGCACCACGCTGTTTACAGCGTTTCTGTGAATCGAGGGATTGATAAGTCCGGTGACCACCAATCTACTGAGGCCAAAACTAGCGGAGCGAGGTATTTTACCTCCGACAGGGAGTGATGCTAACGTGTGACTGCCCCCGTTCTATTGCGGTCTTGGATGTATTGGTTGCAGCAGTCCGAGGCGACCACACTGAGGTGATCGCGGACCTTGACAATTACTGTAGAGACATTTGTATCACCTACCTATGCTGGATCATGATGCCCACACCAACGGGTTTTGCTCCCTCCCCGCTATGCCGCCAGCCCTTGATGCATAAGCATAATGCATTGTGGGAGTTGAGGTTTGTGTATTTACCACAACGAGCAACGGGTGTGCTGAATTAATCATTGCAAGTGGGAGGAGATTTAAAGGCACGTGAATCCAATACGGAACAGCAGGTCGTGGAAAAACGAGAGACAGCTTCAGGCAGTGCAGGGCGCTGAGGAAGGCTTCTTGCCGAAATGCATCCGCCGCCACTGGGTATTGCCAAATAAAGCGTGTCATTCTCAATGGACTCCCCTCTGGAGGACTGTTTTTGGCAAGAGAGTACCTGCTCCTGTGGGGGCATTGCGATCCTGCCCTATTTCCAGCACCCTCATTCTCCTTTGGTCTTCTCTCTCCCTCCGCCGCCGCAAGCCATCTTCCATCTGCTTGCGGCCGCAGTGCGGGGGAGGGCTCTTGACCTCAGGCCAGCAGGGACCGCAGGTTCCAGCCTGCAACGCGGCCGGAAGCTGCACGGACACCGCCAGGAACGCGCCAGGAGGCGCTACATAATCCGCCCTTTCCCCCGCTTCGCGGGAACGTCGCCGGGCTAAGCCCAGGCAAAGGGCGGGCTGTCTGTGGCCATCCGGGGCTGAACGAGGCTGGGCTGGGCCACGGACCTTGGCAGCTGCGGATAAGACATATCCCCCATTTACCGTGAGATTATTATGTTTTAGTTATATCATTGCAATATTCGTATTATTTTTTTAACTCGAGTGATTCATGATAGCTACGTTGTTTTAAATATTGGTTTGGTTGTTCCCGCACAAAGCTTAAATTATGTCTAAACTCCGATCCGCTAAAACTACCTCAGCATGAGCTACAATGCTTAACTACTTAGTTAAAGTAGTAAATAAAATTAATCATGACCGGCGAGCATCATTAAGCCGGGGTAGTTCCCCTGCCTCCCCCATTAATGCGTCCACCCCTTTTGATACACCGGTGCTATATATCAGCTGTAATCAAGGCAACCAGGCTTTAATAAATAATAATATTACCAATGATATTCTGGTTTCCCCAGTATCAAGCCAGGTTGTGCTAGATGATGATTTCTTTGAGTCCTCGCAACAACCTTCCCCGGTGCGTAGAGTAGTAAGGGCATGCAGGAAGCTACCTAATAAACGGGGGGTACTAGGAAAACTAAAAGAGTGGATATACCCCCAAAAAACCCAGTGGGAACTGAGACTCCAGAAAAGGAGGGGATATCTACTTTGAACCCTGAGCAATTTGATTTGTTAGTTAGCATCATAGAAGCCAAAATGGAAATGATTATTAAACCATTAGTAGTCAAATTAGATCAGGTCTCAAACAAAATAACTAGACTGGGTGGCCTTTTGAAGACCCATATTGCCATGGCCAAAACCAACAAGGTCCTTAAAATGGAAAATAATGTAAGCAAGGAAGTAGCATTACCATCAGAGGGGGGATTAGGGTAAACCAAACAGTCATACCAGCCCTATTACCCACAGTGATTCGGGGAAACCAAGTGAGCCAAGGAAACAAAGTTTCTACAGAAGGTGAGAATACAGGGGGGTGGTCAGGAGTGAGGAGAAGACGTTTTATTAGTCTCCCTCCAGACTGCGCCCCCTACGTGGTTGTTCTAACTAATGTTCCCCTGGTTGACACCCACTTAAGCCAGTTCCAACAGGAATCTCACGATTATCTGAAGAATAAATCTGTCTCATGGTTGCACAGACACTGTGGGTTCCCAATCGCCTACTCTAATGATATATTAACTACCAGCAGGGTTAACTGGATTGGTGACTCTAGAAAGACCAGCTCAGGTGACTGTGTTATTATTAATTTAAAGCACCCCAACACGTTGCTACAGTTCTGCTTAGAGCAGCCTCCCTACCGTTTGCTGAAAACGGTGTGTGTGTACGTCCACTCGGCTTCTTTTATAGTCACCTCAGTAATGGAACACCAACTGATACTAACCAACCAAAGCCATTCTCACCTTTTCTTAGATCAGGTCTAGCTATCCCATTACAAAATCGCTTCCATGCTTTAAACAGCTTGGACTCTAATAATTGACTTATCCCGGACAACCCATTGCTCCGGGGTGAGGATATCAATAGCCCGGCAATTGGAATAACTGAAAGCCCTACAGTTTTTACGTTAACTAGGCCAAGGAATCCCAACCTGTTGAATGACCATGAGGGCCCGCCTATCGGAAACTCAAAGGAAACAGATAGACCCACTGTAACCTTGCCACCGGATAGGGTCTGTACAGGGAATAATGGGATAATCATTACTAGCTGGAATGTTGCAGGACTGAAATCCAAGGGGAATGACCTGGGCTGGTCAAATTTCATTAATAGCTATGATATCGATTGTTTTCAGGAAACTTGGTGTAGGGAGGAAGTAAACTATGAGGGTTTTGTTTCTTATAATTTGCAGGCGCAGGGGATTGGGCCAGGTAGAGCCGAAGGCGGTTTATTAATTCTAGTATCTATCAAGCGCCCGGTCATTGTAAAAAAGTATATTACCATTGGAGCACACGCCCAGATCCTCTGGTTATTGGAGGGGCGTGACCATAATATTCTTCTAATTAATTATTACAATAACATCTTCGATAACTTCAGGGTAGTAGTTGTTGATGACCTGGCCAGTTCTGTCGAAAATCTAATTTCAGACATAAACGCCTCTTTTGATTTTATCTGGGTCGGAGACTTCAATACCTCATTATGTGAATTGCCTACGGGGAAAATATGTGGGTTTACTGATGATACCGACATGGATGATTTACATTTTGGACATAACCGTTATGGAGAGGCTTTAAACAATTTCTTGGGATGTTATGATCTGGAAATCCTGGGGTTTCTAAAGGAAGAAAATGGCCAAATTATCCCTACATTTAAGAGCTGGTGCTCCAGTTCGGTTATTGACCATGTGATCGTCATCTCCAATATTGCATCCTGTTGTGCTCCTCCTAGGATTGAAATATCTACCCTAAGTGACCATAATTGTATAATCTTGAAAACAACCTTGTTGGGTGACCGTTTTGTCAATGTGGGCACCATAGTCTCCAATCTGGAACCCATTGATGGGTTGGTGATAAAGCTACCGAATTAATTGGCTCTATTGTCAGGAATTGCATGGGAGAAATCTCTTTTATACTTGACAATTGTGCCGACTATGAACAGGTTCTATGTGATTTTAATGATATTAACAAGTTTATTGACGCCAGGTTCACCAAACCTAAAGGGGGTCAGCGTAAAAATGAATTGGCCTGGTTTAACCACTCATGTACCAGGCTACTAACTGAATTAAAACACGCTCTTGCTAAAAAGCCCAGGGACTCTGACTCTGTAACAAAATTAAGATGAGAATATAAGTGTGCCTTAAAGCTAAGGAAGAGTGAGCTACAGCAGTCGGCATGGGATTCTCTCAACCAGGCTGCTGAGTGCTCCAATAGTACTCTGTTTTGGGCTACTGTGAACTCTCCTTTCCTTAAGGGCGAAAATCTGCCAGAGTTAACTTCTAACGTCCTGAGCGATGATTGGATAGCCCATTTCTCAGAGATTTTTGATTCTAATAGCTGCCTGGACACTGACCTGAGAACGTGGGAAGTCCTACCACTGGATATTACAGTCAGCGAGGTGGAACTTGGCATACGGACAAGCAAGGGGGGGAAAGCCCAGGGTCCCGATGGAGTGCCCATCGATGTGTATAAAGCAGAGCCAGAGTTGTGGAGCCCTCTTCTGGCCATTGCTTTCAATGCTGCAGTATGTACCGAGGCTCCTGAAACTTGGGGGGAATCAATTGTTATCCCTATACATAAAAAGGGCAGTAGGTCTGAGGTAAAAAATTACCGCTCGATCTCTCTTCTTGACTCTTCAGTCAAGATTATGAGTCGAGTTATGCTAGCAAGGTTAGAGGAATGGGCCGAGGAAGAGGGTATCCTCGCTGATAGTCAGTTTGGATTTAGAAAGGGCAGGGGTACACTCGAGCAGTGTTTAAACCTTGATCTATTGATCGGGGCATACACGGAAGCCAAACCAGGGTCAATCTACCTCTGCTTTGCAGACCTCAGTAATGCTTTTGACATGGTTGACCATTCTATTTTATGTCGTGAGAGAAGTGTGTAAGCACTAGACACAGAGAAGAAATCTCCCTGAAGAAGTCACAGTGGAAATCAGTGTTTTGTTTTTTAGGAAGCCCTCACTCACCACCTGTTGACCCCACTTTAAGTGGAAACAACCGAGTCACTAACTGGTAAGTTTACCACACACTGACCATTGAATACATTTTTTCCGTATGGTACAGTTTCTGACAATTTTAATCCACATTTCTTTTTGACACTTTTGCCACAAAGAACATGCTCCGCAGTAATCTGCCGTTGTAGCACACCAGGAGGCATTCGGCTTCTCCTGGTGGGCCCGATGATGAAGCTTGTCACCACCCAGGGTGGTGAGTGAGGGCTTCCTAAAAAAAAAAACGCTGATTTCCACTGTGACTTCTTCAGGGAGATTTCTTCTCTGTGTCTAGTGCTTACACACTTCTCTCACGACACTCTTTTGTTGTTTTACAAGATTTAACAGGGGGACCAAGAGTGTCCTTTTCCCTCTCTCTAAATTTGTTATTACATTCTATTTTATGGCCAACCCTGTTACAGTTAGGAGCACCAGAGGGCATAATCTACTTCCTGGCCAGACTGTACAGGAAATTAACAACTTGTGTGCGCTTTGGCACTAATGGTGAATGCACCCCAAAATTCGGAGTCAAAAGAGGGATCAGACAGGGCTGTGTATTGGCCCCCCGCCTTTTTATCTTATTTATTAATGGAATCGATGAGATTTTAAAAGGTGTTAAAGCAGATGCCCCTATGATTAATGGAACCCCAGTGCCGGTGTTTTTATACGCCGATGACGCTGTCCTGCTCTCCAGAACACCGTTAGGATTACAGCGTTTGATTAATAGGTTTTCCACCTTTATCAGTGATAGAAAATTAATAATTAACAAGGGGAAAACGTTTACCATGACAAGGTGCGTCAGGTGGATACATTTTGTTATCTTGGTATAACTTCTCCAAAGATAGATCATGGTCCAACGAATTTAAAAACATTCGCATCAAAATTGCAAAAAATGAATTTGGTGTCTTTAGATTTGCTCATAAGGTTGGGGACCGACGTACAAATGAAATGCTTAAGACCTATCAAGCCAGGTGTGTTACTATCGCTCTTTATGGAGCCGGTGTATGGGGGCATAGACGTGACCATACGTTGCAGCAAGAGGAAAACTCTTTTCTAAAAAAGCTCCTGTCGTTGTCAACTTCTGCTTCTACTGAGTTAATTCACCGAGAAACAGACTCCAATTTCCTGATCGATCAACTATCCCTGAGGCTACTTATGATCTGGCGGTCAATCTGGATTCAGGAGGAAAAATCATTTACTAGATTGATCATCAAGGGTTGTCTCCTGTTGGACAAATTTTTAAATATTCCCTGGCTAAAATATGTGATTAGTTGTTTTTCTGAGATTTTCAATTTAAATGTTCTGGTTGACCCTGGCGCTGCGGCTCTAATCCCAAAGGCTGAGCTGAAATCTAAATTTTGGGCCTTTTCTGTAAGAAAGAGAGCTGTTGCTAACGGATCTTTATCAACTGTCACTTTTTACAATAGCCATACTATTGTTGAAGGTTTTCCCCTTTATTTAATATGGGTGACTAGGCCATCACACAAGTTTGTGCTAACCAGACTGAGGTTTGGTGTAGCACATCACTTAGTAGCTCTGCCAACTCTTAAAAAACATCCGCAGGGCCATGTATGTGTGATGGTGTATCTAGACAAATGCTCATCCTGTAAATCCTGCAGTAACATCATTGAAGGTGAGTTTTTTGAACATAATGGGTGTCGGACTTCTGCTCAAGACATGTGGAATTGTAGGACTATGAATTGTATATATTTCATCTTGTGCCCATGCCAACTTGGCTATGTGGGCGAAACCTCAAGATCGGTCCAAACCAGGCTTACTGAACACAGGTCTGCTATCCGCACAAATAAACAGCTAGCTCCCTTGGTAAAGCATTTCAAAGAAAACCACCATGCTCCAGATGAGTTTAAATGGCGCATTTTGGAGAAAATTAGACTCCCAAACAACAAAGGTGGAGATCTAGTGAGAAAGAAAAGAGAGGTGTTCTGGATTTTCTCCCTGGGAACGTTTAAAAAGGGCCTTAATGCCGAGATTCCCTGGGAAAATGCCATCCTTTAGTTCCTGTTAGTAATCTATTTTTAGTCACTCCAAGAATCTCTATCATTAATATGATGTGTTTAGAACTGCTATTAAGTAAACACGTTATAACTACATTCTTCCGGGAAATCTATATCGCTATCGGTATTTGATTTCGTGGATACCTGTAATTCTTGTACATATTTATTATGTGCGATAATTTTTTGCGATCGGTGTATACTCTGGGGATTGGTAACCTTAAAACACAAATGAAAATATATAAGATTTAGTTTAACATTCTCTATATATCATCCTTATATTGGAAGACATTTCCCTTCAATTCCTAAACGAGTACATAACAATACTCTACTTAAATAATCCTGAATTAACAAATTCCTCGTCATTATGTCGGGTTAGGAGATATACATGTATCTTATTATGCCTCCTATTTAATATCTCCGATTCTCCGTTAGCTTTCTTAAAGATGGACGAATTGAAAAGATACAAAGAATGTCTCTATGAATATTCCATAGTGTTTTAAAACTTCGGGATTAATATTAATCCCTTCATCGATTTATTACTAGATACATTAGACACGTTATTACCGTGAAATAAAGAACAGACTATCTAGAAATACCAGACGAACCCGAGAAGGTTCGGGCGCCATTTTGGATAGGGATATGTATAACGAACTTCTAAAGTAGTCCTTCGTTAATATCTATGAATGTTAACGATCGCACTCGCATTTTCGCGCCATAATCTTGGTTTAAATGGGACCTTCTACCATCCGGCAGCTATCGGGTTTTTTTCGTGGAGACGTGGTTCCCAACACACGAGCGTCGGAGCAGCACTATCCTGCTGTCCGCCTGTCGTCTACTTCTTTAAGGTAAGAAACTCCGGCAAATAGGGTGCTTCTCACTATCTCTGTAACTCAGTTTGAGTACAGATTAACTAGCTAACGTTATTGATCTTCCACCGTTATTCCTTCCTTTAGAGACGGCTGATTCTTATTTTACGTGGAGGTCGGAATTTCTATATAACACGAACGTTGGAACAGCACTACGCTGCTGCCCGCGTATTGGTTTTTAATTTAAGGTAAGAACTTTAGACACTCGCAACTATTATCACCCCAGATTGAATATGTGCACTCGAATCTAATAAATAAACGAGACTGACACCCGACCGCTACTCCTTTTCATAGAAACGGCTTTTCCATTTTCTATGTGGAGGTCAGAGATATATGTACAACGAGCGTTGGAACAGCACCACCCTGCTGCCCACACAGTATTTTTAAATTTGAGGTAAGAACTTTGGACATCTATAGTCGTTATCAGTTTAGCATGATTATGGATCAATATGCCATCGTTAAGTGCACTCGAATTTAGTGCACTGGATGATGTCATCAGTGATGTCATTTGAGATGTCATCAGTGATGTCATCAGTGATGTCATTTGAGATGTCATCAGTGATGTCATCAGTGATGTCACTGACCATGTCATGAATGATGTAATATGTGACATGATCAGCAGTGGATTGCGGGTGCGCGATATATAGTTAGTACAACTAACTATATATGGAATTTCAATGGTTTTGTGTGAGTAAAATAAGGTTTTTTAAATGCTAATTCCTAACTATATATGGTCAAATTCAAATTCAAATTCAAATTGGCTTTATTCGATTTACATAAGAAATCATAAAAGCATACAAGAACAGTTAATATCATACATTTTTAAAAGGTTTCCACGTTAAAAAATTTGAAAAAGTTTGTAAAGAATCTGTAAAACATTTTCCATGTATAAGAGGTCAGCAATGAGCATGTAATCGAAAAATCTCAAGTTTTAAGAAATTCTAGCGAATCTAAACATGTTAGGCTTACACCATCGAGTTTCTGTATTTTATCACTGACATTAAAAAGCGAGAAACAACAAAGATTACATGTACCTCATCTAGCAAAAGTAACTTCAGATAAGCAGATTTACATGTTCTTATGCCCCAGGATTTAAGAAGAGGTAAGAGGAATAATTTCCTCGGAGCAGAGTAAAATTTACAAAAGAACATAATATGAATGTTACTTTGCGAAGAATGGTCATCACATGGGCAAAGTAAATTCGCCGAAGTCCAATCGTTGTATTTTGGAAGGGTGACCATTCGGAAGAAGGTACCTAAACGCAGCCTTGTAAGAAGCATACGGGGATACGGTACAGTTTCGGTCCTGAGATACTTTTGTAAACCTTCGATAGGGGTAATTTTTTGATAAAACAGGGTAGAACTCTTATGTTTCTCGGTGTTCCATCTGGCACTTTCCAGATGTGTGATTAAAAGTTTTTTAAGAGCTGGCCTGGACAAGTTTTCTAAGGACTCTGGAGCGTCATAAAATTCAGGGTGACCAATTTCAGAGAACATCAGCTGGACATATCGTAACCACTTGATTTTGGATGCACCATCCAAATTTCTACAGTCCATAATGAGTTCTCTATTAAATTGGCATTCCATAGTGGTCCAGATTTTGTGCCATAGCAAACACGGTGATAACTTTATAGTGTCGCTAAGGTATTTAAGGCCAGTCTCAATGTGGGTGGAAAAAGTCGAAGTGGATTTGCTCACACCTAGTAAATAACGGATAAAAAGGTTTTCACAGGTTTGTAGTGAGGACACATTTTCGAAGCCCCATAGGCCTGCTCCATAAGTGACTGTCGCTATACACTTAGCTTGATAGATCTGTAACATCTCAGCAGTTGGTTTGCCCCCGATTTTTGCTGCGAAAGTTCGCAGGGCCCCAATGGCGCGACTAAAGGCAAGTTTCCTAGCAGATACTGCATGTTTCCAACCTCCTTTTCTATCAAAGACGACACCTAGGTAGCAAAAGGTGTCTGTGCACTCAATTCTTTGCTCGTCAAGATATATCGAACATTGTGGCCTTTTGTTTTTTTGGGTGCATGCCATGGAGAAGGTTTTAGAGATGTTCACTTTCAAATTTCGTTTCCCCATATAGAAAGAAAATTCAGTTACTGCTCTCTGCAGCCCTACCTTAGTCCTAGACATAATTGCCGCGTCATCGGCATATAAAAGAATGGGTACAGGCCTACCATTAATTGCTGGATAGTCACTTGGGATATTTATTAAGTGCTCTACAATAGAGTTTATATAAAAACAGAATAAGAGGGGCGCAAGTATGCAGCCTTGCCTAACCCCTCTGTTTATGGGAAATTTCTGTGTGCATTGACCCTGGGACCCGAACCTCACTCTAGCTCCGGCATCTCTATATAGTTCTTTTATAAATATGATGATGGTGGGATCCACCCCGATATTTTCCAATGTTGACCAGAGCTGAAGATGGTCCACGCAATCAAATGCTGTGCTGAGGTCAACAAAGGTAACAAACAGGTCCCCTTTTTTGGCCTCGGTGTATTTGGAGATCAATAGGGACAGGTTAAGGCATTGTTCCTGGGTACCCATTCCCTTACGGAACCCATATTGGGTTTCGGAAATAACCTTTTTCTCTGTCTCCCAGTGTTGAATTCTCTTAAGGACGATCCTTCCTGCAATTTTCATAAGACCGTCCAGTAGAGATATGGGACGGTAGCAAGCAGGATCGTCCCTATTCCCCTTTTTAAAAATGGGCACTACAATTGCATCTGACCAGGTGTTAATTATGCCACATTTGTTTCCCATATTTAAAACATTAGTTAAGAGGGGGGCCCAAAAATGGAGGTTTGTTTTATAAACATCCACAGGGGTATAGTCGGGGCCAGGAGCTTTCCCTGATGGGCTTTCTCTGATGGCATTTTCCACTTCTAGTGCAGTAAAAACCAAGTCAATTGGGTAGGGGGATACTGGGGGGTCAATTGACTGGTGATCATAAAATGTATTATTCAAAAATAAGGGTTCATTTTGTTGGATCTGAGTATCCCTCTGGCTGTTGGTATAAAGTTTGCTGTAGTGTTCTACCCAGAGGTCTGCAGTGATTGCTACATCTATGCAATTGTCACTCACTTTTATGTTATATACCGATCTTATAACTTTCCAAAAGAGGTTAGCATCCTTATTCCTGGCGGCTTCCCCCAAAGCTTCCCAGGCCTCCCTTTTCATTGTCGCCTTGCGATGATTAATTTCCCTTTTATACTCTCGTCTGGCCTTGGAAATGTGCACCCTATCTTTTGGGATAGCATTTAAAACTTTCTTCAATTTCTTCAGGGCAGCTGTGCAACTAGAATCGAACCACCCACGTGTATGTTTCTCATTCTTTTTATGGCTCCTCGTTAGCATGTCTTTAATGTAAAGCTGAATGTTAGCGAAAGCTGCCATAATCGCCTTTGGATCCATATCCTCTTCTAAACAGACAAGTATGTCTGTAAAGCAAGATGATATGAGGCTGTGGAAGAAGGTTAAAGGATTCATTTTCTCCCACTTTATCACATAGCCGTTTATTTTTGTTAAAGTGACCTCCAGTGGATATAGCGGCCCACTAGATTCCTTTGCTTTCTCCTCTGTGATCATTACCCCAAAAGTAATTGGATAATGATCGCTCATTGGGTCGTCCCCAATCTCCCAGAAAGTTATAAAATTGGGTTTGATGGGGGACGCTAGTGCAAAGTCAATTGTGGTTTCACAGCCCCTGCCATTATATGTTGGGGCAAAGGGAACTGGGGGGGAACATGCCTGATTAATGAAAGTAAGATCAAAAGAGAAAATAATGCTGTTGAGGAGGGACCCCAACTTGGTGTGTGAGAAATGGAAAGGGCCATCCTCCTCGTGATCCGAAAGGCCGCACAAACCTAACTCGGAAGATGGGCAGATGGCACAATTAAAGTCTCCCACCCATAGCACTATGTGGTCCCCCATGTTTTGATCTCTCACTTTATGAATGTGGTGTGACATTTTATTCAAGGTCTGTTCCATTTCATTTACTGGCATGTTATTATAAAAATTTACCAATATCACCTTTTGTGTGGTGCCCCATTTAAATAAAAGAATTTGAAAGTATTGATCGGAATGGAAATCATATACCTTTATGTCTCCCGCATTCGATGTATATATGCACAGGCCCCCTTTGTTTCGACCCTGGGGAGAGGGAACAGCGGGTGAATGAAATGTTCGATACCCCATAATATGACTTTCCTCAACAAGCCAAGTTTCTTGCAGGCAAAGAACGCCATGCTTCTGTATAATTTCCAACCACGGTTTATGGGTGATCTTGTTACCCAAGCCTGCTACATTCCAAGATAGGAGTGAATGTTTCGAGTCGCTGTTTTTCTGAGGTGGTTGGCCAACATTTCCCGTTGCGTCTATCGAGACTAGGGAATGTACCGTCTCTAGATGTTGTGTGGCGCTCACAGCAAGGGGACACTGGACTGGGCAGAGTTCTTCTGCACCCAGGGAATTTTGATTTTTATTTACAGATGGAAAATTGTCAGTGTTACTGGCCTTGGTTGAAAGATTTAGAGTGCTCGACCGAGGTGAAAGATCAAGAATTCCCAGTCAATCCACCTGATCTAGGCATTCAAACCTATTCATAGTGGGTGCACCTTTCCACCAATTATTATTGGCTTGCCATCCCTGCCCGTTCCCCTTCCATCTGTGATTATGGGCTATGGACCAGACCCCAGAAGGCTCAACTATCTGTTTTGGAGGGTAGAAAAAGGTAAGGGGTTTAGTGACAATCGATTGGCGCATCGCATGTGTATCCCATGTGGTGATAAGTTGGGCTGTATGGGGGTCTGCAAAAGACACCACAATACAGTCTCCTAATATGGTTTTATTAGTGCGACCCACCCATGGAACTCGCCTGACCATTAAGACCCTGCTTGTGGTGGTATGTGGATGCTGCCTGTTGGCATTTAGCCAGTGGATCACTTTGTTCTTTAAGGACCACTGGGTTTCCACGGTGTCCGGGGCAAGTGTAGGTACCCCAGCCAAAATGGCAACATAGGGCCCAGCATCGGGAGGGAGACCAATATAGCCCCCGCGGAAATTCTGTTTATTTGGATATTGGTCAAATGTACGCTGTAAAAGGGGGGTAATAGGCTTGGTCACATTTTGATCATTTCTAGAAGAGTTTTTGGGCTGCACTTGTGTTAGGGGTGGTTTTGTATCTGGATTTGATGAACTTGATGGCAAAGAAACAAGGACGTTTGCGATTTTCCGGGGTTTAGGAATTGGAGTAGGTTTGAATGATAGGGAGGGCAAAGGAGAGGGGAAAATTATAGGAGCAGGGGATGCCTCGTTAGGCACTGATACCGATTGAATGCCAGCATTTGAGGCTGGTACAGGTTGGGTACCATCATTTCTCGCCTGTGGGAGACCCTCGGTAATCTGGGGATATGTAGCTTTCAGCTGTTTTAGGCTAAGCGTGGCCAGGGAAACTAAAGTTTTATCCATTTCAAGCAGGTGAGTCTCAATACGTGACAGTCTTAGTTCAAAAGGTGACAAAAGTTGTTTCAGAGTAACCCAGACTGTTTTGAGAAAATGTTCATCTTCACCCGCCTTGCCCATATCCCTCCCCAAGTCATTTTGGCCTCCCGTTGTTGAATTGTCACCAGAGACAGCAAAATTCTCTAAAGCAGGAACAGTAGTGGTGTTAGGATAGGTAAGATCACTCTCACCCCCTATTTGCTGGGAAACTGCAAGTGAAGTTTGTTTAAGGTCCCCTATTTTAGGCAGAGTTCTTCTAGAATTGAAAAACTGATGCCTAGCAATTTTTGCTTTCTTGCGGTTGTAGGCAAGTTTAGCAATGTTCTTCCTTTTCGTGGTTTGACGATGTAGATGTTTACTTTTTACTACCGAAAAGGAGGGGGCAGGAATATCCAGCATAGTGATAGGCTTTTCCTGTACAGTAGAAAAATTATTCTCAATGGGTTTAGGGGACATGGGTGTAAAAATAAAAGAGGAATCTAATGGGGGTGAAGAGGAAGAAGGATAAGAATGATGAATGTCGGCATGTATTAGCAGAGGGAGGGGGTGTGCAGCCTGTTGGGGGGATGCAGCGGACGCAATGTGTCCCAAGGATGATTTTTTAGAATTAGCAAATGTTTGGGAGAGCCTGCGCGCGGCGTCAAGCTCGATAGAAACCCTATTCTGTATTTTTGTAATTTCGGCGTCTATTGCCAAATTTGTCTTTACTAGAAAGTCATCCAAGGTGCCATTTGGCTTGGTCAGGCCCAGTGCGGTCTTACTACGACTCCCCCTAGTACACATGATTTATGGCAGATATAATTCTTGTGGCGTACTCACTAATATCAAAGGCCAAGCCCGAAGTCAATGGTACAAACCAAGGGGGGTGGGCCAGGCCAGTCCTCGTAGGCCTCGAACGGCCTCAAACGGTCCCGCCCTTGTCCCGGGCTTATCTCCGGGCGCTCCCGCGCGCTCCCGCGCAGCGTCTTTCACTGGTTTTTGTAGGCCGATAGCAATGGGGCGTGGTGCAGAGAAGTGAGGGCGGGGCGTTCAGGGAGAGCGGGGCCAGGTGCCTCAGCCTCACGCTCGCAGCCCTGAAGCCTCACACGCCCCCTCGGTGCAGCCAAGCAGGAAACCAAAAAACAAAGGAACAAACGGTGAGGATTAAATCCGCAGCGGGACCCGCGAAGCGGGTTCCGCAAGTCGTGGGGTTAAGGCAGCCCTTAAAAAGACGAGCAGCTCCAGCCAGGTCAGGTCCAACCGCCACAATGAGGAAGTCCAGGTGCCTTTATGATTACAGGAGGTGAGGGCGGGGCGTTCAGGGAGAGCGGGGCCAGGTGCCTCAGCCTCACGCTCGCAGCCCTGAAGCCTCACATGCCCCCTCGGTGCAGCCAAGCAGAAAACCAAAAAACAAAGGAACAAACGGTGAGGATTAAATCCGCAGCGGGACCCGCGAAGCGGGTTCCGCAAGTCGTGGGGTTAAGGCAGCCCTTAAAAAGACGAGCAGCTCCAGCCAGGTCAGGTCCAACCGCCACAATGAGGAAGTCCAGGTGCCTTTATGATTACAGGAGGTGAGGGCGGGGCGTTCAGGGAGAGCGGGGCCAGGTGCCTCAGCCTCACGCTCGCAGCCCTGAAGCCTCACACGCCCCCTCGGTGCAGCCAAGCAGGAAACCAAAAAACAAAGGAACAAACGGTGAGGATTAAATCCGCAGCGGGACCCGCGAAGCGGGTTCCGCAAGTCGTGGGGTTAAGGCAGCCCTTAAAAAGACGAGCAGCTCCAGCCAGGTCAGGTCCAACCGCCACAATGAGGAAGTCCAGGTGCCTTTATGATTACAGGAGGTGAGGGCGGGGCGTTCAGGGAGAGCGGGGCCAGGTGCCTCAGCCTCACGCTCGCAGCCCTGAAGCCTCACATGCCCCCTCGGTGCAGCCAAGCAGGAAACCAAAAAACAAAGGAACAAACGGTGAGGATTAAATCCGCAGCGGGACCCGCGAAGCGGGTTCCGCAAGTCGTGGGGTTAAGGCAGCCCTTAAAAAGACGAGCAGCTCCAGCCAGGTCAGATATATGGTCTATAACCTATGGTTTTTTCAGTGAATTTTCAAGGTTTTGTAAATGCTAATTCCTAACTATATATGGTCTATAACCTATGGTTTTTTCAGTGAATTTCATTGGTTTTTTAAAAGCTAATATCTATAGCTGTAAAATGTATTCTTCTTTAAATCCAAAAATATATTTTATATGTTTATTAATAATTTTTTTTAAAATATTTTTTTTGTTTCGCTCCCGGTTCGCGAACCGGGAAGCTTTCCGTTAGCTCAATTTGATGCCGCGACCCGGTCCGCGAACCGGTAAACGTTCCGTTAGCGCAACTGCCGCGTTAGAAATCAACATCGTGACGCGTCGCGGAAGCGCGACGTATCACGTTGTCGCGTAATGCGTCTTATGACGCGCCGCGTTAGCGCACCCGGAAGTGCTCCGGTACGCGAACTGAGACGCGAAGCGCAGCTCCCCGGAAGCGATCCGCGTTGCGTCGCGAAAGCGCGACGTATCGCGTTGCCGCGTAATGCATCTTATGACGCGCCGCGTTAGCGCACCCGGAAGTGCTCCGGAGCGCGAACCGAGGCGCGAAGCGCAGCGACCCGGAAGCGATCCGGGGCGCGTTCCGCAGCGCGTAACATAAGCGTGAGAGGTCATGTGACTTGTTAATAAAACTTTTCATTGGTTCATTTAACTTTTGGTTTCATAATCATGTAAGGCTAGGTCAGGTGACCTAAAAATAACACTTTTCATTGGTTTAGAACTATTGTTTTTCCCAAATGATGAAAACCCCTCCTTCTTTCCTCACTCTGACTTTCATCATTGTGAGAGGAAGACCTTTATTCATAGTAGAGCAATGGCTTCAGTAGTTGCTTCAGCTGGTGCACCCCCACCACCACCTCCACCTCCTCATGGGAAGAGAGGACCACCTCCCCAGGTCATCACCAACACAGAGGAGGAAGAGGAAGAACTAGAGGAAGAGGAGAGAGAAGGACCACAGTTCTTGGAAGAGATGCCCCGGGTTTCCCATAGGAAAGCCAGTTTCATTTGGCAGTTTTTTTCAATCCCTCCAGGGCAGAAGAAAGTAAATGCGAGGTATGTCACCTGCCTCATTTGCAAAGAGAAATTATCAAGAGGGACTGATAAAAAGTATAGCTACGGGAACTATACAATGCATCGGCACATGAACAGGTGGCATCCATTGAATTACAGCCGGGCGGAGATACGTGACATGGAAGAAAACCCAACAGCAACTCCTGTGGCCAGGTCAACATCGTTAATATCGTTGACAGCAGCAGAGGCACGGGAAACTGTGCTAAACATCCAGGAGAATTTTGGGCATATGAAATATACTTGTCTGCACTGCGGTGCATTGATATCATGTGGTAACATGAGTATTAATTCAATCAACCTAGCTTATAACAATCACAATTGTCCTAACCGCCCCAGACAGTAATTTTTTTTTTGCTCCTGTTGAGCCCTTTTCAATGCCTGTTTTTTGTTGTTTCCCCCCAAAAAACCAAAAAATATATAAAATTGTTCAAAAAAAAAAAATATATATATATATATATATATATATATATATAACAACAAAAACATAAAAAAAAAGGTCTTTTCAGAACTACCTCCCCTTTCAAAAAAAATTGCTAGAATGTTTAGCACTCTGGCAAGCTCTATTTCTTTTAGTTCGCTTCCCAGTTCGCTTCCCGGTTCGCGAACCGGGAGCTAACCAAAAAAAAAAAAAAAAAGAAGAGTAAGTATAAGGAAAGTAAACAGAGAGTGATGTTAAAAGAAAGACAGCTATAGGGAGTAAACCAGAGATACTGTTTAATAGATCTATTTACCGAAGAAAAGACGGAAGAGGGTATAATTGTGAAAAACAAAATAGATAAGGAAGTGAAAGAAAAAAAAGAGAGTAGAACAATAACAAAGAAGACTTTCTTGGAGAATGTGAGTGAATGTTCAAAATAAGATTAAAACATGGGGAATAACAGAGAGAAAAAATAGAAAACAGAAAAGAAGAAGTAACAGAAAAAGATTAATTGAAACAGCAAAGAAATGTAAATAACATAGAGCCATATCATCAACATAGGCAATAAAAGTTTTGCAGCTTTTATCGGCAGAAATATGTCACCAAAGCCGCTTTTGCAGCAGAAAACTGCCGCTAAAACCACTTTTGCACCAGTTTTCTGCCAATAAAAACAGCAATAATTTTATTGGCTGTGTTCATAATATGCCCCTTAGTGTGCTTCAACTACACAGAGAAAGCATTATGAACAAGTAGTCAAAGAGTGATCAGTCAAAGACACTAAGAGTAATAGAGACGGAGTGAGTGAACAAGAGTGAGGAACTATGAGAAGAGAGGGACTGAGAAAAAGAGTGGAAGGAGTTGATTAAGTAGGTAATAGAGAAAGGAATGAGGAAAGTAGCAAAGGCAGGAAACTGAGGGTTAAAGAAATGAAGCTGTGGAACTAATAGTAGGTGAATGTGATAGAAATGTAATGAAAAGAATACAAAACATTTACCTTATAATTGTCGTTAAATTACTCACTTTTTGTTTTTATACTTTCAATCTGTGAAAGAGAGAACAAACATTTGAAAAATATTAAAACATGTATTTAAAAATTACAAAAGACAAGGGAAAAGATTGAAGGACAAACAGTTTTTCAACAACTTTGACACTGACAGAAGCTTCTGCTTCTCCAGGACCCCTACACAGTCCTAAAGATATACATTTTAAACTAACAGTATCTTGATGCAGATGAAGTGAGGCCTATCTTAAAACATGGTGCATCTTTTGCACTGCTGTTGTCTCAGAAAAGTGTCGCAAGACACTAACATTTTAAATGATTGCTTCAGGATGCCAATAAGATGTGTCCTATCCAGAGGTTTGTTTGAGGTGAGACCTACTCAGGGTTCCAAATGAAATTTCGAGTTGTTTGAAGAGAACAGAGGACATAATACATGTGAAGGCCTACCAATGAAGTAAGTCATGTCCACTTCACTCTTGAACAAAGGCCAGACCTCTTCTGTGTCCGTGGACAGACCTAAACTTCATCTGCACAATGTCATTCATAAACTTAGGAAACACAGGTGATGTAATTGAAAAATGTGGAGTTTCTTTTCCTCATTTCACAATCACATCACCTGTGTTGCCTTTGCTTAGGTATCTCATAGTGCGGATGTAGTCCAGCATATTAAACAGTACCTAGAAGTGCAGCACTGCATGCAACAACTTTGACACTTATAAAAGCTTTTGCTTCTGCATGCCCCCTACACAATGCTAATTATATACATTTTAAACTGATGGTATCTTGCTGGAGATGAACTGAAACCTATCTTGCAACATGGTGCATCTTTTACACAAAAGTGACCCACAATGGAGCAAAAGAGGCGCACGGCCACCATAAATCTGACCCTAACATTTTAAATGATTGTTTCAAGATGCCAATAAGGTGTAACCTATCCACAGATTTGTTTCAGGTAAGTCCTACTCAGGGTTGCAGATGGAATTTAGGTTTGTTGAAGAACACAGAGAAGATAATACATGTGGAGGCCTACCAACGAAGTGAGTAATGTCCACTGCACTCTTGAACAAATGTCAGACCTCCTCTGTCTCCAGGAACAGGCCTAAACCTCATCTACACAATGTGGTGTCTAATGTTAGGAAACACAGGTAATATAATTGAAAAACATGCAATTTTTTTTGCTCATTCCACAATCATATGACCTGTGTTTCCTTTGCTTAGGTATCTCATTGTGGAAATGTAGTCTATCATATGAAAGAAAGACTACGTAGAATATGAGCACTGTATGCAAGAACTTTGACACTTACAGAAGCCTCTCCTTCTCCATGCCTCCTACACAGTTCTAAATGTACATCATAAATGGAAACAGTACAGAATTAATTATACATGTTAAATGGTTTATTTTTGCTGTTCTCAGAATGTATCAAATTTCACTAAAAACAGTGACTTGAAGGTATTAATCATATAACAGCGGGGAAAAAAAAACACAATCAAAATGATTGTGTTTAAAAAACCCATACAACATAACAAATCAGAATTCAGAACTCCTTAAAGTTAACTTACTTTCCATGACGGCGAAGGATGTCCTATGAACAGCTTACACTCTGTTGTGCTGTTATTACTTTCAGCCCGCCACTTTCTGAAAGAAAACCTCCATTGTTTTGAAAAACATGTTACATACAATAAATGACTTCTTGCTCTCTACCACAAGTTTCCACAAGGCCAAATCTTGTCAGAGCCATTTATAACTCTTGGATTTCTTGTAAGCCAATCCCGTCATTTGGCATTTCCGCAACTTTCAGAATTAAAATGTTGAAGATCATTTTCACAATCCTGGACTAGTAATATCTTCCCCTTCTTCCTCAGTCATGTTCTACATTTCCTATGACACTGATACTGCTTACTATGAAGCAGACTTACACTACCTCTATGACTACTACAATTATTTAATTCTCTACATCACTTTTAATCACAAAGCAATGTAAAACAGTAGACAGCATTGCAGACTTACATTCCCTCTACTCCATGTTTTGATTGGCTGCTTCAATTAGCTTATAAAAAGAATCAGTTTTTCTGAACTCATTCAAAGTGCAGTTATTTTTCGATGATGTCAACTGTTATGGTAAGAAGTTATGTCTCTGTACTACACTTATCCTCAAGGCCAAATTGTGTAGGAGCCATTAGAACTTCTTGAAATTCCTCAGAGCGCATCCCGAGATTCTTTCCCTAAAATTTTGGTTTTAAAAACACCAGGTAAGAGTTTTTAAGGTCATACGGCAATTTTTTTTTGAAAATTAAAACAGAATCATTGCAGAATGACCAGCCATTTCTAGACTTTAAATAAGCTGTGTAATGTCTAGATGTTATTGAAGGACCGTCATGATATATAATTGCTGCAGTTACAAAAGTCCTTCCTGATATTGACAACTGCGAAGCCACAAAATTTTTAATTAAAGTTGTCAATTTTGTTCCATCAGGCGTACATCGTTGGAACATTAAAATGACATACTGGCCATATGTTCGTATAAATAATGTGGACATCACTTCAGATTTAAATTGGCTACACTCCATGTTGTGATCAGCTGCTTTTACTAGCTTATTAAAGGAGACTGATTTACTGTCTGGCAAAGTTAAATATATAAATCTATCTGAGTCTACACTAGTAGTACTTGATACCCTACAGTTCTCGCAGTCATGCTGCCATTGATAAGAAAGCCCAAACAGCTGATCTACATCTACACCTTCAGCATGCAATACATCAAGCATATACATTAAAAACTCCTGACAATCTTGCTGAATATTTTGAGAGAATTGTGTTTGGCCTGAACATCTGTCTAACAGATTTCGAATTTCAGACACACTTTCTATGATTGTTCTATCAGTGCTACATTTTTCTAAGACAGAATTGAACAAACTGCAAAATCTTTGATCAGAATTGACCACAATCTCTTCTTTTACATTTTCTAGAGAAAACAAAACATTAACCACTACATTAGCATAGCAGTTGACACCAGAACTGTTTTCAAATTGAAAACCAACAACATCTTCAACAGAATCCTTTTTGTTTCTGCTTATAATTTCAGGTTCATCGACTTTTCGTCTTTTTGCTACAACCTCCCCAGTATTGGTCACATTTCTTCGTTTCCGGCCTACCACACGTTTCTCAAACAAAGGATATTGAGGCAAATGTGGCGCATACTCTCTTCTTAACCTATTGTATTCCTTAACACAATCTAGATCCGCACAAATGCTTGTGACATCACACTCAATCAAGTACAATCCCGATAAAGTTCTAACTCGTGACAATGCCACATATGCCATACCCTCCTTGAACACAGAACTGCCAATATTCACCAATGCACTGTCTACACTTAAACCTTGCGATTTATGGATTGTCACCGCATATGCCAAGCAAACAGGAAACTGCTTACGGCGAACATATAAGTCTTTTACAAGCAAAAATCTAGCAGAACAACGACCAATTAGCTGTACTTCCTCAATGCCATCAAATTTAATTTTTAAAAATTCAATTCCATCTCTATTTCTGTATTTTACAAAATCAACAACATTACCCATTGATCCATTTACCAGACCTCTTTCAACATGTAAATTCCTTCTTAAAATTATACGGCAGTTCAAGCACACATTCAGAGTCTTTTCAAAACCTGCAGTTTTAGATATACTCTTCTCTAATGAATCCAATTTTGTTTTCAGATTCTCAGACAAAATAATTGTTGATCCCATATGCTCTACTCTGTCAATAGCTTCCAGTTTCACAATCTCTTGCTTTTCTAAATGCAACATTTTGTTGTTGAATTTGGCACATTCTGCAAGAGTTGGCATCAAACATATTCCAGATTTCTTCTCAGTAATTTTCTGAAAAATATTCTCAGGCACAACATCTTGTTCTGCATATATATTTGACAGTAATCGTGCATGTAAAGCTTCTTTCCCATGCTCGGTCACTTTTCCAATTCTAACATCTTGTAGAATAGTCTTGTAAACTTCATCCTTTGCCTGACGCATATTTTCATGCAGTTCAGCATAATTGAAGTTTAACCATATATTGACGTTGCCAATGCTGCCTAGGCACTTCCTGGTATCTTCATGCGTGAGCATTTTGAACACAGGTTGCCCTTTCACTGGTGTCAGCTGCAGAAGATCTCCGAAAACAATGATGTGTTTGCCACCAAATAACACATCATATTCTGTTTTGAGAACTTCTTGCATTCTCAAATGCACAAAGGCAAGCATGACATTGGAAACCATGCTTACTTCGTCAATGATAAGAAGTTTCATTTTCCTCAAGATTCTTGAAACTTCAAAACAAGCATCTCCAGATAGCTTGTGATATTGTAATTTGTTGTCATGCTCCACTGGCAGCATCAGTAAACGATGTAAAGTAATCCCTTTAATGTTATGTGCTGCCAGTCCAGTTGGAGCGGTGACAACACAAGACAGCGATGACTCTGTCCTTTCCTGCAAATAACATGAAATTGCTTTAATAAGGAAACTTTTTCCAGTTCCCGCTTCTCCACTCACGTACAGTCGGACAGGCTTCAACGACGTACATGAGCACTCTTTCTTGTCATGACTTAATCCATGATCAATTTGCATGGTAACTTCGTCATATATTTTCCTCTGCTCAACGTTGAGTTGTCTTTCCAACTCTTCTAAGTTAACCGCATCCTCCTGAGCATGTGCCATGGCTCTTTCCACTTCATTCATGGCAGCTTCATTTTCGATAACAGGTCCTCCTAGTGGATCCTGACTCAATGAAGCAGAACTCTGACTGTCCTGAGAACTGTCTCTGGCAATCTCGGCTGCAATCATTGCTTCCTGCTCAATTTCCGCATTCAACATTTCTACATATTTGGGAAAAGCAGGACATTCTATGGTCTCCTTGGCGGCATTGAAAGAGTCTTCGTAACAGAGAAAATCTCCAAGCAGTTCCTCTTCTGCACGCCAAGGCTTGAAAAGTTGCAAAAGTGCTAAATAGAAAAACTCCTTTTTTTCAGGAGATTCGCCACTCAATTTTCGATGGTTTACCAAGTGGCATTTTCTTTGCTTGACCAGACATCCCTCACTTCCTATTACAGCATACACTCCTTTCTCAGTATCTTCTTTGATGTCCCTCTTGAATATGTAATTTTGAAGAACCTCATACAGACAAACATTCTCGAGGTGAATGCTTCGATTTGGATAATATGTATCCAACATGTTGGTCTTCAAAATGTCAGTACTGTTTGGCTCCTTTTCCGCCAAATACTCAATTTCCCGCACAGGTTTGAGAACTCGATTACGCGTTGCAGCAAGACCAAGACTCGCCCAAACAATACTCCTGGACTTGGCATAGAGACTTGCTGAAGACAACCGGTCAGAACATTCGTACGCTCCGATTTCTCGATGCGACAACATCTTCAGACTGAAACTGTACAACTTCTTGCTGAGGCTCTTTTCATGGGAAATGTCCTCCCACATATCCTTCAATTCTGTCTTCTCTTTTTTGGTGATGTAAGATGTCACATACCGAGCCACAGCCATACAGTTATCAGCCACAAACTGTATATCCATGTTAGCATTCCACATGGACAAAATCACCGGGTTGTAGTCGTTGATGTACTTGGACTCTTCGTTCCTCTTCAAATTGTATGTGTTTTTAGGTGATTTCTTCATCACATTATGTCGCAGCAAAGACATCAAACTGTTTACTCTTCCTTTAGAAATCACCGGTCGTGGAAAGCCGAAACGACATTTGGTGTAGAACTTGTCCTTGTTTCGGAATTTACAACGACAGTACTTTCCACATCGATGGCTTTGGAAACGCAGAACTTTTTCTCTTAGGCTTTTCTTCTCCTTTGCGTTTGGAACAGCACACGTAGAATACTGTTGTATAAAACTCATCACTGAGTCTTCTGGATCCGTTCCAAATTTAGGTGCATCCTTGATCCACAGCAACATATGTATATGAGGAGCACCTCTTGCTTGGTACTCCTTTCTCCAGAAGAAATCCAACACCTCTCCAAGAGGTGGATTCTTCTTATTCATGATGAAAGACATCATAGCTTCAAATCTATGATTGAAGTACCTACATACATTGACTGGATCCAAAGAGCACAGTTCTCCGGGTGTCTTGAATTCGATGTTTTCTACGTTAGCATTTGCCTCTCGTAGAAATTCAAGTAAGTCTTCCCAGCCATACTCGGCACAGCTCAGAGTGAGGAACCATGTGGGAGTTCCTAAGTTCCTCAGCATACATTTTAAATCACCATGACGACGGTACCAGTACTCATTAGTACCACGCTGACACGCCATGAGATTAATCAGGTGAGAATCCAAAATACTGTCTTGGACATTGGCTTTATCCATAAAGTCACTTGCCGAGATGTTTTGCATGTGTATACCACTTTTCAAGATGTGGTTCACTGCATATGACAGTCCAGACAGATCGCTTTCAAACAGGAGATGAAACAAATAAGTAATGCATTGTCGAAACCTAGCATCTCCTGCATACAATCGCAAAGTCCGGTATTCAGAAGCAGGAATTTGATGAGGTCGCTCATCATATCTTCCTCCCTGACCTGTTGGAAAAAGCTGTGGGAAACACCGAGCTTCCAAACTTTCCTCCCAAACACTAATGGGACTCCCTTTGGCTTGTTTCATTTGAAACAACTCAATAGCATTCCCCATGACTTCCTTGGAATGCAAAGGATGAACACTATAATGTTCATATATTTCTTCACTAGTAGAGGGTTCTACTTTCTCAATTTGACCAGCACACAAATCGCTATCCTCTTCCTCACTTACTTCCTCTTCTGCAACATATACATTCTTATAGTATTTATTATTTTTTTTCAAATACAATGTTGCCTTTTTAACTTCCCTAACATCCACTAAATCTTGCCATATTTTCTTATTCTTTGTCGGAACCCCATTAACTAAGATAACCAGAGGTTCCTCTTCCACTTTTTCTACTCCAATTGTGTTAATGTTTTTCTTCAAATCTAGAGGCAAATAAACAACTCTTCCCTTTAATCCTCTCTGTAAATCTGATGGAGGCAATTTCCCTGTCTTTGGCTCCATTCTTACAATAGCCTGAAAGGGATGGATACTTTGAATCAAAATAGATTCATAAGTATTTAAATCCTTCAATTCAGAAGGAATCTCAACCAATTCCAGATTATTATGAACTGCTCTAGCAGGCATCTGGTTTTGATTTAATTTGCAACAACAATAAGTACACACACGTTGATCCAATCCCAAATCAAAACAATTTTCTGCCATCAAGTATGTTGTGAAATCCTTCCATTCACTATTATTTTCCCTTTCACTTTTTGCATATAAATCCACTAACTTAGTCTGATTCTTATAATAAGTGCGTCGACAACACACACAAGTGAAATTTGGCCTCTCACTTGATTTGACCTGAAACGTCGCAATTTCCCTCTGGAAATTATCTGTACTGGAAACCTGTACACTATCTTCCACATTACCCGCTTCTTCTTGGTCAATTTCAACATTCTCCTCTTTACTTCCAAAGTAACAAAACTCAATTTCTTCACATATATTCTTCACATCTATTTCAGAACCATGCAAAAGAGCAGCGCATAATTGTTTAAGCATAATTGCTGGACTCTTAGCATAATACAACATTCTAACTAATTTCCTCACTTTATTATGATGCACTGCTAGCATCCTGAAATGATGAAAAACACTCTGGCATACTCTCCTGGAAAGACAAGCCAGTGAATGACCATGCAAACCTGTCACTTCTCTCACTCTGCAAGGATCTAATTCTTGCAACAACCTCATTTTCTGCTTCAAACTTTTCTTATTAAATGACCGTACAAAATCACAAAGCAAATTGATGGAATCCTGTCGCACACTGCAAATACTACTACACTTCCAGGTGTACACAGGACCCTTAGCACGTCTTCCTAAAACCTCATTACCTAACACCTCTTCTGCCTCTGTTGTCACAAGTTTTTCTTTTTCAACTGGACAACCATCTTTCACTTCATAAGCACGACCACTGGTGTCAACTGCATGCACCAAATCATTATCCTGGAAATAACTCTCCTCATTAAAAAATGCCTCACAGCTTGAACTATGCATCCATTCTCCAGAAAAAACTTCACAAAAATGACTACGATTAACTATTCTCTTCCATCTACTATTTCTTTTGAAATCATAAATTGCCTTGTTTAGCTTCCTAATTCTATTGATTATCAAAATAAATAACTTACGTTTAATTTCAAATGCCTGATCAATAACTTTCTCAACTTTTTTTTTCTCTTATAAAAAACCACTTTCTGTTGACCTTTCTTAATATTTTTTAACAAATTGCCAATTATCCTGTTGCGGAACATTCATTTACGAATGTCCCTAAACTGTTGTTTCCTTCTAATATCATGCACAGAGTTATCTCTCGCTCTAGCAGTAACATTTTTCATTGGCCTTTCCTTTCCGTTTGAATTGCTTCTCTTTTTCTGGACTGAAACATTTTCTGTAGTAATATATTTTTTTACTACAAATATTTCTTATGAATGTTTTTGTACTCTTACCCGGTGCTTTCTTGGTGACTTGACAAATCTTTTTATTAGAGGACTGCTGCTTTTTTTCATTCACCTGCTGTCTTTGACGTTTTGCAGCCTTTCTCAGTCTTTCTTTCGTTGGCATGGTGAAATCTTGAAATGATCTGCAGTTGAATCTGTGGTAAAATATATTAAAAAATGTTATTAACCACTATTACCCAACAGTAAATCAATAACAGTAATCAAAAACTTAAAACACTACTTGACATTTTTACATAGAAGATTTTTTAGTGCTTGGCAAATTTAGAATACAGAAATAGCAGAAAAGAAATGGAATTTATATTCATGTTACCTGTGCTATTTTATATGTGAATCTGATCTAATTTTATGAGCATATTTTAATATTTTATTGAAGACACTACACATAACCTGTTTTTGAAGGTGTCTTTATTTTTAAATTAAACGGTTTACATTTTTACTTTTTATTTATTATAAATTTTTAAAATAAATGTTTATAGTTCCATAGGCTCAAGCACATCAGCTTCCCATCCTATGTCATATAATTCGGACAAATCTGCATCCTCATCACGTTCTTCTTCATCCTCAGGATTTAAATCATCCAAGGGATCAACATCCACTGATGTTTCAATTACGAGTTCAATGATGAGGTCAAAATCAACTGATTGCTGATTGTCGCTCATGTTGATGTTGTCTTTATCTTTAAAGAAAGATAACAACAATGAGATGTTGCAGAGTAAGAGACAAATCTCAGAGATTATAATAGTAAAATTGTTTAACAAGAGTAACATTTTGAAGCTATTATATAGCCATGTCCAGCGATGCTGAGCAGGTGAAGCCTATGTCTAATTTTTCAGTGAACAGGACTCATCTCTTCTTAACCTTGGATAAGCCTCACCGACTCTGTGTCCCCTGCACATACTTAAATGTAAAGGGGCAGATTTATGTTAAATGGCACATCCCCAGGCATGCACCAGTTAACGTGCACCGCTGCTCTGCCACCCATGGTGTGCCGCATTTACAATCAGATAGGAGAAAGCTACGTCAAAACCCTGCGCCTGCTTGAAGCAGGCATAGGTCTTGACGCAACATTGTGGAGATGGGGCACCCCTGAGCCTTGCTGGAGCTGCATCACACTTGCGATACAACTCCAGCAATGCGCCACCTTTACGGCACAGATGCGTCACGCATCTGTGCCATTTTTGCCCCATGCTGCGCCGCATTGTAAATGCAGCACACCATGGGTGGCGGAACAGCAGCGCAGGATGACTGGCCAGTCATCATAAATCTATCCCTAAGCTTCTTATCTTGTTAGAGATGAACCGCCATATGTATCATCAAACTATTTTGCATTTCCTAAATAGCGAATTTTAAGGGATAAATAGCGATTCTTTACCATTCCTAATTTGCGATGAGCAAATTGCTAATTGCAAATTACCCATTCATTTCCATGGGCCAGGAGGCCCATAGGAATGAAGGTGCAATTTGCGATTAGCAATTAGCTCATCGCAAATTATGAATTTTTCCAAAGGTGCAGGGGTGTCTCAAGAACACCCTGCTGCACCCCTGAAAAAGAAATTTGGGGGCATATGGCGCACATACATGCCATAAGGGCATGTATGGGCGTCATATGGCACCTTTTGTTTTTTTGGAAAAAAAGCTTTTTGAAAAGAATTCGCAAATTACCACCAACTAGAAGTTGGTGGTAGTTTGCAAATCCTTAATGGCATTTTTTGCATATTTTTTGTTTGATACATTGCATTTAAGGAATCGCAAAATTTGCAAATCCTTCAGTGCAATCGCAAAATAAGGAATAGCAAATTTTGCTATTCCTTATTTTGCATCAAACTTGTTTGATACATACCATTTGTCTAATTAGCATTCGCAAAGGCCGAAATTCGCAGAATTTTGACCTTTGCAAATGCTAATTAGCTTGATACATATGGCCCCAAGTGAGGCCTGTCTTGCAACATGGTGCATCTTTTGCATCACTGCTGCATCGGTTTCATGTGGCACGTTTTTTTTACACCATGACACATCTGCCTAAATGCATCAATTTGTAATTTTGTCGCCTCATAGCAAATCTTTTGCACCGCCGCTGCATCAGAAAAGTGACGCACAGTGGCGCAAAAGAGGCATACACCTATCATAAATCTGTCCCTAGCATTTTAAATGATTAATTCAGGATGACGATAAGGTGTGGCCTATCCAGAGGTTTGTTTAAGGTGAGGCCCACTCAGGATTGCAGATTAAAGTTACGCTTGATGAAGAATACAGAGGAGATTTTAAGGAATAAATACCGATTCTTTACCATTCCTAATTTGCGATGAGCAAATTGCTAATTGCAAATTACCCATTCATTTCCATGGGCCAGGAGGCCCATAGGAATGAAGGTGCAATTTGCGATTAGCAATTAGCTCATCGCAAATTAGGAATTTTTCCAAAGGTGCAGGGGTGTCTCAAGAACACCCTGCTGCACCCCTGAAAAAGAAATTTGGGGGCATATGGCGCACATACATTTTAACAACATTCCTTTACCTCAAAAACGATTTTCAAGTCATAATTTGAAAACACTGCCCACGGGGAAATGACTTAAAATGTCCTTAAGACACATGAAAGTGTTTTTTTAAAGCCTTTGCAAGTTTTTGGGTCACTTTTAACATGGCTATGTAACTCAAACAGTCAAAATCTAAATTTACCATGCACAGGTGGGACCATATTTACAAGGAATGTGCCCTACGGGGAAAGGTCTTTTAATGTAATGCTTCTTTATGTGCCCCACGGGGAAAGGTCTTTTAATGTAATATGGGAAAAATGACATCAGAGACACTGAAATGCCTTATAAAGAAGCATACACCATTATATCCTTGTCATAAATTTACAAACCATTCCTTTTCCCCAAAAACGATTTTCAAATCATAATTTGAAAACACTGCACATGGGGAAATGACTTAAAATGTCCTTAAGACACATGAAAGCGTTTTTTGATTGCCTTTCCAGCATGGTTGGGTCACTTTTAACATGGCTATGTAACACAAACATTCAAAATCTAAATTTGCCATGCACAGGTGGGAGCATATTTACAAGGAATGTGCCCCACAGGGAAAGGTCTTTTAATGTAATATGGGAAAAATGACATCAGAGACACTGAAATGCCTTATAAAGAAGCATACACCATTATGTCCTTGTCATAAATTTAAAAACCATTCCTTTTCCCCAAAAACGATTTTCAAATCATATTTTCAAAACACTGCACATGGAGAAATGACTTAAAATGTCCTTAAGACACATGAAAGCGTTTTTTGATTGCCTTTCCAGCATGGTTGTGTCACTTTTAACATGGCTATGTAACGCAAACATTCAAAATCTAAATTTGCCATGCACAGATGGGAGCATATTTACAAGCAATTTGCTCCACAGAGAAAGGTCTTACATTAAAATGGGAAAAATAACATCAGAGACACTCAATTGCCTTATAAAGAAGCATACACCATTATGGCCCAGATGTAGGTAAAAAATATTTACCGATTCTTAATTACCGAATTTTACCGATTCGGTAATTAAGAATCGGTAAATATGAAGGGTGGACATGTAGGTCCATCCAGATGTGTATTTTACCGATTCGGTAAATATCTGTATTTACCGAATCGGTAAATACCGACCGGTAATTCTCCATTCATTCCTATGGGCTTTGAAGCCCATAGGAATGAATGGGGCATTACCGGTCGGTATTTACCGATTCGGTAAATACCGATTTTGACAAGGGTGCAGGGGGTGTCACTTTGACACCCTCTAGCACGCCCAAAAAAGGTTCGGGGGCCATATGGCAGGCATACCTGCCCTAAGGGCAGGTCTGCCTGTCATATGGCACAGGTGTGCATGCACACATGTGCATGCACACCTGACTCGGTATTTTAACATCAAATACAATTTGATGGTAAAATACCGATTTTGTAGGCCTTGTGGGACTCAGAAGAGTCCCACCTACATATCAATTTTACCGATTCGGTAAATATACCGGTCGGTAAATTTACCGACCGGTATATTTACCGAATCGGTAAAATTATCGATTTGCCCCGTTTCAGTCCCCCTACATCTCGGTAGCCAAATACCGGTCGGTAACGGCCGAATTCGGCCGTTACCGACCGGTATTTGGCTACCTACATCTGGCCCTAAGTCCTTGTCATAAATATTATAACCATTCATTTTCCTCAAAAATGATTTTCAAGTCATAATTTGAAAAGACTCCACAGCTCCTATGCACAATAACACCCTGTCAGTACTAATACTTCACATTTTCTCCAATTACATTTTCTCAAAGAAACAAAATCTATTTGTAAAACACTTGAGACAAAGCAACATTTGAAAAACACAACTTTCTTCATAATTTTCTCCTTAAAGCACACTATTCTCTATCTAAATTAAAGAAATCTTTTCTCACCTTAGCAAATACTTTGAGTTTCAAAACAGTCTCAGAAACACACCAATTTGTCGTTAGCAGAGCAAAAGGTATGCACTCCAGAGTCTGCAGCTATCAAAAGCACAGAAATGCTGTAATTCTTCACACATATCTCTCATGTCACCCAATCAAAACTCTTCCCTCACTTTTTTTCAAATCAAAACCCTTCCCCCCTCTGCCCTTTCTGCCTTTTTTGCATAGCAACCACCTCCTTGAAGGCCTCTGGTGTTTGCAAGTTCACACAACAATGTTGCAATTGAACTCTGAACTCTCAGTGCACCTCATATCCAGTGCATTCTTTCATTTAATGATTTTTTCTTGACCACTCAAAATACATCTTTCAAAGAACTCATCCATGCACCCTAACTTTCTGTTTTCAGCAATCAAAATCCACCAATCACTGTTACTGCTTCATTAACACAGAAACTCCACAGTTTTTTTCATTTTAAACTCTTATTTTTTCAACTGCCATTTCATTGCCACACTTCATCTGACTGCAGGAGAACCTACTCTCACCATGTTTTCTGTCTGGATTGTTGGACATAGTTACATCTATTGGGCTCAGAGGTATGTTGAGAACAGGAATTTACCTAACCTCAATTTACAAGATGTGGAAATTAAGTGGTTTGGCCACAGAGGATTAAAATGTCACCAATTGATACCATTGGTGAAAACCTTTATGCATTTGCCAAAACCTGACCTGTTAATTGTGCACTGTGGAGGTAATGACTTGGGCACTTTGACTGGGGTAGGTCTGGAAATGCTTTTAAAGGACACCTTTGAGCAATTAATGGCACTTTTTCCTCAGACTGCCTTGGTATATTCAAATATATGCCAAAGACAGAAATGGAGGTGGTCAAACCAATTTTGTCCACAAATTGAGAAGTCGAGGAAGCATGTAAACAAATCTGTTTCAGCTTACATGAGAGACCATGGAATGGGCTCCCTGTACAACAATAACTTGCGTTACTACATGCAAGATATCTACAGAGGAGATGGAGTTCACTTCTCAGATGAGGGCAACAGAATTTTCATTCTGAATTTAAGACTGTGCATTGGTACCTACTTATAAGTACCTAAATGTACCATAAACCCAAAAGCTCTTCTCAGAGCTACCCTACATCTGATCACTCACAATTATTATTTTACTCTAACATTTTTCACTAATTTTCAACAAAGTACGCTCCCTGGGGCGCTACCCGGTACGCGAACCGGGAGCTAACCTCGCTAAATTTACATTTTTTTTTTTTTCGCACATATGGGCCTCCTCAGCCACCCTCAGAAAACCTAGGGGGTCAAGATAAGTCTACCATGCCCCCTTCTACCCATTCTGAACATTATTTGCCCTCCATCTTGTATCTTAATTCGACCGAAACACAAAATGGTGGACTCCCGTAACGCTTAAGGTTCGCGAACCGGGGCGCTCGCCAGTTCGCGTACCGGGTCGCTCCCTGGGAAGCGCACCATCAAAAAAGGTGGGAAAGTAGTTTACAGAAAAGCGACTGGAGACAATTTCACCAAATATAGATTAGCTCATACTACATACCAATGCCTACCATTTTCACAAATTTGATTGAAATTCCATTTAACCATTTAGCCTGTAGACCTCTCTAAATACCCTGAGGTAAATTACTTCACAAAACACATCTGAAGTGTTGGAATTGACAACCAATGAAAATGTTACTTTCATTTTCTACTTTTTTTACCTGACATTTGATTGGCTATGTACCTGAATATATATAAAGGAAGAGAGAGAAACACAGCCATTTTGACTACTACTTCCTGAACTACATTGCAAGATCATTTTCACTCACAACTTAAACTTGTTTTTAGAAGGTGAGATATTATTTTATAAATTTGAAAACATTTTCAGATAGTTATATACTATCCCTCTGTAATGGTTAGACATTGAGAAAGGCTTCTTTATTATAATTATGGATTGATTTAGGTTTCTGTGGTATAATTATGAATTTACTTAGGCTTCTTCACAGGCACTTTTTAATAGTACTACTTCACGCCTGAAACCATACAGTGCCCATAGATTACTTCTCTGTTATAAACTCACAAGTACCTGTCTGAACTTAAACCCACCAGTGCCCTATCTCTACTGATATATTTATTTTTTATGCAAATTACAGCAATAAAATGGAAGGTGAGCAGAATGTTTCCTTCGAAATTGTTCTGGAGAACAACACAGAAAAAGATATTGAGGACAATGATGACTCAGATTTCATGGATGAATCACGGGACCATGAATTAGTTCAATGTGTAGAATCTGTGGATCATTTACTTCATTACGATGACGGTCAAATGTGGGAAGTTATGTTCACTCAACAAGAGGACATATCGGACAGTCAAATGCTAGACGTTCTATTAAATTTTGAAAAACAATCCGAAAAATAAAATTGTATGTAATATTAAAAAATTGTTTGAGTCTTTAATCATTTTTATATGTAATTCATAAACTAGTTAAATGTTAGAAATGTTATTAAATTTTCAAACACAATCACAATAATAAATAATTGCTTAAAAAATAAAAAAATTAAAAAATAATCAACAAAACCAACAATCAATTAACATACAGTATTTGAAAAGTCTATCATTCTTTTTTCCTTATAGTACGCTGCCCAGAACGCTTCAAATTTTTTTTTTTTTTTGCCCCGCGGGGCCTTTTTAAAGCCTCCACATTAAACCTAGGGGGTCAGGGAGGATCTACTATGCCCCCTTATGGTCATTTCCCCCTTTGTTTTAGCCTCCTCTTGTCTCTCAATCCTACCGAGAGACAAGATGGCGGCCGCTCCGGACTGTTTAGAATGTTGACAGACACCGGAGAGCCAATCAGCTTCGCTACGCGAAGTTCCGTTACGCGTCAAGTCCGCGAACCGGAGCGCTGCCCGGTCCGCTGTTACAGATATATATCTTTTTTTGAACGTTAATTTCTCAAAATCCACTGCAGCACATATATTGAGACCTAGCAAAGGCACATCGGGCTACCAGTCCCTACAATTTTGCCAAGTTTCGTGGAAATCCATTCAGCCGTTCGGGCTAAAAGTGAGGCCAACCGCCCTATGGAAAACTCAATGTTAAAAACACGTTTTGGGACCCCCCTTTTTTCTCGGCCCCCCCTTGACGAACCCCCCCCAAATTTCCAGGGGTTGCTCAGAAACAAAATGTTCCATTTTCCAGAAAATTTCAGCCAATTCCGTCCACAAACGCCAAAGTTATTAGACATAGAATTTTCAAAAATCCCATAGGGAAAAAATCCTAACTATATATACCTACTGGCGACCGCCAGTAGGTAATATATATATATATATATATATATATATATATATATATATATATATATATATATATATATATATATATATACATATATATATGTGCAATGGAAAACTAAACAGCCACTTCCCTTACAAAGAAGTACAAAGTTTGCATGTCTGCAGCCTTTCTTATTTTTCACCTTATTATTCTTCCGCTCAATCAACACTTCATACACACATACACACACCTACTTGCTGCCTTTCTTGGCTGGGGTTATCAATTATTCTTCTTTAATTCAAATTCAAAGTGCAGGGCCTTTATCGAGGCTTTTTATTATAACAACTACCCCGGCCAAAGGCACTATGAAATTTGCACACTTGCTCCCTTTCTTGGCTGCACTTATTAATTAATCTTCAATTTCATATTTTGATTCAAACTCAATGCCCTTTAGCGAGCCTTTTTGTTGTAACTACTGTTGCAGTGATTCTGCTCCTACACACAACTGTGCATAAAGACTAACAACCTCAGTGAATTACGGTGTTCCAAACCCCACCTTAGTACCCAAACCCCCTAACAGACTAGCAATCAGTGACTCATTGGTTCTTCGTCCTATAGCAAAAACACCAATTATTAGTCAACCCAGAACATGCGACTTAGGTTACCTCAGGTAAGGTGGATAACAAGAGCACTCTTTCATTACAGTCTTACACCAGTCCAAAACAAGCACTAAATAAAGACACCTGCAACTTTGAAATGTTTATTTCTAACACCGTAATCTCATGCCCAGTACCTTAGATAATACAAGCAAACATATTATCAGAAACAAAGTTGTCAGCATTGTTACTATTCCATAAAATACAAAGGGGGAAAGCATCCTATAATGCAAAAGGGAAACAGATTTAAAATATACCTAAATTTCACCCTCCCTACCTAGCAGGTTAGTTTATAACTACAGAAGATCTCATACGACTACATAGGCCGACCCATACCTCTGGTACTCAGCAGTAGTGGATCACATTGAGTTCTACACAAACTGTCAGGATACGAATATTCTCCAGCTGTGTGTAATCATGCCTGCACAGTGCATTATGAAACGTGCCAGTATCAGAGGTGCCACAGCTGCATATGTCTTATGGCTCGAATGTGCGAGGATCATTCCGAATAACAGACACAGTATCCAAGATAACATTAATGTTTCATGTTTTCACTATACACACTTAAAGTAGCGAGGCAGTCTACAAATGTAGTATAACAAATTATTCTCATATGAAGCAAAATACTCTGCCTTCTCTAAACAATATTGCAAGTGCGTGTTGTGTACAAAGCAGAGCAGGAAAACTAAAATGGCGTTTAAGCTTCTAATAAACCCATGCTAACTTAACACGGTGTGAGTGCAAGGCTCAGCCCACAACACCTTTCCTTGACCAAAGCACATAATATAAACGTGGGCAAATTACGAACGCAGAGTCCAAGCCTAAAAAGCAGAGTCATGTTCAATTTTGCAAATAAAATGAATCGATCTTTGATAGAAAGCATTAACTAAATAATAAAGAATAGGTAGAAAAATCAAACAGTCTTATTCCACCAGCGTATAAGCACAGTATGTAGCAATAGCCTCCGAGAGGAAGTCATTGTTCTCATCTGAAAACATTTCAGCCATCCAATTCAATAGTGGGAATGAACATACATGTTCCTCAACGACCGGAGCCTCTATCACCATCGGAGGAAAACTCGGGTCATCTTCAATGTAACTGCGTGTCAAGAAGTCATACGTTGCTGCAAAAACATTCCAACGTCTCATTATTCCATGTATCGCTGCTAAGGCCATAATCCCGCCGCCAGAACAGAGCAAGTCATGAACCACTAAGGGGCTCATCAGCTGGTCATAATCTGCGTTGGGAGACACCGTACTGCAGAGACACAAATCCAGGGCCCCGTCGAAATCGCAGCTCAGGTTGAACGCATGTGAAAAAGGAGAATCGAAACGATAATCCATAAGCTGCGCTCAATGTAGCCAGAGGCAGCGCTCCGTAATAACTACCCATTCAGTTGCGCAGCAGCAACAGCCAGGACATATTGTCGGGTGCTGCAGGATGTGCATCCATTTTTAAGTAAACAAATTAATAGAAGCACACTGGCAACTAATGCAAGCATTAAGGAGAATCCACCAAAGATGCTAGAAAAAATCGAATGAATAAACGCCGACAAGACACCAAATATAGTTTTTACAGAAGTCAAAAGGCTACTGCTTATAACTTAAAAAAAGTAAGTTAACCCCCTACTCAGGGACTCATTAAAGATAGTCTAAAAATTAACTCCCTAAAATTCAGGGTCAAGTCTGTATTTAATAAAGCATGCACTTCTGTGCGGCTGTTTGCTACATGAAGTCCAAATCTTTCTCTAGCAGATGTAAGAGCAACCTCTTTTTGAGACAATAGCGCTCTTATACGGCTCATTTGGTTGACTCTGCTTTCAAGGTCGGAAACGACGGCCAGAGGGAAACATCCAGCTTCCCATGCAGAGGAGTAAACACAACTTTTTATAACAAACCACACACTCAGTTACCGTAATCATGTAAGCGATGCCTGCTAACATCGCACAACAATCTGCATTATTTCAAAGTAAATAACTCCCGTTTACCAGTAAACTGAACATTGGTATGATAGCAGGTGGCGGAGTGCCTTTCAAAACTCAGGCCAAATTAGCCGCATCTTGATTACAAGAGCCATACAATTGTATGTGTCTACAAATTAATGAGTGATCTGGTACTATTGTGCAATCCCCACCATTCTGATAAACTTCTTTTCCCTCCTTCAGGCACCTATATATATGAAAGGTAATAACCAAGCTTCATGGAGATAAGCGCTCCCGAAATATCCATATCTGCCTATAGCATAGTATTTTTATACAAACCTCAAACTTAAACAGTCTTAAAAAGTAACATTATGATAACGTGGATAAGCCACACAGCTGAATCTGATCTCCAATGAGTGACCACTTGTAACAATTCTCATAGCGCGCCTTGTGCTCTGATTTGAGAGTGAGAGAGTGATCGCACCATAGTTTGTCTGCTAATCATTCTCAGCATACGCTACGAATACGCTTTCACGTTACGCATCGCATCAAAGCTTACGTATGATGTCACGTACTGCACCCCGTACGCGAAAGACGCGAATGTTTTTAATTGTTTTAAAACATATATTTTTGTATTTAATGAACTTACTAATAGAATACATTATGTAGGATACTTAGGAAAATAAAAACTTTGAACAATCGTATATTACTTTTGAAAGCAATTACACAAATCGTGGTGGAACGTCATCCGAACCCACATCGTAAGCGTACGCAAAGCCATGTGACTTTAAAAGAAGAGATTTCATTGGTTCATAACACTTCCTATTCCAACTGTTGAAAGTTCCATCCCATTTTAATCATTCTACTTTCACTTTCTAAGAAGAAACATCTCTACTGAGAATATTGTCAAATAGAAGGATCATTACCATAATAACACCAATGGACTCATCTTCCACCCATTCTTCAGAGGAATATTTCATTCCTGAAGAACCTCCAAACAAGAGGAAAGAAGCTCTGATTTGCATGTTTTTTACCTTCCCTGAAGGGCAAAAAAAGGTTAATGCTCCGTTAGTAACCTGTGTAATTTGCCAAACAACTCTTTCAAGGGGTGATCCATCTAAAAAATACTCCTTTGGCACAACAAATATGGAGTGACACGTCAAGAACTTGCACCCAAAAAACTTTCCTCGAGCTGCAACACGGAGGTTGCAGGACAAGCCACCTGCAGCTACACCAAGCACATCAACTGCTGCACCAGCATTTTCAGCAAGCAGTCCACTCCCAGAAATTGATCCTGATTTTGCTAAAGTTAAAATTCTATGAATTTATTGCAATTAACTTCTGTGTTATGGGGAACAGTCTATTGACCTGATAAAACGCAGGAAGCAGAAGCATCGCTATCCTCAACATTAGTTTTTTTTTCATTCTTATATTCCTGTTGGACATTTTTTGAGTTCCAGTTCCATTTTTTTGCTTTTAAAAAAAACTTGTTCACAAAACACAAAAAAAATAGAAAACTAAAAACACAAAAAAAGCAGAATTATAACAATCTGCTCCTAATTAACCCTGGGCGGGCAACTTCGCTACGCCCAAGAAGTGGGCGTAGTGTTGCCTACTTCGCCCTTTGCAAAGTAGGCGAAGCAGGCAACACTACGCCCACACCTTGGGCGTAGCGAAGTTGCCCGCCACCCGCCTCCCTCCGGCCCTCCCGAACATAGCTAATTTAATTAAATGGGTAAAGAAAAATAAATAAAATACACTTACCTTGTCCGCGGCGTCCCGGGGCTCCCTCTGCTCGTTCACGGTGCCGTCTTTTAACAAATGTATTGGTTAGAAGAAGGCGCCGTGAACAAGCAGAGGGAGCCCCGGGACGCCGCAGACAAGGTTAGTATATTTTCTTTATTTTTCTTTGCCCATTTAATTAAATTAGCTATGTAGGGCAGGGGGGCATGCGGCACGTAGTGGGGCTACGTGAAGTGCGCAGGTGGGCGTAGTTTCTCGTCCACTTTGCGTAGCTTCGCGTAGCCCCACTACGCACACTACGCGGACACAAAGATAAGAATGTGAGATTTAATTTCCCGAGCGCTGGTAACGCTACTTCTCATTGCTAGACTTACGGCAACTCCCGTGGCCGCCTACGTGCTCAGAATGCACTAGGCCCACGATCTGGTAAACTACAGCGCATTGCCACACAAATGTTTAAGGAGCTGCAAAGGGACCCATCCCCCGGGACTCAAAAAATAACATTTGGGACCGTGTGGGGAACCCCAATACCCCCACGGTCCCATCCACCTCCCCGCGGATCGTTCGAAAGCCGGCATTGCTTTGTCAGAGAGACCAGTTTATATGCTCCTCTCTCTAACAACAATCTGCTTTCCTACTTAAAAAAGACAGCATATTAATTTGCTCTCTCTTTCAAATAGGGAAGCGGTTTGCTGTACTAAAGTGGAAGCCGAGACCCTCCCGCCCTACCATAGCAAACAGCAGTGTCCCGGGGGAAGACACCCAGGGACACTGCAGGAGCCGGCCCTGAAAGGTGTTGGACCCCAGGGCCATCAAGAACTCCAGGAGGGAGGCCGCGTGACCCTCTCCCAACATTAAAAAGCCCCGAAAGGTGGTGTTCCCCGTGGCTGGGGGGTCCGTGCCATCACGGACCCCCCCAATTTTAAATATTACTGCCCCAGGAAGGTGGCTGTCCCCGGCGCATGTGGGGGAGCCGTGAACCCCCCGCATACTCCAAAATAAAACCCCGCGGGTGGCGTTTCCCGGGGCTCAGGGGACCTTTCAACCCCCATTATAGAAAAAAATTGCCCCCGGGAATGCTCCCCCCCCTGGAGCTAATTAAGAATAAAACACCCTTCTACTTTTTTTTTCCTTTTTCACCGCATACGAGTACGATACGCCTGCCCCGCTGTTTTATATTAAAAAAAAAAAGAATTTGGGGGCCTAAAGATCCATGTGGGACCCCCTCAGCAGGCCTAGAGGGTCAACATTTTTCTACCCTGCCCCCTTTCCTTATTTTTCAACTTTGTTTTACTGTTTTCTTGTCACTCGGTGCTACTGAGACACAAGATGGCCGCCAACACTTCCTGGTTTTGAGTATTGACAGACAGTTGACTGCCAATCAGCATGCAGCTCACGCTCGTAATTGAACGGATCTCTGTCCGCATGTAGAACTCTGTCTCTAGATATCGTTATGATTTTACTTGTAGTTTTCTCAGAAACTACTGAACGGATTTACACCATTTAACAAAACGCACACTCTGCGAACCGAACTCTACCTATCTGCCAAATTTGGTGTAATTCCGTTCAGCCGTTCAGGCTGTAGCCCTGGCTAAAACTCCCTATGGAAAATTGCATGGGGAAAACACGTTTTGGGACCCCCCTTTTTTCTCTGCCCCACTTGACGAATCACCCCCAAACTTTCAGGGAAGGAGCGGAACCGAGCAGGCCATTTTCTTGGAGAAATTTAACTATTGACATTTGACATTGACATTTGAGATGTCATCAGTGATGTCATCAGTGATGTCACTGACCATGTCATGAATGATGTAATATGTGACATCATCAGCAGTGGATTGCGGGCGCGCAAGTTATAGTTAGTACAACTAACTATAATGGGGGAATTTCAATGGTTTTCGAAGAGTGAAATGTCCAACTAACTATAACACCCCTGAATAAGATCACAAAATGGGTACTATACATCTTTTTATCGTGTGGGATGGCACAGCGGCGGAGTTCCAGGAGTATTTTTTGATTCTGAACTCAACGGATGCTAAGATCAATTTTACGTGCACGATCAGAAAAGAGTCACTTTTTTAGACACTGAAATCTATGTATGTAACAATGAATTACAAACCACCCTATATCGGAAAGAGACCTCGACAAATGCCACACTACACGCAACCAGCTTTCATAAGGCCACCGTCATTCAAAATATCCCATTTGGGGAATTCTTAAGAATTCGGAGAATTTGCTCAGAAGAAAGTGAGTGGCAAGAGAACAGCAAGAAAACCGCAGCAAGATTTAAACATCGAGGCTATAAAGATTATAGCATCAAAAGAGGATGGATGAGAGCTAATCAAAAATTGAGACAAGACACTCTGAAAGCTAAAACAAAACCACAAACTAATGACCAGTTGGCAGCAGAACCCATGAGACTGATTATGGATTATTGCTGCGAAGCAAAGGAAATTAATCAGGTACTGAGAAAAATTTGGAAATTGTTACAAATGGATGCAACGGTTGGGAAACTAATGGGTAATCACCCAAATATAACCTATCACAGCGCACTAAACCTGAAAGACAAATTGGTCCACAGTCATCATCAGACTACCAGCAAATCAAAAGGAACACAGTGGTTGCAAACAAAGGGTTTCAGAAAATGTTACAACTGCAAGGTTTGTCAGATTGCCAAAAATATGACTCCGCTTGAACTACCGAATAAGAAAATGTGGCACATCAGGGATCTGATAACCTGCAAGAGTCAATTTGTGGTCTACATGATAGAATGTCCATGCTCCCTCAAATATATAGGGAGCACAATATGTGAACTCAAGAAGAGAATTTTAGAACATGTACGGGCAACTGTTAACAGAGACCGCAGTAATGCAGTCGCAAAGCACATGGAGATGGAACATGAAGGGGACTGGAAATTACTAACTTTCGGGGCTCTCGAAATGGTACCTCTCAGTGAGAGAGGGGGGAACCGTGAGAAAAAACTGAGGCAAAGAGAATCCAGACAAATTATAAATTTCAGGACATTTACTCCGTTTGGCCTTAACCAGAGCGAAGAACTGTATATTCATTTACGAATTGATTGTATGTAAAAACTGTTTGTGACCACAAAATTGGGAGGATAATACAAGAAAATAGAAAAAAGAGCAAAACAAATAGCTTAACACTCATATCTCAGTCAGAACCTATAACAACAACCCCATGTGACAGGAGGATCCCAACTGCCTTGTAGTAATAGGCACATAAAAAGATAAGAGATGAGGAAAACCAGTAAGGGAAAACTAAGAAGGAGAAAAATGGTGAGATAGAAAACACACGCAATAACATTGAGAGCTAAGCCACTGGAGAGCAGAACTCCATAAATAACAGAATATTAAAAACCAACCAATATTGCGAGCAACCTACGAATAGGACCGCATAAAATCTCCAAATAAAGGGGACCCCGTACCTTAATTCCTCAAAGACATCTAACATTTGGGGCTAACACACAAAATATAACAAATAATATTAAACAATAAATAGGCTTTGGGGATTAACCCGATACGAATTTAAAGCTAGTGCAAATTCCATTAATACTTAATGATGTTTAAGTTAGATACATACTAATACAAAAATAAAGTTAAAAAAACTCCCATAACGTATTGAGGAAGAATACGGTGAACTACATCTCCCATAAGACATTGGAGAAATGCTTCGGTAAATCACATGATGGTGTAAACATGTTTTTATTGGTTGATTTGAACACAACCATTGTACCGTGATCAAGCTATCAGGGATAGCGAAACGCATCAGTTGTCTCCATGTACCTGTTTGTAAATGGATTAAAATAAGCCTGGGGAATTAAGAAGCCTGTGAGTGTGTGGTCAATTGATTTCTGCAAGGAAATTGTGTGGTGATATATTTGCGGTGAGGCTCTGCCACTGACTACGCACCGGATCGAGATGTGCCAAGATCTGTGCAACAGTGAGCCAACTGCGGGCATATATATATATATATATTCACTGAAAAAACCATAGGTTATAGACCATATATAGTTAGGAATTAGCATTTAAAAAACCTTATTTTACTCACACAAAACCATTGAAATTCCATATATAGTTAGTTGCACTAACTATATATCGCGCACCCGCAATCCACTGCTGATGATGTCACATATTACATCATTCATGACATGGTCAGTGACATCACTGATGACATCACTGATGACATCTCAAATGACATCACTGATGACATCACTGATAACAACATCCAGTGATTTTATGTTTCAGTAAAGTTTAAATATGTCTTACATATTGAAGAATGAGTGGATGTATAAGTGTCTGGACGAAGGATTTAGTAGGTGCATGACTGACTGTATGAGTGAGTGATTAAATGTGTCTCACTGAGTGCATGGGTTAGTGGCTAAACTGTCTTAATTTGTGCATCATTATGTCTGTTGTTCTGTAAACTGCTGCATGTGTTGATCAGTAGCTATATGAGTAACTATATGGGTTATTGATTGATTGTCCAAGTATTTGTATGGGAGACTGAGTGTGTGTGTGGCTGGCTGGGAGGTGTGTGACTCTGTGCAGATCAATGTGTACTTGTATCAATGATTGTATAAGAGAGTAAGTATGTGTTAGTATATGTTTGAAAATGTAAGGTGCTCTATGTTTAACTGTATAGATTAGAAAATGGAAGTGTGATTGATTCTTTACAGGACTGACTAGGTGTGTGAGTAACTCCATGGATGAGTGGCAGAGTGTGAGTGTCTGTATAGGTGTATGAGTGCATATGATAGTGTTGTAAAGATGAGTGATTGTATGTATGAATGATTGTATGGGTGAATGAGTGAATGTGTGTGTAGACGTAGGAATCAGTGAGTACATATGTAGTAACTACTATTGGTGTGTCAATGGTTTCAAAAATTATACTCTGTATTTAACACTGGGTGAAACAGAGGTTATATTAAAATGTGAGTAGATGCATTGTATTGTCACATGAATGATATCATCAGTGATGTGGTCATTGATGTCAAATGAGATGTCATCAGTGATGTCATCAGTGATGTCATTTGAGATGTCATCAGTGATGTCATCAGTGATGTCACTGACCATGTCATGAATGATGTAATATGTGACATCATCAGCAGTGGATTGCGGGTGCGCGATATATAGTTAGTGCAACTAACTATATATGGAATTTCAATGGTTTTGTGTGAGTAAAATAAGGTTTTTTAAATGCTAATTCCTAACTATATATGGTCTATAACCTATGGTTTTTTCAGTGAATTTTCAAGGTTTTGTAAATGCTAATTCCTAACTATATATGGTCTATAACCTATGGTTTTTTCAGTGAATTTCAATGGTTTTTTAATAGCAAATATCATAAGCTGTCGAATGTCAAGTACGTGGTAAGTGAAAATTTTTCGTGTTTATGCACACTGATCTGCTTTCAATGGTGCCCCCCCCCTCATTTCTATTAGGAGTACTCTCTCTTTGCACATAGTGAAGGGTAGTTAACACAGGCCTTTGCCCCCGTTGTAATACGTCGTGCCTGCTTCTCTCTCCATTTGATTGATTGTTATCCAAGTATTTACTGTTTTAGAATTGGTTCTCTTTGCTTCATTCTCTATTTACAAACAAACACAGAGTCGCAATACTCTGTTTAGTCTTTGCAGATAACGAAAAATCGTGTAAAAAAAAAAAGAAAAGGAATCGAGCAAAATCAGTAGGCCACTAATGGGATCTCTTTTTGACCTCGCTAAAATAGAAACATTAGGAACAACCCCTCATGACAAATACAAAACTAGTGAAATGAACTGAACTCCACACAATGATGGCTGCAAAACAGCTCGGCTCCGCCACCCACCCCGCCCAAAATAACGATAAAGAGCGGCTGCCATGATTGGTTGCGGAATGGCCACGACGGAGCTACGAAATGGTACTGCTCTCATGCTAACCCCAGCTTCAGTCTGAAACATCCAGAAACACTGTAGACTACCAATTCGATCAGTTCCGGTAGCGCCCCAATGTAACCCGGTAGAGAAGAACTAGCCCTCCCCTCTTTGACTGATGGTTCTTGTTGCCTGTCCCTTCTGTTGTCATTTAACAGAACTATTTAGCCTGCTGAAAGGGGTTGTGTTCCGACCGCTGGTTGGTGGAGACATTTTGACTATATTCTGGACCTGCGTTGTCGCGTAATGCGTCATATGACGCGCCGCGTTAGCGCATCCGGAAGTCATCCGGGGCGCGCAGCGCGTAACGTAAGCATAACAAGTCATGTGACTTGTTAATAAAACTTTTCATTGGTTCATTTTACTTTTCTTATTCTAATGATTAAAGGCTTGGTCATATGACCTAAAAATTACGCTTTTTATTACTTCCGAACATTATTTTTTCTTAAATATATGTTATAATGTTCCAGGCTAATGTACTTTCCCGGAAAATTTACAACTGTCCTGCAAGTAAAATATATTCTTTTTTCGAGAAAAAGAGCGTTTCTTCGTCCCATGACGGAGCCGTTGAGCAAAAGAGGGTCGACCTGCTGTCTTAGTCGCCGATACGCCTGAATATGAGATTCTTATCGATCACTTTATGTTGCAGGAATAGAAAACACAACAGCCCTTGACCATTTATCTTTACTGCGTTCCTTCGTATTATACCTTTTACCCTTCATGTAATTGGTCTGCTTTATTTCACTTGCCTTTTAATGATTCTAAAACAGTGACTATTATTAAAAACTTTACCAATGTATATACTACTACCATGTTTTCTTTTAAAAACCTTTATTGTGAAAATTTCATTATACAAATACGAGCCTATAACCACGTGGTCCGGCCACGGAGCAAACTGTAATCGTATATGATGAGTAGACATTTACACTGTAGAGGAACGTAACGGGCGGGCCATTAGGTTGCAAGAACTAAGGTGTCTAACAGTTACGGAATCGGTGGACGTACATTTTATAATTAAAATACGACAGGGCCAGTTACAATAAAATTATCTAGATATACATTTGTGGGCAAGTACCATGGGTGACGTTAATTCGAACTTTCAATAGTACAGTAATCAATAACACATCAGAACTTAATATCAATAGGGATGTCGAAATATTCAATCAATTCTCGTCCCCGCCCGCCATGTGCTTCAAAACTGCATACGTATCTCGTGATTTCAAGGTTCTGCAACCAGTACACAACAAGGAGTTACGAGTCCCATTTATTCCGGCGCCATTTTGGGCGAGGACGGGCAGGTCCAGGATATAGTCAAAATGTCTCTACCAACCATCGACTATGATGATGTTCATATGCTGTATTTATTAGAGTAACACTCATCTGTCCACATGAAATTAATTTGCCACAATCTAAACATGTCATTTTAATTTTTCCAAAGTTCTTCTAAATATTTGGGACCGTTTCCCTTGCCTCTGATGCTGTCAGTGCCACTTCTTTGATGAATGTACTAGCAGGTCAGGGGTTCTCCTCCAAATCTCTCTTTTATGCAGCACTATAATTAATTGGTGCCACCTCTCCATATGACGATGCATGGTATAGTTACCATAACTATATTTTTTTTCGGTTCCTCTGGAGAGTTCATCGTGGCAGATGAAGCGTGTAACGTACCGGGCATTTACCTTTTTTTGCATGTACAGGAAAGGAAAAAAAAATCGAGCGTCCGAGTTCTAAGGTGTCCCAGGGCCATTTTAGTGGACCAGGCCCAAATCCAAAGAACAGGCCGCCATTTTGAGAGTCCTGTTGCAGCCGCCTGTCGCTGTAGCATCAAGAGCAGCCGAAACTCAGCTGAATGGCAACTGAAACGGTAAAGGGGCGCCCCACTACAGCAGACGAGCCTCCACCTAGGAAGGCCCGTTCACGCCGCCTTCCCCCCCCCCCCTTTGGGCACCCCACGCCGTTATTCGGAGCAGTATTGTAGGATGGCCACACCAGTGCGGCAACTTGCTAGACATCACCTCGGTGGTAACCGAATCTCAACGCCTTGTGGTGTCTTCTATTCAGAAAACATTGTTATGCTGCCTTCGACCTATTCGCCGCAAGTGCGCACACAACTCAACTGCATAGCTTGCTAGACACCACCTCGGTGCCATCCGGATCTTGGAATCTCAGCGCCTTTTGGTGTCTTCTCTTCAGAAAATATTGTTGCGCTGCCTTTGGGCCCATTCACACATCGGTCCGCTACTGACGCCATCTCACAGGCTAATGGGGCGCCCCACGTCGAGTTTCAGCATTGTAGGATGACCACACCAGTACAGCAACTTGCTAGACATCACCTCGGTGCCATCCGGATCTCGGCGCCCCACTGCAGATGAAGTGCCTCTCAACTATGAAACCACCACGGTGACATCCGGATCTTGGCGCGTTGTGCTGCCTTCGGCCTATTCGCACATCGGTACTCTACTGACGCCATCTCACAGGCTAATGGGGCGCCCCACGCCGAGTTTCAGCATTGTAGGATGACCACACCAGTACAGCAACTTGCTAGACATCACCTCGGTGCCATCCGGATCTCGGCGCCCCACTGCAGATGAAGTGCCTCTCAACTATGAAACCACCACGGTGACATCCGGATCTTGGCGCGTTGTGCTGCCTTCGGCCTATTCGCACATCGGTCCGCTACTGACGCCATCTCACAGACTAATGGGGCGCCCCACGCCGAGTTTCAGCATTGTAGGATGACCACACCAGTGCACCTTACTAGACACCACCTCGGTGCCATCCGGATCTTGGCATCTCAGCGCCTTGTGGTGTCTTCTATTCAGAAAATATTCTTGCGCTACCTTTGCCCCATTCACACATCGGTCCGCTACTGACGCCATCTCACAGGCTAATAGGGCGCCCCACGCCGAGTTTCAGCATTGTAGGATGACCACACCAGTACAGCAACTTGCTAGACATCACCTCGGTGCCATCCGGATCTCGGCGCCCCACTGCAGATGAAGTGCCTCTCAACTATGAAACCACCACGGTGACATCCGGATCTTGGCGCCTTGTGCTGGTTCCGGCCTATTCACACATCGGTCCGCTACTGACGCCATCTCACAGGCTAATGGGGCGCCCCACGCCGAGTTTCAGCATTGTAGGATGACCACACCAGTACAGCAACTTGCTAGACATCACCTCGGTGCCATCCGGATCTTGGCATCTCAACGCCTAGTGGTATCTTCCATACAGAAAATATTGTTGCGCTGCCTTTGGCCCCATTCGCACATCGGTCCGCAACTGACACCATCTCACAGGCCAACAGGGCGCCGCACGCCGACTTTTACCATTGTAGGATGGCCACACCAGTGCCACAACTTGCTAGACACCACCTCGGTGCCATCCGGATCTTGGCATCTCAGCGCCTTGTGGTGTCTTCTATTCCGAAAATATTGTTGCGCTACCTTTGGCCCCATTCGCACATCGGTCCGCTACTGCCGCCATCTCACAGGCCAACGGGGTGCCCCACGCCGACTTTCAACATTGTAGGATGGCCACACCAGTGCGGCAACTTACTAGACACCACCTCGGTGCCATCCGGATCTTGGCATCTCAGCGTCTTGTGGTGTCTTCTATTCCGAAAATATTGTTGCGCTACCTTTGGCCCCATTCGCACATCGGTCCGCTACTGCCGCCATCTCACAGGCCAACGGGGTGCCCCACGCCGACTTTCAACATTGTAGGATGGCCACACCAGTGCGGCAACTTACTAGACACCACCTCGGTGCCATCCGGATCTTGGCGCGTTGTGCTGCCTTCGGCCTATTCGCACATCGGTCCGCTACTGACGCAAACTCACAGGCCAACGGGGCGCCCCACGCCGACTTTCAGCATTGTAGGATGGCCACACCAGTGCTGCAACTTGCTGGACACCACCTCGGTGCCATCCGGATCTTGGCGCGTTGTGCTGCCTTCGGCCTATTTGCACATCGGTCCGCTACTGACGCCGCCTCACGTGCCAACGTATTTTCTCCGCATTTTATACCCTATGCCGCATAACAGGTCATGTGACTTGTTTATAAAACTTTTCATTGGTTCATTTTACTTTTGGTTTCATAATGATGGAAGGCTTGATCATATGACCTAAAAACAACACTTTTCATTGGATGAAAACTTTTTTTTTTCCCCAAACGATGAAAGCCCCACCTTGTTTCTGGATGTTTCAGACTGAAGCTGGCGTCAGCATGAGAGCACCACCATCTCGTAGCACCGTCGTGGTCATTCCGCGAGCAATCATGGCAACCGCTCCCCACCAGAAGCCTACAGGAGTCGGGGGCCCCCAAAACTTTTGATGAATCCTCAAGGCGGAGGGGACGCTTTCGAGAATGGGGTCCAAGACCTAGCAGACAAGCGTCCGATTTCCAAGGTGTCCCAGGGCCATTTCAGTGGACCAGGCCCAAAAAGGAAACAGCCTGCCGCCATTTTGAGAGTCCTGTGACAGCCGCCTATCGCTGCACCGCAAGAGTGGGCGCAACTCAGCTGAATTGCGGCTTTTGACACAGTGGACCAAAAATGGACGGAATGGCAACTGAAACGGTAAAGGGGCGCCCCACTGCAACAGATGACACTCCACCTGGAGAGGCCCGTTCACGCCGCCTCCCCCGGGGCGCCCCACGCCGTTATTCGGAGCAGCATTGTAGGATACCAAAACCAGTGCGGCAACTTACTGGACATCACCTTGGTGCCATCGTTCTGCTGCCTTGGAACTATTCGCACAACAGCTACTGATGACCCACCCCCCGCGACGCCCCACGCCGGAAATCTGGACGTTGTGCTGCGTTGGGACTATTCGCACAGCCGACCGCTACTTCGTTGTTTTTCCCTAAAAATGTTTATATGTTATTACTGTTTTTGTTTTCTTGTATATATTTATAAGTTATTAAAGTTTTATAATCTTACTACTTTGTCGGAGTGCTATATATTTTTAATGTGACACATAATTGTAAAAACTTTGATGTACAAAGAGACATTCCTGGAATCTTCCGCTTCAGGCTCGGTCCCCTCCCCAATCACAATACAGGATGGTTTTCAGATAATAGGAACGCGTCTGCTGTGACGGATCTCATCGAGAGTGGGCCTTGATCTACTATAACTCCTTTGAAGAGGGGTGATTCTTTACAGCTGGGGCCATAAACTACATCTGCAGGGCTAGCTGATACCCTAGGACCGGCCTGGACAATCGGACACAGAGGAAAAGGAGTGTCAGAGGGTGCGGTAGTGAATAGGACGAAAGGGAGGTGTCGGGCGGGCACAGGGTGTGATTCTCAGGGAAGAGCAGCGCAGATGGGGGGAGGTTTATTACCCATGCATAAGACAGAGAGCGGGGGTGACCACTGCCTGGGGGAGATGCTTGCGAGGGTGGGGAGCCATGCTAAGGATCGACAGCGAGCACAGAGTGGGTCTGGTCAAGGCATCTAAAATGGCTGCCGTGCACGACAAAAGTGTGGCATTTGAAAAAAGACAAGATGGCGCAGACAATGTTTTTCAACACTTCCTGATTTCCTTCGAATCGAACGTTAACAGACGTTGGGGCATATTACCAAAGTTAAGCGATATTTATCCCTAACGATGCTTAGCAACGATTTTTTTACCGCTAAGCATCGTCAGAAATTATCGCAGATAAACCTTGCTATTATCAAGGTTTATCGCAAATACGATAAAAAACGACCGCAATGCATTAATATCGCTGAAAACTCAGCGATATTCATGCATTACCGAGCTAATGCTCTTAGCCATGTTATCCACCTCCCATTGGATAACATGGCTAAGAACTGCTCAGGGCAGGTGCTAGCTTTTGGAGATATTCGCGCTTATCGCGAATATTTCCAAAAGTTGATAATAGGAGATAGCGATGTTAGCGACTGTTTCCAGTCGCTAACATCTTGGCATGCCCACTTTGCATGTCATTAGTGATAAATATCACTCACATGCAAAGTGGGGCCCAAGATGGTCGCTATCTCCTACTAGCCGTCGCTAACTGGTGTTAGCAACAGCTAGGTAATACAGATATAATTTTATCTCCGCGAAGCGGAGCGCTGTTACAGATATATATCTTGTTTTTGAACGTTAATTTCTCAAAATCCACTGAAGCACATATATTGAGACCTAGCAAAGGCACATCGAGCTACCAGTCCCTACAATTTTGCCAAGTTTCGTGCAAATCCATTCAGCCGTTCGATTATTATTATTATTTTATTTTTTTGCCCCGCGGGGCCCTTTTAAAACCTCCACATCAAACCTAAGAGGTCAAGGAGGATCTACTATGCCCCCTTATGGTCATTTACCCCTTCGCTTTGGCCTCCTCTTGTCTCTCGATCCTACCGAGAGACAAGATGGCGGCCGCTACGGACTGTTTGCAATGTTTACAGACGCCGGAGAACCAATCAGCATCGCAAACCTCCGTTACGCGAAGCGGAGCGCTGTTACAGATATATATCTTTTTTTGAACGTTAATTTCTCAAAATCCACTGGAGCACATATATTGAGACCTAGCAAAGGCACATCGGGCTACCAGTCCCTAATATTTTACCAAGTTTCGTGCAAATCCATTCAGCCGTTCGATTATTATTATTATTATTTTTTTTTGCCCCGCGGGACCCTTTTAAAACCTCCACATCAAACCTAGGGGGTCAGCGAGGATCTACTATGCCCCCTTATGGTCATTTGCCCCTTCGCTTTGGCCTCCTCTTGTCTCTCGATCCTACCGAGAGACAAGATGGCGGCCGCTACGGACTGTTTGGAATGTTCACAGACGCCGGAGAACCAATCAGCTTCGCTTCACAAAGCTCCGTACCGCGAAAAGTCCGCGAACCGGAGCGCTGCCCGGTCCGCTGTTACAGATATATATCTTTTTTTGAACGTTAATTTCTCAAAATCCACTGGAGCACATATATTGAGACCTAGCAAAGGCACATCGGGCTACCAGTCCCTACAATTTTGCCAAGTTTCGTGCAAATCCATTCAGCCGTTCGATTATTATTATTTTTTTATTTTTTTTGCCCCGCGGGGCCCTTTTAAAACCTCCACATCAAACCTAGGGGGTCAGCGAGAATCTACTATGCCCCCTTATGGTCATTTGCCCCTTCGCTTTGGCCTCCTCTTGTCTCTCGATCCTACCGAGAGACAAGATGGCGGCCGCTACGGACTGTTTGGAATGTTTACAGACGCCGGAGAACCAATCAGCTTCGCTTCACAAAGCTCCGTTGCGCGAAAAGTACGCGAACTGGAGCGCTGCCCGGTCCGCTGTTACAGATATATATCTTTTTTTAAACGTTAATTTCTCAAAATCCACTGGAGCACATATATTGAGACCTACAAAAGGCACATCGGGCTACCAGTCCCTACAATTTTGCCAAGTTTCGTGCAAATCCATTCAGCCGTTCGGGCTAAAAGTGAGGCCAACCGCCCTATGGAAAACTCAATGTTAAAAACACGTTTTGGGACCCCCCTTTTTTCTCGACCCCCCCTGGACGAACCTCCCCCCCCAATTTTCAGGGGCTGCTCAGAAACAAAATGTGCCATTTTCCTGAAAATTTCAGCCAATTCCGTCCACAAAGCCAAAGTTATTAGACATAGAATTTTCAAAAATCCCATAGAGAAAAAATCCTAACTATATATACCTACTGGCGACCGCCAGTAGGTAATATATATATATATGTATATATATATATATATATCAGCGAAATAAGAGGTCCAATACTTTCCAGGATTGCTCTTTATTCAGCGTTTGGCAACATCTTGCAGCACAGTGAAACCTTCCAATCTCCTAAAGTTTCGACCCCTTCGGCCTTGTTCACAGGTGGAAGGTCAGGATTCAAACAGGCAAGTGCAATTCAGTGTGCTTTTAAAGTTCTTTGGTCACGTGGCTACATATAAAAATACAGTTCCCATAGTGCACCACTATGTTTAAAGTGGCAGATGGAAGTCCTCCTTTTTTGTGGCAAAGTGAATAATGCATGTTTCTTTGGCAGTTACACTACTGATGAAATGGAAATAATGTCAAAAAAGCCAGGTGAGTATGATTTCTTGAAGTTGCAACTACATAGGAAGGGACATGAGCAAAGAACCCGCCTGACAGTACGATTGTCGGTAATTATTTGTTACTGCGAAACTTTTCCAGCACGCGTACCTTTTCACCATATTGGCTCATGCTTAGTAGGCTGGGGCACGTGAGTGGGTCATGCTCCTCAATCACATAAAGTAGAAAAGTCCCCCGTTACCGGAGCCTCTGGCCCTTCAAGGTGGCCTCTTAGCAAGGGGCACGGAAAGAGCCCATCAATCACATACAACAGCGAAATAAGAGGCCCAATACTTCCCAGGATTGCTCTTTATTCAGCGTCTGGCAACATCTTGCAGAACTTGCAGAACTGTACACATTTTTCATCACCCACTTTTTACTGTATATTGCCCCATATGTACACTCACTCTCTATTTCATTCCTCCCATGCACACATTCACACTACGAACTCACATTCATGTCCCAGCTTAGTCTCACATGCGTCTTACAATGAATCCAGAAATATTTTTTGTTGGGACCTGGTGTTTTCCAAACATGCTGTTAAAGTACATTTTGGTGGCGCTAAGGGTAGAAAACCACCTTCCTCTGGACTACATATTGTGAATCATTAGATCTGGCTAGACAATGTGGGATATGCTGTCCTTCTTATATATTAGTCACATATGCTCTGGATGACTGGAGTTCCTCCTCATGCTCTTTTATTTGTCAAAGGAGCAATAGGGCTGATCTATTTAGATACCCTTTCTTTTATAGGTGTTAAATAAATGCCTGTGTTTGGCCACTGCCTTCTAAAGTGGCTAGATCATGACTTTAAGGTCTTCTGAACACAGGACAGGGAGTACCTCTTCTAAAGTGATGTCTCAGATCTTCTTCTTCCCACTTGCAGGGCATAGCTGCACGTTGAGTCAGACAGATGTCCCACACACATAGGCTTGCCCTCTCTATTGTCCAGCTAGCCATCAGTCACAAATCCCAGCAGCAGAGGAGCTGCCTACAGAACCAGCTTTGAGTGACCACTAGGAAGTATTTGCCCATTATCAAAGTCACACCTCTGGATGGGCACAGGGCAATCTGCACTAGGGAAGAAACGTTCTGCCTGCTTGGTTTTAGGTTGAGAGGAGCACTGTGATTTTTTTTACAGTGAGACTCACAGGAAATGCTGCAAAAGTGGGTAGGATCACCTGTTTGTACTTTTACCCCATTGATTAGAATGGCCAGGAGTTTCCCCAATCATCGGTGTGCATAAATGTGGCGCCCACAGTACCCTCTTCAGATGACCTGTAGAAAATAGAAGTATACTGCACCAGCTGGTACGACCCGTGGGGAAACCCTTCAAGGGCAGGACCTGCTCCCAGTTCTACCCAGGACTGAGATGTGCACTCTAAGGGTCAGTTGACTGACCTCCTGTTGAGCTACAAGGATACAAAAGCTGAAAGTATCCCAATTTCTGGAAGAGGCCAGTTGACCAGTTTCAACTGTATCTGACCTGGGTACTGCCCGTGACTTTTCCTGGAGTAACTCCTAGCGTTTAAGTGGTGACATTAAGGTCCTAAGGAATTCTTATAAGTGTCACAGTGTACCCCTCCAAATAACCCTAAAACCTGGTATTTAGAAACTTTTTAAAGGATTTTTTCTGGAGAACTGACCAACAGGTAAACCCAATATGCTAAGGGTGCATTACCCTTGGCCCTGACTACCTCGCAGCTCCAGCTAAATTCTTCTCCACAGCCCCAAATTCAAGGCTTGAATTTGGTCTGCTAAAACAAACATTGGATAGGCGGCGCTTGTATGTCACAACCTGGTACAAAATTTGGAGTGCTGAAGCAGGCTCTTTCAACTCAAATCTATGGGAAGAGCTGCTTCACCATCAAAAATCCTCTGCCAGAGACTATTTATTTGAATCACTCCAAATCTTAGGACTGTCAGACCTCTGGGACATCCCTACTGACCGTTTTCTTTTAAAAAATCTCTAAAAAATCAGCACGTATCATCTCTTCTATCGAGGATAAGAAGACACTATCCAGAAGAGCGCACAGCTGGATTACACTCAGCGACTATGCAATACTGAAACCTCAAGAGTATCTTAATATTGGAATGAATCTAAAGATAAAGGAAACGTTTTTTAAATTACCTCTAGGTGTAATCCCAGTTGCTCCCCATCTGCCGCCTTGGGAATGAAAAAACTTTCCGCAACACTGTCGCTTGTGCAAAGCTGGCAAGATAGATATCATCCATGTCATCTGCATCTGCCCTAAACTAAAGGACCTGAGGTGCAATTTACTGCGTCCATCGATTAAATACATTGTGTCCGAACATGTAGGCAGGCGGTCAAATTGTGCTTTAATCCCACCAAAACAAAAGTAAATTGTCGGGTCACAACTTTTTTCGAACTAAGAGCGAAAAGACAGAATAACCGGTTGACCGTGGATTAATACAATAAAAAAATAACAATAAAAGCGGACTGAAAATCATCGATACGGTGCCCTGGAACCATGAACCTTTAATTTAAAGACGGCCAAAAATTGACATTTAAGCAAATGTAATTTTTTTTTTTAAGTTGCATGTTCTAACTGCTTTGTAAAGGTTTTAAATAAGCATGTACGAATAAAATTATTTACCATTTAGCCAAATTCAATGCAGCTGGCTTGATGAGAGTGACATCAGATGACATTGAACTCCTTGAGACCACATCCATATGCCAAACATTCAACATTTTTTATTTTAAAGAATTAAAAATAAAATAACTGCCTCACCATGAAAGGTTTCTCTTCCATTGGCTGGGGTGTCATTTTTCAGTTTACACTGACTCTTACTGCCAGGTTTTACCTGGTGGTGACGAATAGTGAAAAGTGGTCATGCATTTGTCCACTTTAAATTGGGCAGGCTAACACATAGCCAAACCTCTGACATCCATTTCTCCTCCAGGTCATCGGAGTTGTAAATAGGCAGCAGAGATGGAAAAGTATCTGCCATCCACATGCTGAACTTTTGCTTGACTCTAAATGAGGTAGGCTAAACCTTGCTTTGGCAGCAAGAGTACTGTCATCAACGTTTAAATCAGGCCAGTTGTCCAATTGTAGACAACTTCACAGGGTACTAAAAAGAATCTGATCGACGTCTTTCTGAGTGTGAAGTCATGGGGTGTGCGGTAAACTCCATTTTGCCGGTGGAGTTCCCTGAGTTTTTGCTACTCCGTTCTCTGCTTGGAACACGGAGTGGAGCAAACAACTCCGCCAAGTGCTGGCGGAGAGGAGTTTACCTTCACTATAGGCCTCCTCTTCAGTATAGTTTGTTTCACTTCCTTTCTGTCAGTCTTTTGTGCTTTTGTTAAGGTTATTAGTTTTCCCCATTTTCTTATCTGTCCTCCTTCTGCCGTCTGCTGCCCTTCTGTTGTTATTAGGACTGGGTTGGGACGCCCCATTCCTGGGGCAGCCGTGTGCTCTATAAAACTCCTTAACTAAACTGTAGAAAAGCAAGGAATTAACACCCAATGTTTTGTAGCACGTAGATGTACGGAGGTTTAAATCCTATCAGTTTGCACACTTTTGTAATGTGCTTTAAGGGTCATGCATGTTTGCAGCCTAGAACTGTGTTGAGGGAATAGGGGTCTTCGCCAGAATATGTTTAAATTAAAGGCAATGCCCCCTGGATGATCGCATGGGGTTACGTTGTTTGAAGAGCTCAGTAAGCGTAAGGTGAGACTTAAACATCAACTACAAGTGCATGCGCACAACACTTACTCCGGGAACACAGAGCAGAGTGCCACGTACACAGATGGTCTTCTTCACATACACACTGCAGCATTTGTAGCCTCTTCAGCTTGTGAATCCGAAAAGATTCCCCCAGGCGGGCCCTCCATGCATGTTTGTCATCAGAAAATATTGCACAAAGTTGCACATCCTGTGTTTGATTGCTCTTGGTCTCTCATAGACACCAGCTGTGCTGACGTTTTTCTATAGTAATGAATATGTTCGCGTCAAGGCTAGATTGCAATAATTCACAAAGTTCAGCCTTGCTTTTGCCACTTTAAACCAACCTGTCGCAATTGGTTTAACCCTGGACTCGACCTCTTTTAAAACCTAGGGGCATATTATCAACAACTAGCGATATTTATTGCTAAATAGGCTTAGCGACATTTTTTGTATCGCCAAGCATCGCCGGATTTTATCGCAGAGATAACGTGCTATTAGCAACGTTTATCTCTGAAGCGATACATTTCCGGCTATAGCGGCGAAATACGTGAATATTGCTGTAAATCCAGCAATATTCATGCATTATCGCTAACAGGGACTTAGCCTGAATATCCACCTCCCATTGGATATACAGGCTAAGAACTGGTCTGAGCAGGCGTTAGGTTTTGGAGATATTCGTGCTTAGCGCGAATATTTCCATCGCTACGCCTGTGTTGATAATAGGCGATAGTGATGGTAGCGACTGCTTTCAGTCGCTAACAGGTTGGGTACACCCACTTTGCATGTCAGTAGCGATAAATATCGCTGACATGCAAAGCGGGCCCCAAACCGCTCGCTATCGCATACAAGCTGTCGCTAACTGCTGTTAGGGACAGCTAAAGCGACAGCTAAAGCATCGATAATCTCTTATTGCCCTCCTTGATAATATGCCCCACAGTGTTGGCCTTCTGCCTCCTATGTAATCCAAGCGGTATGTCTCTGGACATTTTTAAATCAAAGTCACAGGGATTGGCCCCAGAGCGCACAGTTAGCCAATACACCCATCTGAGGCCTGCCTTCTTAATTTAGCCACTTTCAAACTCCAGTCGCCAGGCTCGACCTGTTGTAAAAGGTATGCTAGAGACATGGCCCCTTTTAAACTCTACCGTCTAGTCTTGGCACGTTCAAACACAATCATTCAACCAGCAGCTGCGAGGCCCTGCCCCGTTGGTACCACCGTGCCTGCCAGAGGCATGGTCCCTGTCCTACTCCAGCCACAGGGCCAGTTCCATTTGAAGCATTCTTTAATCTCTAGCCATTAGCTTATATTAGAAAAACACACTAACTAAGTGGTGAAATCCTTTCCATGCAGTCTGAAATAGTGATAGGAGATCATTCTGTGGCAGGGCAGAACATGTGCAGAGGCGCCCGCCTGTCACCTGAGGCCACAGAGTTATTTAAATGCCCATAAAGGACAGCAGTGCCGCCTTCTACACTGCCCAGGAATGCCTGACATCCCAAGTTAGAGTGCTTAAGCTGGCATCTTTCAAAACAAGAACATTTGCATCTATTAATCACTGTTTGGAAGTCTTTGGTTTTTTTAAATTGTATTTCTAGAAGCGTGTAATGCAGCAGGCTGAATTTTACGTACATAATCCAAACGTAAATGAATGTGAAATTAAACCTACTGTAGCCTGAACGCAGTCTTGTAATATTCATGTGATATTGAACCACAGACATCTTTTAAAGAGAACCACTAGTCAGATGAGAATATAATCTCATACTCTTGCAGCGAGTTCATCATCCTGCCAAGGTCGGTAACACTTGGTGTGTATTTAGGCAATGGATCGCTGCTATGGCAAGGACTGGGGCATTGCTTTATCAGCTGCAGGAATAAATCGAATTATTAAAAAAAGAAGATCTTATTTGTCTTAAGGGCGAATCAAAAACAAAATGAGTCAAGTGGTAGACAGCCCGGAGCATACGAGGGCATCCTGTCACAAAGTATTCAGAGGGCTTAACCCATGGAACAAAGTTAGTCCCTTGTGGGAACACGGCCTTCATTGACACGACATTAGAGCTTTTTCTAAGGATAAAGCGTTCTCACACGTAAAAACCATGTTGAACAAACCCATATTGTTGAAAACACATTCTCAAGTAATCCCATTGCTACAGCAAAATGCCGCTCCTTCTCTCTTAAAAGAACGAGAACAGCAAATGTGCACCGCATCATCTAAACTTTATTAATTCAATACTTTAATCGCTTTAAAAAATGTATGTGATTGTGAATATAAGTAAAGGGCGGTGGCTACTAACGTGAAAGAACAAACAATGGCACTGGAAGTAAATAGTATGAAAACAACATAGAGACAAGACAAGAGAGGAAATTTACATTTCTCTATATAATTGTTTAGGAATTTAACATAGTACTGTGAAGGTGCTGCCTCTGAGCAATAGTGTAGTGATGAAGTCCACAGCCAGGATGTAGTTTCGGGTAGATATATTGAGTCAGTTACAAGTAGAGAGGTAGTGGAGATACAGTCCCACTAGGAGCAGTCTGCCTGCTGCTCAGCCCATACTCCAACTGACAAACTCAAGCATCCAGGCATCCAAACATTCCAATCAAGACTCCTACACCAACAGTCACACTGGATGAGCAGCTAGGGAGTAAGTAACCAGCTACATACAACATAGGTTACTACATACCTTCCCCTCTTCTACAAAACAAAAATAGCAACCACCAAGTAGAGGAAGGTTCAAACAAAGGGAACCCCAAGAAAAAGAAAAATGGAAAAGTAGAGAAAAAGTGAGAAGAAAGTGGACACAAAGCGTGAAAGGATCATAGCAAAGAAACCAAAGAAAATCAGGCGTGAGCAAAGAAGAAAATACAATGGAGGTATACAAGAGTAAGTACAATAGAAAGAGACAATGAAATAACAGGTCAAGACCAAAGTACAAGAGAAAGGAAAGAAAATTCAGAGAAAATATACATGAGCTGTACAATAAGTACATGCAATAAAAATGAACAATGTAGAGGAGATGCAAAGATATATATACATAAAAAATATACATTACCCACCCATCATCCTCCTATAATTTTTAAAGAAAACATTAGAAATGGGTGATGGACACCTGAACAGATTTTACCCAACATACAGGTGAATAAATGGACCCGAAACATGAAACATCTACACCAAACATGAACATAAAAAAAAGAGGTTATGGTGAAAGAAATGTTGACCGCTAACCATACAGCTAATCAAGGGCAGACAACCAACAAGTGTGCACAAATATGCACATACAATGATACTCATGGGACTCAAACCCATTAGAAGCTCTAAATGAAGATAAGGTAAGTGTAAAGAACAATAAAACACATGGGACTAAAAACCCAATAGAACCCCTATGTGGAGGTTAGTGTGAACATACAATGTAACACACGGGACTCTTACCCATTAGAACCCCTTGTGTGAAGGTTAGACACGTGCACAGAACAACGTAACACATGGGACTTGTACCCATTGGAACCACGTAGATGGGACTAAAACCCACTACAAACTGTGTAGATGGGACGAGAACCCCCTAAAAAAACATCGGACTTGTACCCATTAGAAGCCTTATGTGGGGGTTAGTAGTGTGAACAAAACAAAACATGGAACTGAAACCCAACTAAATGCCCCTAATGTATAGACACACTTTATGGGAACAACCCATAAAGAGAGCTATAAGAACAGAGGACCTGAAATACCTAAAACATTGCTTTGAAAGAACAGTGCATGACAAAAAAAAAAAAACACTTGCAAGAGTCAGAAAATAAGACATACATTGCGGACAAGTGAAGATAAACATAAGCACCTTTCAAAATTTGCAGAGAAAAGAACATAATATTAACATATGTGTGAGTCAACTAGACAAAAACACACCAGACCCCAGTATACATGTAATCAATACAACTGTACATCAGTAGGAGAGATGACACGCTCTGTTTCCCCAAGGATTGTTTGTTTGTCGGTGTACATAGAAGGCACAATCTTCTTGGAAAAGTTATAGAAGTAGGTTATCAAAATATGAGAGGTAGCAGCGTAATAGTATAAGTTTGAAAAGCTTCTTGAAGAAAAAAAAAAAAAACAGGATGACCATGCTTCCCGGACTTGTGCGATGATGATGCATGCTGAATTGCCATCTGTGCTGCTTTAGAAAATAAATCCTGGGTAGCGGATGTGCCGGCGTTCCTTAGGAAACATGACAAACATTGAAAATTTCCGAAGTAACCATACCTATCACCACAAATAAAGATGCTGGCACGTTGACGACGTTGGCAGGGATGGCTCACGGCGAGTCTGTGCAGCTGGGTGTCCCACAGCAGTGAAAATTGATCACATCACCAAAACGTCACTGAAGAAAACTGCAGCACTGCGCGAGAACACAATCATTGTGCTTTGCACACGTGGGTTAGAATCCCGTCCTCGTCACCAAAATTCTGTAGTGATGAAGTCCATAGCCAGGATGTAGTTTCAGGTATATTTTATGAGTACAGTTACAAGTAGATAGGTAGTAGAGATACAGCCCCAGCAGGAGCAGTCTGCCTGCTGCTCAGACCATACTCCAAGTGACATACTCAAGCATTCAGGCACCCGAACATTCCATTCAAGACTCTCACACAAACATTCCATGCACCACATTCACAGTGGCTGAGCAGCTAGGGAGTAAGTAATCAGATAAATACAACACAGGTTACTACAAATAGTTATGATGCAAAAAATAAGGAAAGGAGCATCTCGTTCTGAGGACTGCACTGGGACAAAAATGGACTGCAGTGTTAGCTGTCAAGGGTTGTCCCAGCCATGACCTCTTCCACAAGTAAGGTTGAGGCACCTCTTTGATGCAAAGTTATATAGCACCTTCTACCATTGTTTTGGCATTGTAGAGCAACTTTCATCTAATTCTGCCCACTCGTGAAACTCCGTGGAATCCCGCAGAATTTTCTGGTAACTCTGCTGTATTCCGCTGAATGAAACTCCACGAGCTCTGTCGACTCCTAGTGTGAACTCTGGACTTTTCCCAATCTGAACTTTTTCCCACATTTATCCGCATCTTCCCCATGACATCATCCTTTGCCAACCCATCATCGATGACCTCATCTTCTGATCCAGCCTGCACCCTTGCCCTGCTAAGGACTCTACTTTCTCAAAAGGTCCAAAAGTAACTCTTTGACCTTGACATCCCTGGAGCTTGTATCTGACACTTGCTCTATTGTGGTTGGACTTCAAGTTTACCTTTTTCCCAGTCTAGCTTGACCAGTTGCTGATTTGTGCTTTTTGGTGCTAATCTTTAATTCAGACTTGAGAAATCATATCTCCCATTCACCTAATTGAATTCCTGTCATTTTGCACTCCTTTTGTTCAATAATTATTGGAATGTATTGTTTTGTTTTTGGTGTTTTAGCTGTTTTGGTACTGCTAAAGGCAGTGGTGGCTCCTCGAGAGAGTGCTGCAGGGTGGTGAGACGGGGCGGGGAGGTGCAGGGTGGGGGGTAGTACACTCTGGCATATGACCGAACGGAGTTAAGTAAATAAATAAATAAACCAAATTACATTGCGCTTGCCGCAATGCCATATGGCAATGCAGCGCATGCAATGTAATTTGTTTTATTCATTTATTTATTTATTTACTTAACTCCATTCGGCCGTATGCCGGAGTTTACTACCCCCCACCCTGCCCCTCCCCCTCCTAGACCCACCATCCCGCAGCACTCCCTCAAGGAGCCGCCACTGGCTAAAGGCTTTACAAGTTTTCTTAAATTAAACCTGCCTTCTCTGTGCTATAGCTACCAGGGGTTGAGTTCAGGTTTAAACTCCTGAAAACCTACCAGATATAACAAGAATAGTGCCTTTATTACTTGTGCTGGAGTACCATCCACCACAACTAATATTCCAAAATAGATTTTAGAAGTCAATTCCTGAAGCTAGAGATATTGATATTCAAAACGTCATTTGCAATATAAAATAATCTTTTACACTTGAAATTCTTTAACCCAATTCATTACCTATTAACAAAGAACAAAACCTATGCTGCTCCCTTTTACCAAACACCCAACACCCACCTTTACCTCCCCTGCTTAATCCATTGCCTCTCTTTATCACCCCAGTTCAGTCTACAGCTTTCTGTTAGTGGCTTAGGTTTAAGTTTAAGTATTTAAGAACTAAATTTCAATTCTATATATAACGTGCCATGCGTATTCTGATTTGTTTTTTTACCTAATACAAGTTCAACTAAATCCTATGTGAAATGCCCTAATTCTGCAGGAATGCAGCAGTGTTGTATAAATCAGTAAAAAATAAATACAAATATTTATCTGAAATGTCCTAGTGTACACCATTTCTGGTTTTAATGCTAATGCCATTCAAAGTAAATACATAGATCTTTATAAGACCAAGGCAAGCTAATTTCAATATTTGTAATTAGTGACATGTCGGAAGGCGACAAGGAGAGCAGGGAGTGGAAGGGAAAGGGAGGTTAAGAACCTATTAAGAATAAGAGGTCACATCACATCACACTGAGACATACCAATGAAATCTAAGCTCAATATGAAATATATGGAATGATGTACAGATATCCAAACAGTTTGGTAAAGGCTGCTGAAAGTTTGGCAGGCAGCGAGCTGTTTAATAAAAACAACTCACTGTGTTATTCTCAAGATAGGAATATTTTTCAATTCAAGAATAATGATCTTCTTCTGGTGAAGGTCACTCTTTCCCAGCATGTATGAGATAAGAGGGATAATGTGAAATTCCAGGTGAATGGGACAGTCTTATCACCAAGACCCATCAGAAAACAACATGTTTTACCCTCATCCAGGGGCAGAAATTCAGGACAGCAGAACATTTGAAAATAAATATTAACATCCAGGTTTGAAATTGTGAGATATTTTAATATGACCTCTCATATTTTCACTCATACCTCTTTATTATTGGGATTATGGGAAATCCTGTATGACAACAAGCTATATTCCACATACCATGATCATCATAGGGTATCATTTAGTAATTTAGCACCATAAACCTTTTGTGGACAAAGGAAAGGAATTGTGACGAAAAGAGACACTGGCTACATCACTGAGATTGGAGACAAACACTTGATATTTGCTAGCCATAACTGTAAGAAAGTGGGTTATTGTTTGAGGAAGGTGGAAGCCCCACTAAGGCAACAAGCACAATCCTTGTCAGGTTGTAGACCACAAATGGTACTAAGTTAACATGCTTCACCCTCTGGCAGCTTGGCAGAAAAGCAGTCAGGCTTAATTTAGAAGCAATGTGTCTTAAGTTGCCATCCTTTTGTAACATGGTGACTTTTGATAAACATATTTGTACGTGTCAGTGCAGGATAGGATTCCCTGGAACTGCATTTGCTTACATTTCAACTTTGTAGGCACACTATCGTGACACCTTGAACATTCGGTACAATGTATAGAGTTCACTGCACACATGTCATGGTTTGTTGTTGCCAGTAGGTAGCAATGCTATCTAACTAACGCAAACAATGGTGGCCTGACAAAGACCTCGACATTCCAACATGGGCACTGTTTATTATATGGAACCTAAACCTCTGAGGCGGAAAGCCGGAGGAGCTACTCGTTTTTTTAAAAATTGTTTATCCTGTGTTGTTGCATATTTTAAAACTTTGTATCCTCACCAGAGCTCTTTTCTGGGCCAAATCGCCAAGCAGGCTTATCACATTCAGCGGAACTAGCGCTGTTTCGTGAAATTGTTTCTTCACGGCCGCCATCGCTGCTGACGCGAGGCCACGCCCACCTGACAGGCCACGCCCACACCCCCGCCTATAAAACATTAGCGCTGACCACTAGTGCCAACTGGAACCTAAACCTCTGAGGCAGAAAGCCGGAGGAGCTACTCGTTTTTTAAAAAATTGTTTATCCTGTGTTGTTGCATATTTTAAAACTTTGTATCCTCACCAGAGCTCTTTTCTGGGCCAAATCGCCAAGCAGGCTTATCACATTCAGCGGAACTAGCGCTGTTTCGTGAAATTGTTTCTTCACGGCCGCCATCGCTGCTGACGCGAGGCCACGCCCACCTGACAGGCCACGCCCACACCCCCGCCTATAAAACATTAGCGCTGACCACTAGCGCGCCCACTGGAACCTAAACCTCTGAGGCGGAAAGCCGGAGGAGCTACTCGTTTTTAAAAAAAAATTGTTTATCCTGTGTTGTTGCATATTTTAAAACTTTGTATCCTCACCAGAGCTCTTTTCTGGGCCAAATCGCCAAGCAGGCTTATCACATTCAGCGGAACTAGCGCTGTTTCGTGAAATTGTTTCTTCACGGCCGCCATCGCTGCTGACGCGAGGCCACGCCCACCTGACAGGCCACGCCCACACCCCCGCCTATACAACATTAGCGCTGACCACTAGCCCGCCCACTGGAACCTAAACCTCTGAGGCGGAAAGCCGGAGGAGCTACTCGTTTTTTTAAAAATTGTTTATCCTGTGTTGTTGCATATTTTAAAACTTTGTATCCTCACCAGAGCTCTTTTCTGGGCCAAATCGCCAAGCAGGCTTATCACATTCAGCGGAACTAGCGCTGTTTCGTGAAATTGTTTCTTCACGGCCGCCATCGCTGCTGATGCGAGGCCACGCCCACCTGACAGGCCACGCCCACCCCCCCGCCTATAAAACATTAGCGCTGACCACTAGCGCGCCCACTGGAACCTAAACCTCTGAGGCGGAAACCGGAGGAGCTACTCGTTTTTTTAAAAATTGTTTATCCTGTGTTGTTGCATATTTTAAAACTTTGTATCCTCACCAGAGCTCTTTTCTGGGCCAAATCGCCAAGCAGGCTTATCACATTCAGCGGAACTAGCGCTGTTTCGTGAAATTGTTTCTTCACGGCCGCCATCGCTGCTGACGCGAGGCCACGCCCACCTGACAGGCCACGGCCACACCCCCCCTCTCCCTAAATGTGCCCCCCACGCAAGCGCAGCGGACGAGCGCAGGGGGAGCGCCGTTTGCGCGCCAAAGGCGCGCCTAAGGCAAGCCCGTCTGCGCCCATCCGCGACCGGCCGGGACCAGGGCCCAGAAATGCTGCCCCTTCCATCACTTACTCCCCTGCTTCGCTCAGAAGCCTCCAGTATCCATCCTGTGCCCTTTTATCCACAACCTGGGATCGTCTGGTGTCTCTTGACATCTCGGCCGACCTGCCCTCTCCCAGACTTATCCGGCCCACTATGTTCACCCCTACTTCGCCCGAGACTCGCATTCGCATACTTTATCTTAATACACGGTCTCTCCCACAACATCATGTCGACATCTTCCTCCTGTTGACGACTGAGAATCCCGATATCCTGCTGCTCACCGAGACCTGGCTGTCTGATCTCTCTCTTCCTGACATCTTGGCTGCCCTACCCCCCAACTATTACATGCTGAACGCCAACCGGCCTAATGGCCGTCGCGGCGGTGGGGTGGCGGCAGTCATATGCAAAGATTTGCCTTTCATCACGGCTTCCTCACTATGTCTTTCTGGCGTCGAGAATCTCGTAATCAGCCTGCCTACTGAAGCTGGTGCCCTGTCCCTCATAGTCCTATATCGCCCCCCTACCCCTATGCCCCAGTTTCCCGCCGCCCTTTGCGAGCAGCTCTCTGCCTTGATGACTTCCTCAGCCCGCATTGTTATGTTCGGAGATTTCAACTACTGGTTTAATCATGTTGATGCTGGCCCCCATGCCATCGAACTGTTTGAGGCGCTCCTCAGCCTCAACTTGACCCAGCACGTCACCTCCCCTACTCATATCGGGGGTCATATCCTAGACCACATCTGGACACAGGGGGTGTCGCTCTCTTGCCCGATCATCTCCCCTTGTGTCTGGTCCGATCATTCACTGATCGAGTCCTCCATCTCCGTAAAAGGTCTGGTTAGGCCTCCATCCTTGGATGGAGGGACTGCTCGGAAATGGAAGTCTCTTGATTCATCTGCCTTCCTCTCCTCCCTCGCAGAGACCCAGCCTCCAACCACTAACATCTTAGATGTCGACATCCTAGATGCTAACATCTCCCACTGGCTCATGACGGCTAGCGATCTATTCGCACCTCTGTCCTGTTTCCCTCGAACACGTCTCAATAATTCTCATAAATGGTACAACTCTGCCCTGAAACAACAACATCTCGAGCTACGCCAACTGGAGCGCAGATGGAGACGCAATTATCGTAGCGCCGACAGGGAAGCGTACGTGCTCGCACGGAAAACCTATAAAAAAGCCATCATTACAACCAAGTCTGTCTTCATCTCTGAGAGAATTCTAACCGCCCCCAACAAATCTAAAGAGATCTTCAAGGTCCTTGGCGAATTAACATCGGACGCCAGGACACTCCCGAATTTGCCTCCGTCTGCAGAGTCATGCAATGCTTTAAACTCTTTTTTTATCGATAAGATTACCTCAATTAAAAATTCTATTCCCCATTCCTTTCCCCTAACCATAGTAGCTTCCCCCCTGTCAATCCCTTTACCCTGTCCCAGTTTCCTACACTCGATCCAGAGTCCCTTGCCAAGCTGTCTACCCGCGTGAAATCTGGCTCCCCGAAGGACTGCTGTCCTCCCTCCCTGCTCCGCGAAATTTGTCATACCCTTCCACAATGCATTCTTCCCTTACTTAATTCTACCCTCCACTCTGGCATAGTTCCCAGGTCATTTAAGGAGGCTGTACTGGTGCCCCTGTTAAAGAAACCCAGCGCGGACCCAGCGGTTCTCGCCAACTACCGGCCTATCTCCCTCCTGCCCTTCCTGTCTAAAATCTTGGAGGCACATGTTACCACCTGCCTCTCGCAATTCATCGAGGAGTCCAACTTCCTGGCAAAAAACCAGGCCGGTTTTAGACCAGCCCATTCCACAGAGGCTGTGATTCTTGCCGTGCTGGACAACCTCAGAAGCAACGCCGACAGAGGACTACCCCAGGCACTTGTCCTACTCGACTTATCGGCGGCATTCGACACGGTGGACCACAACATCCTACTCCACCGTGTCGAGTCCGCCGGAGTCTGCGGGCCTGCCTTGTCCTGGTTAAATCTTTCTTAGAGGGGAGATCTCAGGCAGTTAGTCTGGGCCCTTTCAGCGCCACCAGCGTATCGTCATCTTGTGGCGTCCCCCAGGGTTCTTCCTTGTCCCCTCTTCTTTTTAATTTGTATCTTAAACCCCTCCTTCACTCCCTAGGTAGGTGGGATGTCACCGTGTTTAATTACGCGGACGATTTGCAAATTATTTTCCCCCTCACCTCCCCTGACGCTGTCACCAATTTTCAGTCGGCCATGACACACATCCAGCACTGGATGTACCAAAATCAACTAAAGCTCAACCCGGGCAAGACTGAGCTTCTCCTTCCTGGGAGCAGTGCCCCTCATTGGGGCCCTCAGTACTGGCCCATTGAGCTTGGTACACCTCCCTCTCCTGTTGGCTGTGTAAAGAGCCTTGGGGTCATTATCGACTCTGGGCTCACTCTCAAGGCCCAGGTGAGTGCTGTAACATCCTCCTGTATGTTCCAGCTATACAGGATACGGAAAGTAGCCCACTTCCTGACCCCCGAGGCCTTGCTGCAAGTCATAATGGCCTTGGTAATGTCCCGTCTGGACTTTTCGAACTCGATATACTACGGCCTTCCCAAATACCAGCTGTCTAGGCTACAGATTGTTCAGAACCAGGCTGCCAGACTTGCACTTAAAATCTCCAGATGGCAGTCAGCCTGACCTCTATTACACCAACTCCACTGGCTACCAGTCAGTGAAAGAACAGCTTTTAAGGTCCACTGCCTGGTCTTCAAGGCTCTCACCGGTCCTTCCCCTGCCTTTTTGAAGTCCCTGATCACTCCTTACCGTCCCTCTCGTACTCTGAGGTCCACCCACCTCCAGCTCCTAGTCGTCCCCCGTGTCAAACTCACCACATCTGGTGGTCGCAGCTTCTCTTATCTTGCCCCTAAGCTGTGGAACTCTCTCCCACTCTCACTTAAGACATCTTGCTCCCTCCTCTCTTTTAGGAAATCTTTAAAAACACTGCTCTTTTCCCACTGCCACTAAACTCCCTCCGTCTAACTTTAGGATCCCAGTCAGCGCCAGGAAACTCATGGTGACAGTGCGCTCAATAAATACCTCTTAACAATAACAATAACAATATAAATACAAATTCACATCCTCGTTTAAATCAGATGACCACTCTGTTGACACTTCGAGGTTGCGGTATGTCGGAATTCCAGGTCAGCTGATTCCCATAATTTCCACAAGGGATGTCCCGCTCTACATGCTCAACCAGCTGAAGACTCTTTCCTTCAGGTAATGGGGAATTAGATCACCTGGGTGGGATTCTTGGCACATCACCCACTCTAGGCCAAACTAGGGGGCCGATTATGATGGCGGACGGACCTGAGTCCGTCCGCCACCATAGAGTAGGAGGGACCGTCCACAGGGGCAGCGGCGGTCCCTCCATGCAAAATGCATGCACAGCATTTGCGTGCACAAAGCAGCAGGCACCGCGCGGTGCCTGCCGCTTTGTCCACGCAAATGCAGGGGGGTACCATAGGTACCCCCCATGTGCACCCCCCACCCCCCTTCACCCAGGGGGCCTGCAACGGGCCTCCACAGTGAAGGTCCGTATGCTTTTCCACGGCGGAAAAGCCGCCGTGGAAAAGCATACTTCCTACTCCATCATAATATGGCTGGCGGTGTCTGATAGACACCGCCAGCCATGTTAATGCTTTTCCGCCGCGTTCGGAAGGCGACCGCGGCGGAAAAGCGGCGGACAGATTCAGAGACCCACCAGCCATCCTAATTTGGCGGTGGGTCTTTCATTCATCCGCGGCGGATTTCCCGCATCCTCCGGGCCGGCGGTGGCTTCCACCGGCCCGGAGGATGCGGGAAATCCGCGATCCTAATGACCCCCTAGGTTAGGGAGCTTTAGGTAGTAGCACACGGGATTATACTATATTATGCTACATATATCCCAGCATATATTCATTATTTTAGCACAATGGTGGAATTATTCATTCTCTCCACTGTTTTTGTTTTGCTAATAATGGTAATATGTTTCATTCTATCAGTAATTGCAGCACACTTATTTTACTCAAGAATCTCACTGCGTCAATAAATATTGAAACTGGAAGTTGTGTATTTCTTGGTATTTCCTTTGGATATGCATGAGAGTCTTAATGAAAAGGGTTCAGGATCTGTTACAATAATTCGTTGGGGAGTCAGTGTTGTCATGTTCTGAGTTTGCATACACATTGTTTACCCTGGGAGGTTGAGGGTATGCATGGTGTACTGTGAGCTAGCAGGTCTATCAGCTAACATCTCCTGAGGGGTGCATGGAATCAGACTTTAAGTTGTCTCAAATATTTAAGTTGTCCAACAAATACACAGTTGGTACTAAAGTATAAAGCCGTACAAGAGTCGGCTGGGATGAATACAAGCAAGTTCAATCTTCCTTCTCAGACAGCAAGGCAGCCCTTCGAACAGCAGGGCAGTACTCTGGCAACAGGACCCTCCTTCTTCTGCATCTTCCACAGGTTCCGGAGTATTCTGGAGAGTTATTTTGAAGGTCCAATATTTTTCACTGGTGTCAGCCTTTGTGTGATAGATTTGCATACCTACCCCCATGCTGGCTCTGGAAAATTTATCCCTACTTCTGGTCAAGACCCCAAGCTGTTTACGGTGACAAAAGGCAGAGCCATGTTCCTTTGTGTGCTATAGGCAAAGCCCTTTGAAGTGCAAGTGAGGTAGGGTACAGCTCCTTCCCCAGCCATCCTGTTAGGATGGCCCATCCTATACACACCTAAACCTCCTCTGTATTGCTTTCTGGAAGCTATAGAAAAACTCCAACATAAGAGACTTTCACAGCCATGTAACCCTGGACAGAGAAATATGCCTTTCAACAGTGAAAAAATGACTTTAGGAGCTTTTCACTGTCAGGACATATAAAACGTAAATACACATATCCTAAATTTGAAATACAATACACCCTGCAATATGAGACTTTTGGGCCTACTTTAGGGGGGATTTATAAGCATTAAAATAGAAGATTTAGCTCTGGCAAAAGGTTTATTTGCCAGGTCAAAATGGAAGTTTAAAATGATGGTGAAAAGTCTACCACTCTATCATGACGCGTTAATCCAATATGGCGGATTTTTCAAAATGGCTGCCCATTATTTGAGATATAGAGTATAACTGTTTATATGCCCATTTGTGGTATAATTTTATATGTTTTTAGGGACAGGAAAGTCAAAAATAACATAAAAAATTGTTTCTGATAACCATAACATCAAATTGGGATTAATACATTAAACAACAACAATTATATGTTAATATGCTAAACATAGTTTTGACATTATTTTTTATTTAATTTTTTTTAACATCATTTGAAAAGGATAAACAATTTCAACTAGATAATATAGCATTTGTCAATATGATACTGACAAATGAAAATTGTTTAAGAGATAAATTCAAACAGCACTACTTAGTATAAGAATAGTATGACTTCAATCATCGTCCATGTCCACTTCCATGGAATTGCAACAGCTTATTCATCGACAATCCGTGCACGCATCTGTACACACTGTTCCCTGTCTTTTGCATATACATTGCGGAGTCGCAAATTGCGGAGTCGCACATTGACTCTTGATATAGCCACATTTCACAAATTTTGATAAATGATCTGGTGCTGGTGCTTGACTCATTCTAATGGGAGCCAATCTTCCATCTTTCACTTCAAATCCCCACTGTAATGGATCCACATGAATACCCATCCACTGCTGCACCTGATGATATACTCTGAGCGAATGAAATTTGCAGGCATCCTCGGTAGGAGGCAAGTCTTCCGGTTTCACATGTATTGTTGATTTTGTTGCCTTTGAAGTGAAAGTTCGAAGACTCATATCATGTAGTGTGCTTTCTCCTGTTATTCCTCCATACAACAATATAATAGCATTAAGACCAGCATTTTCAATTTCTTCTGTTGACTTTTGTGAAGTTTGGAATACAGCAGTACTTTCTTTGAAGCTGCCTGATTTTCGTAGCAACTTTATAGAGTCACGTTTTCCTAATCCAAATGGTTTGGAGGGGGTATCACATCCTAATACGGCGTGAGCAAATAAGATGTGAGATCAGACGTCATTATCTTTTGCTAATTTCCTAATATCAAACACAGTTATGTTTTTGGAAGATTTCTTAGCTTCTGGGCAAACGAAAATATCCAATTGGTTTTCTTGAAAATGATGAAGGAGTAGTATGAGAAGATCGATATCCTCGCCACCAATGGCTGTATGATGAGTTTTGGTCGACTCAATAGCCTCCAAAACGACCATGAAGTCTGCATCACTATGAGCTTGCTTTGTTTTACACCCGTCTTGATCTTTTGCGATAATTGAGCAATGAAGGCTTGTTTATTTTCATTATTACTTAGAAATAATTGTTTCTGGATGGCGATGGAGGTAGAAGTTATGACATTTACTTTAGGTCCTACATTACCTCGGTTTCTTTTTAGATGGGCTTCTAATTTTGTAGAAAACGTATCTCCATATCCGTCAAATACTATTATAGCCTGGCCATACTTTGTTATCACATATCTCTCATGGGTAACAAAGCAGCTCATGGAATGTCTGATTCGGACTCCGAGGAAGGCGATGTAGTAACCACCCACCATCAATGATGAACTGCATATTTTCGGGCATGTTAGCAACGTCTGGTACTTGCTCTTTAAAATAATTGGCAAGCTGCGACTTCCCAGATTCCCTCATAAGTCCATGCTTATTGTTATAGTATTTCCTCTTTCTGCTGCAGCTGAACGTTCAAAACGAAGAACTTCTGAATAGGAGCTGCAGAATCCCATATGATTTACTGCTTCAACTACAAATCTCGAGCTTGTGTTGTCATGTAATTGAACTGCCAGCCCTAACTGCAACTGTGCAACTAAGACTCGTGGGCGCACAGCTTGCATAATTGCCTGTCCTATAGAAGCTGCTTTTCTCTCTCTGTTGGTTTTATCAGTAACAAAAACTGATAATAGGAGCCTTAACGGATCAGGAATATAGCTCACATTATAGTCAACACTGTTCATGTTTTCAATGGGGGGATATATTTTTGGTTCTACAGGGATGTCTTTAACCGCATGCGCGCTGCAGCGATTTTCGCGCTACGCGGCTTTTTTAAAAAAGCCGCGTTACATGACGAGCTGAGCTCGTCATCAGCGTGCGAGCGGCACAACTCATGACGAGCTCAGCTCGTCATGCGCGCCGAAGGGGTTAATATAATTTCTTATTATTTCAGCAGCTGCCATAAGGAAATTGTTTCGATCCTCTTCAACATCTTCATGGCTATGACTGTGGTACATTTGCAATACATGAGCAGCTGTACTTTTAAGAGTAACGACATCAGCAGTCCCTGCAACTGTTCCTATAAAGATTTAATCTTCAAAATGCTCTTTGAGTTTTTGTTTCATATACTTCGAACTGTATGGTTCGCTATCTTCTGGCAGTAATTCTCGCATTTTATTAACAAGTTCTTTAACAGTAGTTTGTTCTTCATCATTTTCCTCCATGTATTTAACTACTTGAAGAAAAGTTTCCGAGCGAAGTGAGTCCTCTGGTCGACCTGAAGATATTGGAGGGTTATCTGTGAAATGCCCGGGAATTAATTTTCAGGTATAAAAATTGACATAACACTGTTTGTAGTAGCATGCATCTACAGCATGTAAATCAGACACATTTTGGATACGTCTCTTAACTTTGTCCGCCCATTCACCATTGCGTTTGTTGCATTTTTGTAAAACTAATGATTTGAATTCAACTGTTCGTGCATTAAACCACACATTTTTTTTTCTCTCCCTGAAGTATAAACTTCACTCAGTACCACAGAAAAAACAATTCTTCCTAAAATCAAACGGGATTTCGCACGACATTAGAACACGAGAAGTTTTGGGATCTGATTCTTTCTCCTGGAACTGAGTTTTCAAGTTAACAAAACGCACTCTACATTTCTTGCGAACTTTCTGCCCAACACAAACGTGAAACTTAGATATTTTTCTTCTTGCATGTTTTTTTTTATTCCTGTCACTCATCTTTCAGTGAGTACAGATACATCACCATCTTCTTGAAACACCACATCACAAATTAAACACTTTTCTACGTCCATTTTCACTGTATCTCACAGCAACTCGCAAGAACCTGTAACACATAAATGAAACATTTTTGATTAACAAAAAAACAAACAATAACAACAAAGTTACAAAACAAAACACAAACAATAGCAAACTTTTTATTTCAAAGGTTAATTGTAATATTTACGTTCCTTCACACTTTGTCGTATATCAATGAAAAAATTATACAAACTTTGTCTATCTGACATATTCTACAATTATTTGATATTATGGTCATCACAAACTATTTTTGATGTTATTTGTGACTTTCCCATCCCTAAAAACATATAAAATGATACCACACATGGGCATATAAACAATTATACCCCATATCTCAGATAATGGGCAGCCATTTTGAAAAATCCGCCATGTTGGATTAACGCGTCATGAAAGAGTGGTAGACTTTTCACCATTGTTTTCTATGGAAAAATTTCAATAACAATCCACTCACAGAAATGGTATTGCAATTAGTTCTAGGTTCCACAACAAATTGACTAGTCTACCTGTTAATATGATACACAAGGATAATACTTCAAGAAGTAATCCGGATATCTTCAAAGTATACATAGATATATGTGTTGAATATCCGGTCTCTGGCTCCCATGTTTGTCTGGGTCATCGCTGTGAATGTAGGTCACACAACAAGATTTGATTATTTCACTACAGTCTGCAGGTTTTAGTGTGTTTTATGAAATTGAGAAGGGAATGTACAGAGCACTCTCAAGCATTTATTACACAAACAGAAGAACCTTTACGCCTCAGCCTGAATTTGATCAAATTCAACTAAGTGCTAAAAAATGTACCGGGAAATGCTATACTTTGAGAAATTACCAAATTCTTGTTTAAGAATCAGCACATTACTCTTTAGACGTTTAAGTGCCCTCCAGCTATGAAATAAACCTACACAATAAGCCCTATAAAATCAGGAGTGAAGCAAAAGTCTTCATGGTATTTTATCAATTTTGATTTGCAAGTAGTTGAATGTTGTATGCAACATAACCTCGGCCATTAGTGGGGTGGTATTTTGCACCAGTCAGATTATATTAATACAGTCTTTCACAGAGTGTTAGGTGGCTTCAGAAACTGATTTAAGGATCTATCCGGCCCTTTGAACAGTAGCGTCTGATGTTGTGTAGGAGTTGCAGGGCAGGCAGGGAAGTGGGTCATGGGAGAAAAGAAAAAACAATTTACCTGTAGCTGACCACGTTGTGCTATTCTCCTCCTCTCCTCTCAGGCATAGGCTCCCAGCAGCCAATCCTGTTGCTGCTCTCATGTCATGGGAGCAGCATCAGGATTGGCCTGAGCGCTCTGAATTTGTCCTCCAAGGGAGACAGGGAGCCTGTGCCTGCTTTCTCTAACTCATCAAAGCAACTAGGTTGGAGTGAGCTTCAGTTGGCATGATGGTTTGGCCGGTCTGAGACAGCGGGCCAAACCTTCATGCACACTGACAACAGTGAACTACCACTCCCCCTCTGCCTGTCATCACCCTGGCCTCGCTGCCAAAACTCGACAGGAACGAAAAAACAAAATGATATTGAAAAGTCTATTGAAAAGTCTATATTATAGTTTTATTGTTCCTTCTTTGCCGTTTTGAGGCGGGGGAAACACTCCTCTGCCATAGCAGTGGAGCCGCTGCTGCCTTTGAACCCCCAAAAAAAATCAAGATTCCATTGCAGACCTCTAGTTCAACCAGCACCTCAATGGTCGCACGCACCAAAGATGGTAGACTAATGGATAATATCCTGGCTGCTGAGCTACAGAATGCAGAGGAAATACTGAACAGAATAGAATAGAATGCTTGATTGTTTCTTTAAAATGAATAGGCATCATTCAGGAAAACTGTGTAGCTTAATGCTTGCTAACTGTTGTTGCAACTTTTCTGTTCAAGTCATCTGACAAGGTTGTGTATAATCATCTGTGTGGGTTTGTTGGGACAAAATGCTTCCACAACCCTGTTTTAATAGCGTTTCTACCTGATTCTAGGTTTGTGATCATTTTGGTGACTGTGGTGATGAACTCTACCACCAACTTGGTGACATTATTATTAGTTGAATTTGTAATGCCTGTAGCTGCTACCCCAAGGGGTTTCCTGGCACACAGCAGATAGAGGGAATTCCTAAGTTCAGCGTGGCCAGCTTTACAGAATTCGATACAATGAGTCACAATACCTTACTTACAATACTGGGTAGTCTAGGTGTCTAGGGAATAGCACTTCCATAGCTATACGACTTTTTGAAAGACAGAAATCAGTAGGTGGTGCTATCTAAATGTATTTCTACGTCTCACCGATTTGGCTGTGGTGTTGTCACCTTCTTTTGCCTTTAGCATTCATTGTTTGTCTTGATCTTTGATCTTGACACTATCATCAACAACCTTCCAAAATGTTTAGTAGCAATTGATGTGAATGCTCAGATAAATACAGTGACAAACACAGTTGTTTTTTTTCCATAACCAACTTTTTTCACATGATGTGATGATCATGCTAGTTTTTTTTTATTATCACGTGTAGACCATTATGACATCTTCATTATGTCTTCCACAAGCACCACTCCTCAAATGGCATCTTATTTAAAATGCAACTTTTACTCTCATTGATACAAACAATCAATTTTTTTTTAAAAATAATTGTATACGTACCAGTAAATTAATAAATGATAAAATGCCTTAAGTAGAATATAAAATGATGTGGGTAGTGTTTCCTAAACTCACAATGGAATGTCATATTCACAATAGGCCCTTCTAGCAAAGGTAAATTCGTTTCTAGCTGTTTTATGCCTGGCACAAATTCACAAAGGGATTCCTAGCAGATGTAAAATACATTTACATGTGCAGAGATCTCCCCTCTGAGTGTAGAGTTCTCTACACCAATAAATCGACATTAAATGGAGGGAAGGTTGGCGTTGGTTTGCAGATTTCTTAACACCCACAAACGTGCATTTCTGCGGATTCAGAAACTTCTCTCATTTTCCTCTCCACACTTGATATGGTAGGATTTTTACTCCAGTAAAGTGGAGTGGATCACGCCCTGAAACTATAAAGGTTTTCTTACTTATGAAAGAAAAAATGTGTAGTTGAAAAAAATGTGCATTTGAACAGGGAACCATGGGGTATATTACCAACAACTAGCGATAATTATCGCTATGTTGGTTTAGCGGCAATATTTTTATCACTGAGCTGCGGCGATTTTTATCGCTTAGGAGCCTTGATATTATCAAGGTTTATCTCCTAAGCGATAAAAATCAGCCGAAATGCATGAATATCGCTGTAAAGTCAGCGATATTCATGCATTACCGAGCAAATGCTCTTAGCTATGTTATCCACCTACCATTGAATAACATGGCTAAGAACTGCTCAGGGGCAGGTGTTAGCTTTTGGAGATATTCACGCTTAGCGCGAATATCTCCAAAAGTTGGTAATAGGAGATAGCGATGTTAGCGACTGTTTCCAGTCGCTA